>NW_026889771.1:3170000-3813750 GCF_033153115.1 Saccostrea echinata | reverse complement strand
TAGAGATATGCTTACATACATGTAAATATTTACATGTACATGTATATCAAAAAATTTTCACAATAACACAAACATTTTAAAAACATTCCCTACCAAGAAAACTGTTACAATTTGAAATTTGCTTGTCAATATACTGTAAACCAACTTTAATTCATGTTTGAGAAATATCCGGGAGTTTTGAAACCTTGTTTTACTCCATATATCTCTGTGAACTATATTTCATTGTGTGTCTATGTAGAATACTTCCTCAGTTGTGAAAATAAGTTGCCAAAGATATTTTTGAACTGACGAATCATGAATAAAAGTTGTTGGGAATAAGTTGGTTTACAGTAATTCATGACACTAAGTTATGCATTAAAATCAAGTACAGGGTGTTTCATAATATATGTTACATTTTGAATCTTCAATTTGACAAACACAAGAAAAAGATACAGACAAGTGATCTTATCAATTTGATACATGTATCCATAAGATTCATTATGTACAATTACCAACTAAAATATTGAACACTGGACAAAATCTCAAACATTAATGAAAATTGGCAAAATTTCTAATTTAAGTCATTTTTGTAACGTTGAATTTCACAACGTAAAAAGCCCACATAACATTACATTGTTCTAAATGATCTCCACTATTTCAACTACAAATGAAAATTGCTTCTTGAATTTGTTTAACCTTGTCACACATTTTTGCTTAGAGACTTCTCATTTGAAGTTTTACGATCTTTTTGAGTTCATTCAGTATCTCTGGTCTAGGACTGTATATCCTGTTCCTAAAGAACCCCTACAGAAAAAAGGCCCAAAGACTGAGATTGACAAATGCAGAGGTCAAACTCTTTCCTTTGGGTATATCATTATTGAAAATTTGTACGCTAATAACTTCATATCATATTTAAAAGTCCAATATATGCTGGAAATGCTGATATTGCCAGCATAAATTTCTAAAACATCCATCTGACACTTCTCAGGAGTTTGCTAAATTAAGAGTCTCTACTTCACCAATTAAATCTTCGGCTCTTGAAGTCCGTAGGCTTTCTGAAGAACCGTGTCATTTATCGCATTTTGCCCGTCCCTCTCCTTTAGCCTTCTTACTAGCCTTCTGAATAGCATCCTAGAAAGCTTCCATTCTTTTGGAATATTTCCTTCTTCTACAACTTCTGAATGAATGTTGGCGACATGTATTGAAAAAAAAATTGCTTTACAATTCAGCAATATGTTGAAAAGTTAAGTCCATTTCGAAAAATATTCAAATTATGACATTGGTGTTTATGTCACAATTAATCAGTGTAATATCATGATATCCATGACTTTTTCTCATGGAACAAAAATGCAGTATCTGATGTTTAAAATGATATATATTTTGTACTAGAAATATGATAGGTAAGAAAAATAATTAGATTTAAAAATGTAACATATATTATGAAACACCCTGTACATATTCTTATGAAATTTAAATCACATTTAAGCATTCTAGAGGTTGAGTTTTACTTCGATACAACTGTCACAATAACTGACCATTTTGTCTTTAGCTGGAACACTTTGCCAAATTTCTCCTAGTCTTCTACTTAATTGTGCAAAATCTGAAAAAATTATATGCTTAATAGACAAAAGAATATACAGTAAAATTCAGTTATTAGGAAGTCAATGTAAAACTTTATCCTTCCTGTGGTCTCAATATAGTCCTGGAGACCATGAATTGAACAAACTTAAACCTGTACTACTCATGGCTACTTGCACATCAGCTTAACTAAATGTGGTCCAGCTGACAGCTGTTCTTGAGAATTAATATTTCTAAACTTTCTTCTTACATATTCATACACTTTGACACCCCTCCCTTCTCATTCATTCATCTTTTATTTCCTCTATAAAGAGATAGTAGCATATTAGATTATGTACATATTATATAGCATTAAAACAAACAAAAGGAAAATAAAGTGTCAAATATAATGTCAACTACATGTACAATGTCGCTCACAATTGTCCGTGCAACAAATTTACGTGCGAGTATGCCGTGCATAACCTTTGGCACTGCGCACAAGCATAAACTAATAATTTTAAGTTCAGTTTTTTAAAGTCTCTCTCTTGAGGTTCTGTTAGAAGTGTTTCAGATTTCCGCCCCAGGAAAATGAATAAAAGATCTTTTTCAT
The DNA here is from genome assembly GCF_033153115.1 of Saccostrea echinata. NCBI lineage: Eukaryota > Metazoa > Mollusca > Bivalvia > Ostreida > Ostreidae > Saccostrea > Saccostrea echinata. The sequence goes on along the minus strand of NW_026889771.1, from coordinate 3,811,604 downwards.
GGAGACCACAAAGTTCTGCTCCAAGTCTGATGTCAAAGGAGTTAATGATTGAGTTCCACCATTCGTTGTGACAACCAGACAGGGCACCACAGGAAAGCGTTACATGACAGAAAATGTCGTCATATAGAGAAACGCACAAGTTGCACGTGAAACTTAAATTCAAATAAACTTAAATCTATACTATGTCTTCCCAAAGCACACTTCACCTGGATTAATATAGATAATAAATTGACTAGAAATATGTCCATAGGACATGAATGCCCCACCCATGTATATTTGTATTTCAACATGAAAAGAAATATATAACTTCCTTCTTCGGTCAGAGATAATTAGTAAAATATGACGAAAGTAGGAATAATTTTTATTACATATCTTTAATACAAAAGACATTTATGATGAAACTGACACCCTTAAAACAGTTGTCCATTATAGCAGGGTACGTAACGTTGATTCAAACCATCTATCATCTAACAGTTAATTGAAGTCTCATTGTTTCAAGATCATTCTCTCATATTTAGCAAATCTTTATATAAGACCTCTTAAGTATATGGTAAAATTGCTCTTACAGAGATTTATTGGTATATGGAGTTTTATGAAGTACATGTACCCCTTTATGGAATTATATAAGATGAACTGTAACACACCAGCTAAAATGTATTTTATGGTCGCATTTAGCGAGTATTTCCACTTAATTTTGAATCCTGATTGTATCTCAAACAGTTTCTTTGAAACTAATAGTTACATGCAAAGTGTGACTGACAGACAGAAGACAGCTAGATATGACAAAACACCATATGCCCTAGCCATATTCATGAAGGGGCATAGAAATATATCAATTTTTTTTGACCTGTGAAAAGACCAATTCTGAAATTGCTATTATTACCAATTCCTGGATTTTCATTTAAGACTTTGTATCGCACACTGTTGCACCACATGGTGTAGGCAGTCAGACGTTTCCTCTTCTTTTCCTTCTAAAAATATCAAAAGCATGGGTTTTTTTCACAGTATCAAGAAATCAAAAGAAAGTGATAATTCAACTTAAAAATTTTAAAATGGTAATAAATAGTCAGGAAAATCTGTTGAAACACAACTTGAAGACAAGGTAAGGAATGAGTGAAAATTCACTGACAGGTCACCAAACAAAGAAGCTGGTTAATAAACCTGGTCTGTGTCAGCAGCAGCCATGAGAAGAAGTTTACCTGTCCAGTGCTCTTCTTGTCTTTATTAGTAACAGCAAAGGACTGGCCATCATCTAAAAAACCCATTTTTTTTGTTTATGTCATTAAGAAATTTTCACAATGAAATTCTTGTAACACCATCGTTAGCTGGAGCAACCATCTATACCTTTCTTGCCTTTCTTTTTGCTGGGTGTTTTTTTACTTGTACCGGTACTTCTCTTGGGAACTTCATCTGCAATAATCAGATTCCCATCTTGTGTTTCAAATTCCCAGTCCATATCATCTTCATTATCATCCAGGTCATCATCAATCAAATCATCATCGTCATCATCATCCTCTTCATCATAATCTTCATCATCTTCATCCTCGTCATCCAGAATTGATACTGATTGTTTTCTTTTAGTTTTCTTAGCCTTAATTTAGATAATATTTCATCATAAGACATTTTGTTTTTCATATACAAATTGTACATGTAGCATAAAAAATGCAAATTTCAGATTAGTTTCTACATCATCAGAAACTAAAAATCTACAAGACTGCACTCTGTTAACTTGGTAGACTGATAATATGACATTATCCTAACAAAATATATTGAAAACTCTCAAGAAAGGAATGGATATTTAAGAAATGAGGTATCTTTTTTAACATCTATAGGGATGTAAATATGGGTTGATCAAATCCCATAGATGCAACAGATGTTTCAAAATGATACCTTATTACATTTACATTTGTGACTGACATATAAAAAAAATAATAATATTTGTGAATTATAATTTAAAACCCATGAAATAATTTATTTTTTCAAACCTCAAGGGTATAAATTGAATGCGCTGAAAACGTTGACCCCTTAGGATGTCACTGTGAAATCACATCGACTCTTTATGACTTAATAATGAATTTGTTGTCATCTGTTATTATACAGTGATAGACAGCATTGCTCAAATAGTGTTATATAAGACAAAATGTTTTCAAATGTAAATATCAATCTCCTATGCAGAGTTGTCGTTCGTTCCTCTCTCAGACACCTCTGCAATGGGCTCGCATCAAGATTTTTGACATAACGTAAAAAACATAACATTTCAAGGATTATTTCAAATTGAACCAATAGTTTTAGATCTATTTAGTAAATATCTATCTTTAAGGACTATCATTAGCGCAGACATTTAATTATAATGAATTTAAAAACTGCACTATTTCTCGTGCTTATCACTGTGATATATGTGAGCCAATGACAGGTGAATGTATGAGCCGATGGTAGAGAGTGTGTAAATATTTTAGGAATGACTCTAATTCTTTGGCCAAATTATTCGAGTATAACCTGGTTTGGGTCAGTTTACACTTTATAATCCGCAAAGCGGAAACTGACCCAAACCAGGTTATACTCGAATAATTTGGCCAAGAATTAGAGTCATTCCTTATAATTTAATTTTAAAATCATTAAATAACTATGGGTGTAAAATTTCGTTGCTTTTTATTAGTTCAAATTTGCCGCTCAATAATACAACCGTAGTAACGGAAGTAACGGAAGTCATGGGAAGCGAGGGGAGGTAAAAACTGATACATAAGCCTAGCAGCCTTGTTGTTTGAAATGTTTAAATGTGGTAAGATCGAATTATTGTTTGAAGTTAAAGGTACTTTTATTAAATCTGGAATTTTCCATGAATCCCAAGGACTGGAAATGAGAGGATTGTATGGATACAGATGATTCAGCTGGTTGTCGAGGGGGGGGGGGGGGGGGGGGGGGTCCCCATACCAAACCAGGTTATACAGAAATAATTTGTGTTCCTTTTTGGATATTAACCAATCAGAGCCTAGAATACAAACAAAATTAAATTATATGTGTATATTACTGTTTACCTTCTTTTTATCCGTCCCTGCCCCTGATGTTGACGACTTATTGCTCTCTACAGGACTGATGACGTTGGCAGGTGCTACGTGACCAAACGCATCCCCACCCGGTCCCATGTGAGACACAGAAGAGCCCTCTGTAGAAATTTTCATTTTAATTGGCTTCTTCACATTTTTGTCTGACATAGGAGAGTTGATTTGTGACAGAGTTTGTGTAGAGATAACTGGTTCAGAAAACTGGGCTGGTTTATTTAACAGCATTTTAATAACACTTTTACTCTGGACATCTCCTGCCATGCTTGGACCAGGTTCTTCTTTGATTTTTGGTTTCGGTGTTTTCTTTTTAGCTGGGGTTTTAGTCGGTGAAACACTTCCTTCTTGTTGAGCTATTTTTGTCAGATGTGTTAACAAAGCTGAGCCAGGGGCAGACTGAGGCAGCAAGATGTTGGGATCAACTGTATCAATGGGTTCATCCTTCACACTAAAATTCTGGTCCCCCATAACTGTCTCCCCAGGGCTGACAAAAGGACCAGACACCATTATAGGTTCAGTCTTCACAGATCCAAGTTTAGGATCATCAACAACCCTGACCATCTGAGGATTTTTTCTCAGCTGGGCCAGAAGTGTTGACTGGACATCACTTGAAGTTGGTGTGTTCAGAGCATTCATTAGATTCAGCTGTATGTTGGCTGCCTGTAAAATCTGTGGTTGTATGCCTGTTACTGGAGCAGCTGATACTGCTACAGTCACTGACTCCGGACTTGTTACCTTTGTCAGTCTTTTGGTGGATTTTACTTTTTCAGCCTTTTCAAATTCCTCCATTTCTATCACTTTGGCTGATTTCTTTCTAACCTTCAAAAGAGGGGAAAAATCTAATCCATATCAGTTTCCACCTACATGTAAACCTTTCATTTAGATTATACAAACACATATTACCAGTAATAATAGCTAACACAGCGAGCAGCATGAAGCAACTCTTGCACTGCGAGCACTTAAAGCAGAGCTGGGCGAAGAGAAAATTTGGACTGCTGCATATTCCAAATGAATTTTTTCTGAGTAACCTTTGTACCCATTATGTACTGCAAATAGCCTGTTTTTCCATATCTGGGCTCTGCTCTTTTGCCCACATTCTTGGGATAACCAAAGAAGAGTTCACAAATTAAAAAAGTAACCCACTGTTGCTTTAATGGAAATTGCAGAGATAGAGACACACTCTTTGTCAAACATTGCATTTTTGAGACTTAATTTATATGAAAATGCAACTAACATACGACATTAGGTCTTGTCACAGTAATGTCTTGTGCAGTTTGACGAGAGTTGGATCTAAGTTAAAAGAGGTATCCAGTAATAAAATATACACAACTGACCTCACCTTAGCAATCGCATCGTCAACATATAATAAACTATTTTGTCATATTCTATTAAACTAACAAATCTCAAATACTTATAATAAATATTAGTTTTATGCTCTTTGCAATAATATGGTATTTTTTTTATTTGTCATGCTCTGCTTCCTAACTATTTCTATATAAACAAGTTTACAACTAAGGAATATTTCTAAGGAGATGAATATTTTATTATTTTCACTGATGATTGTTTTTTTACTCACTCTTGATGACTTTGGAGTGTCTAATGGCTCCACTTTTGATTGGAGTAATGGTTCTTGTGACACAATCATTTGAGGTGTACCAGAAATTAGATGTGGAGATGCAGCAATAAGTTGCGGTGAACCACTGATCAACTGTGGAGTTGAACTAATAAGCTGAGGGGCTGAACTGATTAACTGTGGAGCTGAGCTGATTAACTGAGGAGCTGAGCTGATTAACTGAGGAGCTGAGCTGATCAACTGAGGTGCTACACTGATCAACTGAGTAGTATTAATCAACTGAGGGGTGGCACTTATGATCTGAGGAGTAGCCATAATGAGTTGTGGATTTGAGCTGATTATCTGAGGGGTGGCAGCAAGAAGAGATGGTGTGGGTTTCAAGTCAGGGATCTCTTCTGTTTTCGGTTCCCCTTCCTGGCTTTCTGGTGGACTTTCATCTCCATCATCTTCATCCAAAAAGCGAGCTGGTTTTTTTCTGGCTCTTCCGGATCTAGAATGGCTAGAAGCTGTAAAATCAATGCAAGAGATACATGTAACATTATAGACTTTATATGTATACAAGTACTTTTTGATGTGGAGACATGGTATGCAGAAAAATGTAAGGATTGATCACAGAAAAATACTAGTGATATGAACTGATATATATGCAAGCTACTTAAACTTCACAATATTTAAATTTTAATGTGTCTGTAACAAAAAATCCAACTGCACCAGAAAATATTTGTGAATGACCAATAATTCCCCTGGCATAGTCCAACAAGTAGGCGAGTTTCATACATTTTCATGTATACAATATTAATGTTTACCATTTTATGCCCTGCAATAAAAAAATGTTCTGCCATCATACTTTTGTTGAGCTCAGTTTCAAAGAAATTATTCAAGATATTTTTAACAAACTTCATATGCTGATATATATTGATGAAAGCTATTCAACTGCATCAACATTTATAGACCTTGACTTTTCCTTTGACCTTGCACTCACTTTTCAAAAATTAGTGTTTAGCTCAGTTTCAAAGATACTATTCAAGATATTTTTATCAAACCTTATATGCTGATACATTATGATGAGAGCTATTCAACTGCATGAACATTTTTGACCTTGACCTTTCTTTTGACCTCTGCCCTCACTTTTCCTAAATTTGTATTTAGCTCAGTTTCTAAGACCCTATTTCAAAATATTTTTATTATATCTTACATGTTGATAAATATTGATAAGAGCTATTCAACTGCATCAACATTTTTTACCTTGACCTTTGACCCTATCTCATTTTTCAAAAACTTTTGTTTAGAGAGTATTCAAGATATTTTTATCAAACTTCACAATGCTTATATATATTGATGAGTGTTATTCAACTGCATCAACAATTCTCACCTTGACCTTTCCTTTGACCTTGACCTCACTTTTCTCAATTTTGTGTTTAGCTCAGTTCTAAAGAAACTTTTCAAGATATTTTTATCAAATTGTTGATACATTTTGGTGAGTGCTATTGACCTGCATATTTTTTTTTACCTTGACTTTCCCTTTGTCCTTGACCTCACTTTTCTTAAATTTCATTTAGCTCAGTTTGAAAGAAACTTTTCAGAATATTTGTATGTCAGCTTATACCCTGATAAATAATTTGGTGAGAACTGTTTCCATTTTTTTTTACCTTGACCTTCCAAATGACATTTGACTTTACTATTTATTGTCTCTTAAACTCAATTTTTAAGAAACAATTCAAGATATTTTCATCAAACTTCATACACTAATACAAATTGTCATGTTGCGTTAATGAACCCTGGCCTGGGATTCATGTCCAATGGACATATTTCTAGTTTACATGTATTACAAAAGGTGCTTACCACCACAGTTACTGGAACTACAAGAAGTTAATGTAAATATAGAGGATGTGCATGTATCCTTTCTGTACAGGCACATTCTCTATATTTGCATTAACTTCCAGTCCCTGTGTTTACAACAGTAATGAAAAATACAGTGAAGTCAACAATTACCGGTCAAGTCAGGATGTTTCATTGATATTTTGCAAAGTTGTTTGATTTATTTTTTATACAATACATGTACTAAAAGTACAATTTGTGAGTCATCCAAGAGTCTTTTTGTTTTCAAAATAGGTACTTGGGAACAATATTTACAGACATATTTCAACAAGGCTTTTCTGGGGGGAGGGGATTTCAAGAAGTTCAGAATTAAATAGATTTAAATAAATTAAGGAATTTAAAAAAAAAATGTTATTTGTTAAATGGTGAAACAAGGAATAGTCATCCCATCCACCCATGCACTCTTCATTTTGTGCAGACATGGGGTAGGGAAAGGAGGGACGAGTGGGATCAACTGTAATCTCTCATATTTCACAAAAAAATTATTTTTTCTGTTTTTAAATACAGATATCAATAAGGATTCAGAAAAAAAATGAGTTTAATATATCAGGATTAAAAATAATAAAATTAAAATTCCAAAAACAAAGATTTTTTTTGCAAGGTACCATTAACACAATTTAGTTTTTATATTTTCCCTGAAGAATACTTTTATAACTCTAGGTTACACAGTTGTCACTAGGTTTTGAATACTGAGTTTTGACATGTTCCATGTCATGAGATATGGGAACCACAACTGGAGACACTGATTTAGTTTGATTTATATTATTATATATCAGTGTAAATTTACATGAGCTGTGACCATTATGAATTATAATTAATCAGTGTCAATTTACTTGAGCTATGATCATTATGAATAATTTCTTAGGTATAACTGAATATACATGTCATACGTTGCAGCTATAATTTTATTACTTACAGCTTTTATATCAGCCTAGATAGAATGTTCTATCGTTAAAATGATATTGTCCTACGGACCCGGTTTAAAGATAGAATTCGTTCCGTGTATTGGCAATGTTGCAAAATAAACACGGGCGATAACTCGAACTCTGTGCATTTTCTATGAACAATCCAGAGAGTTCCAAATATCAACATGGCATTAAATTTGAAGCGAGGAAAAAACGTTAACAAAATGAGTTGAATTTTCGTATTAATATGGATTATTTTTTAGGTTAAAAGGCATATACAATCTCAAAAAGGTTTGTTATAATTAATTTGGTAGTTATTTTCAGTGTAACTCCTTTTGTATTCTTCAAAATCATTTCGGAGTGGATCCACTCCGATTTGCTACATTGCAAGTATATGGGACGTATTCTAACTGTGGTGAGGGCTTGTCCCGAGACACAGTTAGATTATTCTAACTAATATCAGCCATGCTGCAGAGAACAAAAAAATAAAAGTAGGCTGTCAACAAAGCACAAACATCTCTCTTCATAATCTAGTGAAAATAACTTGCCAGATCTGCTCACATACTCACTACATAGATGTTAATGGCAAGCAGTAAATCTAGTACATTTACTGCCGACTCCAGACTCCTGACTCTCTTGGATTTATGTTTTTTGTTAATATCCTCCTTATCGCAAAACAGATTTGGTTCAAACTTTTCAGGCACATTAACATGTTGAACTTAATTCACATGAACACAAAAATTCAAAAATATTATGAATGTTGGAATTTATGAATGAAACTAGATGAATAGGTATCCGTTTTTGGTTTCTATATTTATAACTTAGTACTAGATTTTACCACTTTTAGACAGATATGTCATTATCATAATTAATATTGTCAATATATTTATGTATATGGGAACTAACTTCAACATAGCAAATATGCCCACAAAGTTTGAAGCATATCTTTTCAGTGAAATGAAGAATATTAATAAAAAATCACAGTCCAGAACACGGGAGTTGGAAATCAAAAGGCCTTGATTTAGCATAAATATATATAACATTGTTATCATATTTATGTATGTCTGAATGTATTTCAAAGCAGAAAATGTGCTGGACAAGTATGAAGCAATTCTTTACAACAGAATGAACAACATCAATAGAAAATTGAGAGAGTCAGGCATCGGGAGTCAGCAGTATTATTCTGATTTACCGCTTGCTGATGTAAATATAACGAGTATGCGAGTGAATCTTAAATCTAATTCTAATTGCTGTCTTCAATGCACGAGTTTTTTAATTTCGTTTGTCCGATGTTCTGCTAATGTTGATTTTTCAAAATTTTGTTATTGATTATACAGACAGAAATGAAAACCAATAGACCATCGGTAACTGCGGTACTGCTCTTTTGCAGGGCAAAATGATATAGTTTGGTGAAATATGACGTAAAAGTAATTGTTAAATATACGTCATTTGATTATCTGTCAACAAAAACTTCGCCAAATGTTATTATTTTGCCCTGCAAAAGAGTAATGCCGCAGTTACCATGAAGGGGCTAATTCTTCAAGACCAGTGTATTAAGTTTTGTTTTGTTTTTCTTTTTTTGCTTTAATTTAAACAATATGGGCATGGCATAAAATACATACGAGTGACCCGGAATTGGCGACTTCTCTGTACTTGTTCAAGGGAATGATGCATAATGAAAAATAAGTAGATGTGTGTGTTTCGACTGAAATTCCCCCCTGACATATCATGCAGCATTAAAAAATATTTATGACATTAACGATTATTCTTCATTAAAATGTTATTAAAAGGAAAAGAAATATTGCAAATAAAAAGACCAAAAATTTTCACATTCATCGCTGCTTTTGAACATCTTTACTGAAGATGGCGAGTATTCAGCATCACTATCTCTCTTTCTTTTGCTTGCCATTTCGCCTTCCGAGCTAATAAAATCCTTCACTTCCTGTTTGGGTCTTCAGAGGTGAATAAAGTTCTATCTTGGTTCAAAATCAATTTTAAAAAATACGGTGAAAAAATAAGGATATTTGGATTTTGTGTTTGTTGTTCAGAACCGGTCTTTTATCTTTTTTTTTAATTTTTTTTTTTTTTGGCACGCGGTAAAACTAGTACTGCCGTCTCCCAACTCTCTCGGATTAGTGGTTTTAGGTTCCTGGTTTACTGATTCTGACGACCCGGCGCGCTCGGGTTCACTGGGGATGACCGCTTGGGAATTCTAGTTTTGGGGCGACTCTGAGCACTAGGGACAGTTTTCACTGGTACACCGGCGACCCACTTGCTTGTGAGCCGGTACTGCGCACGCATCAAGCCGGGTGGCCCGATTGAGCCGAAAAAATTGAATAGGCTCAAGCGACTTCAACATGGCGTTCTTGGAGACATTAACAGTATCGAAAGTAGTTTATTCTAAGACATGAAGCTTTTGATCGAGGTACTCTGATGAAATTAACACGATTGTATAAGTTTAGTTAGGTAACTTTTTACGATAGGAAGAGTACAATATTTCCATTAATGCCAAATGATTCTAAACGCGTTGCCGGGTATTGTTCGATTCGAAATTTATCATAATCAAGTATGCTATAGATTTTACCGATTTCGGACTAATGACATTAATCTGTTAATTCTCATATGTAGCATATCGCTGATATCTGTATGTATATGTGGGAATTAACTTTAACGTAGATAATATACCCAAGAAGTAGGAAGCGACTTATTATTTATAGTGAAATGAAGAATACTAATCGAAAGTTCTCAATTTATCACATTACACGTTACATTATCGTTAACATATTTATGTATGTGCGAATGTATTTCAATATCGAAAATGTGCCTGGCATGTATGAAGCGATTCTGTTGAGCGGTATGAAGAATCAATAGAGAGCTGAGAGAGTCAGGAGTCCATCTAGAATTTCGTATATGACACTTAACTGCCACTGCCAACTGCTCATGCCAATGCTTACTGCCACTGCGGCTTATTCTTAATACAAAAGCTTGAATGCAACAATATTACTATAGTGGGAAAAATTAAGAGGCGGTTCCAGGAATGTTTATAATGGTAAGGTAAAGGAATGTTGAAGAAAACAAAAGACCGAAACTCCAATATTCCCAGACAAGCAAAACAAGGGTGATAACCCTGGTCTAGCCGATAAGAAATATACCAGAAACACTAAGGAAAATTCAAAAATTCTTCTACCATGAGTAAATTGATTTCTGAAACCTTTTAATAACATTGTATCACAAGGTATTTTAGTCTATGTAAAAATAATTGTCCCTAGCCAAGGGAAGCAATTAAAGTGGCGGGGGGGGGGGGGTACAACCCAACAGAAAACCCTTGACAACGGCACAAAGTTGCATATTTCAGCATCAAAGAAACCTTAAGATTTCTTTATATTTCAGAGATTTCTGTTCAAAATCATTGAATGAAAAGTATACATATCTATCCATGCATCAGTTATTTTGTTTATGTTATGTAGCCTTAATAAACCCCGTTAATAGTTGACACACGCCAGATACTGTATTTAGGTATATGCAAAATATATAGATGTTATTCAATGTTTTGTAGTTGAATATGGAATTTATTTCACGAGTGGGACAGGATATTTGAAATTTTTACGAGGGAGAAACACGAATGAAAATTTTTTTTTTTTTTTTTTTTTTTTAAAATCCTCAGTGTCTCACGAGTGAAAGTTATTGGGGGGGGGGGAGGAGGAGGAGGGTTCCACAGGCAAATTTAAACTTGAAATTTCCAACTCAGAAATTTTTGACAAGCAAAAACAAAAACAAAACAAAACAAAAAAAAACACACACACAAACAAACATACAAAACCCTAAACCCCTTTCCCATGCAGGCTTAAAAAACGTCTGTATTTCTTAACGGGGCCACGTTTTCTAAAAGGGGGGAGGGGTGTCCAAAGTCATTTTTTTTTTTAATTTGCTTCAGTATATGCATTTAATAACTGCAAATTCCAGGGGGAGGTCTGGACCACCCCCCCCCCCCGACCCCCTCTATATCCGCGCATGATTGCATTTGGCAGAAAGCAGTTGCCACTCGAATAAGTTATGCCGTCACGGTAGCTCAGTCGGTACAGCGCTCGCTCAGTCTGTGATAGGAATGTCGTGCGTTCAACAGTTTTGTTCAAATCACGGCCGCGACTGACCTAAGTCAATAAAAAAAAAAAATAGATAGCAACTGTTTCTTCGCCAAGCGCTCGGCACTTTGAAGTGAAAGATGCGGGTCCTTCGGTTAACTGACGTTAAAAACCAATGTCCCGTGTCACGGTAGGCGTTGGCACGATATATAAAGAACCATCACTGCTCAATGGCCCTAAGTGCCGAGTAATAAATTTGAAAATAAATTTGAAGCTCTTCGCCGGTATGTGGTGACGTCTCCATATGGGTGAAAAAATTTTCGAAAGGGACGTAAAGCAACATACAATCAATCAATCGAATTACAGTTGCAGAATCCTTTCAAAGTTATGTCCTTTGACCGCCGTCTGTGGAGAAAAACCCATAGAATCTGTAATTTTTGGTTTGTAATTTTGTCACTTGACTGGAAAAGAATTGTGCATCTTGTATTCTCCCAGGATGGGTCTATACTCACTCTCAACCATCGACTCATTTGAGAGAGGAGCAAACGACAACTCTGAAATTAAGGGAGATTGGGGTCTTACTCTACCAATACATTGAATAAACAAATTTAAAACACACGGATTTATCTGAGCACGCCAAAATGTTTAGTATAAAGAATATCGCTTCTTTGGTAGACCAGAGATAGCTTTTTTCCCTCCTCAGTTCGAGCCCGATTTCTAGGGATTTTTTTTCTTTGAAAATTTTTGCATATTTCATACTAAACTAATGCCGTTTAAACTAATTTTAAAATGTTGATTTATTCCTATATATATGTTAGATATGGAACTTCAAATAAATGTAATATACAAAAAGAATAATCGGGTTCGACATTCATCTGAAAAATGGCAGGATACAAACTACGGTGCTTCATAGTTGGGCATGAAAAAGATGTTCGAGCAATTTCACCGACAATATTTCCCAGTGATGGTATTCTTTCCGGATCCAGAGATGTTACAGCTAGAGTGTGGATACCTAATGAGTATGATCCCTTGTTTCAAAAGAGAATACTTCAATGAATTAGTTTTGTTCTGCTTTGTCATCATGCATCAATGATATGAACATGTGATTATTGTAAACAAGGCCACTTTTACTAAAAGAGCTAATTTACATTTATCCTAAGTTTTAATATCAGTCCCGATAAATTACCTTTTCCCGTTTAAATGAAAGAAAAATTAAATAAATCTCATCCCTTCACAATTTAGAACTCAACATGTTCGCCTGAATGTGTGATCAACCTGTTGTCATTGATTATTTTCAGAGGTATTAAAATATAATAGATATGAATTAATTTCTGCAGAATTAATCAGTATCATGCAGTGTGATTGTTAATTAAACAATCTAATATGTTGACGGTGCGACCGTTTGGGCGAGCACATTGTTCACTTAATTTTAAGATCCGCCTCTTCAAATCGCACGAGACATTTGGAACGTCTAGATAGTGACGTCATATGTTAGTTGCATTTCATTAAACAAAGTTTGAAAAGTGCAAAAATTTTAACAAAGAAATTTAATCTACTATCTGTATGCAATATCCATTAAATTAAGGTGAGTTTATTTTTTGTGAATTTTTAGTTGTTGTAACAGTGTGAACAAGGTTAGCAGCTAGAACAACAATCGATGCATTGTGGGTCTAGAATTACTGCGGAAAAAATTCTGTTTAATGAACGTGCAGTAGTTCGAATTTTCTCTTTGCCCAAGTGTTGTCATTAGAACTTGAAGTGACGAGCGGTGCATGTGCTGCTCACTGCGCTCACTATTAATATATTAGAAAACTAGGTATGTTACCTATGTAAATTAACGCAACTTTTCTTTTTGAATGAAGTTTATTATTATTATTTTTTTTTTTTTGAATAACAGTCATCATGTAAATTTGAACAAATTTTATGACGTATTATTCCTTTTCTTGTAACCAGAAAAATTTGTAAATGCCTTATTTAATACGTTGACAATGCAACCATTAGGGTGAGTGCAGATATGTGTATTACTGGATATGTATTTAGTTTTAACTTAGATCCACCTTTTGAAATCGCACGAGACATTTGGAACATCTGTAAAGCAGACTGCAAATAACCCCTTGTTCACTCACAAATGCGAGTAATTTTGCCTGTGGGTGACCATTTCTTGAGCATGTTATTGCCCACATGGCGAGTAAGAACCCTATCAGGGTGTAGTTCCACTATTAAGGTATTCAATGTATAATGAAGGGATACTGAACAATTTTGAATCATTTTAAACTAGTTAAATATGTATTGCTAGATAACGATGGAAGTGAAATGAACCAAATATCACATGACTGATAACATATAAGAAAATGGTCATTTTGCACCTTAAACGTTTTTGAAGAGTTATACGCCCTTGATGAAAAGAGGAAAAAATTTTTATTTTGTCAAAATATCTGTGGTAAATGATTTATTTTATTTCATATTTTATTGAAGAGAGAGTATATGCATATTTTCACCAAGAGATTTGTATGAAGTTCAAATTACATTTTACAATATCTTAATTACATATGCACTGCCCGTAGACCTCAATGTAAAATTCAAAATGCAATTAACTAGACAATAATAAAAATTTTGTAAATTCCTTTGGTGGAGTATTTTTATTTGATAACATAATCAAAATGCAACCATGATTAAAAATATGGGACCATTCATTTATTTATATGTACAAAATGTGGTCGTTATACATTGAATACCTTAAATGCACTTTCATTTTAACTGTTTTCTTCCTATAAAACTATTTCAAGACCCAGAATTGTGTCTATGATACTCATCCTTAAAGGTATAAAAATTCCTTCAACATTCATTTAATTTTCCTTTTAGTGTCAACGGAGCGGGTTTTCATCCACATCCTATTCAGATGAACACTGTATATTATTCACAATAAACAGCTTGATATTCATTTATTTTCCTACTTAATTAAGTATGTTGAAGATGTTTTCTGATTTTTTTCTGCAACCATGGCAGTTAGAATAATCAGACTGTCTTTGGACAAGCTCTCACCACACCTGGTCCGTAGGACAATATCATTTTAATGATAGAAAGTTCTATCTACTACTGTGGGTAAAAATATTTCACCTTATGAACTTTAAAAGTCAGTAAAGCACACTCTCTATAATTTTTCAATAGAACAATAAACAGTGTGCACGAAAAAAATATTTTAACACCAGACATTCCGACCGGCAGTCTGATGCATTTCCCAGGACCAAATAAATTTTTGCCGGACTGAAACTTTTTATCAGCAAGGGTATTTATTTTTGTTAGGTGTTATTGCTGTATTTTATAGACGATCGAATTAAGTAAAAAGGAAAAAAACACAAATCTTAATTGATAGGCCTTCGGGCATTTGGACTGATTATTTAACTTCATCATCGGACCAAATCGATTTTCATGAGATTTGTCCGAAAGACCGGTGCTTTTGGGATAGACTGAATAAATTAAAAAAACATGACTGTCTTGAAGTGAATGAAAACATGAAATTTCATAAAAAGTGAAAGTTCCACAATTGGATAATTAATTTATGAGAAGAATTGTTCAAGTTTTAATGTTTAAACTGATGACATATATACCCTTGAGGCCATTTGCTATCAGTAGGTAGCTACCATTTATCCTTTATACACTATAAACTCACACCTGCATGCTTACTTAAATTTTTATTTGTGAAACAAAACCAGTGTGGTGGTATCTGCTTGGGTCGGACACATAATCGGAACATACTGTACGTGTACATAAATTGGCTATGCATGTCCCTGCCATGTATTGTATTAATAAATGATTTATTAGTGGTATTCTTGAATTAGCACATCATTGTTTTCACCAAAGCCGCTAAAATATGAAGCCTGCTTTTTTAAGTACACATACAGCAACCACCCTTCATCTTTGGTGAAACCTAATTTTAGCACATACTGTTAGAATAGATTCATACCCTCTCCCAATTTCTGCCAGTTCACATCAGTTTCTTAACTAAGGATTTTTTTTCCTGCTAGAATGGATCCAGGTTTTCATGAGGGTCAGCTGATGAGAGGACACAGTAACTTTGTGTCTGCAGTGTGTGTTATGCCCCCCGACTCTGACTATGAACAGGGTCTACTAGTAACTGGAAGTAATGATCATACTATCCTTGGTTACACACCAAATTCTACAGAGCCAGTCTTCAAACTCACAGGTCATGAGGGCACAGGTATCCCAATGCTACATAGATACATAAAATAATACAAGAAGTTTATAGAATATGAAAGGAATTTACATTTCCCATTAATTGTTATATTTTCCATGATTTTAATATTTTTTTAGACATGTATATGTATTTACATGCTAGAATAATTTAATTCTTTATTGAATGAAGAACGTCCATGTACAAACCACTAAAACAGAGATGGTATTTGCATTGAATCAGTTCTGTTTCAGTTTGTACTCTGGCTGCTGGAAAATTTGGGACTCTTATCAGTGGATCCTGGGACAAAACTGCCAGAGTTTGGTTAAATAAAAAGTGTGTCATGACTTTGAAAGGTATGACTGTATCATGGTTTTTGAAAGTGAAACATTGTAAGATAGCATTTTACTATTTCAATCATTATAAATGACTTTGTGATTTATTTAGGACATCAGGCAGCTGTATGGGCTGTTGGTATTGTGCCTGAGCAGGGCTACATGTTAACCGGATCAGCTGATAAAACCATTAAACTGTGGAAGGCTGGAAAGTGTGAAAACACTTTTACAGGTACACTAAATTTGTGCAGAATGCATTGAAGGTGAAATTTATACATTTTCATGTAGATTCTTCATTTTCCTATTTTATTATGCACAATTTCTTTTTTAAGAAATCAGTTTTCCAAACAAAAAACTTAAAAATTCTGTTTATTAAAATATTTGTTACAACATTTGACTTTATATTCTTTATTTTATATTCTTTTTTTTTTTTAGTTGGTGTAAATTTTTCTTTTATACATACTAAAGGACAAAGGTAGTTTGCTATCCTTTGAATAATGTGCTCTTGTCTTATCAGGACATGAAGATTGTGTGAGAGGGCTTGCTGTACTAAATATGAATGAGTTTATATCCTGTGCCAATGATGCTACGATTCGTCGATGGTCCATGTCCGGCGACTGTCTACAGATCTGTTATGGCCATGAGAACTTTGTCTATAGTATTGCTGTGTTACCTAATGGGCAGGACTTCATCAGTGGGAGTGAGGACCGTACAGTGAGGGTTTGGAGGGACGGGAAGTGTGTTCAGACCATTGCCCACCCTGCCCAGTCTGTGTGGGCTGTGTGTGTCCTACCAGGAAATGGGGACATTGTTACAGGAGCAAGGTAATTACCAGTGTAAAGATTGGGTAAAGTATTAATTTTTGTGCATGTGTATCTACTTTTTGTCATGCTGTGTCAGGTTTGGTTTGATTAAAGGAATTTTACATTACTTTCTCTTCATCATTGATATGCAAAATATAGTAGAGAATGATTTTGATAAGTTACACACTTGATCAATAGGAAAGTATATATATATATAGAAGTAATTGGAACTTTCTGATGATGAAATGCTTTATTTTATTACAGTGATGGTGTAATTAGGGTGTTTACCACAACACCAGAAAGAATGGCACCTGAGGATGAACAAAAGTCATTTGAAGAGCAGGTCGCAGCCACAGCAGTGCCCAAGCAGTTGGGGGATGTAAAACTGGAGGACTTACCAGGACCTGAAGTTTTACTGAATCCAGGTACACTCAATACTGATTCAAACACTCATAAATAATAGCTGACTTTACCTGTTAGTGGACTTTACTTGTTAGAGGACTTGGCTGTTTTTGACTTTTTATAACAGCCTGTGCATTAATTTTGAAGGTACCAAAGAGGGACAGCAAAAGATCATCAGAAGAGGTCCAAATGCTGAGCTTCATCAGTGGGACATGGCCAAACAACAGTGGACAAAGGTTGGAGACGTAGTGGGCTCTAGTGGCGGAACTCAGCAAAGTTCTGGAAAAACTCTCTACGAAGGAAAGGTAAGGGGTTCCAGGGGTCAGTGAAACTTTCTGGAGATAATCTTTTAAATAAATTCACTATAGACTAGTCACTTTTGAATATTTGAATGAGAAATGTTTTAGTGGACATAAGCTTGGAAAATTCCAGGACGGAGAGGTTCGTTTACAATGTATCATTGAATGTAGAGATAGTGTATGAATTTTCTTGATTGTTTTAATATTTCCAAATCTTAACAACAAGTTTTTATGCTGAAGATTTTGGGGCTTATAGATTTTGATCTCTCTTTCTGTCTGTTTGTCTGCAAAAACTTAAACCTTGTCCATAACATTTGGACTTTTCATATTTTCACATGTGTATTTCTTGTGACAAGAACCAACATTTTTAATTCAATGACTATGAACTTCAATTTTGGCCAATTTCTGAAAAATTTTTGAATGGACGTTGCAAGGACTTTCATATTTCACATGTATTTTGACAAGATCTTTCTATGGGTAGCAACCTTTTTTGACTTCATTATCCTTGGAGTTTGACCTACTTCTGGAAAACTTTAACCTTGGCCATAACTTCTAAACTTCTAATAATTGGAGCTAGGGCTTTCATATTTCACATGTGTATCCTTGTGATAGGACCTTACTATGGATACCAATTTTTGACCTCTTGATCTTGACCTTGGAGTTTGACCTACTTTTGAAAGACTTTCACCTTGGCCATAATTTCTGAATTGGTGGTGCTAGGGCTTTCATATTTCACATGTATATACCTTGTAACAAGACCAGGCTTGGGGTAATGCTAAAGGTAATGGTAATGCATTGTAATGCATTACTTGAACTCCAAGTAATGCTAGTAATGTGTAATGCCAAACAAATTTCATTACATGTAATGGTAATGTAATGCATTACTTCCTTTACTTTCTTGTTACAAGACCTTTCTTTGGGTACCAACATTTTTACCTCTTTACTTCAACCTTGGACTTTGGCTTACATTTGAAAAACTTTAACCTTGGCCATGAGCTGTCATGTGGAACATCAGTGTTTTAATAACCCATCTTGTTTGACCTCATGTCCTTGACCTCCAAGTTTGACCTACTTTTAAAAAAACTTTAACCTTAGGCATTACCTCTAAAAGATTGCTGCTAGGGATTTCATATTTCACATGTGTATTCCTTGTGACTTAACCTTTCTTGGGTACTAACATTTTTTACCTCATGACCTTGACTTTGGAGTTTTACATAATTTTAGAAAACATTAACCCTAGCCATAACTTCTGAATGATTCATGCCAGGGCTTTCATATTTTACATTCATGTTTCTTGTAAAAAAAAAAAAAAAACCTTTTTGTGGATACTAACATTTTTGACATTGACTGGAATTTTGTCTACTTTTGTAAAACTTCAATCTTGGCCAGTAGCTGTCATATGGGGGCATCAGGGTTTTACAAACACATCTTCTTTTTTCTTTAGGAGTATGACTATGTGTTTAGTGTGGATATTGAGGATGGGAAGCCCCCTCTTAAGCTCCCCTTTAATGTCACAGAGGACCCATGGTTTGCTGCACAGAGATTTTTAGAAAAGAATAGTCTGAGTCAGTTATTCCTTGATCAGGTTGCCAACTTCATCATAGACAACACTAAAGGAGTCACTCTGGGACAAGAGACCTCAGGATATGTAGACCCATTTACAGGTCAGTTTTAGCGGCTTGTTTATTAGCTTTGAATAAGACCTTGGAATATGTAGATCCATTTAGAGGTCAGTTCTAGTGGCTTGTTTATTAGCTTTTAATAAACAGTTTTTTATATAAAGTTCAACATCGAAAAGGTTTTAATAGTTCATGTTATAAAAGGTAAAGTGGAAATAATCTTATACATTCTTTATTAAATGCTTAACATTTGTGGAGGAAATTTTGCTTTTGTATAAACAACAAAGCTGAAATCTTAACACATGCATCATGGACTGCTGGATGATGCAACCTTAATGTGATTTTAATTTAATTAATTCTCCTCCACCAAAGTCAGATTAAGCTTTGTGAATAATTGATCTCCTTTTCTTGTGGCTAGGAGGAAGCAGGCATGTTCCTGGTTCTCAATCCAGCATAAGCTCAGCACCAGCCTCGGGGACTGACCCATTCACAGGAGGGGGTCGATACATCCCAGGAGGGCAGACATCACAACCACAAATTTCAGGCTCAGATCCATTCACTGGTAAGGCCTCTCTTGTGTGATTTTTTCTTTATTTTTCCATCCTTATATTATGCATTTATTGCTGGGTGTAATTATGATAACATATATTTTATTAGACATGAGGAAAAACTGACAAATTTGAATGTTTGACAAGACAAGTGATCTTGATGCTCAAAATCCCTGTCAACAAGTATTGTATTATTTAAGTTTTATTGCTTTGCCATTATACAGATGATTAAATTTCTCCCAGTACTGTGATTGGACCTCCTTATAAATATCTTAATGATATCCCAAGCAAGTTTGGAATTTCATTTTTTCTGTATCGAGAAACAAAGTTCTGATTGTCATTTCCAATGACCTGTTTATGACATTAAAAAATTTATAGAAGACCTGTATTTCATTTGCACACCTATTTTTCTCCAGGAGCAGGAAGTTATAGACCTCAAGATGTTCAGGTTAATTTGGCCAATAATACCTACTTCCCCCAGAAGACCTATGTTACCTTCGAAACTGCCAACCATGTTCAAATCATTAGTATGTGCTCTTCTAACATATTTATTAGGGCCCCGCAAGGATTTGTGGGTGCCCTATAGTAATCACGCTGTCTGTCTGTCCGTCTGTCTGTCTGTCTGTCCGTCTGTCATTCTTCCGTCTACAAATTTTCTGTTTTTTTCTAATAACTTTTTTTGTAGTTGACCAATTAAGTTCAAATTTGGTATGTTGGTTGAAGAGGAAGTAAGACATATTTTGATGCTAAGTTTGGTTCTCTGTGTCATCCAGTTTGGAGCTGGGGTGGTGGGGTATATTCCTTAACTTTACATTAGAATGAATGCCAGGGCAAAGAGAGATAACTGCTGAGAATGTTCCTATTGTAAACTATGAAAGCTGCAACTATTCCCATGGGATTAATTAACTTTCCTCTTGAAGAAAATCCAAAGCATTATCTGTTTCTGTCAAATTGAGATTAATTAAGACCTCTGTCTGCAAATGAAGTTTGTTTTGAAGTTAAGGTCAATTCTGAATGATGTTTACATTCTCTGAAATGAGGATTTAAATAATGTTCATACTTTATTTTGGTAAAATATACAATGAGTTATGATTTTATTGAATTCTAAAAACAAGATATACATAAAGATATGGTTTTTTGGTTTTTTTTTTATTTATTCTATTTATTTATTCTTTTTCTTTTTTTTGGCTGCCATATGTAAATTCAAGAATACTATTAATTTTAATGGGTAGTCCAATAATAAACTCATTCTATCATTACTGAAAGAGTTCTTATTGTAAACTTGGAAGAAAAGGATGAAAGAGCAGTACAATTAATCCCTTGGGATTAATTATCTTGTCTGGGGCAGAAAATTTTCCAGGCTTATCTTTATTTGTCACTTTAAGATAAATTAACCTTTGTCTGCAACTGATGTTTAATTGTTTTGAAGTTAAGGTCAAGCCTGAGTGATATTTGTATTCACTGAAGGCTGGCATTTTATAAAACACTTGCTATATTCTTGTTTAAATATACATTTAATTGAGTTATTATAGATATGATGTTTTTTACTGCCTTATGTAAATACAGGGATACTCTTTACAGGTTGTTGGATATTTAAGAATTATCTTGAAATTTTATAAATACAGTTGTTATTGCATATTCTTCTTCATATATTTTTAAATTTTTGTAATCAATTAAAATTCTCATTCTGTAAGCTGTACCCTTATATTTCTACCCCTCGGCGGGGCCCTTGCTGACTGGTCAGTTTTCTAGTTTGCTTCTCAATCTCTTCTAAATATACATATAAAGAAATGAATAACAGTAAAATTATGTTCTTATTAGTGGTATTAAAAGCTGATTATACTGAAATTTAAGAACTTTGTTTAATCATTTTAGATAAGCTCAAGGAGTTTAATGACAAGGTTGGAGCAGAGAACCAGCTAAGTTCCGATGATCTAGATTCCCTGCAGACATTAATGGAAGCTAAAGATGTGACAGAGGCACATGTGGGCGTCATGAACAAAGTCCTGCGGTGGCCAAAAGGTACTCTATTCTGTTAGTTTTATCTTTCACCAGATTACAGAACACCATTGAAGATTTTCTTTTTAATTTTAACCCTTACTCTAGAATTGAAATCAGTTGCATACAGATATTTGAAGGGCTATTCCAGATTTAAATTTGTATGTTTGAAATGGGGTGGGCAGTAGGTGGGTGAAGGGGTGGGTGAGGGGTGTCTTTTTAATCTTGAGCCTTCTCAAACCTTGAAATCAAACTAAGATCACTGTTTCAGAATTGTGTCTGTTTTTGAAGTGGGGCAGGGTTTGGGATGGTTGTTTTTGCTCCCACTTCCCACAAAATGATTTTGGCCCCCACCACTTACATTGTCCTAGATAAGTACCAACCACAATAAAATGAAATGTAAATCCCACAGTTATGATAGGGTGTAAATCAATAGGAAAGCTGAAATGGTAGTTAGTGATCTTTCTGTTTGTGTGTACAATGACTACCCTAACATCTGAGTATTTGTTTAAATTATCTGCATCCTCAATTAACAAAACATCATAGGACATGGAATTGTTTTTATTTACTTGTGAAGGAGTACACATCAATAGCAGATATATAAAAGTTGGGGGGGGGGGGGGGTGTCTTTGGACGTGCGCAATTATTACAAATGTTTAACTGGTAAAATATTTTACATATTGATTTTGATATATATCTTCTTCAGCAGATATGGGCCATATGGCAGTAAATCTAGGATTTACTCTGTTCTATACTTTCATTTTGCCAGTTTTGAGTTTCTTCCCTTTAAATATCACCAAAGAAAAACAACAGAGGAATTGATATTATTCTTTCCAGAACTGATTGTAAACACTTAATTCATTTAATCAGAAAAAATGATCATTTAACATTATATATTTTTTGAAGAAACCCATTCATCCATAATTTAAAGATCTGGACAAGCAATACATTATACTATCCTCTTGCAATAAAGGAGGGCCCCTCTTTAATAATACCAAGAGAAACCCCCCTCCACACACTCGCTACCACAGACAAACCTACAAACCATTTTTAAACAGCCCAAAGTAGAAAAAAAGGTACCGGTGTATTATATAAACATTTGCATGCTAGTTTTGCAGGAATAATGGAATTTCCAAAAGCTCAAGAAGGCCTCAAAAGGGCAAAAAAATTTAGAATCACCAATCCATTTTCCCAGTTAACCAAAAGAAGTAATTTGTTCAAAGGCATCGAGTTACTTTAATCTCACTTGATATATTAGACCAAAAAAAAAAAAAATAGTGGAGAAAAATCATTATTAAATGATGAATTTTTTTTTTTGTGCCCTGATATAAAACTTTCAAGATGTAAAAATGAATCATTTCAATAACTTTGAAATTTGTATATGTACAAAAGTATAAAGTAATTTCACATAATCAAGATGCGCATGTATTATGTGTATTTTTCTTAATGAATAATATTCATCTAAAAATTAAGTCAGTGGAATGTAAACTACGCTCCTGATCGTACATACATTATGGATTTATAATGGGAAATATGATAAAGCTGATTACATAATTTATAAATCAGAGCACAATATTACATAATTTAATACTCAGACACTGTTAAATGATATTTAGGGGTAACATTTCACAGCTTATTTTCATTTGGTCTTTAAAAATTGCTAATATTTTTTTTTTTCAATTTATTAGAAAAAAATCGAAAAATCAGCTTCTGAATTTTTTTGACAATGACACCTGCAAATATATTTTGTGTATAAAGTTTTCATGCTGATTTTTATTATTATTATTAAGGTCTTCCATTTCAAACGGAAGACCTTCTACTGATTCTGTTGTTTCTTTTCCACTATTATTATTTTTTTTTTTCTCTCTTACCGATTTTGTGCAGACGATTTCTCCAGAACGCCTGGATAGATTTTCATGAAACTTTCAGCAAAGATGGCAAGTCATCTGAACTTTATGCTTTTTTTTTTTATTTTGCCGTCGTCACTTCTGGTCGCGAGATACGGCCAATTTTCCATTTTTAAAGTGGCATGTTGTCTGCAAGTGTTCTCAAAAAAGGTTTGAGATTTAGTCTTGAAACTTTCAGGGATGATAGATTGTGATTCGTAGAATTGAGAAACCTGTTCCGTTTTTGTTGCCGTGACGTCCCTTGTCCATTGGAACTAGTTTAAAAGTATGCAAATTTTTATTTTTTTCTTTTTGAAATGTTTATAATAGAGGCAAATAGACTGTTTCGAGTCATATTATTTCCACCGGAAGTGATTTCTTCCAAACTGGAAGTAGTCGAAAAAATGCTCATTTTTCCTCGAAACTTTGAGGAATGATTCCTCCACACTCAGTGAGGAGTTAAAAGTCATTTTGAGTACTTCCGGTAATACCGGAAGTGAATAAAAAAGACCGGAAGTTGTTTGAAATTGATAGATTTCACTCTTTAATGTGTTGCTAAACATATTTTGAAGAATTGACATGAATATTTTTTCATTTAAAGATTTTTTACTTTCTTTTATCAATCAAAATTTCCCAATCAAGATCTTATCAGAAATCTAACAGAAGACCTACTCGTTGCTCGCAACGAGATCTCATCTAGTTTTTATTATTATTATTATTTTATTTTTTTGCAAATTTCTTTTGTTTAGAGAAGTAGATATTGTTATTATTTAATTGATTTTAAACATACTTTTATTTTAGGTTATTCAATAGGTGTTGTTTCTTTTGCTCTTTTAATTTTAATTTGTGGAGTGCCCCCTTGTATGACTTCACATTCATCATTTTTAAGAGTGTAGGAGACATAACAATGGAGATTTTTTTCTATGTTTTGGGAGTATCTAACGGACAGCTGAACTTTGAATGCATGCGTGGATCTAGAGGGGGTGGGGGGGTCTGGACCCCCTGGAATTTGCAGAGTTATTAAAAGTATATGTTTTTTTTTTTTTTGCTTGTCAACAAAATTTCTGGGTTTAAAATTGGGAAAGGAATTTAGTGTTTTTTTATTTTTTTTTTGTTTTTGTTTTTTTTTTTTTTGTTTTTTGGCTTGTCAAGGAATTTTTGGGTTGGAATTTTTTTTTTCTTGGACTGGGGTGGAACCCCCCCCCCCCGGAAAAAATTCCTTGATCTGCACCTGGAATGGATGTGTTAAATTTATTCTTAAACTGTTTTAAATAAATCAACATCTAACCTCCTTATTTTGTCAACATAGTTTCTGATTTTAATTAAGTGGGAAATGTTCAACCTTTTTGAAATATCAATATTTGTTCACTTTGGATATACTGATTAAATTACTCCTCTGAGTGTTTGAATGTTTAGATTCTATGTTTTACACAAAGGAACAAACTCTGCTTACATTGACACAGTTTACAAGACTGATTTTCTAGATAATATTTTTATCTAGGTTATTTTACATAATTATTTTACATAATTGCTAGACTTAACTTATTTTATGCACATGATGCAGCTGTTTGTTGCTTTAATACAAATTTTAATGTATACCAATTTTTAATATATTTTTCAGAGTACATCTTCCCAGGACTAGATGTACTCCGAGTGAGCATCAGGGATCAGAAGGTGTGTGAACATGTCTGTTCTCAGGGGGGATTCCTAGACAGCCTGCTTCGCTTCCTAGACTCGAGTTCCCCCGTCCCCACTCAGATGTTGACGCTTAGGATTTTAGTAAACTGTTTTCTTCACGAGAGTGGACGGCAGTTTCTGCTGTTAAACAGAGACCCAATAATAACCCAAGCTCTGAACTGTAGATTGACCCCAAACAAAAATGTTCAGATAGCTGTTAGTACCTTGTTACTGAATTACTCAGTAAGTTTACAGGATCGAGATGATGAAGAAGGAAAGTCTCAGTGTTTACTAGCGGTGGCTAGCGTAATGGAGAATCCCATGGACCCAGAGGCAGAGTTCAGACTTCTGGTGTGTTTAGGGACATTGATTTCTAATGACAAAGACACTAAAGAATTAGCCAAATCTCTAGAAATACAGAATCTAATTATTCCAATGCAGACCCGCCTTGACCCCAAGAAAGTTAGTGAATGTGCAGGCTTCGTGATAAATCGTCTTCAGTAATTATGCATAAAAAATCTTTCTTTAGCAACTGTCTGAATGACTTGGTTTAAAATGTTAATAAAATTATGTTAAAAAAATATCAGTGTTGGATGACTGCTTGCTGTCATTATTTGATACACCAAGTGAACAACATTACATTCATTTTTCAAGGATTTTATCTCTCTTTGAACACAAAAACCACATCATGTTTATGTTTTACTTTGAGAACATCATGAATCATAATAAATACATTACAAAGTCGCTGAATGGAGAAACTGCATGGATATAATTATTTCTGCTTGAATATGATAGACCGTTTACATGAATAGGCATGTTTTTAAATACTGTTCCCTATATCAGAAAGGTTTTATTTTTGTTAGCTTATATAATAAATGTGATGTGTAGTTTCCAGATTTATGCTCCAAGAATTATTCTTGTAATTTTCAAGTCTAGATAGAGAGAGAGAGAGCTAGATAGATAGAGGGAGGGAGAGAGAGAGAGAGAGAGATAAATATTATAAAAAGGACGTGTTTGTTGGATATTGTGCAGTTTCAGATTAATCTGTTTGATCCACCAATCAATTGTCAATTCCATTTAATTTACTGGAGCCTAGCGAGGACTTCTGATGCAGAGTATATATAGGCCCTCTAAGTTGTGGGCACCTAGTAACAAATCCTTTAGACTAGAAAATATCGGAGGAAGGGGGGTTATAGGAGGATTGATGAAAAAGAGACAATGTCAGAAAAAAATGGTGAAATTTAAAATTTGGTGGAGGGGGTTGTTGTCCTTTCTCATGCACGCGCAAGCATTGTTGGGTTCATTGCAAAATATTGATTCACGCATAATTACACAAAAGATAAAGTATTCTAGAGCAAGCAGGGATCCTACGGTCTGCCATTTCAGCAGATAATAGCACTTTTTGAGAGGCAAGGCTTGGAAAATTTTGGTTGGTTAATGGAGACCAAGGTGAATCTGTCTCCATCGCACTTTCACTTTTCCGCGATTGGACTGCTTTTCCGCGAAAAAAAATCCTGTTTTTCCGCGATTATATTTTTTTGCTTTTCCGCGACTTATATTTTAACATGTACCTCTTCCGGTAGTCAGGTAAAACCCGTTACCAACTGCTTACCACTGGGAGATGGAAGTAGGATTTTAAGCAGGATAAGTCTATAGGCGCATTCAATCTTTTTATATACAGTAATATGATATTTTTAAAACGTGCTAATTACAGCAATTTTTGATTTTTATTTTAATGAGTGTATTCAGACACACCTAGAAAAAACACATAAAATACAAAATACACCATCCTGAAACCAAGCGCCCATGGTTGCAAAAACAAAATCGCGGAAAGACAGGACGGCCGTCTTCATTGATATATTTATTATACCACAGAAGTTAATTAGAACAATTCTTCCACCGGGCCGGAAAATGTGGAAAGGGAAACGAACTGTTACATTTATTATAAAATGTAACAATTAAAATGCATATCGTTCTGTACGGTTTTGCATTATTACTTTACTCTTTCGTTTTGCAATATGTGAAATAATTTATCAAAATGTGTTATGGTCACCTAAAAATTAAAACATACCAGTACTGTGATATACAAAGATTGACCATTTTAATTTCCATAAAGTGAAAATCATTTCTTTAAAGTTTTAATCAACATCCAGAATAATATTTTTGTTTATATTTTCTTCGAATCAACTACACATTTTCAATTACATGTATCAGGACTTTGATTCAAAGTTCACTGAGTTAGATTATTAAAGTCCTAATGAAGATTACTCCGAAAACTCTTACTACCTGAAAAAAATGTCTAGTAATGATCTAAGATAAAATCGGTATGCACATTAAATATTTGAAGTACAGTATTAATTTTAAAAAAGAAAAGCCTTTCTATACATGTATTTAAAGCATGAAACATAAAAGACTAAGATTTAGAGATATGAAGAGAAAGACAGATTACAGTTTATAATAGCTATACAGCCTCCAGTAGTAAAAAAGAACTACACGGCAGGTACACCTAATGGGGAAAACGGGTGAGGGGAAGGGGGAACACATGTTTGTGTATAAAAAAAAATGTGTTCAAGCTAAAGTTAATCTATCTCTTGATTTTGTCCATGCATGTACGTGTCGCACCAGAATTTTCACTGGAAGTAAGACATTTCCTGTTTGTAACATCTGTCACCTATTTTGAGAAACTGTCAGGAACTTTGTTGTGTACAATATCAAGGCGTATTAAATCCAAACAAATTGAAGGAGTACTCTTATTGCTGAATAAATACACATAATTTTGTGAACGAAAACTGAAATAAACTTTGTGTCTTGAAAGCTTTCATGGGGTGTAACCAATATTGCGTCGGTGTAATAGATTGAATTATCAGTCGACCGTTTTAGAGAAGGCATTAAGTTATAATTACAAGTACTGTCAAATTCGGTAAACAAAACAGGGGTATATCGTATGACTGCGGGGGTGGAACCACAAAAGAATGCACCTGAAACACCCTGTATACAGAACCCACACACATTGTGCATGGTCCAGTGCATGAAATTCGCTCGGACTTGGTGCAAATTCCACTTGAATTTAGAAGGAAAAATGCACGCAAGCAAGTCGTGAACAAACAAATCCTCAAGTAATTTGCATTTCAGTTATCTCTCTCGAGTTAATATTTAAAAAAAAAAAAGAGGAAAGAAATCTTTCCATCATTTTTTTTTTAATTTTAGTTTTAGAATACATAATTTAGTCTAAGAATAACATCTGATACATTTTACAGTTATTTGTTTATCAAAACACGATGCGTTGACATGCGTGAATGGCGACCTTGCGTCAAATGCACCTACGTACAAAGATTCGTCAGTTAATTGCAGGCTGCTCTGCATTTATTATCGGCATTAGAGCGAGTTGTTTTGAAAGTCAACTAAAATTAATTGATCAGGTACTATACACGACAGTGACATTCCGAACCATGAGTAAGAAATTCCACATGTAGAAAATTTTATGTTTAAGTACTTTTACCATTAATTTATGCTGGAAAGTGTGAAAAATATATACTTCATTGACATTTTCACAAGAACTTGCTGCAAAAACAAATAAAAAGAGGAAAGAAACATAAGTATGAAAAATTAGGTTTTTCTGAAGGTTCCAGGTCTCTGCGTACTCTCTCTCTCTCTCTCTCCGTTGAATCTCGTGGTTGAATATTCTACATTCGTATAGACGACCAGGGGTGCGTTCAACAGCGTAGCCGCTACGTAAAGCTACGCTCTTGAAAAGAGAGCTAGCTTAGCCGCTAAGTAGGGAGAGCTTACCAAATCAAAGATGGCCTCCTTAGTTAGAACTTCACAGCACACTAGATTTTAATAAAACGAGGAATTATTTTCCACATCTTAACGAATTAAATGTATGTTTACATATAGATTTTCGCTTGAAATAAACTTTTTTTTCCAAAAATAAGTTTTTACTGATATATTTTTATCCCAAATCTTAGATTTAGTAGCTAAGCTAGCTGTCCGTTTAATAGAGATAGATATCTATCACCTAGCTGCTAGGTTAGCCGCTACGATCGTGAACGCAGCCCTGGCTTATTACTTACATGGAGATACAGTCCTTATCAAAATTCACAGTTTTTATCTAAAGTACTTGTATTTTTTTTGGGGGGGGGGGGGTGTTCAGCTAATGATCATAGGTTGTTTCATGTCCTTGAACGGTCTTTTTGATAAGGATCAGAAACTAAAATTGTGAAATTCTTGTTAGGTGGTAAAAAAATATGCTATGGAGGAACACTAGACACAAAGAAAGTAATGAACAGAAGATTTGCCCTGCCCCTTACTCAATGTCATATGGACATTTATGCAAAATAAAGGTCACAGGGGTTGAAAATGTAAAATTTAAGTCAGTCTGATTCACAGTTTTGAGGATGAGAAAGATCAATACTAGTAGTTCATAGTTGACAAAAAGTAGCTTTAATAAGAGGTCAAAATTATGAATCAATTAATGTCATTTGAACAAGGTTAAACACGGAGTAAAATTTTTGTTCAAAATGTAAAAATGCTCATACATTCCACAAAGGATGCCCATGATCATTGAATGTGTCAAAATTATGACCAAAGGTCATTTGGACAAGTTTATTATAAGTTTATGTCTGGTCCAAACTTTGTAAAATGGGAGAATATAGAATCCAGATTTGGTCCCGTTTAGACATCTGAAGGTTGGTACAATTTTGTTCACGGAACAGTTATTTCGGGGTTGGGGATGGGTCGGGTGGTGTGCTTTAAAACTTATCTTACTTACTCTGGTTTAGTTGTTTTTCAGTCAGGGATATTAACTCTCAAGTTAAGATATTTAAGCTGATTACCACTCAATGATTTAATTGAAAAAATATTCTCGTTGATTTTGAGTACATGACTGTAATTGACATGGCTTTAATAAAAGCTAGGGCTGTTCATCCCGCCTCCAGAAAATTATTTAATTTTAGAAAGAATATGCGAACAAAAATAATCTATTAATCTCCCCAAACTAGAAAAAAATTGAATGAATCAAAATTACATTGAGTTTTTAATGACTAAGTTTCAAAAATTCTTTTTAATATTTGTTTATTAAAAGGACAGACTTTGTTCAAATTGAGTTGTATAACAGAGAAACTTGATCGCCAATGGTAATTATTATCATCGGCCTAAATGGATTAGTTTCAATATTGTAGATAGAGTGTAAAACAGCGTGCTTAAGAACCCTCTATACACTGCACACTAGAGAGTTCTGATTTTGTGGTAGTTTTATGCAGATAGAGTGATCTGCCCTTTGATCAAGAATAAAATAAATTGAAATGTACAATTTATTACTTAATTTGCGATCAAATCAAGCATTCATAACACTTTAATAGACCAAGATGAATAGATAAAACACTTCATGTGCAGGTATTTTGCCCACTTAAGTAAACAACAGTGATTTATGCTCATCAGTACTTCATTGTATTTGAACATTTTTCCTGGGGGTAAATGCAAGGCACCCTATGCTGAAAATGTGATAGATTAGCTCAATACTTACACCTTTACACACTATTATTTTCTCAATGACCAAAAAATATTTTTCTCTAGTGTATAGAGAGTCCTTAACGGAAAATGTGCCGTCCGCTTTGTAAGGTACATGAGATGCATACTTTTGAAGTTAAAAAAATTGAAATACTGCAAATTTGCAAGGGAAAATAGAGAGTATTTTGAAACTACCGTTTCAGATGGGAGTAAGGCATTTTTTTTTAAAAAATCAACTGCATGTTTATTACCAGTGTTTTTATATAAACTTGTTTTGAATTGGGTGTTTGAGTTTTTAGTAACTGTACTTCTTGCAGGAGGAATATTGGGATGATACTAGTATACTTAAAAGAAAAAATAATCAAAAATGCCCACATTAATATAGATTAGGAAATGTTTAAATCCCAAATCAAAAATTTTTCTCATGCTATCAATTAAAGAGACATAGTAAGTCAAAATCATATACATGCATTTACTTTATAATATTTGTATCATAAATCGAAAATAAAAAAATATAAGCATAACAAAGTTTTGACAAACTCAACCACCCTGTAATGCAAAGAATGCAAGTATGTGTCGTAAAAATCTATACTTCGTCTAAGTCAAACGTCACGTGACTTTATGTATAGCATAAAATCGAAGCATGCAAAATGAATTTGAAATACCATATCTATATTGGATTCCGAAACTTCATAAAAATCCTTACAAACAAAGATACATAGCGTGTTCCAGTAAATGTTCAACCAAGCCTCTTTCTTTACTCCTCACTAAGATATTAACAGTAGTGAAGGAGAAGCATCAGGAGAACTGTGCAACAATATATTCGAGAAGTGGTGTAAATCAGATGTGGATACTTAAAAATTCCAAGGAACTTTTGGAAAATTTGAAATCACAAGATTTTACCCAAATCAACAGCTTAAAAACTTACGACTTTTCATCTTTAGACACAACCATTCCCCACGATAAATTAAAGTCCAGACTTTTTTAAATCATTGACAGCTGCTTTTTCAATAAAAATGGAACTCGTAAATTTACTTACCTTGTCATTGGTCATTTGCAAAATTGTTTCGTTAAAAAACATTCTGAATGTACACACGAGTACTCTGAAGTTGACATTAAAAAGATGCTTGAGTTTCTGATTGACAATATCTATGTGGTTTTTGGAGACCAGGTCTCCCAACAATCTGTTGGAATTTTCATGGGTACCAATTACGCCCCGTTATTAGCAGACCTTTTTTGATTTCATATGAAGCAGAATTTGTCCAAAATCTTATACGTGAAAAGAAGAAAACACTTGCTGTGGTCTTCAACTCGACATTTAGATATATCGACGACGTATTGTCAATTAACACTGGTTATTTCCATTCTTATGTCGATACGATATATCCCGGTGAGCTTGAAATGAAAGATACCACAGAGTCTGACACATCTGTTTCATATTTGGATATTTTACTTGAAAAAGACGTTAATGGTAATCTAACAACCAAGCTTTATGATAGATGTGATGACTTTAACTTTTCAATCGTCAACTTCCCTTACTTATGTAGCAATATACCTTCATCACCTGCATACGGGGTTTATATCTCTCAGTTGATTCGATACGCAAGAGCATGCTCTACGTATGTACAATTTCTAAAACGAGGTAAATTATCGACAAACAAGTTGATGAAACAAGAATATCAGAAGTCTCGTTTAAAGTCATCATTTCGTAATTTCTATGGTCGATACAATGACCTTGTCAGCAAATACAAATTATCATTGAGTCAAATGCTGACTGACGTTTTTCATACTAATTGTTAGACCATTATTTACACACTGAATTGTCGGCAGATTTTCCCGTTATTTCCCGATCATGACAAGGAGCACACGGCGGGTGTGACCAGTCGGCAGGGGATGCTCACTGCTCCACGGCACCTGATCCCACCTCTGATGTTTTGGAGGTCCGTGTTTGCTCTGCTCCTATTTTGTATTGTTTAATGGACTTTTGAGCTTGAATACTGTTCGTTATCTCCATATATTTCATGCAAAGATAAAGAATATGTTCTGAACATCTTTTTCGAAGAATGTACAAAATACTCGGTTTACGACATTCCGCCTCTTGGGACTTGAGACCATGGTAATTTGTTCATGTTTTCTGCGCACGCGCACAATAGGAAGGAGTGAAAATATTTCCGCCCTAGGCCAGACAATAATTTTTTTTCTCTATAAAAGTAGATTTTTTTTAGATCTGAAACCTGCAATTTCATGAAACCTAATATTTTAAGAATGGAACAAAATTTGAATGGGCCATGAGTAAATTCTAATTTTTGTTCAACTTTCCTCATTTTGCGTCACAGTGCCTCTTTAACAGGAGCTTGTTTCTATAGCACGCAAGAGTCCATTTTTTAAATTATTATTTTGAGATTATTTGGCTACTTTTGGTTATCAAAAGTCGGATTAAAGTATTTTCAGTTATTTGATTGTTCAGATTTATTTACGAACCATTGCAGTACATGTACTTTCTATCGCAGCTTAAAGAAAAGTTTTTGTACTTCTCGATAGATGTATAATTGTGACACACCATAGAGCAAAACATCTTCAATCTTTTTATGAAAAGAACTCATTGTTGTATCTCTGTATAACTTATTAACTACCTGAATGTATGAAAAAGTTCTTTGGAAAGATGAAACTCTTTTAGAATATATTGCATTAAATTGCCATACCAAGGGTTATAGAATGCCATCGCATTATATGACAGTTTTTAGATCATGCACCTATCATCTGTTCGA
Organism: Saccostrea echinata; assembly: GCF_033153115.1. Lineage (NCBI taxonomy): Eukaryota > Metazoa > Mollusca > Bivalvia > Ostreida > Ostreidae > Saccostrea > Saccostrea echinata. The sequence continues at coordinate 3,778,072 of NW_026889771.1, read as the reverse complement.
GATGATATCTCTTTGCATACTAAACACATAGCGTAATGTTGGATAGGATAGGTAGTTTGTGTGTAATGTATTCCTTTATTCCAATGTAATCTACAGGAATAACTTCTTGTGAAGCGAGGTAGCCTAATTAACATCATTGTTTAAAAACATTTATCTACGGGTTGGTCACGTGATCAAATCCCATAGGGCTTTATGGTGGATTTGATTACGTACCAACACGTACGTGTATTTATATTTCGATTAATGTTTTTAAAATAATGCCATATTAGTTATACTTCCGTTTGTGACTGATTTATACAAATATTTGCGTATTATAGTTTTAAATGAAAAAAGGTAAAGATGTAACTAACAGTGATCGATATAAAAAAAAATCTATAAACAATACAAATCTGTGAACAAGGCATAAAAAAAAATTACATGTGTATATACTTCGATTTATGCAGAAACACTAAATATGGTCTGTTAACTGATACTAGTATTTGTAGTTTGAGACAAATCTATTTAGGTCTTAGGTTGACTCTGGGGAGCTCTTTCACATTTTACTGACTTTTGAATATATTTTCCTGCTATTAGCTGAATTCTTACTATCCCTGGACTCATGAAATTTTTTCTCGGAGTCTGTTTCCGGTTTTTCCAATGTGGCAATAAATTCGCTTGTTGACATAGCAATAACATTGTCATAAACATCCTCTTCGTCATGACTAAAACGTGAAGACTCGGTGTTTTGGCGGGAAACGGAAATATGTTTGTTGATTGAAGGTCGGTAGGGTAAACTTGGTTTGATTTGTAAATTTGACTTCGTTTTCTTGTGATCAACCTCGATTTCGTTGAATGTTCGCTTGATGACCCAGTTTTTCCGCCATGACCAGGGCTGTCCATAATCCATACTGTAAACATCCGTGTTTGAATCACGATGGATACTTCTTACTTTACATATGACACTGGAACGAAAACAAAATCTCATCTGTAAAACATTTTACCCATCCTAATGCCCTATCACTTCTCTTCGACTGAAAATTTCAACTTGTACATGTACTTACACGGACATAACAATCAGTAGAATCAGACTAGCTCCAGAAACCAAACCGACCAAGACGTAAATACGGGTATTCTGTTCTAAAAATAATCTATCAACATATAAGCTTAAAATATTTCATTAATAAAACTTTTTTTCATAACTAAATAGTAAATATCAACATTTATATAAAAAAAAGATGACAAGTACTTTGTTACCTTCAAATGAATGATGAATTTCCCCAGACGTGGTTCCATAAGTTGAAGACGTGTATTTCGGTTTATCCGATATTGTACTGGCTCTAAACCAAACAGTTGTTTCTGTGGTGCGTATGGTCAACGCCCACGGTGTTGTTATCGTCTTGAACCGAGCCGAGGAATGAACAGGGGGGCTGTGGGTAATGTGAGCCGAAACTTTAGTGGCGATGATCTCGTGGTCAGTTGAAAACTCAGCATGTGTGGACTGGTCAGTTGAGAACGTAGAACGTGTTGATCGATCAGTTGAGAACGTAGAACGTGTTGATCGATCAGTTGAGAACTTAGAACGTGTTGATTGGTGATGGAATATTGGTGAGTTTTTGGAAGTTTCTATCAAATGTGGCCGAGATTGACCTTGCGGCAATGTTAAAGGTACATGTTGTATTATTTGTGTGCCTTTATGAAATGCTGAACTGGACGAAGGAATTGTGGAGGATACAATTAAAGCACTCGTGGTCTCTTTCCTAGAAATGCCTGGAGTTCTGAGGTTAGACTCTATTCCAGGTTTTTGTGATACAGCGATGCTGATATTTGGATTATCAGGGACAATATTATCTAGAATGTAAAATATCACCAATGAATAAATAAATGAATAAATAACTAGTCTCTCACCAAGTCGATGTATTACTTGCGAGGAAATCATGGCAACAATGTCTAATTTTGCAATTTTATAATCGTAACAGTCGAAAAAAGGAATCATCAGTAATAATTAAAACAATTTTAAAATATGTATGGTTATCTTGATTCGACATATTATGTAGCTGTGCCCAACATCATAGAGGAAACATCAAACTATACTGACCTATTTTTGGTTTTGCTGATTTTACCCCAATTTTTATAATAAGCCGATGCTTCGTAAAAATATTCTGTCCATAATTATAGTCCCCGTGTGGAATAAAAAAGCAGAGTGCCTTTCCCTTGAATTGGTAAGCTCGACCAATGGAAGACATTAGCAACTCGAATCGCTGTTTTCTATCTTCACAGACAGACACCTGCAGTTTGTCCTCGACTTTTGTTTTTACTATCCCAAAACCGTTATAAACAAAAGAGTCGTGGCTGCTAAGAACAAGTTTGTCTACCCTAATGGTAAAATTCACGACCCCAGACATTGTAAGCAGGTTAAGCTGCCACGCACAGTTTTTGCTTTGAAAGTCTGACCAAGTTGTGTCCCAAGAAACATTTTGGTAGGAGACTCCAATGGTGATGTTCTGGCTTTCAGGACATCCGTTAGATCCATACACTGTGATATGAAATAGACACAGGGAGTATCTATTAATTTTTTTTCAACAATATACAAAATCTTTTGCTTTTCAAAACTTCGAAAGAAAAATATATACAATGGAGATACCAGAGAGCGTAATATTTATATTTTTAAAGCCTTCATTGATTTTTTGAGTCGCTGATACTCTTTTAGGATCCTAAAGTTACCTTTTGAAATCAGTGAATATAGTAAACCCAAACAAAGAGTCGCCAAACCTGCCATGGTATACTGTAGTGTTTGAATTATGACGTCACATATTTAGCTCTGATATCATTCATATACACCTGCATTATATACAAATATGTATAAGATAGAGACATTGTTCGTGATCATCATCGAGATAGTATATTGTTATTTATTGTTAAGAACTACGTCTAAATTGAAATTTAATCCTAACATGCATACTTCTCTCAGACATGTCAAGCCATGTTCAATTTCATGATTCAGATACAAATAATTGGTTTAATATACAATCAAGCAACTGAAAATACTCACTATGGCATTTTATTCTTTTTTTTTAAACAACTATCTTCGTTTTATGTAAAGAATAAATAGTGTTAACGTATAGAGTTTCCATAACATCTTTGCAAAATGTTTCAATTTGTAATTTTGGATTGGTGTTAAAACTTCTCTGTAGGTGTAACAGAGGTTGCTATAATTCGAAATCAGTCGAAAATCAACTTGTAAAACACTTTAAAACCATTCCCGAAATTGCAAATGACAACTTTACAGTAAAAAGATGGCGAACAAGGCGATCATAATGCCTTTGGTGCGACAAATAAGAAATTGAAAAATTAAATCTTAATTATAGCAAAACTTTCTTTGGTATTTCATCTAACATTAACGCATGCTTTATGTAGAATCTCCACAATTTGCCAAAATCTCAAAAAGATTGAATTTGTCCATGAAATTTTCTCATACTATAACACAATTTTTCCATATGAGTTTGTATTCGCTCCATTTTCTGAAAGTTTATCCTCAGAGAACATGTATGTGTTAAGATAAACATTTTTTGGTTAACAAAACATGGAGCAATGACCCATTATACCCTAAAATTACACTTTTATAAACAACATTCGTATCTTTCCGAGAATTATTTGAAATCCGTTTAGTCAAGGGTTCCTATGCAGTCGATAAGATGAACAAAGAAAGAAAGTCAACTTATGAATTACCGTATAGCCTATTTGGGGTGGGGTGAGGGGGGGGGTGTATAGATTCACCAAAATTATCGTTAAATTTAGACTTTTATTTATATACTTTGGTTGGCACTTTACCAAGAAAGTATCTTAGGTGATGTCTTAGAAGTGCTTTAGGTGCACAAAACTTGGATTGAAAGAAGTATTTAGCCTTCATACCTTAGAACATTTTTTTTTTGCCAAAGCTGATCAAACAAGTAACATATGTACAATAACAATGCATTCCAAACATATGGAATAGGATTCACATAAGGAATATTCGACAATTTAAATGGTATACCTTGTATACCAAATTTTTGCCAAATTTGTGACCCGCCAAAAACCAGCTTTATAATATTCAATGGTATGTATATTTGAATTAAAAATTTTGTTTTGTTGTGTGTTCTTTTTTCACTTTTTTTTTATTTTTGAAGATTCATTGCATACATAAAGAGCTCAGTAAAAATATAATTCACCACTATAAAAAAAAAAATTATAAATTTGAAAGTTATACAATTATTTTCTAGGTTTGGACAAATCCCCTCTGTCTCTATGGGCCGTGTACCTATGAGGGAAGTCCTCTGGTGAGTTCCGGTTGCCAGTAAATGTAGAATATTCACCATAATGTGACCGGGAATTTAACGCTGACACCCCCATCTCAGGGTACGAATCCTGATTTTGCTCACGTGGAGATGATACGGGACTTTCATCGGTATTTGATTCCGAGACCTTCCGAATGTGGATGTATGTTTCCCTTAAAAATCCACTCGGATCCTCAAGGATGCCATCACTTGGGTTAACGATGTCAAACGAAGCGATGGAGGGTTCTGTTTTTGTCACATGTCTTGTTTTGTACAATAATCTGAAGAGAAATAAAAACATGTTATTATTCTGCAGGTATATAGCTATACTATTTTTACTTCTATTTAAAAAGAAAGTTAACTGTCTAATTTGTTAATTAATTTTGAAGAAATATTCATGCTAAGTAAAGATGTTTTATGCAATCGGTATTTTGAAAATACCATCAATCATTTTGAAAATCCATCCTCGGTAAAATAAAATACAAGGATTGTCCCATAAAACCTCGAGCATTGTTCATATCATAATGTACGTCCAATAAATATGGAACGTTAGAAGTGATCAAAGTTCTAAAAGTTTTATTACAAAATGACAAAGACGGGAAAATATTCTATGATTTTTCATAATTTGTATTTAATGAATCCGTAAATTTTTGTATTTTATGGGGTATAATGGATCTTAAATTGCACAGATCTATTAGATCTAACATTGTTTTCAGTGTCAAAATTTGATTCATTATTTGGGGAAAAAATTGGAAAATATACGATGAAAGAAATGGAGTGTTAAAGTAAGTATATTACTATATGATTCTAACAGATGCGTATGTAATTTAAGAAAATTAATGATAACGAAAACCAATGGGTAATCTTTTTTGTGAATTTATCTACGATAAAAAACAGTGTATATGGGTCATTAACAGAGACTTACAGAAATGCTGGAAAACTTTGATTATTCTGCTTTTTTCCCCTTTTCTGTACAATATCTTTGTGGAAGATATATTATAAAGTTTTGATCTCCATTTAAAATTAAGTCTTCAAATTGTCAGAGTGAGAGAAAGCTGCACATTTTACATTTTGTTTAAAAAAAGACTAACATTTGACAAATACACATCAAATATTTTTTTATCATCAATTTATGGTTGATGACGCATACTGTATACAGGGAAATTTTCGCCCCAGTTTTATTTTCGAACCTTTCGCCCTACTCATGGGTGCGCAAATTTAAAACGGGGCGAATTCAAAGTATACGGTATAATTTCTTAAAATAGAACTGTGACCGGGCAAATTTAAAATGGGACAAAATTGCTTGCAAATGTGAAAGGGCGAAAATAACCCTGTATACAGTATTGTTTCCTTGTGTTTCAAATGTGTTTGTGTGTGTGAGAGAGAGGGCGTTAAAGGTAAGGAGATGGGCAATTCGAAATATAGAACATTCCGAGTTTTCCCACTGGTGACTAGATGACGTTTATCCTGACGCACCTGCCGATCAGGAACAACATGACAGACACGACCAACACTGATATAGAAACAGTGACTGCCAGGGCTATGTCCATATCTTTCTGACCTGTAAAGTATACAAAAGGTGATAAATCAATACCAAATATTACTAAGTAAATCGCTAAATTTTGATGTTTGAAGCATAAAATATCTTAATACATTGTCACTTTTGTGCTGTAAGCCAAGAAAACCACGATGCTTCAAGCATGTAACACTGCATCAAATTTTAATGTTCTTTGCGAAGCACAACAAAACAAAATTATTAGGTCTAAACTTTAAAATTTCTAGCATATGAATTAACTTACTTATTTTTCTGTTGTTTTTTGAGGGAGAAAATGTTTTGCTTGATTCACAACATGATGGAGTTGCTGAAAAAAAAAGAATTTGATGAATCAAGTGATGCTAAAAAGTCTGAATAGAAAAAAAATATCTTTATTATTCTGAAGGTTAGAAAAATAAAAACATGCGCATATTAGATGTGGTAAAATCAGTACCATTTTCTGTGAGATCTGTGTAATTTGACATAGGGGACGAAGTGAAAGTTTTCCATTGAGTTGTCTTATTGGATGTAGAAACTGGAGGACTCCCGGGGTTTAGTGTGGTTATACTTGATGTTGAAACACGAGGACTCCCGGTGTATACTGTGTTCATATTGGATGTAGAGACACGAGAACTCCCGAGAGATGCTGTGGTTATATTATCTGTTCCATTGTCTTTAGGATTTTGGGACGTAGTTGATGTAAAAGAAAACTCTAAATAGAAAAAAAGGAAAGTAAAGAAAAGGAGAATCATAATTATATTCTTTTCATGCATTGATGTGGTTCCATATCAGCTGAATTGTAAGGACGCCATGAGAAGCCATTTTATTAAATCCAACAAATGTAGTTTAACGTTGTTATAAAGATGATTTTACATGTACATACCTTCAAAACAATTTGATATATCATCATCACAAATATTTTCTCTGTTATCTATGACAATTAATCGGGTGTAATTAGAATGATTTCTACATGATTTTTTGACGCTGAAAGAAATACTTCTATAGCCAGTCATCCTACACTGTTTCATTTGTAAACGGTTCTTGCACTTTATTGTTCCATTTTGCAAATTAGATAAATCTTCTTCCGGAACAATGGTTAGATCACATTCTTCAGAACATATGGAGCCGACACAAACATTTGTTGTGTTTATCACGTAAATAAAAGAAGTCTCGTTTTCTCCGACAGTGGACAAAAATCTCCAGCCCTTGATATCATCTGCACTGAAGACAAGTTTCTGGGAGCGAGAGAAGCTTGAGGAAATCATGTCTGCAAATAAAGAAAAAAGTATATCCTAAATTAACACATATTACATGTATTAAAAAGGGGCATAGACATATATTTGAAGTTAATATTTTCTTAAGTTTTTAATATTATATAGTTTCAATAATTTCCAGATAAAATAATTTTTTTTAATTATATTTCCGTGTGAAATGCTATAGCAACATATGAGTCATGATATATTACAGAAAATTTGAGAAAATACTAACTTCAAATCTGTGTCTATGTCCCTTTAATATATAATTATATTTTTTTTTCTACTGGAATTAAGAGAAAAGAAGGTTGCAATAAAAAAGAAGGAGGAAGAAGGAATAATAACTTACAGAATTTCATTAAAAATGTGAAAATTATCCAGCACACCATTATTTGATTCGTGATGTTTGTTTCTGTTTCAAGGGAGCTTTAAGAGAAGGCAGGTGCCATTATCGTGTCAGATACCACACCGAGACAGCAAACTATAGATAGTCAAAGCAAAGGAAAAGTGTATGCTGTATATCCTTATTCAGAAAATATCTTAATCGCTGTATACACATGTAGTTCTCATGGGTCATGACTTCCTTATTTTAAAAAAGCAATTATTACAAAATATTTTCTCAGAAAAACTAATTATTGTATCACATTAGCGTACCACCTTTCAGCAATAAAAAGCAAGATATTGGCATTTTACTGACAACAATATTTTAAGATCGCATAATTTTATTATAATCATAATAAAATGTCTCCACATTTACCTCATCAGTCCGTAGGAAACAAAAATACTATAGAATATTTACGTCGAGACGTCCTTGGTGTATTTATATAAGATCACAAAAAATACAATTTTATTGTAACATGATATGACTTTTTCGTGGTAAAGTAATTTTTAAAAAGAAAAAATAACGAAATTTTAAACGATAGATACAAGAACTGACATAGAAGCAAATTAAACAGGGGGCAGATCAAATTTACATATAACCTTCTTTTGTGAATTGAAGAAAAAGGAATTCGAGTTCAACACATTATATAAGTCTGTTTCGGGTGAATTCCATTATGGCAGGCAAGACAGATGAGGACCCTTTCATATAACTGCTCCTCCGCCCGTAAACACGTCCAGTTTCGGATTTGAAGCAGGACATTTCTCGGAAAAAATACATCTAATTTAGAAAGTCTCCTTTCTAGAGCATTGCTCTTCTGGGATATAATTTCCTTCAAAAAATCCAATTCATATGCATATTTACAATCATTATGGTTACTTTAGGTGATCATGCATGGAATTTTTTTTAACCTGTATTTACTCTCAGGAAGAAAAATCTTGTCTACTAAATAATTTCTATGCTACTTATTTTGACATGAAATGCAAATAAATATTTCATGTTCATTTATTCACTCAAAACCATCTAAAATATATGGTACATGAGGACAATGAAAAATATTTACAACATATAAATTCCGGAATTTATATATATATATATATATATATATATATATATATATATATATATATATATATATATATATATATATATATATATATATATATATATATATATATATATATATATATAATTTTTTAAAACAAAATCAGACATATAGGAGATAATCTCTATTCCTATTAATGTTATCATTAAGATTACGACAAAATATTTTTAAAAAGTTTTTGCATGATGTGAAACTGATGCTTCAAAATGAGACAATAGGTTAAAAGTTATTCGCATCTTAAATGTTTATAAAATAATATATTTTTTGTGAAATATTTTTCACAAAAGCTGTTACATTCTCTTCAAAAAATATTAATACATAATCGGTATAGCAAATAGCTACCAGATAAGGAAAAAATAACGTCTCCATACATTTCTGTTTTGGATACGTAAGTTTCCATAGACGAATTTTGTCATTTCATAATTTTTTGTGTGATGTTAAAATGTTGACCAGTGACTTGTGAGTTGTAAGTTGACATAATTATCTCTCACTTTAATATACTATAGTAATTGTCTGGTATATTAGTTGTGTCTCGAAAACATGGTCACATCCAGACTTTGTACATTTTAATGGAATTGAATTTTTAAAGTTCTTGCACGCTGACATTAGAATATAAGTATTTAGCATGTTTTACATAATTATCTTGAATGTTGCGTCTTGCTTGTCATCTGAAGAAAATTAATAATCATTTAGGGGAAAAATATGCCACCAATATAATCGACCCCAGAACTGACATCTTACTGGTTGGGAGCAACCTAATTGTGCCAATATACCAGAAATTATGCTAATACGCATTCTATCTATGTCAACATGCACCTTATTGCTACTGTGTGGATACTGCATGTGTGTTTGCGGCACCTTATTTTTGCAAAATAGTCATTTAGTATTTAGAAGCGTGACAAAATTTTCACGAAATTTGCTAATTAAGGTCTTCCGTCACAACGGAAGACCTTCTACTGATTCTGATGGTTAAGATTATAATTCTTTTTTTTTTCTTCTCCTTTCTAGACGCCAACTTTGAGGCCTCATATCTCGCTCATTTCTCAACGGATTTTGCTCAAATTTGCAGGGTTTATAGACGTTACAAAACTCTATCAGAATGCTGTCAAACATGTCAAAAATCTACTTCCGCTTTTGAGTTATCTCCCTTTAAATGAAAATTTAGGACTCTTCATTTCCGGATAAAGGCTCCGAGACTACAAAAGCTGGAGTAGAAATTCTACCGAATTTAAATAATAGAAGCATTGAAGTTGTGCACATCTATTTTTGTTTTTTGATTTCTGTGTTCAAAATGGCGCTAGATAGGGGTAAAAAATTAGAACGCCTAAAAGCGCGAAAATTTACACATATTTTCCTATGTATCTTTTAAACTAAAAATATTTTGTTAAGACATGTTGAATAAAAGCTGAGCACAATTTTAAGGTCTTTCATTTGGCACCTCCAAAAAGGGGCTGGTCCCTTAAATTAGGGATCTAGGGTCCTTGAAAGTTTTCGTTTTATAACTCAAAAACGGTAAATATTTCGATATAGCTGTCGCTAAAAAAGTTGTTCTTTAACATATTATTGATCTCATGAACTTGTTATTTTGTTCGAGTCTTTTTTAATAAATGAGCTAGAAGCTTGACCCATATACAGGTAACTAGTTTCATTAGACAAGTGAAGGTGAAATCTTTATGCGCATAACTGAAATAAACTTGCTATAAATGATAAATCTATCCATAATAAATACTAATACTACTTTAAAATAAGTTTTTACGTGTTCTGTGGTTTCATTCCAAATTATTGAGTCACACATTTTCAATACGTCTCGGGGTTTGTTTTTGTTTATAATTACGTAACCGGCCATCCCCCGATCACGCATGACCTAGATCCAGTGATCAGTGGCCATACACTAAACAGGCATTGCTGTTCTAAATCTATTTTGCAAACTCAACTATGTACGGATAATTGTTTTTTTTTTTAGTCAAATCGGATCTTTCAAATTATTTCATCTTATCTATGTTGGTCATGTTGGTGATATACTTATTAAATTATTGTGGCCGAAATTACAGGAGATCCATTGCGTGTGAACCAGCGACCTGCGTTCGTAAACAAAACATCTTTTCGTCGTTTAACGTTGAAACATACACTATATTTAATTTTTAAAAAAAAAAGTTAGCAAAAAATAAATCAGTCTTTAACTGCATTTAACTGCGTTTCACATATACCCGGATTTTGTGTTTGTTTATGTAACCTAATTATGTAGCCGAGGAAGCAGCTATTAATGCTCATACACAAAACATTGTCGTTCTATATTCATTTTGCTGACACAATGATTTACGGAAAATTATTTTTTAAATCATACCGGATCATTCAATTAAGTCATTTATTCTTATCTTAATTTGATTTAATTTAAATCCAAAATATTTTATTAAGGACGTATAAAGGTCCCCGATTTCATGAATCCTAATCTTTAAACTGCATACATGTATTTAATAAACGATTTATTTCTCAATTATGTGTTATTATGTGTTTAATTTCGGAGATTCATTGCGTGTGGTTAATTCTGCAGATAATTCTAACTTGACACACAAGGTTTGTAGACAAAGAATTCAAAAGAGATATATTTTGAAAACAATAAGACGCATTGCTAAACACTTTTACATTATTTTCCTTTTAAAATGGCTATCTTTATGATTACACCAACTTTTAACATGCTATGTGAAAAACTCTGTCGACTATAGTTTTGTAACTCCAGCATATGACAAGTACATGTGCTTTTTATTAAACACCCAATTTTCCATTAACGCCCACAAAATCTACCTAGCGTAAGATCGATAACATACCGCCCGACAATCATACAAAAATAAAACAATAGCTGCTGATTTGATTGACAGGCCAGCAACCTGCGCTACCTGATACTGTAGTCTGAGTTTGCATGTTTTGAAAGCAATTACACGTACCTGGTCACGCGTCAAACGCTTTCATGTACCGCTTGAAAAGTCGCTTTGTATACACTCTGGTAAAAACTTATATCTTTGTTGGTAATTATGTTTCACAAAATAATTGAGAGAAGAGAATTAAACTTTGAGTTCATTATTTTTATTTTCACTGCTGTTTTGTACACTGTACTTGTACGCGATATGTCGTCCAAGATAACTGTACAGCTTTCCGAAGAAAAAAAAACTGGCGGCTATTCGAGCCCCTTTTCGCCTTCAATGTCCTCTTCAAAACACACCTGTTTACAGAGAAGAGATCATAATATTCAATAAAATATTTCATATTATATGTAATCTGATTTTGTATGTATAAGTATCTGAAAGGCTATATTGTGCTGAATTTTTTAAAATACATGTTTTATGTAATACATATTTTTTAGCATACGATAAAATATCGCCAACACTATAAGATTAATTATTCTAATGTCCAGAACTGTGTAACGTAAATGCCATGCATTTAAGAAGTATGTTAACTTTTTATAATTTAATTACACTTGCAAGCGCGGTTCAAAAAAAAAAATGTACAAGGAGTACATATACATGGACTTGAATTTAACAAACTTATTAGCACATCTAATGATGAAAATGAAAATAATTGATAATACACTTTTACAACTTCATTTCAATGATAAGTTATTCTTAAACTTTACTTCAAATGTCAGAAAGGCCAGCACAGCCAAACTACTGTTAATTGTCTCTGTTTTAATTACAATGTCAATCACAATAACTTTTTTCTTTCGATCCCTTCATTTCTTATTTTTACATAGTTACATGAAATCCATGCACGGCGCTACACCTGTCAATCAAAATTGTAAACTTCTGGTGCCACGGAAGCATTTCCCCTGTGGTGTAAAATATTCTTTGGGTCAATTCTAATTTTACGCTTTTATAGATACAGTGTAATATTTCGAAACAACGTTTTAATTAAGGCTGAAGATGCATGCTGTGAATTTATCAAACCTGCAGTCCTAATTGACGATCCGTTCTTACATGTATATTATAATTAATCAGAGAGTCCAGTATTTGTGACAAATTTTGATTGAGATTTCACTTTCCCTTTAGGATAAAACGATTCATTAAATAGATTATGCATATGAGATGGATAGCTGTACTACATATAAATGTATACTTTTCACTTTGTAACAAGAATCTGTCATTGACAATTAAAAGTGAAGAGTTTAGGTAAAAGACTTTGACAAATGACGAGTTATTCCTTCTTAGTCACTATATAGCTTAAAGCTATATGGTCGTGCCCCCCCCCCCCCCACCCCCGCAATTATGTTTTTATTTTTATTATTATTATTTTTTTTTTGCTTAGATATCAAAAAAATTTGATTGTTTGTGCCCCGTCCCAGAAGAAAATGAAATTGCGTTCTACAGGCTTAAGGACAGACGATACGTTCCTCAATAACATATAATTTTTTCTAAGATTTTGTCATTGAAGCATTGCTACTTTAACATGTTTACTCGCAAAAAATTGAGGTACCTTACCAGGCATTTGTGCAAGATACCAGAGGATGTTTTTCCTATAAAATCCTTTTGGAAAAAAACTTAATTAGCCAATAACACATTTTTTAGTGTTTCAATTTTTTAAAGACAATTAGAAACTAGTTTAGAAATCAGAAGGTAATTAAAATTTTGAATATTTACCACAAAATACGATGATATACAGAACAGATATTTGAGGAACGTATCGTCTGACCTTAAGTCAGAACATGATTTTCATAATGATAATACATTTATCAAAATGTTTCTACCCCTACGATTCGTAGTTGTGGTTTCGAATACCACCACGTCGCCCGCGTGGCGCAGTGGTTTGAGTGTTTGCTCTAGAGTCGCGGAGTAAGGAGTTAATCTTTACATCGTGGGTTCGACTCCCTCTGCGGGACGTGGAGACCGGCCCTTTGCATGAGACCGTATAGATCTCTTGAGATATTTTATGTACTAGTTAATCAATAGTCATGCATAAATATCACTGAATTTAATTATCTTTCTATCCCCTTTTGCAAAGGTGCATATATACCTATAGATTATAGACTAAGAGTGAACATTGATTTTTTTTTTTTCATGTGAAAAATTAAAATGTATTTTAATTATATTTTTTATGTGATATAAATCAAACCAATACCCATTCTTTGGTTTACTGAGTCAGGAAATAATTTTATGGGATATTTAGACGTATCTACAATAAACAGAGGAATTGAGGAAATTCGGACTACAACAAAATTACAATCGTTTTAGGAATAAATAAAACATGTAGTACTGCAAAATGGATTAGATGAAGGAAATTTATGAACAATAGAGCATTGAAGCATAAGTTTTTCCTTGGCTGAAAAGTTGTATTGTTTAAAACGGCCAATTTTACTCTATAGACAAATTGGTCTTGAGATATTCACCTTGCTATAGACCGGGCGCATTTTCTATAGATTTTGTGTATCGGTCTACCGTTAATTTCGCACACTGGTTATACATGTTTATGATCTCATGACAATGTATTTTGACACTGTATGAAATAAAGAAACCACAAAAACTGAAATTTAAGTACCATGAAAATACATTCCGGTATTCCAAAATGGATGGTGTAGACTGACAATTGCTGATATGAAAGACTGAAGCCTCTTTCGAAGGATTGTTGAAATCACGTACTTAAATAATTTATATATAATTATTTATAATAAATTTATTCAAATTTCATTAATATCCATTTTAGCTTTCAGGGGTTAAGGATTTGCATTTCTATTTGATTGTTAGATTCTATTGCAGTCTTACTATCCCTGGATTGTTTTGTTTTGTTTTTTTTTGGCATGAACTATATTCAATGCCTTAGCAAATAAATAGCTGATAACTTTTAGACTTAGTTACATCTTTAATGAAGCTAAAAGCAGGGACACATGCATTCCTGGGAACACTCTAGTTCTGTAAGAAATCGGCAAAGATAATTAAGCAGAGATTTTTGATGAATAAAATGTTTTTTTTTTTTAACCTTTTTTTATAATGCTGACTATATATACATGTATGGTCTGCGTTATAAAACATGATGTGATAGGGTAACGTAATGCACCTTGTACACGTACTCAAAGATGCCGACGTTTTTCAATATCGAAATTGGACATAAAACATATATACAATAAAATTTGAAGCCAGCGAGTTAAAAGTAATAAATTACAACTATATGGAAACGAAATGAAAAAAACATGTGTAAACTTGTCAAGTTGGAAACACTCAGAATGGGTATTGTTGGTATCATACAGACTGTGTCATGGCCTTGACTCAAGTTCAACGTCACCAAGAACAAGATGCTTTTACTGGATGTGTGGTCTGAAAGAACATGTGTTAACTTGTCAAGTCGGTAACACAGATAGGTTTGCGTCATAACCAGAGTGTGTCATGGCTTGACGCAAGGTCATCTGGACAAGTTCAAGGTCACGAAATAGAAAGTGTACATTATTTTATTGTCTTTCTACTGGCGAAGCATTGCAAGTTGATAGTCCCTTAAAAGATTATTTATCATCTTAGAATATGGCATGACCTTGACTCAAGGTCACTGCTCCAACGGAAGACCTATTCGTTGCTCTGCAACGAGCTCGGCTCTAGTTTTTATATATAATCATTATTAGTACAAATATAGGCCTACGCGAGAATGACGAGAATAGATACGCAAAAATAAAGTTTTCGCATTTTCGATTACATATGACATACACTATTGTTTTCTTAGTTATTCGTTAGTTCTATTTTTTATGAGCCGCAAGCGTTCACTTCTGGTTTTGAATCTTTTGACTTATAATATCTCAAATATTGGCATTTCATTTTACAGTGGTTAAGGAAAGTTGGCTGGTAAAACTTACTTCCTTAATGTTATGCATCCCCCCCCCCTCCCCCCCAAACAACCGCTGAGAAAATATATGTTTATGTACTTTTGAAAGAGAAACTTTAAAGCATCATGGTTCATAAGCATTTTTCATGGTTACACATCATAAATAGATGTATAACCTGATAATAAGATATGTGTGGGCATCAATTTCGCTTGTTTGATATCTTTAGAAGCCATCGATCATTATGAAGGCGGTGGGTGGACTCGTCTCACTTATTTCGGCAAGAAAAATAATAAAACTTGCTATATATGTCTGTGGTAATTTCTTTTCACACCTGAAATTATTCTATAAATGTATTATATCACATAAAACTGTTAAAAAAAATTGAAAATTATCATAATGTAATGAAACATCACCCATAATTTTTTTTTAAAGTATATCAAGTTTTGAGCTTTATTTTCTTCTCCTCTAATCATCTTAGTCATCTGACAAAGATCTTTATATCTGAAACATCCATTTCTACTAAAAAAAAAAATCTAGGAACCGAGCAATTCTTACGATTTTATTCAACCATTGATAGATATATTGGTATGATATATAAACAAGAGGTCCAGGGGCCACATCGCTCACCTGAGCACTGTGGCTAGGAAAAAGCAGAAATCAGTTCAGTTTTGAAAGGTTGAAAAATTTAAATATAAAAGTTGTTGTTGTTGGGGGGGGGGGGCATGAATTGAACAAATTTGAATCTACATTACCCGAGGATGCTTCCATTTAAATATGACCAATCATGGTTTTGCTGTTCTTGAGTAGAAGATTTTTAAAGATTTTTCCTATATATTCCTATGTAAAACTTTGATCACCCATTGTGGCCCCACCCTACCCCTAGAGGTCATGTTTGAACAAACCTGAATCTACAATATCTAAGAATGCTTCCATATAAATATGACCAATCATGGCTTTGCTGTTCTTGAGAAGAAGATTTTTAAAGATTTTTCCTATATATTCCTATGTAAAACTTTGATCGCCCATTGTGGCCCCACCCTACCCCCGGGGGTCATGATTTGAACAAACTTGAATCTACACTACCTGAGGATGCTTCCATGTAAATATGACCAATCATGGCTTTGCTGTTCTTGAGAAGAAGATTTTTAAAGATTTTTCCTATATATTCCTATGTAAAACTTTGATCGCCCATTGTGGCCCCACCCTACCCCCGGGGGTCATGATTTGAACAAACTTGAATCTACACTACCTGAGGATGCTTCCATGTAAATATGACCAATCATGGCTTTGCTGTTCTTGAGAAGAAGATTTTTAAAGATTTTCCCTATATATTCCTATGTAAAACTTTGATCGCCCATTGTGGCCCCACCCGACCCCCGGGGGTCATGATTTGAACAAATTTGAATCTACACTACCTGAGGATGCTTCCACATAAGTTTCATATTTTCAAGCATAGTGGTTCTTGAGAAGAAGATTTTTTAATGATGTCATTAATTTTTCACGAATTCATAATTATCTCCCCTTGGAAGAAGGCGTGGCCCTTCATTTGAACAAACTTGAATCCCCTTTACCCAAGGATACTTTGTGGCAAGTTTGGTTGAAATTGGCCCAGTGGTTCTTGAGAAGAAGTCGAAAATATGAAAAGTTTACAGACGGACAGACAGAAGGACTACATCACCTTCGGCTCAGGTGAGCTAAAAACCGATGGAATTTTGAAAAAAAAATAAAATAAAAACAATATTAAAAAAAATAATTTGAACAAAAAAAGGGCAAAAATAAAATCCTTAACGAGCAGAGCTTTTGAACTGAACACTGAATAAGAAAAAATATTATTGTCTTTCCCACTAACATGCCTAAAGGGGGGTAAAAAATTGATTTTTCTAAGTTTGTCAAGAAAAAAACAAACAAACAAACAATCGTTAGGACCTTAACTCTCAATCCCTTGATTACGTAATTATGTCCCTGCCCGTGACCTTGAGGGTGTGTCGTGATTTTCGCCCAAGGAAAGATATCAAGGACATAAGTAATAAAATACGTATACTGTATACAGGGAAATTTTTGCCAACGTTTTAATTTTTGACCCTTTCGCCCTCGTCACAAGTGGCGAATTTAAAAAGGGCATATACAACGACGCAAGCATTATCCCTTTAATGTCCTGGCAAATTTAAAACTGGGCAAAATTGTTTGGAAGTGTGGAAAGAGCAAATATAATACGGGACGAAAAAAAAACCCTGTTTACAGTAGTGAAATCGTTTCCAAACTATTACTTTGAGAAAGTTGATTTAAAAAATGAGTATATTGTTGCTCATGACCTAAGGTTTGTCATGGACCAAATCATATCAAAATCATAGAGTAATGGTCAGAACTATACTAGTGAGGAGGGCTGACATCTTTTTGTCAATTTTGCTTATGCAAATTTATCTAACCTGTACTTGAAAATTTTTCGATTTTCTTTTATGCACACATTATATAGACTAAGTATCCTTAGATCCACATTGCTTCACTTAGAAAATGATGACAGTAGTATTGAAAAAAAATGTTAATGTTTTGAAGCCCCTTCAACAATCGCATCATCTCGGGTCTTTCCGTCAGAGGTCGGAAAAAAACAACCTCGTTGTTTTTCCGCTTGTCGGACAGGCCCGAGAAGTTTCGATTGTTTTTCCGCTTGTCGGAAAGGCCCGAGAAGTTTCGATTGGCCCCTTCAATTGCTTTGTGGTAGTGTTCATACAAGTCGTTCGACCCAGTTAGATACGATCTGAACCTTAATTGGTCTCACCTGTTACGAATGATATCACAGCAAGCGATGGAATGATAAATGCCACACAGTGTATTGGCGTAAGTGCATTGTTTTAAAATTGGTATTTTTTAAACCACAAATCTACCATTTCTTTAAATATGTTTATCCTCCGGAAAGGAGGATAAACATGCATTAAATATTGATCTCTATAGGTGTAACATTATATCAAGTCCATTTTGTTCTTATGAAGAAGTAGAAGACACACATTATTTTTTCTCTTGTTCTAATTATACTAAGGCCAGGAAAGATTTTTTCGATAAGTTTTTGAGATTTGATAAGGTTCATATTGTACCCATACTTTACTGTGGGGGGATACTTCACTAAGCGTTGCTGAAAATGAATATCTTTTTTCCATTGTGCATTCATATATTCAGCACTCTGGCAGATTTACATAATTTATTGTAAATGTTTATGTATTGCATTTGTATATCACAAATTTTCTTGCAGTTTATAAATTCATGTTATGAGTTTATCAAAGAACTGCGAACGATAGCATTGTTCTCCCGCCTACCTCCAAGTCAATTTTCAAAAGTTAACACATTTGAATGATTTTTCATATCTATATAGATATTTATATGAAATTTCATAAAACATTGTTTCTTTGGGAAAACAAAGAGAGATAACTCTATAATTTTGGTAAAACTTGTGTTTTTCACTATAGAAATCAATGGAAAACGGAAAATATTTTTAAAACATCTCCCTCCCCCTTGAAACAAAAATTCCTTTTTACAGGTAATATGGACTATTATTTCACAAATTCATGCCAAAGCTTTTTGTGTTTCACGGGGGGGGGGGGGGGGGGGGAGGACATATGTCTACAGACAAAAAAACTACAATAATGCTTATTTTTGTCCCCCAATTTCAAAGGGGTTTACAACTAAAGCATCGCATTTTATTGATGATATATGTTTAATTTTATATGAGTAAAACATAACAAAAGATTTAAGGAACATTTATTCATATCCAAGAATATTTTAAAATGTGGTGATACTTTAAAGCCCAATTTCAATGAAAAATATCGTCTACCCCCCTTATTTAAATAGCTGGAATTAGGGATAATTAACTATTTAACACTGGAATTAAAATTATCAGTCAATTACCATTGAACTGTTCCTTGCATTCAACAAAGATTTTACGGCCAAATTGCCATTAGTATTGATTTAAATGGGTGTAAAATGTAGGCGGGAATCAAGAGTTAGCGTGCGTGGTTCTTTATTTCTAAAACTGTGTAACACATGTAACTCAAACTTTATTGACTTCTCATGTAGGGAGAGGGCGTAATAAGTTTTAAGAACTTGTGCCCAATCCCATTGTATATTTATTGCAATAAAATATGTTCAATTCAATTCAAGGAATAAGAACTTTTGAAATTATGCTTTAATTAGTCTTAAACTAAGGATAAAAACTAAAATCGTTTAGTGCAACAATTTTCATTTCATGCTTCTTAATATCATCGATGATGATTTCAGTGTGTTGTGTTGGTTGGGTTACAGGGATAGCACATACTAACTACACTTAATAAATCCCTGGTGTACATGTATAAGCTATGTTTTAGAAACTGAATGAATTAAAAGGTTTCAAAACATATTATTTTTCGAATTCCACTAAAATCCATTGTTTATTATTATTAAATCCTGGAATATATTTATTGGTGATTTTTTATTGGAAATGTATCATTAAGTATTTTATTCCCCTTTTTAAAGAAAGAGTGGAAACTTTTAATTTTTGCTGTATAATGTAATAGACAGTATTAATATGCTGCTTCAAATGGCATGAATACACACATCTCATTTTCTATAAAATGGCATGGATAGACACATTTTATTTTATATAAAATAGCATGGACAGACGCACTTAATCTTGTATAAAGTCACAGACTTTTGTGACCAATTTCTGATTTTCAGAACCTAAAGGATGGAGAACCTTAAACATCATAAATTTCTCATTTTGTTTCAGATGCCACAAATTCATTTCAAATGCGGAAGCCTTTCACCAGCATACTGTGACGTTTCTATACGAGTGAAAAAAGTCTCGAATGGGACTTTAAACAACATACAATCAATCAACCAATCATTTGCGGAAAATAATAATCCGATTTTTCAAATGCAATTTATGTTTGTGAGATAAATGTTTATATCAATACACCTTGATCCTACAGTTTATAATGCTGAAACTATATCATAACTAATGGTCAAAAAGACTTCCTGTCAGAAATAAATTGATTGTCTGAATACAAGATTTAATACATGTATATTTCACTGCCTTATAATGTCCGCCAAAAATTACCAATATAACTATATAACTTAAATGAAGAATTTAGACTGACAGAAAGTATAGGGATGATTTTACTTGAATAAGTAAAATTCAATACAAAATACATTTTTGTATATAAGGTTTTACTAGTTCAATTGATGACCCTGGAGAAGCAACAAAGAAAGGAGGCGGATCCAAGTGATGTTATATAATATTGAGAGGAATGAATAATTGTATATTCATTGATTAATGCTTATACACGAGATATAGTGAATGTGCATATTTTATTATGTTACAACCACAGGCCTTTGGATCGCTTAAATCCGACTTTAAAAAATCGGGGTGTATAAAAAAGATATTTTTTTTAACACCTTAATTTTTTTAAAGCGATCTAAGGGCCTGTGGTTACAACAATAGTCATTGAAGAAAAAAAAAACATTTATACATGTGTATATAAAGAAACATGATAAAAGGATTATATATATATATATATATATATATATATATATATATATATATATATATATATATATATATATATATATATATATATATATAAAGCACTAAAAACCAACAACACTGTATATCCTAAGTGTCGGATCTACTAAGTAGATACAAGGTCACGGATGGAAATTTATATAAAGCACTAAATATGACCAACGACACGAACAATAATAATTGTCAAATTTTCGGGACGACCTGTCCCTTCCTCAGGACAAAGAAAAAAGTTAAGAAGTCATAAAAACAAAGGAAATAGAGAAGCAAAAACAACTAGCACTACTACTAAACTACCAAACACTAAATATTTACAATGTTACATGTTTAATTGGGAGTTTATAAACAGTTGTGAACAAAGAAATCCGGAGCGCTATGAATTGCGTCCGGTCTATCTGGTGTACTCTGGTGAAGTGTGATTTACATAATTGAACGAATTAATTATTGCTAATTAATTACGACCAACAGTAAATCGTACATTGTCTTATTCTCTCAAATTAGCGTAACTCTACATGATAAAAAGAAATTAAAGAAAGATAATATGGAAGGACAATTTTGAAATATGAATTTGGATATATTATAAATTTGGAAATCGGAAAAAAGAAATAAACAAAAATGTAAGCTGTAAATATTTGGGTAGGTTGTTCCAGGATTGCTAATACGAATTAACGGTAAAGTTTACACTATGTATAGAGAGAATGAACTTGTTTGTTACAATCCGGAATTGGGTCTAGTTCACGTTCATCCTGGTGAAGTCATTAAGTTTGTTAATACCATTAGGGCGGAATGACTTCAGCCTGTGCATCCAGAACTTTTCCTTGCCTTTTCTCTGCGTGTCTGTCCATCTTGGATTATGGTCAATAACCACTACTGTCATGTCCTCCCATTTGTGACCTTCAAGGTTGAAATGTTCCCCAACGGGTTCATTGAGTTTTTTGGTCCTAATGGTAAAACGGTGATTATTGACTCTCCTGCGGAGATCTCCTGTTTCACCAGCATACTGTTTGGAGCAAACTTTGCAACTGATGAGATAAATGCAGTTGTCTGTTTGACAGGACAAATTCTCTAGTATTTTGTAGCTGCGGCCTGTAACGGGGCTGTTAAAGCTGTCTGTGTCAGAGCTGTACTTACAGAGAAGACATCTTCTGTCAGAGCAAGTTTTAAAGCCCCCGTTAGGTAATGGATTGTCCAATCTGGTTCTTACTACCATGTCCTTTAGGTTCCTCGGGCGTCTGTATGCAGCCAATGGGGGCTCCTTAAAGACCTCTGCCATTCGTTTATTTGAGTGGAGAATTGGCAGATTCTTTTGAAGGATAACCGCTGAGGTTTTTAAGGACGGGATGGTATGTCGTTACCAGAGGGACCCTGCCGCTATTGTTTTTTTCCTTGTAGCGTAATAGGTTTTGCCTGTCATGTCCCGCCATCTCATCAATAGCAGTTTGTACGGTGCGGGCATTGTAGCCTCTCTTGCATAAGTGGGACTTAAGGAGACCGCTTTGTTCTTGATATAAGGCAGGGGATGAACAGATGCGCCGAATTCTGGTGGCTAGACCCTAGGCACACCCTTAAATGTGTGTGGGGGATGACAGCTAGTTGGCATAAGATACAGATGGGAATCTGTGGGTTTCGTGTGGAGACTGAACTCGATTTCACCATCAGTCAGGGTAGATGTAGTATCTAGGAATATGTTTTTCGAATTAGATACGTCTACTGTAAATTTGATAGACTGATGAAAGGTGTTGGCAAACGAAATGAATGCCTCGAGGCTCTCGCGACATTCCACCCACTTCATCTCTATATCGTCAATGAAACGCAAGCAGCTAAGGGGCCTAAATGGTGCTTGAAGTAGCAAGTTGCGCTCCAGTCTGCCCATGAAAATATTGGCATAAGATGGTGCCATTTTCGTACTCATAGCAGTGCCATTAACCTGCAGGTAATGTTCTCCATTAAACATGAAGTTGTTATACTTGAGAACATGTTCAAGGAGCTTGACAAGGGACTCGGTAGAAGGAATTTGTATGGATCTACTCTCCCAGACTTCTCTACAGGCTTCGATACCCTCATCGTGCGGAATATTGGTGTACAAAGATGGGACGTCCATAGTCACGAGAAGGGTATGATCTGGAAGGCCAGTAGAGGGCGTCTTGTTAATGTAGTCCGTGGTGTCCTTGAGATAGGATGGCAAATTCTCTACATGTGGACGGAGATGTAAATCGATGTATTCAGAAATTTTCTCCGTGGGGTGTCCAATAGCGCTAACTATAGGGCGACCTGGCATACCTTCTTTGTGTATCTTAGGAAGCAGATAAAATTGTCCTGGTCTACAGTCAATAGGATTGAGTGTCTCATAGACGTTGATACCAATCTCGTTTTTCTCAAACGTTTCGTCAAGAGTTTTGGTGATGGCGGTGGAGAATTCTTTAGTAGGGTCAGAGTCCAGTTTCTTATAGAAACGTTCGTCTGAGAGTTGTCTATGGGCCTCCGCCATGTACGTCTCTTTATCAAGTACTACTACTGTAGAGCCTTTGTCTGCTTTCTTGATTACAATGTCATCCCGATTCTTTAATGATTGTAAGGCGGATCTCTCTTCCTTACTCAAATTGTCGGGAGCCTTGTCTGGCATTGAAAGGAGTTTCTCTATGTCTGACTCAACGGCGTCAATATACGACTCAAGGGCTCCGCATTTGCCCGGTGCAGGTTCCTAGTCACTTTTTGGCCGATAGAGTTTGTGTTCCTCTAGGTCGTGCAATTGTGGCTGAGAAGAGTCATAAGAGTCAACTTCGGAGTCTTTTCTAGAAAAGTGCTCCTTCAACCGAAGTCTCCGAAAGAAAGCTCGGGTGTCCTCTCTGACTTGTTTTTCGTCGACCTCATGTGGCGTGGGACAGAAATTTAGCCCCTTGGAAAGAAGTGAGGATGCACAGGCTGAAGTCATTCCGCCCTAATGGTATTAACAAACTTAATGACTTCACCAGGATGAACGTGAACTAGACCCAATCCCGGGTTGTAACAAACAAGTTCATTCTCTCTATATAGTGTAAACTTTACCGTTAATTCGTATTAGCAATCCTGGAACAACCTACCCAAATATTTACAGCTTACATTTTTGTTTATTTCTTTTTTCCGATTTCCAAATTTATAATATATCCAAATTCATATTTCAAAATTGTCCTTCCATATTATCCTTCTTTAATTTCTTTTTATCATGTACAGTTACGCTATTTTGAGAGAATAAGACAATGTACGATTTACTGTTGGTCGTAATTAATTAGCGATAATTAATTCGTTCAATTATGTAAATCACACTTCACCAGAGTACACCCGATATACTGGACGCAATTCATAGCGCTCCGGATTTCTTTGTTCACAACTGTTTATAAACTCCAAATTAAACATGTAACATTGTAAATATTTAGTGTTTGGTAGTTTAGTAGTAGTGCTAGTTGTTTTTGCTTCTCTATTTCCTTTGTTTTTATGACTTCTTAACTTTTTTTCTTTGTCCTGAGGAAGGGACAGGTCGTCCCGAAAATTTGACAATTATTGTTCGATTGTTCGTGTCGTTGGTCATATTTAGTGCTTTATATATATATATATATATATATATATATATATATATATATATATATATATATATATATATATATATATATATATATATACGAGGGGTAATCAAAAAGTTCGCGAACTACCTCTATATTTACAAAGCAAAAATTCAGATCAGAAAGAAATTTGGCACACCTAAAGTCATACATATATTCTATAAATAGCAGGTGTTATATAATGTTTTGCTCCGTGTTTGTGACGTCACAAAGTGAAAATGACGTCAATATGTAGGTGACTTGTGACAAAAAATGGTTGACTCAGTCGTACTCGAGCAACGAACGGCTGTGAAGTTTAACATATATCTTAGAAATTCCTTTGCAGTAGAAGATAATAATTTGTACAAGGTTTATGAAGACAAAAGACTTACCAGACGTTCAATCATTAATTGGATTGATTGTTTTAGTAAAGACAGGGCGATGGTTAAAAATGATGTTTGTTCTGCTGCCCAGCGAAAGCAAGTCGGGGAAAAGATGTGTCCTTAGTTGAGCAATTTGTTATGAAAGATCTCCAAGTTACGATTAGAAAAATAGCTGAATACCTTAACAATAATATCATTATTAAATCCCTAAGATATCGTTTACTTCAGACTTTAAACATATGAGATATGATAAAAAAAAAAGTTCGTCCATACTTTATCCACATTGAATAAACGACATTCCCGAGACAGAGGACTCGGGTTTTGATGATCACCATGCTAATTCTGGGAAGGGATGTCCTTATCCACCCATCCTATTGCCGAGATTTGGCCATTTCTGACAGATGCACTGTTCTTGTTATAAAAAATAACTTGCATGGTAAGAAATATAAGACTCGGAAAAATCTTTCAGCTTCTGTGAACAGAACGCCACGGAGCATGTCACGTGACCGCCTGGATCACGTGATTTGCGCATGAGCAGAACAGTGGCAGATGTGCATTATAATCGGAGAGGACTACTTTAAAAAATAATGAGCACTGAAACCTCATTTTATATCTTTTAAGGAAGTAATTCAATTAGTTCGCGAACTTTTTGATCACCTCTCGTACATGTATATGTCATTGTGATCACAGAGGACGCAAAATCGTTTATCTTTAGGTACTTTTTGTATTGTCCAATTTTAATTTTTATCGTGTCGCCCGCGTGGTGCAGTGGTAGATCACCAGCTCTAAGTATGGAGTTGATCCTTACGTCGTCGGTTCGATTCCCCTGTAGGACGTGGAGACCGGTCTTTCGGAAGAGACCCAAAAAACCGAGGTCCCGTGTCGCAGTAGGTGCTTGCACAAAAAAGAACCCCGACTGCTCAAATGCCTTAAGTGCCGAGTACAGGTCTAAATTTGCAGCCCTCTACCGGCAAGTGGTGGCGTCTCAATATGAGTGAAAAATTCTCGATGGGACGTTAAACAAACAAACAAACAAACAATTTTTATCTGCAGCAGGAGCGGTCGTTCTGTTTGTGATTGTATTAGAAAGTGCACATGGGGAAATGAGATTTTATTGGTTCGGTACAGTGTAAATAATTCATTAGTAGTAACATGTACAAAAATTACGAGTAAATTATTTTAAAAAATTGCTTTAAACAAATTCTTATTTTCTATTATATTTGTCAAATTAATTTTTATTTTCTCATTAGATAATTATTAATTCATGACTTTATAAAAAGTTTACAATAGGTACTCCCCAAGATGGGATTTTCAATAACGTGTACGCAAATCGTTAGATTTTTCGGTTTCTAATATTACAGTGGCAAACATGATGAATAAAAAATGAAAAGTTGGTAAAAAAAAAAAGTAAAAATTGTTTTGAATATGCTATGCTGCTGCGAATGACAAAACGATAATTTCTTCTTCACTTTGTATTCATTGTGTTGTCCGTCACTGGGGCGGTGCAGCATAGTCTGTAGAAATCATCGGCATCATCACATGAGAAGATCCAGAGTGTATATCTGAACATAACAATACATTATTATCATTTACCACTGATTTTCATATACATGTACATGTACATGTAAATCAGTTTGATTACAAATGCACTGAAAGCACGTGTCATTTCTACACATATTGCTTTTTTTTTTTTGGTTTAGATTTTGCTTAGAAGACAGTCTGAAATATCTTGCGCTTTTCTTGGACGCTAAATTCTTAAAAGGCTTTATTTTGTTTGCGACCGAATTGATGCTTGCATTAATTTTACTTGTAAGTGTATGTGCTGCTATTCGTGATGTTAAAATATCTTGATAGTTCAAAACAAAGTTAATCTTCAGGCTGGTGAAGGTAGATAATTTTCATGCAATTTACTTGAATTTGATTGGTCGAGAAACATTTGTTAAAAAACACTGTTATACTCTGAATGAGGAAATCACGCCCCCAGGTCCGATAGAACTTAGCAACAGTCAACATTGCTTGACGACGGTCGATATTATAAAAAATTATATATATAGTGGTTACGCGTAATCTTTGCGCGAGCGCTTCATCTTTATTTGTCTTTGTATAAAACATTCAGTATAATATAATAAATACTGCATGCAGTTGAGGGTAACATTGAAAATTTTCACCCCTCGAAAACCAATGTCAACCTCGACTGCGCCTCGGTTGACAATGGTTTTCTTGGGATGAAAATTTTCAATGTTACCCTCAACTACATGCAATATTTATATAATCCTTATGCATATTCCTATCTTTTCTCATGTAGGGTCGGGACGGTTTAGCAATACAATTTTCCCCGAAGTGACTTTCCAAAAACGTCATTTATTAAGGAGTCATTGTCTAGTTTGTTGGGTATGCTCGGGACATTAACGACAGTTGGAAACGGAGGATAATTTGCATATAAAGAAGCCCGTTATGCATAAATTATCACCCGTTTCAAACTGTTGATAATGTCCCGGACATAACCAACAAACTACACAGCAATTCCTTATATTTACATTTATTGAAATGTAAATATAAACCAATAATTCTGTCTAATAGATATGAAATACACTAGGCATTCCATGTTTATTTCCATAGTACCTGTCAATGACGTCAGACACAATAACTGATAAGCAGCACTTGACGTTGCATTTGGCGAGATTTACATTCAGTTATAATTATCGAGAAATCAACCCATAAAACTTTCAGTTATCACAAAGAAAACAATTAGAAATATTAATGCATATTAATATGGTTAAGTATGAGGTTGATTCAAGAATGCTACAAGTAGAGCTTTTTTCAAAAAAGCTTACCGTCTTTAGCAACAACCTTAACAGTAAACTGACCTACATGTAAACCTATCAGGCCGTATATTTCTTGAAAATTTCTTGGCTTTGTATTTCTTCATTAGTTTTTTTTCTGACATAAGCCCTACCAGTTGAAAGGTTAAGATGCTCGGCTGTCTCCTAAACTTCGACTCTGCTGCCGAGATCATTCGGCAAACCTCGGTTGACTCCGTCTAGATGAGGTGCAAATCGGCCGAGGTGTGCCTAGTGCTGCAGAAATTAGAAAGACAATGCAAAACAAAGGGAGAAAGAATACATACAAGCTGTAAAGCTTGCAGGCATTAAAGATCAATTCTGTTAACAATGAAAATATAGAAACGTTTTTTGGTAATTGCTATTAAAAAAAAAACTAGCATGTTATTTCGAATTAATTACTGTCAATTTCCACTGTTCGTTTTGTCATTACCGTCTTCCTTGAAAAATTGTTAAGTCGTACGAAAATTAGATCATCAGAAAATTATCTCCCTTGCCTTGATTAGCTTTTCAACCAATGAAATAATTGAAAATTTTCTCATCACGCAATTTCTACCAATCACAAAAGAGAGGAAGTGCATTGTCCGAAGACTGTAAAATACTTCAACTCTGTATACCGTCTTCCAAGGAAGACGGTAATGAAGTAAAGCCTTTTTGTAAAATAAGTAAGGGACATTAACCTTCAAGATTCTCTAATCTATGTCAGTATAACAACATATTTTTAATGACATCAAAGTACATGAAATTGACCTACCTCAGATCTCAAAGCAAAGTTGCGGCATTTACAGTAAACCATTTACAAAAGTTTATAGAATTTTAAATGACTTTCACCTTCCAAATTTTGGTATATTTTGCCTAATGTTATACAGTGTATATGCTATCGATTTTCATGTCTTCTATATTACATATATGACAAAACAATGAAAACATATAATATAATTGGGACAAATGTTTTCTATACACCTATATGGAATGCTAAGAGGATCAATTGTGACACAACTCTACTTGCACCTTTGACACACATACATTTAGAGAGAACTTTAAATAAAAGTCTTAGTTGTCTTATCATGTCATAATTTTCCATCAAATGGGCCACTTGGAATATTATTGAATTCAACTTCATTTAAACAAAGAGAGGGTGATTGGACCAAAATTGAAACCACACTTCAAAATGTGCATGCATTTAATTTGACTTTTCGAACACTTGCTGTGATATAGCAAAACACAATTTCTACATAAAGAAAATTGATTTGGTAATTTCTGGCCCATTCGTCTGAAGAAAAAAGTTTATAATTATGAAATCACCTTCTTTTCCGTATTTCTAAATAATTTCTAAATCATCGCCATTTAGAAAGTGTGAAGCCATTTATGTGGAACTTAATGAAAAATGATTTTTTATACAAATAAAAGGAAATGTTCAATGTTTGCCATGTGTTTCTTCACATAGGTGCTTAAGGACAGTATACCACTCCTTCTCAACCATTTCGACTTATTTTTAATATACATGTGTTATTCTTTCTATAAGATAATTTAAGAATCAAGTTTTTGTTTTCGGTTAGTGTTTTCAGACACTTGATAATTTTGTTGTTGAAAATAATTTTGAAAAGTAAGTCGGATAGCCACCGACAAGGAGGCCGTATCCTGTATTCAAGCAAGGAAGCCGTATCCTGTATTCCAGCATCTATGTCTGTTTAGCACTCTCTGTTTGGGCTCCACTTCTTTTGCGTTCTGCGTTTGCTCTCAATTCACCGTACACTTTCGCCTTGTGTTCGCAATTCCAGTTTCGTTCAGCTGTTTCTTACGAGCAGTGTAAAGTATTTCAGGACTATATTATCTATGTAAAATATTCTTAATCAAGGTTTAAAATTACAATTTATGAAGTTGAATCTAGATCTGCTGACATGGCGATGTCCATTTTCGGTGTTGACCTTTGCTTGATACCCAACAAAACACGTCTTTGTGCCAGATTTCAATAGCTTTAATTTTTTGGGAGGATATGTAAACGTCAAAATCCTCATGTAAACAGTCTCTGCAAACATCATCTTCAAGTTCTGTTAGTTGTCATCCATCTTGCAGAAATTTCATGGCTCTGTATAATAAGGCGTGCTTGTAACTTGTACTTTAATGATCTTGTAGAAGTTTCATATTCAATATACATTTTAAATCTCTACAACAAATAAGCATTTGTGTACACTGCTACTTGCACCGAGAGGTTCCTCTAAGTAGAGTCTTTCGACAGGTAAAGAAAAGATGACATATAAAAAGATGGGACCTGTTATTGACATTGTATTCCTTTAGTTGAGAATTCCAAAGAACATTGAAATAGGCCACTCTGGCCTATTTAAAGTCGTGTAGAATTTATTTTACATTGAAATAGACCATTTTGGTCTAGATTTCTTTTTCAAAATCTTGCAATTCATATATTAGTTAAAGTACCTGTCTATCATACTACGAGGAGAGAGATGCATTCACTTAAAGTTTGATATTAATAGAACCGACCTTTTATTTAACAATTGAACAAACATATGTTCTTGAAAAAAATCATGCGTTGATTTACAAATAACTGCTTACCAATAATTAGCTGTCAAACATTGCATTATAAGTAATAAAAATTAATTTTTGTCAGTTAAAATTATCAGATATAGTAAAAGTTACACGTGAGTCATTTCAATATGCATAAGAATGTAAACTACGTCCGACATTTTAAATATGGTAGCACAGCGATGGTTTCTTTACGTAACTATAACGCAGGTTTTGTGTGTGGGTGTTCTCAAAAGTTGTATGAAAACTCTGAATGCCTTTAATATACTTTCAAAGTTTTAAAGCTAACACTTCAAACCATGTTTTGGGAGGATATAAACGAAATTATACAGAGGTGAGAAATCCTTCATTTTCATAGCTTTATATATTAATATGCATTTGATTTTCACGATATGCATCTTTCTGCATTTTGAAAGTGTCAAGCTAATGTGTGTCAAAGGCGACATAATCGAATCCAGTGTTAAAATCTTTAGATTTTATCCGAGTTATGGCTTTACTTTAAACATAAAATGGTAAATTAAGCAAAGATGTGTGTGCAAAACAAACAAACAAAAAATAATAATGCTATGACTTGTAATTTTGCCGCAACAAAGTGCAATTTTAATCTATATGAAGTTTGTTTCCAAAGGCCTTTTTAATATTAATCCAAAGAACAATTATGATGTATCATATAAAAAGACAAAAATCCTTATAAATTTTAACTCTAGTCACATTTTGTAAGCTCGGTTCTTTTTACAGGTATTTTTTATTTTATATTTATTTTATACTGCTTTGCATTTATTGAGGTTTTACAAATAAAAGCATGCATATGAGAGTAGAAAAAAACTAAGCTTTGTTTGCATGGAAGTTTTTCTACCTGGCTAACATTCTTAAAAGTGTTTGAATGTTAAGTTTCAAAGGGTATCAAAATCATAAAAAGTCCACAAAATTTTGCTATGATACCAAGCATGAAAAGATTTTATGGTTATTGCAATATTTAATATAACAGTACTAAAGACAACAAATTACTTAACAAGCTTTGCTCAGTATTTCTTAGTATGTCATGGGATCTCTATAGTCACTATAAATAGTAGTCCATATTTGCATTACGACATAATGTATGACATGTAACTATCTTTTATTTCTGTTATATGTCACAAGTGGTTTAATTTGAACATATTTATATCATATTATATTTTATTACAAAGGGATTAGACACAAGTTCTAAAACATATTACGCCCTCTCTCTATGTCCATATGTCACTACGACGTGTAATAAATAATTTTCAATAAAAAAGATACTTTATTGTAATTTAACCGAACTAACCACTATTCGAAAATTTTCAAAAATAATCACAATATTGAAAAAAAGTCTTATTGATTGATGACCACTGAATAATACATCAAAAAAAAAAAAAAAAAAAAAAAATCTGCAATTATCTAACATGTCATTTATATATATAAACATTCTTGTCTGCATAAAATGCAATTTGTTAAATCTTTCTATTATATATCATCAATTCCATAAAATAAATCAGCATGTGAAGTAGACAACAATAAGATGAGACCAGAGGAGCAAATGTGACTCCAAAGTGAACTGGTTATTATTTTAAGATGGGCGTTCCTTTCAATCCATTTCTTTTTTAATCATTTATTAAATCATAACACATTTTCTCCAATAATACTAAATAAATAATATTCCTTATTGCTTTTGAATGGTACGACTGTTTCAAAGATTTGATATGCACATGCATTTTTTAAAATTTAATGACTTCTTATTTCCAAGCGGAAAAGGGAATGCATACATGCCTCATCATACAGTCAAACCTCGTTATCTCGAACTCGATGTTACTATAAGAAAAAAAAAAACAAGAGTTTGAGATTTTGAGGTTAAAATGCATGAAAACATAGAAAAAGTTGTGGGAACTTACAACTTCCTTCGACATATTCATGGTATTCGAGATATCGCTGTTCCAGATATCAGTTTAACTGTATACCATTTTGTGTCCAGATTTTGGCGTTGGTACTAAATCA
Source organism: Saccostrea echinata (assembly GCF_033153115.1). Taxonomy (NCBI): domain Eukaryota; kingdom Metazoa; phylum Mollusca; class Bivalvia; order Ostreida; family Ostreidae; genus Saccostrea; species Saccostrea echinata. The sequence goes on along the minus strand of NW_026889771.1, from coordinate 3,745,822 downwards.
TATCATTGCATGGGTATAAAGAATTGAGCTCTTTCTCTCATATCCTCTGGTTTTGTACAGTATACTAGTAATATCCAGAAATGACTAAACTTTTCCTAATGATATATTTTATAAAAATCGGAAGAGGGACAAAAACTATAAAATTACCAGAATATAGTAAAAGTAAAGTTTATGTAAAAATGAATAATAAGAAACAAATAAATCATAATGGAAGCAAGGATAATTTGGTTTGAAAACCGTGAAAATAAGTGGTAAGTACTTTGAATTGCATTCTCGTCACTTTTGAGATTTCGACGAGTTCACAATAGCCCAGGAGTCGCCTCTGGAATATCCCTCTATTTGTTTCCACTTAGCACTAGATACATGTATTTCCCATAATTATGATCTATTTCATTTGTGAAAAACACCATTTGAGGATTGTGACTGCATGCTTGCATGAAGTAATGTACATAAATTTACATCAGATTCTAAATTGAGTGAAGTACATGTATCAATGCATTGATAAATCAATTCAAAATGAATATACATGTATTTCATTTTGATAAAAATTAAATCGATTGTAAACATAAACAATATACAAAATTATGCAATATCTATTATTAACCACGATTTCAACCTAGAAAAATATAGTACATGTACTCCATTACCCATTTTTGATAAATGTTAATTTTATTAACTTTGAACATTTTCTTAATTTTTTCCAAATTTGTTTTTAACAATGATTTTTATGTCGTCACAAACTAGTTATCTGAGAGCAGCGAGTACACCAACATTTTCTTGGCATGTTTCAAGACAGGTCGAAGGCTGCGAGACGACACCCAAATTAAATTAATTGGCACATGCAAAATAACAAAACAACAATAATTCAATTTTCATGTGAGAAAAATACTAAAAAAAATATATTTACATAGACAATTAAAACATTCTTCATCTATAATTAAGTGACAAAAAAAACCTATATCTATAAAAAGTTCTCGATGTAAATACACTCAATGATCTGTTACTTATGGGAAATATGGCACCAAAAAAAAAAAAAAAAAAAAAAAAAAAAAAAAAAAAGCATAGTCGAAGTTGGAAAATATCAAACTTTAATTTACTCCATTTATTCTGTGGATTATTTGGATAAATTAATTTTAAAAGAATGAATATGCTTCTTTTTTAATTTCTTCAATTGTTTTTTGAAAATAAATAAATGGCTTTTCTTTCATTTCACTTTCCTTTTTTACATGTATTTGATGAACTATGAAAGTAAACAAAAGTATATATACGTATTTTGTTTCTCTATAAACAGGACATGGAGTGCTCAATGATTCTTTCTAAACCTTTCGTAATGACAGCATCTAAAAATAAAGGTCAAAATTAGGGCATATTAAGAGGTTTTAAAAACAAAGACTTAATTTTGAAGCAATTCTTTAAAAGTTGCATGTATAAATCATTACTTTACACTTAAAGCCCTTAACCGCGCAACATAAAACCTTGGATTATCATTTATCGATGTAAGGATACGTACATTTCCTTTGTGCTTTGAGATTCAGTATATTCCTGATATGATGACTGTAATAAAAAGTACATGACACAATATAGTTGATAATATGTGAGTAGGTTTTTTTTGTACACATGTAGTGCATGTTGTAACAGGTTTCTAGACATCAACATTAAATTATATTTTCGTCAAAAACCTTTTAGATTATTGTACGTCAACTTCATTACAATTTTTTTAATGTTTAAAATGAAGTAAGGGAGAAAAAAATGCCGTAGATATTTGTGTTCAGTATCATTAGAATATCTACCAGAAATGTTGGTTGTCACGTGATCCTTGACATAGCTATTTGAAAATGAAAGTTCAGAATGGCGAACATTGATTTTGCCTTTCGCTAGAACTTCAAAATATTGTTAATCAGAGTAAATGAAGTACGTGTCATCATACCCTTTGAGAACGATTAAAAAAAACGTAAAAATACAAGTTACGACTAGTGAGTAGCATAAAGAAATGTTAGATATTTTAAAAGTCGAAAGTAAATGATGAAAAAATTAACAGAATAGAATGTGAATAAAATAATTGAGGCCAATGCAACTTTATGAATAAACGTGTTGACTTCAACTTTCCTATCGTCAACTTCCCTTATTTACCCTTATCACCTGCCTATGGAGTTTATGTCTCCCAGTTGGTTCGATACGCAAAAGCCTGCTCTACGTACGAAAATTTTTACTATAGTATAATCTATAGTTTACTTTAGAGACAAGCTATTGACAAACTAGTTGGTGAAACAACGATATCAACATTCGTGTTTGAAGTCAATATTTCACAAGTTCTATGGTCGATACAATGACCTTGTCAGCATATACAATCTATGACTGACATTTTTCATACTAATTGCTAGGCCATTATTTGTGGACTGAATTGTCTAAGGATTTTTTCGTTTGCTCGATCATGACAAGGAGCTAGCACACGGCGGGTGTGACCGGTCGACAGGGGATGCTTAGTCCTCCATGGCACCTGATCCCACCTCTGATGCTTTTAGAGGTCAGTGTTTGTTATGCTCCCAATTTGTATCGTTTCAATGGACTTTTGAGCTTGATTACTGTTTGTTATATCCATATTTTTTTAACATGTTGACAAATTCATTGTTTCTTTGAAATGAATTATGTTTACCTTGATGCCTACTCCTAACAAAAATTTACTTAAATTCACTAGAGTTTACAATAGTATAATCTATAGTTTACTTTAGTATAATTTATAGTTTACTATAAGCCATAATTTACTCTAGTTTATTCTAAAGTTTACTATCGTATAATTTACATATATGCTATATGTATACTTTACTATTAATAGAAAAATCTCTAGTTAACTAAAGTATAATTTATAGTCTACTATACTTATAAGCTACAATTTACTCTAGTTTAATCTCTAGTTTACTATCGTATAATTTACATGTATAGTTTACTATTATAATACTTAAATCTCTAGTTTACTATAGTATAATCTATGGTTAACTATTTTAACTCTATGGTAGAATCTATTGATCATTTGATATATTACATACTTTAAATCTTTGAATTACTAGTACTTTGATACCTTAAAACTTTCTTACGACACTTTGATCATCAATTTACCATGACACTCTGTCATAATACATCTTCGGAGATATGGAGTACTGACATTGTTAATCCTGATAATTTGGGAAATAATATTTGAATATACAAGTAACATATCCCTAAATAATATTTATGTTTTTTTATTTATAATACATGTAAATGAAATAAAACTTTTTGAATTTCATATTAAAAATACTTCAAAAACTTTTATATTTTGATTTACTATTAGCTTACGAAAGTATTATTTCAAGGGCAAATTCATTTAAAGAAATTAAATGGGATGAATTACATTTAAGAATCGGTATCATCATAATATTGAACATTTTTACTCCATAGATTTCACATCAGTTGACATTCAGCAAGAACGATACATTTTATATCATCTTAAACAAAATCTCAAAATTGTATGTAAATCCAGTTCAAGAAGTGAATTTGAACTCATTGCAAGTTTTCTTATAACAGAAGATCACTAGATTTCAGTAACTCGCAATTTTAACGTTTTTAAATATTAAATTTTTAAATGTATTAGATAGATAATATGCACAATACGACTGCTCAAAGAAGAGATTGCATGGACTTTCTGTATGATTTCATGTGTTGAACAAAGCATTTCATACAAAATCATTAAGTTTCATCTTATAGTTTCCCTTTCAAACCCAAAATCATTCCAAGACTGAAATTTTTCATCATGTCAAAAAGCAGAGAATTAATCTTGATTGCAAAGCTTGTATTCGAAGTATCTTAATGAGAAAAATATATGGAGCAAATATTATATCTCCTTGACATAATTTGACAGAGAAACCTAAACCAGGTATACGATCTTATGATTTCTTGATAAAAGGAAACCATACTATCTTGAAATAAGAGCATAATCTTTTATTTAAGCTATATTAAATATACATTTCTTAAGATTTGATAAATTCTTTTCGAAAAAAATGTCTACGTCAATGAATATGATAGTCACAAATTTAATATTAGTTATGTATGGTCTACTGATACCAATCGTGGTTTGGGCTCTTGGACCTTTGTTTACAAAGCACTACTATCAGGGGCCCTCCTACGGAAGATCAATGAAAGGAAATATTTGAAGCTGCACTATGAACTATTCTTTACAATTTCTCGGGTGGATAGAGATTCCTACACCTACACGAGTCACCCATGGTGCTAACAGTTGTGTCGGCTTTCATTAAAAACATCGTAAGCTTATGGTTATACAGACTTTTATTCAGGGATCAAGGTTATATAGAATATATACATGTATTGTGGGCATGGTCCTGATAATAAAAAAAACCCTTATTTATTAAATTATAGGCAACATAATTTTCATATTCAAAGTTCATATCAAAGCTTTGACGTTTACTTACACAGTTTTTGATCAGATACATATCTTACATTATCTCCCAGATATAGTAAATTTTATAGGGTTATTGAACTTATATTGGTGAATATTGGCACGAGTTGACTGTACAATTACACGAGCTTGCGTGCGTTTTTACTGTCAACGAGTGCCAATATTCACCAATATAAGTTCAACAACTCCTTTATTATATAACTCAAAATCTCCCATTGATTTATATTAATTATTTCAATTAAATAACTCAAATTAATAAGGATTTTCTAGTATCGGTATTTAAATTGACATTTTTTGTTTACAACGGGGCGTTCGATATTGAACGCTCGTATTCGGAATTTTTCGGCTCATCTTGTCACATTTAAGCCGATAGTCGGGCGACCAAATTTTTCTCGTAACTGAAAAAAAACATGATCGCCCGACACTAGTATCGGTCAGCCGACATTAAGTAATTTCGACGGACCGACGAGCGACTTAACAAACTGTCTGTCGATGGTCGGAAGATGATTGAGGGTTGGTCGAAGGACTATTCAATGGCTGCTTCAGTTGAAGAAATTGGCGACTGACGCAGAAAAAATTATAAATTGGCACGACGGAAACAAAATCGCCTGACGAAAAGAAAGGTCGAAATAGGGCAAGACATATCGCCCGAAGAATCCCGTTTTTGCCTCAAAAATCGTCGGCCGTTGGTCTTTTTTTGGGACGGGGGTTTTACAGCTAAACTATATGAAAAACTCAAGATGACTTCAGCTTTCCATCGTCAGCTTCCCTTATTTCAGTAGCAATATTTCATTATCACCTGCATGTGGTGTTTTACATCCCCCAGCAGATTCAAGAGTATGTTGTGAGTACGATCAATGTTAAACAAAGGTAGGCTACTGACATAAAAAGTTCATGTTACATGGCTCATGCTACAGCGCTTTCAACAATATCATTTAAAGTTAACTTAATTTTGACTACGGGTTGTCAATTTCCTGTTCAATACAAAGGGCTCATGGCAGGTATGACCGGTCAACAGGGATTGCTTACTTTTCGTAGGCACCTAGTCCCATTTCTGATATTTCCAGAGGTCCGTGTTTTATGTCTTGTTCACAATATGCATTTTAAAGGATTATTGAGATCGATCACTTCGTTATCTTCACCTTTTTCATAAACAACAGAATGGAACGACTTATGAAATTTTTGAGGATATGAAACCTTTGAAATCCATTATCTAACATACTAACTAAAATGTTAAAGATATAATGCAGTTATGGTTGTTCTAGCTAGTTTTGTTTCATATTGATCTAATTTACATGGAATACCTAGATGAATAATCAAACTAGAGAATCATTTTACATGTAAATGTTTTTGGTTTGTATTTTAAAATATGTCTTTATTTTTATGTGTTTTATTTTAATTTAAATGTAACTACATCATGTATAATTTCTGTGTACAATGTACATAAAAAAACAAACTATTTTCTAGTACGTAGAAAGTACACAAAATATAGGTCTTTTATGACAAAAATTAATTGATGCAAGGGTATATAAATGTATCCTAAATATTTCTTTGTCGAACACTGCATGTGTTGAACAGATGTCTAAACAACAGTAGAAGGATTAATAACGTTTGTGTGTGTGTGTGTGTGTGTGTTTACGCCATCGTAATCGAAGATTCGGGTGTATATAGTTTTTGCCATGTCGTCCGTCTGTCTGTCCGCAAAAACTTTAACCTTGCCCATAACTTTTGATTGGTTGGAGCTATGACTTTCATATTTCACATGTGTATTCCTTGTGATAAGACCTTCCTTTAGGTACCAACAAATTTGACCTCTTGACCTTGGAGTTTAACCCTTTTGTGCAAAAAATTACCAAACTTTAACCTTGGCCATAACTTTTGAACATTTGGTGCTAGGACTTGCATATTTCACATGTGTATTCATCGTGACTAGACCTTTCTATGGGTGTAACTTTTGACCTTGATCTTATAGTTTGACCCACTTTCAAAAAAACTTTAACCTTGGACATAACTTTTGAACAGTTAGCACTAGAGCTTTTAAATTTCACAGGTATATTCCTTGTGACAAGAACTTACTTTGGATACCAACAATTTTGACCTTTTGAAAAACTTTAACTTCGCCATAACTTTTGGGCTTTTATATTTTGCATGATTATTTCCTATGACAAGATCTTCCCCGTTTTGTTATGCCCCCGTATCGAAGATTAGGGGTATATAGTTTTTGCCCTGTCCGTCCGTCTGTCTGTCTGTTTGTCTGCAAAAACTTTAACATTGCCCATAACTTTTGATTGGTTAAAGCTAAGGCTTTCACATTTCACATGTGTATTTCTTGTGACAAGACCTTTCTTTGGGTACCACCATATTTGACCTTTTGACCTTGACGTTGGAGTTTGACCCAGTTTTGCAAAATTTTATCCAACTTTAACCTTGGCCATAACTTTTGAACAATTGGTACTAAGGCTTTCATACTTCACATGTGTATTCCTTGTGACAAGTCCTTCCTTCGCATACCAAAAACTTTGACCCTTTGACCTTGACCTTGGAGTTTGACCTACTTTTAAAAATCTTTAACCTTGACCATAACTTTTGAACGATTGGTACTTTAGCTTTCGTACTTCACATATGTAATCTTTGTGACAAGACCTTCCTTTGAAAACCAACATCTTTGACCCTTTGACCTTGACTTTGGAGTTTGACCTACTTTTGAAAAACTTTAATCTTGACCATAACTTTTGAACCGTTGGTGCTAGGGCTTTCATACTTCACATATGTAATCCTTGTGAGAAGACCTTCCTTTGGATACCAACAATTGTAATCCATTGACCTTGACCTTGGAGTTTGACCTACTTTTGAAACACTTAAACCTTGGTCATAACTTTTGAACGATTGGTGCTTCAGTTTTCATATTTCACCTGTATATTTCTTGTGAGAAAGCCTTTCCTAAGGCACCATTAATTTTGACCATTTGACCTTGATGTTTGACTTACTTTTGAAAAACTTTAACCTTTTCTATATCTATTCAATGGTTGCTGCTAGGGCTTTCATATTTTACAGGTATATTCCTCGAGACAAGACCTTACTTTGGGTACCAACATATTTGATTTGCATTTGAGAAAGTTTAACCTTTGCTATAAGTTGCCGTACGGGGGCATCAGTGTTTCACAAACACATCTTGTTTTGTTTTGTTTTTCACATTACATTAGATCAGGCTTGTTTAATAATACTAATTTATGTATGACATAATATGCATATGTTCTAGATTTTCAACAAGGTATTCTTTTCTATCTCATGTGCAATTAAAATCATGAACCATGGTCTAGTTTCATAGTGTTCCGTTAACGTTTTTCTCATTTAGATTTCTTAACATGTAAAAATTGTACATTAGAAAAGTACACATAGCATCTCTCCAAGCTTCAACTTAAAACTTTAAAACTTACCGAAAAATCGTAATGATAAAGAAGATTTTAACACTTTCTTCTGTATTTTAAGTCAGTTTAATGGGTTGAAGACATGAAAAAAATGAATGATTCCTGTAGGATAGGACATGAATAAATTTTCTTTAAAAAAAAAGGAGTTATAGATTCTGAATGCTGAACCATGCATTCTCCAGTATATTGATACAAATTAGGAATGAGGTTTCCATTGATAAATGTATATTCTCACTTGTAAACCATCATTAAAATTCTTTAACTATGGATCTAAAGAGCTGTATACATAGCTTTGCATTTAAAGTAAAAATCAAATGTAAACTAAAGTTTACGACGCGTAACTGCGGTTTGCTATCAAGAGATTAAAGAAATTTTAAGTTATAGTTTCGGAAACATACATATGTTACTAACTACGGTTTGTCGTAATTAATATCCAGTAACCATAAATATTGTTTCAAAAGTTGTACTATCCTTATATACAGTTTCACAAAAGGATGAACAATTCTGAATCAAAAATATATGTATTGTTCTTAAACTAAATTTTTCAAGTACAAAACAATGTTTATGACCATTTAGTGAATTTGGGGGCCTTAAGAAGCTTTAAAGTTTAAAATGTGATTAATATATGGTTAAGAGTTGCTAACCAGTGAAACTATATTTAGAAACAAATATGTTTTGCATTAGTAATTTACATATTTCTTTGTTATATATAACTTATAACCGTAAATATACCTTTAAGTTTAAAATGTGATTAACAAATATTTTAACCATAAGTTAATTGTTGCTAACCAGTGAAACTATATTTATAAGAAAAACCATGTTTTGTGCTAATAAATGAACAAATTTCATTGTTAAATATAATTTATACCCATGAAACATAGATTAAGGTACAATGTATAATATAGGTTATGGTCATTAATCATATACTTATTTTATTATCTGCAGAACTTTGATTCTCTGATTTTTAAAAAAAAATATTATTTGTATCACATACTTGCAGTTTATCATATTTTCTGTTTTACTGTTTATGTAATTTCAAAAAAAAAAATTATCTAAACAAAGTTATATGGCCTTTCAAAAATAAGATTGAAGAAAAAAACTTAGTATACATGTATAGTGACATTTTCTGGTCGACTTTGTTCGATATTCGTTTGTTTTCCGTTCGTCTTTCAAATCCAGATTACACCCTCATTCAATATCCTTTTATCAAACTTGGTACACTGTATTCAGGGTAAATAGGTATCACGTTTATTTAAAAGAAGGGTTGTGTCCCTTGCCAGAGAATGCTTAGTTAATGAGATGATGTGCTATCATTTTTAAATCCTCTATAGAATTACTGGAGCTGAAATGTCAAAACTTATGGAAAATGTTCTTATTTAGTTCAAATTCATTGTGCTCTACTCCAACTTTTTACAGATGTCATGATAAAACTAGAGCATTGATTATAAGTGTTTAACATAAGAATATAAAAGAAAATACTTATTTTCTTTCCTACAATTGAGAGTCAAAAACGCAATTCATCAAATATATGTCAATCACGGCCCCCATGACCAGGCTGGGATCACAAATATGTGCTTAGTATGGCATACGATTTATATTGGTAAAATATTTTAAAATTCCTCTTCTCTTGAACATATTATCTCATTGAAATACAATCATCCTCAGATGTAGTGTTGATTCAGGGTGACTTCACATAGAGTTCATTCAAATTACATATGTCTAGATAGAAGAAAAATCCTTAGGGCTAGGACATGTATCCAAAGTTTTACATAGGAATATTATAGAGAGAAAAAACATATCTGTAGAACAAAGATATCATAAAACCCCATGCGTCATCAAGTGATTTAAAATTAATCAAGTCATGGCCCCAGAGTCAGTATGGACCTAAAAATGACCTCCATTTTTATTCTTATAATTAGGAATAAGAAAGACCCAACTTTAAGAAAAGCATTCAAGATTGTGAAAAATTAAAGCCACTGCTTTCAGGATGGGGTCACATTCGGACTCCAAAACGTAAAGAAGTAAAATGTGAACTTCAAGAACAGCATTGTTATGATTTGCCAAATGACTACACTGTTGATTAGAATTGTTAAAAACATGATTTTGTTTTATACCATAATAATGAGTTTCATTTAATGATATTCACATATCAATCTGACAGAAAGATATATGTGGTTAATCGGAACATCGTGGCCCATTTAATATTTGACTTTTTCAGAACTGGAGCATTTATTCAAAATATTCAATACACAATTTGATACTAGCCTTTCCCATCGGTTACTCAGTTTTTATTTTTCTACAGCTTGAATATAACACACAAGTAAATCCATCATTATTTTAGAAATCGGAACCTTTGATGATTCCCCTGTACACTTAAACGTGTGTAATGTCTTGAATCAACAGCTTTTTCATCATTAGCTTTCCCTATTTATATAGTAATATTCCACAACGACTTGCATATGGTATTTCTCTCAACTGATTCGATATGTTCTGAATACGATCAATTTTTAATCATAGGCAGGCTACCGATAAATAAGTTCATGTTACAGGGTTTTGAACTATCTCGTTTCAAATCGGCATTTTGAAAATTCTAAAATTACCCTTTTTGCAAATACAGTTTATCGTTGGATCGTACTTTGACTGACAAATTTCCCTCCAATTGTTAATTATGTAATTGTTTTATACCATTTTGAGTGTTCCGTTTACCTATCAATGATCAACGGTTCAACGATCAAGAGGGGATGCTTACATTACTCCATCTAGGCACCCAATCCCACCTCTGACTTCCAGGGTGTCCGTGCTTCTGCCCTATTCACGACTCGTATTCTTTACCGGGTTTACGAGATTGATCACTGATCGTTGTACATTGCATTTACCTTCTTCATTTCAAACAGTATCAAACAAGAGAAAACTACATTGTGCGTAAGAATTTGAATTTGGGTAATGAATTACAATATGTGTTGCATGCAGGATTTCAATAATTTCTAGATTTGAAAATATTTCCAAGTATGGGTTTGACATTTCTTATTTTTGATGGGAATCCGTTCATATAGGCCCCTATGTCCTACTTTCTTACATCAGGGATAATTCTCCATTAATATAATGGCCTGAGCAGTCATAATTAAGGAGATTCTATCATTAAGATTATGATTTAGAATTAAGATACTCTTGTTGATGGGTTTTAGATCGAGCCTATGTCAGGTAGTTAACCATATAGAAAGTATTTCCCCGGGGAATCAAACACAGGAGACAAAGTTCATTTTCATTTTTTTTTTCAATGATGGTATGCTTACTATAAAACATAGGTGTTAATATAAATTTTATATTTGCAATTAAATTATTTTATTGTGAACAAACAATCATTGATTTCTGTTTTAAACCAATTTCATGGTTAAAAAACAAAGAGCCCCTTTTCCCTGGTGATTGCTATAATTGTCTTCCCACAAATTTTTATTAACAGGCCCGTAGGAAGTAATTTCTCTTTGAGGGGCCACGGGGCACAACTATCAACTACGAAAATTCCTTCACAAGCAAAAAAAGAAAAGAAAAAAAGGTCATCAGACGTTATTATTGAGGGGGAACAAGCATATAGTAGCTATATTTTCTGTAGTATTCTCTATATCGGCAAAATTATTGGGGGCACGCCCCCCCCCCCCCCGTGCCCCCCGGTTCCTGCGGCTATGATTAAAACATAAGATTTACTGTTATGACTATTTTATAAATAAAATAATTGTATGATCCTTAGCTATTCATACTACCATATTGTGAATTTTGAATTTACTGGGTGGATATAAATATATAATTTATAACTTTTACCTTAATCCAGTAAATTTATAATTGATTATAAAGTGCTTGAAAATAACTGAAATTTTGCTTTATATGAACATAGATCAGTCTTTTTTCTACTTTACGTAATGAGTAATCATTACTGCGGTTGCAATTTTTTAAAATAAATGTTAATACGCTTTCAATTTCCTGTACTTGGAAAGATTTTAAAAGTGAAAAGTTCATTTTTTCTTCGTTGTCACATTCAAGGTTTTTGACCGAAATCCACATGACGTGTTCAATTACCCACAAATTTCTACATGTATATATAAGAACTGGAATGTACTGCATAGATATTCAACACTGACATATGGAAGCTAATTTATTTCAAAAGACCAAAATCAATCATAAAAATTCAAAAGTTCTTCTATGGTTTGCATTTTTCACGAAATTGATCATGAATTGATCAAGATAAATCACAGAAAAATCCAGATTAGACATTCCAAAATGGAAGCGGAGTCAAAGACAAATGGATTTTTTCCTAGATCGTTATCTTAATAATTAAATGGATTAAGAACATGAGAACAACAGTCAAAATGGAGATTAAATCGATTAAAAGGTCAGTGATTATATTTAAAGATTAGATATCATAACGATTTTAATTTCGCTGAAGTGCATTTTGTACACACTTTTGCTGGGGTCACCATATGGGGAGAATAGCGGGTTTTTGTTTTTTTTTTTAACTTGTGTTGTATGTTTTTTTACATCATGAATTTCGTATCAAACATGACTGTTCTGGAATCATGTTCTTGTCTTTTTCTTGTTTGTATTGGGATTGTAACATTTCAATAAATAAAAGCACAAAACGACACGAAACTGCAGGTCAGTAAAATGTAGGCCATGTCACCGAAATAATGTCTAATATCTTTTTTTTCTTTATTATCATTTATTTCACCTTTCAATGATAAGTAGTTTAGGTCTATTTATCAAAATATCACATGACAGATGTTAACTTAATCAGTTTATATGGCATGTCCAACTTGAAAAAAATTTCTCTTTCATAATCGTGATAATTTATGCATAAAATTTGAAAACACCCATCGAAACAAAACATATACTATATACATGTAGTTGTAGGCTGACCATGGCATGGAATCTGTTAAAGATACTCTTTTTCCCCTCGAATTATGTAATATAAAAGGTTTGTCCTAAGACTTAGGAAAATATTAGCAATACAAGGAAAAATATTTGGCAATCACATTTCTTAAGTGTAGAGTATATGAAAGATGACTGTTCCCGCATCAGAATGATTTTCATCTGGAAGTTTTAAACCCCATGAGCGGCCGAAGACAGAGGACGCTTTCATGACGGTGTTTTTCCCCCATACAACCATAGAATATTTTGCACCTTAGTTCATCATAACAGTAAACAATCTTTTCACTCGACCATAATATTGCACAGATAATGGTCACAAGAGCAGCCTACTTACAAATTGATGACACGTACTTCTACATCAACTCACGAACACTTATAAGTTAATCAAAGTGCAATGGGGAGATTTTTATTTGCTCTTTTTTTAAAATAAAAAAAAAGATTTAATTGAAATGAACCTTTGCACACAATATATAGTATTTAGATCATTATCCAACTCTCTGCTAGACCTTTGGAAATGCCAATTACATGTATTTTTGTCTTTGAGTTCTTATATATATATATATATATATATATATATATATATATATATATATATATATATACATATACCAGGGATATGTCAAATTCAGTTGCGAGCTGGTACCCTATTGTGATCTTGAAAAAAAAAATTGGAAGAGGGATCGATCAAAATGGGGTCTTCCTGATGTAACGATTTTAAGGTCTCAAGTAACATGATAGACTACCAATTGACACCTCCATAGTCATTTGACTACATGTATATATAAAACTAGACAGAAATTTGATTGTTTACTGTATACTGTTGACATTATCCACCGAGCAAAATCAAGTATGTTCATCAGTCTTGCTACAATGGAACTCATGGGTCTTTTAGTAGTTTGCAGAATTGCATGGGTGGCAATGTTAGGGAAGTTATTGTATTAAGTGACCTTATGACGAAGAAAAGCAACTCGTTAAATGCAGATGTAAACAGTCGCTGATACAAATCAACCCAGGCTTTTTTTTTGGCCGATGATGACAATCATTTTGCTTGAGTTACCACCAATCTATTGTATTATCAATAATGTTAGGTGTACTTTCTTATGAATAGCCACGCATTGTAAAATAAAGGTCGATTGTTTAACCCATGTTTTCACTGAACAAACGGAACTTCGTTCTACAGGTCTTTGAAAATCAATTCCACTCCATATGAATGTTCCTCTCTTATTAATGTTTATTTTTAAAGACTCTAAAGTACTAGTGTACACATTTTCTATTTTGTTCATGATCTGTCCAAAGATATTTGATAACCAACCAGAAGCCTCTAATGAGACTGTAGCTCTACTGGTTTGTACTATATAAAAAGAGGGAGAGAAAAGTAGAACCTGGACTTTTTTAAGTTTTACATTATAAGACTTATATATCCGGATAATTTATACACTTATACAAAGTTGTTTGTATTCAAATCAAAACTGTGGGAGGAGTGACATTTTGAAAGATTTTTATATTTTTTTAGTAACTGGCAACACCGATCACTAGAATTATAAGTCATAGTTTACTATGCTTGTCAACAAGGTTTTATTGAAATCATACTAAACTGTAGGAGGTTTGGAGTTTTGAAGAAAAAAAAATCCTACATTATTCTGTTTTCGTTAACCACTGCATCATTGCTCATCGTAATGTTAATGTATTCCATAGTGTGGTACATTGTGTAAGCCTGTATTCCAAGTTTTATTGAAATCAGGACAAAACAGTAGGAGGATTGGCGTTTTGGAATAATTTCCCAACATTGGCAACATTGTTCATCCCCCCCCCCCCCGAAAAAAAGCAAAGAAATATGTTTCTTAGTTTATTCTATTTTATTGGGATCAGACTAAAACTGTTTAAGAAGAGCAGTATTTCGAAACATTGTTCACAAATAGACAGAAGAACGATGGAAATCTTAACCTCGCAAAAAAGCCCTTCTGGACATCGACTAGTAGAGCAAAAATCCTCTAGATATTTATTTGTACTTTGAATGTTTCTTACACTATTGTTTTTTGAAAAGGAAATTACTACTGGGTTAATTCAAATCACACTTCTCTTTTTTAAAATAATGAAAAATATAAATTGGATGCAGAATTTTTTTTTTCTTTCGCAAATTTTATATGTTTCTTCGCCTTGTTTTCCTCCACATCTAAAAATTCTTATTTTGAATATATATATATATATATATATATATATATATATATATATATATATATATATATATATATATATATATATATATATATATATATATATATATATATATATATAAATCACTCTAGATATATTATATTGCAAAATGCTGACTTTAAACCAGGTTGAAATCTAACTTCAACTTATTTGTCAGTTTTAAAAATGCTCGTACTCAGAGCATGTTCTTGCGTATTGAATCAGTTAGGAGGTACTTGTAAACACCTTATGAAGGTGATTAGTGGAATACTACAGTAACTATACATATAAAGAAGGGAAACGATAGAAAAGCTGAGGTCATCCCATTTGTCTTACAGTTTAGTTTTAGTTGGTCTTTTTCGTCTATAGTCAGTAAAACATCCAGAAATGAAACAAATGTTGTAGCATACTGAGATATATCGAGTCGACATATGGACGAAAGTAACTATTCTTAATATAAATAAACGGTCGTCAGGATATCCGAATATCGAGTTGAATACCACAGCAAGAGTTTTCTTCTCATGTAGCAGTTGTTTTTTTAATTCATAAATTCTGCTTCATACGAATATAAATTTGTTCAGTTTTTAACAGCTGGTGTTCTAAATATCCATCAAAACTCTCGAGGGGATATGAAACGCCAATTTCACATTACGACGGAGAACACAGCAAACTCAGATCAGACCTCTAACGTCTCTCATTAAACGTGTCTATTCAAAGATTTAACTTTTTTAAATATATTCTTTATTTAAATATTAATAGAGATCCGTACAAATCAATCATACAAAGTTGCTTCCATGGACTATAAGCTATAATCTGCTATATACATGTACAACTTTTTCGCCGTTTCTTCTCGAGCAAATTTTTTTTACATGTATTTTGAATAAATCAGATATAATTATTCAAAACAACTTAAAAATCTATGTCAAAACGACCCACGTATATTTAAAAGAATAGTTAATACATAGGATTACATGTATTATTATTATTTTAAAGTGAGTCAATGGTTATTCAACATTTGGATTTAGTAAGAGGCGCCACCCAGTTACGGAACAGTAATAACAAACATTCGCTCACCGACAGTAGACATAATTGGAGCACTTTTTCGGGTGACTGGACAACTTTCCTCGACTGTCAAAATAAAAATATTTCATGTCGAGTACATGTTTATATCCATTAAAATTACTATTAAATAAACAACAAAAAACGCGCGCTTGGTCAAGAAAAGCAAGGTGTTTGGTAGTCCATGTTGAATAAATGATTTTTAGTTATACTTTTCTTCGTGAAAACCAAATTTTGACAGTTTTGAACCCTCCTTGTAACCTCGCGTTTAAAGTCATTACTTCTGTGCCATTATTGTAAACCATTGAACCAAAAATATTAAACCCTTCTCGCCAGGACATACGGTGTATTCAACGATCTTTTCACAATACATTGAATAAACCTCCGATGTATTACAAACCCGATTGTATAACACTAAAAAGACATTTCCCATACCCAAAGACTTTATCCAAACATAGCTTTGTTGGTTCACAATTTTCTATAGTAAACAGTCATGCCTGTTACAGGCTTCCGACATCGAGTTCCTTAGCATGCGCGAACCGTTTTGTTCATGCGAACTTTCCTACTAAAGCGATCAGTTTGAAACACATGAATGGGCATTTGGAAGCGCATTAACTCCCGTGAGTGATCGACGTCTTCTGTATTTGGATGATTGTGTGAAACTGGTTTCAAATAGTTTTGTGAATAAGGTTAAACTCAGAACTTGAAAGACAAGTTTGTCAAGATTTTGGAATATAGAATGAGCAGCGATCATAGCTCAGTCAAGGAGGAATTGAACAATAATCACACAGGGTAAGTAACGGTAAGAAACTGTGTAGCGTGACAGTTCGTGTACTAGTTAAATCAAATGGATAATACCTTTTATTGGCAGTGAAGAATAGGCTTCATATGTACAGTCAATGGAATTCTAATATGCAAATTTTAGTATGATTTTGTGCCGTGTAAAATATCCTGGTACAGCTCATATGTGAATGAAATTTATAGCATTGATGAAAAATCGATTTTGTTTTGACAACGTTATGGAGTTTTAATACAAGACATGCACGATGTAACTTTTTTTAATCTTGAAACAAATCTAAAGATGTGATGGTAGTGTCGGATATGATTAATAAAAGATGATATACTGAGAAAAATCCACCAGGTACAAAAAAGCTATAGACTATATCTATATATTTTACGTAAATGTCGTAATTAAGTCAGCATGAATAATTAAACCAATCCAAATGGGATTCGTTTTAACTGAATGACATTTTTATTGCACGTGGTAAGATTGTAGGTAACAAAACTTCGCGCTATCCGTCTTGGTCCAAGAAAGGGCGTCATGGAAACTATAAATAATTGAAAATAGTGTACAGGACGATATTATTTTCAATTGATGGCAATTATTGATTGGAAGTAGAGATTTTTTGCCGTCAGGAATTGTGACAGAACCAATCGATGGAAATAATCCTAATTTATATCGAGGACATTCGGTCTACATACCTTACAATGTAACACCTTGAATATAGCTTTCCCACAATTGTCAAAGAGAACGGGAGGCTTTTTCAATAGGTGGAATATTGACACTTAGCCAGTCAAGCAAAGGTTTAACGCCAAATTAATCAGACCCAAACTTCAGCTATTCTCCTGTACTGTTTGAAAAACAAAGAACGTATCATAAGAAATGTATTGAATTTGGTGCTGGTTTGTAAATGGGAAACGTAGAAATATTGTTGTTTTTTTTTATCTGCACTGTAGCGTTGCAGAAGATAGCAATCTAACAAACAAATAAAACATTAGTATCTGATATTGTATAATGTTTCACACGTGTGTATAAATTGTCCGTTTTTTTTTCTCAGTTACAACAGTGAAATAAATCACACTTGTCAAAAGTTATGTAGCTAGGGTAATTATGTATGCTTCACACAAGCCAAAATGAAGTTTCATTGCTGTTTATTTCAATATTTAAAACTTTTTATACCATAACATGAAAAGAAGAAATTTATTGCCACCTCTTCTAATTAAATAAGGTGAAAATTATTTGTGAAATGAATGTTTATCATCTGCAAATGATATATTTTTATTCAGTGACCCTAATAATAGCTTCTTTCTTGGGTGAATTGTATGACCATTTTCTTTGAAAAGTAAAGCAAATCCGAAAAATGAAATTCAGAAACCTCTTAATTGTGCAAGAATTTAACTTTCATCGAACCGTTTCGCCCTTTTAATCCCCTACAACCTTTTACCTCTGTAAACAGAACTGAGCAAACACTGAAAATTCTAAGCTTTTATATGGAAAAATCGCTAGATATTTACCAAACCCTTGGGATAGATCGGGTGTGATGTACAGTTCAAATATTTTGAAGCGGTCTGGGGTGCTGGTCCTAATGGGGGGACACCCCATCCAAAGAGTTTTGTTGACCCGATGTAAACAATTTTAACTCGGCAGGACTGATGCTTGTTTAGGTTTCAATAACGCTTCGCTTTCAAGACCCTCCAAAGCTAATACTTGTTTGGTTCATCTGCAGTGTTGGGTATATTTAATTGCATTTAAGATTAGTAAAGTACATCATGCTTTCTACATTTTATTGCTAAAAAGTAAGAGAGAGCTTACATTTAAACCAATTTACTGCATATGCTTGAGAAATCACACATGAAGGCTTAATCATATCAGAAAAGAGAAGACATTATCATATGAAAGACTTGAAATACAAGTGTACTTTCAACAGGCCAAATTCTAGATTTAACTATTCCAAAAAACCTCCCAAAAGCAAAAAAAAAAAAAAACGACGTTGTTTTTCTCATTTCCATGTAAAATACAGGTTATCAAAAATAAGTATACCTTAACAAGGTTGAATTTTATAGAACTTACTTAATTGTAGTCTAGACCCTACTTATTTTTGTGACAAAACAGGGTCTTTAATCCACAAATACAGTCATTGCTATTCTGAAGTAGGAAGATAATACATGACCCGGTTCAGTTACTTAAGTTTCATTCAATTAAGTGCGTTTCACAGAAAACCGATTGTAGAATTTTAATGATCTAAAAGATAAATCATTTTAGAGCTTTATCGATTAAATTGGTTTCTGGAGTTACATATTGGTTTAGGAATTGTACATGTATTTTGCAATAAAGTTGCTTGTCCCCTACCCCTTTGACATAGCTCTTTATAAAAATAAAAAAAACAAAATTAAAAATTTCATTCTAAAATACATGTCAGCGTTATTTTAATGTGCAAATTTGTTGACCGCAATTTTGTTTTCTATTAGACAATATTTTCGTCACAGCTGAAAGCCCGCAGTAATAAATGCAAATCATGCAATGTCTAACTAAAACTTAAATATTTCATTGTGTATATTGGAAAGAGTGAAAGTCGATGAAGCGAGTAAAGTCTAGGCGTTAAGCAGTAAAGAGCAGCACGACACATTTGATTACCTAGATGGTCATCGGAATCAGTATTGATAAAGACGTCCAAGCAGTAGCGTATTATTCGAACGCACCGCCATGCGATCAGTTTGGCCCTCGGGCTGCGCCATCTCATTAACCCTTACCTTTGTAATTGGAAATTTTCTATAAATTAAGTGTTTATTCTACGCGATACAATCGCTAGTTTGTTTTTTCTAACCGATTGTTGAAAATTCTCATCCAAGTCTTAAGAAGGTGGACAGAAGATGTTTACCTGGTAAAGTAACCATGAAATAGTTCAAATGGAATAAGAGCTTTTTTGAGATGCGTTTTTAACAAGGACTTTTCAATTTCTGTGAACCTTGGCGGACTTGAGTAGCATGGCCTTTGGGTAAGTTTACCTATATTTTCTGCAGGGGGTCATCGCCGTCCTCTGACTTTTTGGCGCTCATTGACCAAGTATTCATTTCTTTTAGTCATAGCTTTCCCCACCTGCTAGATGGGTTGACTGTCTTTTAAAAGAGTTAATGCCATGTATTTGATAACCTTAACTATTGAAGCAAATTTATAGCTGAAATTATCATCAGAGAAAGCATAGCCTGCATTGTGTTTTCTGAAAGAATTCTACAGAGAGGATTTATAATAATACTAAGGATTTAAGGAGATGCAATGAAATATATAGAACTTACAGATAAAATACGATTGAAGTGTACTTAAGACTAGGAAAAGGTGTTTTTAATTGCACATCTTAAGCTCATTTGTCAATGAAGCATGTAAAGTTAACTGAGAACTTAAATCATTCCAATTATACTGTTTTAAAGAGCGACATAATAGTTAATGTTGCACTAGTGTCAGGATGAGAAATATGGTAATGGCAAGACCTTAACGTGAAGGTCTCAAACTGTCTCCTTGTCTGGTTTAGAAAAATTTGCATGCAAATCTCAAATGCACCAAAAAAGTGGTCGTTAGTTTGTTTTTTTTTTTTTTTTTTTTTTTTCATTCAAATGACACATTTTAATGTCAACACCACTTTCTGTTTATGTGCAATAGTGAATTTGTTTTCGAGAAAATTTATAGCGATTCTGTGCATTTATTGAAAGATAAAATCTATTCATATCGCAATTTATTTTGAAACTTTTCATGTTGAGGCGTTTATTAAAGAGAAAATCTGCATTTCAAAGCTTGTTAAAATTCTGAAACGACTCAAGTAATATATAAAAAGTTTTAATACAGGGGTGTAGTAAGGATTCTAAACTTCTTGAATCAATTTTCTGCGCTAGTAAAATCAAAATTTTGATGCAGACACTGTTAAAAATAACTTATCACATTTTGGTCTACTAAAGTGAACCATACAGAACACTGACAACAGTTTTATACGGCGGGACGAATGTTATAGTCAATTTGTTTTCTCTTCCTCTTATTGGTTCGCACAAACAAAATAATCTTAGGTAAACCAGAGCCGAATTCAGAAAAAAAATCATCTCATAGTCAAATTGTTTAGCCTTTGGATGGTTAACTAAGATTTTCTATACACAGTTGAACTCGATTTGCAATAAACGCCGGGAACCAAGATTACGAAGTTATATTGTCCCCTTAAAGTGAAGAAAATTGGTTTAATTCTATATCTGGCGTGGGAAGAAAGAGAAGTTACATAGCATCCAGTTGGAAGTGCGATAATTGTAATGTTTTATTTGTAAATAATTTGTGGTTATCGAGGATTAAATTGCCAACCAAAACACCTTCTGGTAGGCCTGGGTGGTTAGACATTGGACTGGTGCCTGATGTCTGTTATCTGAAGCAAGGAACTATAATGTTACAGATATATATGTGTATTGACCATTAGAGGTTGAGGTCCGGGTAGTTAATTGACAGGTGGTCGGTTTCTGTTGTGGACCATTGTAATCATTTAGAATACATATCTGTTGATGTAGGATCATCAAAACACTAATAATAGATGAAGAATAATTTACAGTTGGTTTTTTACTATTATTTGTTGACTGTATGTTTGTTTGGTTTTTTTTGTATTTTGTATTCAGTGCTATCTGAGGAACAGTGTTAAATCTGATGCAAGTATAGCAGATACAGATATATGTACGATATCAAGCTTTCAAGAAGAAAGCAGGTCCGTAGGAATCAATTTCAGTTTAGGGGGGGGGGGCACAACCAAACATTTTCAGTTTGTTGGGCACTACCAAAAATTCAAAATTTCTCAGATGTTAATATTGAGGGGGCACAAGCATATGGTAGCTATGTTTCTATAGTATCCTATATATCGGCAAAATCATTGCCCCCTCCCCTCCCAGATCCTATGGTCATGTTTTTATAATAGATTCTAGAGGTTTTTGAAAAAAAAAATACAATACATTTATTTCATGCATGATAAAATGTTATATTACAAACCTTGTCTCGGTTTTCACCCTACCGAATAATTTTTAATAATAATACGTAAACATGAGTTGTCCTTACTTTCCATAAGTTTCCACGTGTGTAAATCCGAGTCAGGCAAGTGTTTGTCAAATCTTTAGGACTGATTACCATACTACCAATTTTCAATGAATCAAATTTTGAGAAGAAAAACAGTTTCTCTTTTTGTCATGTTCTTAAATCATTTTTACTAATCAGCAGATTTTCTTACTAAAATCAATTTATATATGAGGCGATTGAAAATCTCTTGTAATTTCTGTTCCAGACTCAACCTGATAATAATATTGGAAGATTTGCGTGATATCGAAACTGAATACTGTAAGAACCATTTCAAATAAAATAGAAATAATGACTTTGCTAATTGGATCTGTAGAAATAGATAAGAATTAATACTGGAAAAGAATTGGCTCAAATTCTGGTTAGTTTCTGGTCACGTGATCATCACCTTCATCATCGCCTATAAGCTAACCATTTGCAAGGCTACTGGTTGATCAACGTGCTAAATAGAAAATATATTGATTAAGGAAAGTGAGAAAGCATGGATATCTATTTGCAATCATTGTGAAATCGATCGAAAGGTAAATGAGGATTTTATCAATGTCTTTTCTATTGATCTTAAGGCCATAAGATGAGGTTAACATGTGGAAGTGCACGTCGTAGCTGGTCCGTCATCGAAATATAGCTTTTGACATCACAGGAAGTGAGGCTTACCTTAAGATGGTGAATTTAATTTGCATTTCATTAAACACGTGTTTTGCAAATCTTACAACAAAGTATTCGTATTCTTTATGTATTGAATGCAGATTTTGTTTCTTCTTCGCAAATGCCATCATAATAGAGCTGAGTGGAAAAATTTCATATGAATGTACCCTGCAGGAATAATCGGTTTCAGAAGAGCATTATTAAAAAATTGCAATCTGGATTCTTTAGAAAATTTTCAAAGGAGTAGCATATAAATGTTCTCAACGAATTCTTAAGTAAAAAATGCACGCGGATTACATGCACTTCAACTCTGAAAGGGCACTTGTTCTTTTTTGTTAGCTCAGAAAGTATTTTGGGGACTTGTAAAGACACGCTTCATGGGATAGGAACACTTAACACTAATTCAAAAGAGGGTTTAATCCGTTCGTAGATGTTTTGGAATACTGTTACTGAGTTGGGCTGGTCATCTTATTAAGCAGCGGGAGTTTCTAACCTTGACCCATTTTCTAATTATGACCTAACATTTACATTGTGCTCGGGGAGTGGTTATTGTTGGCTACTTAACTTAATCAAAATTTGTCTTCGTTTTCTTATTTGAATACCAAATATATGAAATAAAGGATACTATAGAAGATTTAAATCGTAATACCACGAGGGGGGCCGCTTTAGCGGTCACGTGATGAGATTAGGGTATTATAGGGTAATTCAAAGTTGTAATGAGAGCGGTAGGGAAAAAAATACGATGTTCAAATTAGATACATGTATGTGTTTTTTACTGATGAAATTGAAAATATAGTTTGCCGGATGTTACATTTTGTAAAACAAGGCTTTGAAGAATTCTCCTCTTACCAGCTAGCCTCTGATATAAATAGTCAAGATTTGTTTGTTTGTTTTTGTTTTTTTGTTTTAAAGATTTTTTTTTTCATTTGTATGACATGCTTAGGTGCTTTGCAACTCCCCAGTAACAAGCTCTGTCACCGCAAGTTACTCACTAACTTACCACAGTTGTCAGCTAGTAAACTCTACGTACTGCTACTGATCCCTGCTTGTTCTTAATTAGAAAGATGGGTTTGCATTGACGGATGTTCAGACTGCTTGTCGTAGATGAAAACTCCAGGTGCGTCAGCGTAGTGCCTACCTAAGTGTTATGTAAACGTATTTTGAGCCTCCCTTCGCCAGATTTTATGTGATTTAAATTTTATTCTCATTTGAATCTACCTTTTGATAGTTCCGGCAAATCCTAATTAGGAAACACGAGAGGTGTTAAGCTGATTTGAATGACAAGTATTTGCAGAGAAGAAGAGCACATTAATCAAAGGTGTTCGCTCAAACGTATCGGCAAATACATCTAAAAACGTACACTATATATTTATATACGAGAAACTTTAATCAAAGAATAATGTACGCCCTTGTATTTTCTGTCTTGTCAGATATGTTATTTCTCACCCACCTACCTACAAAATTTAAATATGCATTCCGACAAATGCCTTTTTAAACTCCTGCACTGCGTACGTAAGTATCTGTTCTTAAACATCTCCGACAAGAAGTGATCGTTCGGTGGATAGTTAACATTTTACAATGGTGCCAAAGATACAAGTTCTTTCTTCATTATTATTTCTGGGTGAATAGCGCTGTTGGTGATTCATTTTTTTTCCCGAAATGAAATGCATAACAACCTCCCTTTTGAACTTGGAGCTACCAATGGAATACATTGATACATTAGAGCTTGAATCGTTGTGCTTTGGTTCATTTTTAATGGATAGGTAAAAATATATTCTGAAACTTTTTTAAAGAAAAAAAAATGCTGTATTACACAATTTCGACATCAAAAGATTTTGAACACATATGATGTATTCCTGATAGTTTTTTTTTTTTTTTTTTTTTTTTTTTTTTTTTTTTTTTTTTTACATTTTGCTTCGACGCTTATATTCGTGGCGGGTATCGCCCAGATATATCTTTTTATCTGTAGCCTGTATGCAAATTTAAACATTATGCTTCATCACTGGGTGATTTTCAATTTCATGTGAAATAAATGGGGACTTTCATTTATGTGTGTTTACAAAAAAATATGCCCCAACAAAAATATAAATGGACGAGTCTGGTATATCATACTCTGTGAAGCATTACCAGATGATTCAACAGAAAGTCAAGAACTTGCAGAAAGTTCATGCAACAGTTCGACATGGTATTAATTGACGATGACTTGGATGTTGCATTGAAAGATATTGGCAAAATATTTATCTGGTACTGGATCGACGATTTAAGACTTCGTCTTGTCTTTTCCATCTTATGTTGGTGAAAGTTAAGTTTTTTTTTCTCTTGCTACAGGGAAAACGAAAGCACACCATCCGAGAGCGGCGAAGTTGTGGAATTCTCTCCCAAAGTATCAGGCGGGAGAACGCTCTATGATGATGGTCCTCCAAATGACCCCAATGGGTACTTTCGGCATCCTCTTACGGCTGCGGAGACTGCCATCAGCAGTGAAGCGTCCGCCTTGGCGTATGAATACAGCAAGTTACCAGCGCTTGATTCAAGTGGAATGAAGATAGGAGAAACTAACAATTACAAGGATATTCTGAGGTAATCAATTTGTTACATACGTTTTGATTTAGTATTTAAATACAGTAAGTAACGATCTGAAACTCTTTACATTTTACATCAAAACTTTAATTGTTTAAGAAATATTCAATTCAAGTGCCATTTTTCAAAACATTTTGTAAAGATGAGAGGTATATATCCCGATGTGTTAGAATCATTTTTGAGAGTGCTGTTAAGAAAAAAAAGAGAGAGAATATTTTGAATAATGAGCTTAAATTTCCTTTTGCTTTTCTCCAAGATAAGAAAGCATTTCCTATATTTATTGGTTATTTCGCGTCTTTTGAACCTCGTTGTCATGAGGTAAATTCACATTCTTTTCTTTATTTAATAGTCTATAAAGATTAGGGCTAACTGATAAATATTAACTATCGTGCTACTATAAGCTTCACAGGCCGCTGAGTATGAATTATACCAGTCTTCTAAAACACGAACAAACGAGAAAGAGACCAATAAATAAAATAAATTGACAATAATTGTCCTTTATTTTTCTCTCTGAATTGAAAGACTACTAGATTTACATCTACAAGCGATAGGGCACATACTTTTATTGTTTGTACCATTGGTGTTGGAATAACTGTGTAGTACAACATCTATAATGATAATCTTCTAAGATAGCAAGATCTCGAGCTCGGTACTTCATATGTATTACCTTACGAAAAATCCATATTTCAGTTCAGATAAATCGTCATTAAACAGCAAATTTCTTGACGATATTTAGTTGCTCTCAAAGGTTCAAAATATATGGACTTTTTTTATACAGTGAAGTTTGAATACTTTATTTGTATAGTATGAGTGTGTGTAGACAGGTTAATCCAGTGTAGACAAAATTGTATCTGGTCACTGTTATTGTCCTCAGCAACAAAGTATCTACATATTTTCATCGTCTTTGAACAAATGCAAACCAGTATTTTCTCCACAATATCATTATGTACACTTCTTATTTCTTAATCAAACTGTCTCGATATATACTATCGTAGATATATAGTTTCATACAATTTCTCATCATGCAGTGTATGGGTTTTGTTGTTGTTGTTGTTGTTGTTTTTGTTTTTTTGGGGGGGGTTGTTGTTTGTTAGGTACTTAGTATTTGAAAAATATTTCATTGAGTGCATATGGTATAGTTTGTGACCCCCCCCCCCCACCACCACCACCACCACCACCACCACACACTCAGCTATTTTATGTCACGCTGATACAATGCAAACAAATTGGTGCTGATTTTGTTAATACACAGACGCTTTAGTATGTACAAATATTGCAATAATAACTATTTATAAATGTATTAGACTTAACCTCTTTAGGCTGTTTTCTTAGAGAGATTATTTTTGACAGTCTATAATGAATGTTTCGATACCGTTCGAAGTAAGTGTAATAGCTTTCTGATCGGGATTGAAATAGCTTCGTGGCCGGATGGCATGACCGACTATTAACTTACGTTTTAAATACTGTAGTGCTTAGACCTTGTTTTTCTCAAGCGGATCGTAAAAAATAAAAATGTTAATCAATTTAATTCGCAATATTTACATAATGTTATATATATACAAACACCTCAGGAGAAAATTTCAATTTTTAACTTGGTTCCAAGAATGTTCTTTCCGATCAACTTTTCAGGCTTGTTTTACTTTTCTTTTTAAATAAGTTGCATAATTTATGAATTCAGCGAAACTGTGTCTTTCACCTCAGTAAATTTTCAGAAAAAAAATGGGTCAAGCATTTCTAAGGGTGACCTTGTGAAGAGATTTCTCTTTACCGATATAAGACCTGCATGGATATATGTAATGCAATATTCTTCGCTCCAGAACACCGTTTACGTCAGGTTTTATGTGAAGGGTATCATAACTTCTTTTTGTTACCAGAATTTGAAGGTAAAGTTGAGGTACTTGCTACTCAGCATACATTGTAATACACATTTACTTTTTTTAATGTGCCTTTTTAGTAGTATTTCCTTTCTTATATAGTAAAAGGGGCCGCGAGATTGCAAAAAAGGGGGTTCAACATCAACATATGTTCTTAACTTACTTTTAGTTATGAAAAAAAATCAAAGAAAGGCCCAATACCAAATGCATGAATTTTTGAAACTAAAATTTCATTATACTAAAAGCACACCATATAACCAGTTCGGTACCTATGAAAATAAAACGTCAGTTTTGGCAACGTAATTTTAAAATATCATTGGAGAAAAATGGGTGATTATATTTAAAATGTTACGGATCAAATATTATGAAGAAATTTAACGACGTGCTTAAATTGTGTTATCTTTTTATAATTAATTAAAATTTTGAAAATTCATTCTAAAATCAACATTAGACGAGGGGCCAAGCTAGAAACTGAAAATATAATGTACACTCCATGGTCGCTGCATGTATATTGGTACGTGGATCAACTTTTTTAGATGGGCATATATTGTTTGGAAGCACAGACAACTCCATGAAGCTGTACTAAACAATGCCCCCCTCCCCAAATGAAAATTGTGATTAACGTTATTT
Organism: Saccostrea echinata; assembly: GCF_033153115.1. Classification (NCBI taxonomy): domain Eukaryota; kingdom Metazoa; phylum Mollusca; class Bivalvia; order Ostreida; family Ostreidae; genus Saccostrea; species Saccostrea echinata. The sequence continues at coordinate 3,718,180 of NW_026889771.1, read as the reverse complement.
ATTTATAAAGTATCTGCATAAAAAAGGTTGATGTTTGTTTTCGCCACTCATAATGCTAACAAGCAGAAAACCACGGATGGACAGTCAGCAACCAATGCATTCAGGTGATGGATTAAGTTATTCTGTTTAAGAATATATGTAAACATCTTCTTGGCTCAGTAACGCTTTTGAACTATAAACACAAATTCAAATTAGTGAAAACCACAGGGTTCAAACATGTCTTACTCTGGTCTCAGCATCGTCCTGAAGGTCTTTAATCTACTTTTAATCACAAAATCTCTTGCATAAATAATGAACTAAAATGCTTTTTCCCTTACACAGCTTTTTAATTTCATCCCAAGAAGAATTCAAAAGATTTATTAAAGTACAAAATTAAATATCCACCCAAGGTTGCGTGAAAATAACAGAAGCTGATCATTTTTCAAATTGTTAACAGTTTATAACAAGAGATGAAATCGTTCAACTCTGCTGAGTCAGTGAAGATGTAAACAAGGATCTCTCTAAGTTCCGATGGGTGCTCTTTATGACCACATATCGGGTAAATTACCGAAAATGAGATAGAATGTAAAAAATGGAGCTGTGTTTGGTCATGACCTCTCTTTTTCTGTCGTTTGGTGTGAACTACCGTACATTATGCTCCACGCCATGTCTTTTGAGAACTTCATATTCTCACGGTCATCGGAAAGGCAACATTCTGGGAGCTCTGTTTGTTTCGCAATAACTCATGGCGTTAATTCTTCCACTCATTAGATATCCATGAGTAAGAAGAAAAATATGTCTGTAGCCTACTTTTAATTTATGGTCTCATATTTTCGTGCATGTAATATAATTAATTAATGTAAAATTTGCATATGACCAACGCAAGTGAATTTATGGAATTATGTCAGAGCTGAACTCTCGACGGTAAGATTGGGGTGTTGTTTGTCCTTAATGTTATGCAACTGGCGCAAGCATCGAGACACATTGCGTCAAATGAACTATGGCTAGCATGCTTTATAAAATTTTGATTTTTTCTTGCAGAACAAACACAAGTTCGGAAAATGGGGAAGTTGAGGATTCAGAAAATGACAGTGAATTTTTAAACCTCGCAATCGATGGAAAATTCCTTATAAATGGGGAAAATTGTGACGTGGAAGAGAGACCCCCTCCGATAGAACAGGTCATTGAGGTCTGCACACACACAGTCTCTCAGAATGAAAAGGTTTGTAGCTTTCTCTCACAAAAATCACATTTCTTAATATGTTTAAAGAATACGGTCCAGACTAATATTAATTTCTCACTGATAAAAAAGATAAAAAGGGGGTACCACAAAATATTATAAAATCAAGGAGGTGTGACAGTAATCAGCACCCCAGATCAAGATTTCATTATAAGCTTATCACCTACTGTCCTGGAGGTAAATATAGATGACAGGAATTAAAAAAAAATTAAATTTATCAGTAACCGTTAACAGTAAGCGGTGCAATATGCATACAGTATTGGTATGGCGATAATTGGATACTAATGTGATGTCGGCCTTGGGTCATTTAACAAGGCTGTCATTAGCCTGACCCAGGCGTTACTAATCACTTTTCAACACAGTGACCTATGGTGTTGTGGCTGACAAGGTCTATTATGAGCATATTGCCCTGGACCTTGAAATCATTAATCTGTTTAATTGACTGCGAATTTTATCAGTCTTTTTTTCGTTTGTACAAAGTTTGTGAAAATAAAATATTAAGAATATGATCAAAGATGATGCCAATACAACTGTTTTTTAAGCATATTTGAAGTAACAATAAATTATTTGTAGAAAAATTATTAAATAAAAATGCAGTCATGTATAATCTTACCAAAAAAGATAAAGAGGGAAAAAAGGTTGAAATATAATTTTTTATCAAAGAATAAAAAGAAATAATATTTACGATTTTTTGAATGTCCATTAAAAAGTTATTTTGCAAATTCAAATTTTATACCCATATTTTCACAGGTATGCAGATGATAATGCAGAAATATTCATTCAAGTTCCATATTTTACTTTAAAAAAATCATTTAAAAAATACAACTCCAAGTTCCATCTTCCGCATCACGAGAAAGTTTAGAAGTCTTATAATGAAATTTGTTAGTTTGTGATGCATGTAAACGTCTTAATGAATATGATATCTTCTTTTGACTTGAAACCTTATATTTTGACTATGAATTACACCAGTTTCACTTTAAAAAAAAAAAAAACCTCCCAGTTTTGTAAAACTGATTTGTAAATATAAGTAGAAAAACCCAAAGGTGTTTGGAAAATACAAACATTCAAACTGTGAAGCTTGTTTGGATAGTCAAACCCTGGGCGGAAAATCGTGCTTTAAAATTTACTGTACTTGCTAATTATTTGTTTTGTGGCTTAAAGACAAGTTTTGCATATATAATGCATTTCATTTATTTTAATAATATAAATCCATAACTTATATACACATGCACTTTTTCATACAAGAAAAATACCTAAAATTACGAACTTCCACACTTAACTTGACTGTACATAATTAACTTTAAAATAGAGTATTAATTTTCTATCTGTCTCTTTTGTATTACATTCAGAAATACTGTGCAAATTTTAGTAACTTCTCTTGTTAGGGATATATCAAATGAATATCTTAACATGTGAAAAGTATCAGAAAATACTCTATATATTTATTTTATTTATTTATTTATTTATTTATTTTTTTTTTTACCGATTTTCAAATTCAATTTCTTTTACTTTTATGAAGATTCAATATTTAGTTCTTTGTATTGCTTAATAGACTAATAATTGCTTTTTACGGTTATTAGATTTTTATGCAATTATCATTTCAGCGTCCAAAATCAACCAGGTCTAGGGGCAAAAAATCATCAGGCAGATCCAAAGGGCCAAACGTTGGCGCGGGAGAGAATCGTTCCGCTTCAGTGAGAAATGATGAACCTCTAGAAACTCCATTAATGACCAATCAACACACTAAGAACGGTAAATCTACATCCTCGGGGAATACCTCGGTTTTGTATAAAGGTTCGCCAATTGCTGAAGATTGCAGGAACTTTGGTGAAATCGAACAGAGTGACAACGATCCATTGTTAAACTGTTGTTCAACCACTGAAAAGTTTGAGGACCAGAAAGAATCTACAAACAAAATCAAAAAGGCGCTTCACGAGAAACTCCGTAAAAACCAAAGTAATCCGGACATTTTGTTGAACGAAGCGTCAGCGACAACTCCTGATTCAATTTCTGGATATTCGCAGGATGCTGTCGCAGTGTTAGAGACAGCAGAACTTCAGCAAATCAGTGTTTCTACAAACTCGCCCACCGGAAGTTACTCCGAGGAACAGACAGAATTACAAGAATCTGTTGCCATGTCGCTTGGCATGTCCATGGCCTGTGCGGCCAACACGTTCTCAAATTCCATTTCACCATTAGACATTGCAATGCATCATCCTCATGAACAGTGCTATTCTGGTCTTATGGACGCTAGACCCAATCAAATTATAGCAGGACAATCAGAACAGGGTCTTATACAAAATAACGGTGTCCATCACCAGACGATGAGACAGAATTCATACCCTGTGTCTTCATGTCAGTCATCAAATTACGCCAGCAATGGCTACATCTACCCTATCACCCCTCCCCAAATGAACCATTCTCCTCCCAGCAATGAAATGATGGAGCGGTATCTCCAACAACAACAGCAATACCACCCGGAGCAGTCGCCAAGTTACGGGTACTATAACGTCAACATGAAAGAGAATTACGCCATGAAATCTCCTGATAGTGGTTACCAGGAACCCTGTCTCTCCCCCACCGATCAAATAAACATGGTAAGGCTTGAATCTCATTCTTAAAATGTTTTTAATTAAAAGGATTAAATCTTTGATATTACCATGCTTGGTCATTGGTCCTGTGAAAACTTCGGATTGAGAGTTCAACCTAAAGAAAAGCACGCAACCAAGATTATTTATGTATTTTGTCACTACCAATACATTCCTACGGGTTTAACTTTTTTTAGTTTATGCAGATGAATCGTGATAATAAAATTTGATAATTTAGAATAACTAATGTCGAATAGCATTAGGAAAAAGTCTATCATCACTGACGTTCAAATGACGATTGATCTGAAATGCGAAGAGGTGTAAAAATGAATAAAATGAATGATTAGTCACAAGGGACAGGCGCGAAATTGAAGCACACAATTTATATGCAACGTCTCTGTTTTGTACTGCGCAACTGTAATTTTGAGGTTTTGGTTGTGAATTCAAATGGCACGGTTCAATGCGTATCTTTTTCACCTGCAGTGATTGTATGATGTATTGCACGAGTCACATACAGTGTATATTATTGATTTTTATACTAATTCATGTTTTCCCCTATTTCAAGGCTTAAATCAAATCCATTATTGGCAACTCCAACAGATTGAATTTTTCTCTCTCTCTCTCCCAAAACTAGGTTCAAAGACTGTCTCAAAATCACATTTTAGAACGATAATTATGGATTGTTTATTAGCATTTTATGATTTTAAAAATATTCATGCCATAAAAATATTTTGTATTCAAATGAATAAACGAAACCCGAGCATCCATTCTGTTGAATTTTTAAATTCAAGCGTGTAACACATTTCAGATGTACAATCAAGACACCGGTAGCTATGGGGAAGTCACGACTACTTCCTGTCAGAAAGTGTCCAAGAGGCGGAAATCAGCTCCGGCCGTTTATCAGAAGCCGCTGTGGCCGGCATGCGAGAAAATCCCTTCTTTCGGCACTGTCATTCCAAAATTGTAAGTATAACCTTCCTAATAAAGTCGCGTATAATTACAGGCTCAAATATGCAGAGTAAATTATACGGATAATTGTTCCTTTCTTCCGTTTGATTTATGGTGATTTATAAAGGTTTTCTGTATATTTTACGAGTTGTAATAAAACGCAACTGAATTCCAGACCAAAAAGTCAGTGTCATAAACAATTGATACGACATGTTTCCGCTTCTTTTCAGACCGGAAGATTCCGTCGGATATAAGTGTATTCTTGAAACCCCTATCTCGTCAGCTTGTAGGCGAGACGAAGACAGAGTTACTTATCTTAATAAAGGTAATTACTAGTCAGCAATTATTATTTCAATAGAGACAACTTTATTTTCCCAATTTATGCAATTACACGTATAGATTAATCTTTTTAATGATCTTAAATATCTCCTAACAGGTCAGTATTATGGTTTGACCATAGAATACAACGGTGAGCAGCTACCCCAGAATGGAATGGTCAAGGTGAGCTTTAGAAATCTGGAATTCAGAATGTCTATCTACTCTTTGAGTGCTACAACTTGAAAGAAAAAGAAAGAAAAGTGATAGTGATCGTGTTGAAATTTATATAATTCTCTTCTTTTCACAGAGTGTAATTATGGTGGTTTTTCGCGACGACAAGTCTGTGGAAGATGAACAAAAAGCCTGGGAGTTTTGGCACAGCCGGCAACATAGTCATAAGCAGCGTGTTATAGACATAGGTAAAATTGTAGTCTGCTTCTTCAAGGTCACGAGTCACTGATGATTGATATAACCGCACAAAATATATCCATTCAACCCGAATCCGTACCCCATATATGACAGTTAATTTTCTATGGTGTTTTTGTGCAGATACAAAAGACAGCCAAGGAGTGCAGGCTTGCAATATAACTGAGGTATCCTACAACGCGGTGTCCGTGCGCTGGAACCCTCGAGATTCGCCGATAAGGGTAAGCAATTTCACACAGTGCTCAGCTGATTTTAATCTTACAATGCAGCTTTTGTGCAGCAAAGTCTTCAATTTCTCTAAAAATGAATCTTTTTTAAAATGTCTTAAATATTTGAATTTGGTTAATTGTGTTTTTTTGCGTAAGTGTTTAAAGGGAGTTGAAATGATTATACCTTTAGTGGGCGGTGACAGGTATAATCCGTCAAAATATTAAAGATCAGAAAGAGAGGTTATGGGTGGCAGTGCCTGGATAAAAATTAAATACGTCAATGTATTTCTCTATAGATTCCACCCACGGAAATTTTCTGTTAAATTATGCTAACCACAAAAAAATATATGAATCCTTCTCATTCAATTGTTTAAGTGCATTTTGGCTTTAAAAAAAGTTTCCGTATTAGCATACAAATCGTTTTATTTCGATTTTGAATTTAATTCATTCAATCAGAAATGTTTACCATATGTTTCAGGTAAAATGCACTTTAAACAACTTTACCTATTTAAAAATAGAATAGAAAACCTTTAGTGCAAGCTTTTCAAATTTTTGTTCCTGTATTTTAAAAAATGCATCAATTCTTCTTCAGGTTAACGTAGCAGTCCACTGTCTCAGTACTGACTTCAGTAATCAAAAGGGAGTCAAGGTAAAACTAATTACATCAAATCAGTCATTCACGTCACATTAAACATTCCTCAGATTTTATTATAAAACCAAAATAAAAAAAAAATAAAACAAACAAAAAAAAAAGTTAATTAATTGATAAATACAAGATAAAACATATCGAAAAAAAGCTCTTATTAATGTGTCTATACTTTTCAGGGTCTGCCTCTGCATGTTCAGATTGACACATATGAAAACTCCAAAGAGAGTCCGGTTCATCGAGGGTACGCCCAAATTAAAGTTTTCTGTGATAAGGTAAGTCTTAGCCATCTGCGACTTTACTGTATATTTATGGGAGTTCAATTTTGACACACAAAAGCAGAAAATGTTTTTCTTCTATTACAATGTCAACGTAATATAAACTTATCTGATAATTGGGATATCAATTTTAGCGGCCATTGTGAAGATTGTGTCATTTCTTTTAAGGGTGCTGAAAGGAAAACTCGAGATGAAGAAAGAAGATTAAAGTCACGGCAGAATGCCGAGGGCCACCATCATGGTAAAATATAAAGCTTTTACTTTCCTTCTTAGCTCTTGTTAACGTAAACTACACGTGCTGCAATTATTTCTCTTAAGCTAAAGGTTATTTAAACTTAAAAACACGATAAACTTGATATATAAACTAAGAATTCAGTTGAAATAAAAGTTTTTAATTTTTGTAATTAGGTCGAAAACGCAGTAATGAGGACCATTACCACCCTCCAAGTGAGAGGTCCGAGTTTTACAGCATGCAGGATACCAAGTCTGTCCCCTTCTATTATACTCCATCCGTAGATGAAGACGGCAATAAGAAATCTGAGGTATATAAACACGACAACTTTAATCCATTGATTTTAAGATATACCGTTTGACTATTAATAATAATTGCATGTATAAATACTGTTAATTAATTTCTGCTATTTATTTGATACTTTAATTTTTCAGAAAAGTCCATCGCGTTTGTCAATGAACGGAATTGATGATGATGGAAATTCTAGGTAAGGTTTCATAAATAATTAAAAGTTAACGATTGATATATTTCATAAGTTTTCCGCATTGAATATCAATAGTTAATTGTTTTCATCTAAATTTTATTAATTCATTGCAGTCTGAATTCTCTGGGTGATAGTTTCGATGACATCTATCCACCATTAAAGAGACAGCGACGCGACTCCTATGAGTCCTATCAGAAAGGTATTGTATTATTGTGAAAATAAAAAAACCCACCATATCCGGATTTTATTCTTCTCTTGTTATGTTAAAAACAATTTTTACATGTAATTTTATAATTATCCGCTTTATTCCAGTGCTATTATATGTAAGGGAACGCCACGAGTCTGTTTTCACTGCGCTGATGTTGCGCATCCCGACCCTGCACGGCCTGTTACAAGCGGTTAGTTATCATATCATTTTTTGCCTTTTTAATTGTTTTTACACCTGTAATTTTTAAGTTAAAAAAGATTTTACTTGCTATTTTAACCAACTGTTTATTTGACACACCAGGTAGAAGAAAAATACGGAATCCCCACAGGCAACATTAAAATAACATATAAACGGTCCAAAAAAGGGTAAGTAAAATATTGTGACATGTTGATTAAAGGTTAAATTACATTTCAAATAACTGAAAATTAAAAAAAACAACTGAATTGTCTGGTGACTAAGTGTTCTTTTCATTCATTTCAGGATCATTGTCAAAATGGATGACAACATCGTACGGCATTATTCTCACGAGTCCACGTTTATCATTGAAATGAACAAAATCACTGACAGTCAAGACTATGAAATCATTTTGACTGAAATTGATGCAGTGCCCTCGTGTTAGGGGCGAGATTGTTGTCTCTCTGAATGACAGTGCTCCCTCCCGCAATAACGGTGGTCTTCCCGGAAATAGGTGGCGATCCCTATTGTGAGGATGTATAAAACTAGTCCAAACCAGTAATTCATTTTTGACGTTTTATATATACATGTGCGATGACCAGTATGTTCGTTCATTACCTGCATAATATCATTTGCCTCATCAGCTCGTTGCAACATATATATGCAATATTCTATATATAACTGTAATGGCAGATATTGAAGTGGTTTCCCTTTCAGGAAAATCGTATAGCCATGACAGACCAAAACATTCCAAGCGATATTGTTTGTTAACAAATATGATATTTTTTATCTGTTACAAACATGAGATATAATTTTATAGTGTTATTTTGTTATTGTTATACTGACTGTTTTTTTTTTTTATTTTTGTCTTTGGAAAGGAGAAAATACGTTGTATATTGCAGTAAATTATACAAAAAAATAATTGTACATATTGCTGATTAATGTATAGTTCTACAAGCATTGTCTGATGATTCGTAATGTCTATTGTTTTGATTTCTATTGAAATGAAAATTAAATCGTAGAGAAGTGTGTAAGGTGTTTATTTATTTGTGCAAAACCAGCACTAGAGGTTTTGGGTGGACTTGTTTCATTGCAGAGTATTGAAAGGATAAACATGCTTTTTTTAACGGTGTGGGGAAAGAGAATTCACAAAACCAATTCAGATTAAAGGAAAGACACTTTTTGAACATTGAGATTTAAAAATGACAAAAAAAAGTAATCTTAAGGTGGAGAAAAATTAAAAAGAGGGTAAAACAGATATTTTCAATAAAATGTTATACAATGTATGTATACGTATTTTTGCGCGATTTTGATCATTGCAATTCATTAAACCCGTCATATACTAGTATATATATATATATATATATATATATATATATATATATATATATATATATATATATATATATATATGCAAATGCCTGGATACCTAAACGTTATTGTCCTCAAAAAAATTGTTGATCAATTTTCAATATGAAAATGCATAGCGGGTGCTTTTATCCACGTTTCCTGGAACTACATGTATATTTGAAATTTTCCTTATAATAGGATAAATCATAAAATGAATAATAAAAAAAATAAAATGAATGATAAAATAAAAAGAAATCCAATGGGTAAATAGACATTACTTTGTGAATTCTGAGATATTTTTGTGAGAATTTTCAATTCCTTAACTGAAGAGTTTCAGAACCTGAGGATCGGACTACCTTAACAGAAAATTTCTGTTTATTTTTGCCCCACAAAGTATTTTTAAATTATGCGCATTTAAATTTGAGATTACATTGTTTTTGGAAAATCAACAGCATTTAGAGAAAATCCTATTTGAGTGAAACAGAGGGATGAGAGAGCACCAGTGATTTCTATACATCAATACTTCATTGTCTTCCTTGAAATTTTTCCGGGGGGGGGTCTAAAATTGAAATAGATACTAGTAAACTCAAATTTACACCGTGATATGACATAAAATTTCCAATGTCCAAGAAACAATTTTCATTATTGTATCGCTGCATTTCATTTCCGGAACTTTGCATTGCATTTCCGACAATTTTTATTTTCATTTTCGACATTTTTTATTTTCATTTCCTATCTTTTTTTTTTTAAATACATTTTCGGATATTTCTAGGGTACCTTTCCAGCAATTTAATGTTTACAAATGTAGATGGGAATAAAATTTTAACAAGATATTAATTTTACACTTATTCCGAATAAAGATATTTTACATACACCGTATATAAATGCTGCACCAAGTCTAATAAAAAGTTCTGCATGGGTAAAATGAGCATGCATTTTTTGTTCACCAACTTCAATGTCCCTGAATTATATGTCGGTGACTGCACCGAATTTATGATAGATTTCGAATGTTTTTTTCTTTTAAAATATTTTATAAGGAAAGTCATAAATAGTGTTTTCGTTGCCGGAAAAGTACTTTATGATAAAAGTCGGAGATGAAAACTTTATTAAATGTCGGAATTGAAAACTATAAAATGTCGGAAATGAAAAGATGAATATTTTGAAAATTTCCGGAAATGAAATGCAGCCCATTGTATAGAGGGTCCCTAATCAATTAAGTAAACCACATAAAGCGCCGTACTTTTACTACAATTGAGGCCTTTCCTAAAGATTTTCTTTTTTTGAAATAATTCTATCGACTTTAATTACTGTTTACTTTATACCGATTTTATATCCAATCAGATACTTGTATTGGAAGCAGGAAAAAAACCTGTTCTATTCCAGCGACGTGGATACATCTTTTCAGCTTCCCAACATACATGTACAATCCACCCACTCTGGTTGTAGGATACACCAATTAAATTGCGATTTTTCTTATCATCAAGGTTGTAATGATATTGTTATCGAAGTCAGAGATGTGTGCAATTGACAAACATTTTTTAAAACAAGCCAGAGTTATTTATGTTAATATTTATAGGAAAGAATAGAACTTTATCCATAACCTTTAGAATATTATAATATTTCCAGATTAGTAACAACGCCTCTCCTAATTCAATGGTTTTGACAATCCAGGCTTTACCCTCTGGTAAAGATAGTTGTTTTTTTACCTCCCCCCTTCTTATTTAAAAAAAAACTTCTTTGGATCTGATGAACTACAGACGGAATATAAAAGAAGTAAAATTCCTTGAGGATTACAACATAATCAAAATTAAGTTTGCATTATGCAGATCCCTATTCATAGTGAACACCATGGATCTGAAACCTATAGTTTTACTGACTCCTTCCCAGCAAGGCCACAACGATATTCCTTCCCGTTTATTGTGTATATTATACTGTGTATTTTATTCACCAGAGACCTGAGTACTATACCAAGCTAAAGGGTTCCCGAATTTTCACAGTAATTTTATCCACCTGAAATTCTACATTGTATGCTCACCTGTAATCTTACCTTGAACTTTGCCTCCTTCCGCACACCAAGCGAGATGGATTTCGCCACAACAATGCGGATGAATATCATACATGTATGTCTCTGGTCTTACATCGTATTGATTCGAACACGGTGACTGTAATGGTATTTATTTTTAAATGTGTATCATTGATACAATTAATTACTCGTGACATCCAAAATAAATTAATGGAAATGATCACGGTACAAGTTTTGTTCAGGTACCTTAGCATTTTAAGTGTAAAAGGAGAGATAACTCCTTTGTTTTGTTTTTTTTTTTGGATAAATCCGTGTCCATGTCATTATAAGTCAAACAACAAAGCTTATGTGATCCAGCATGACAATTTCAATCTTTGTGAGATTTGTGCAAATTCTGGAGATTTTACATAAAGTATACTTTAATGTTAGATGAAATATCAAAGAAAATTTTGTTATTAAGATTTATTTTTTCACCTTCATATTTGTCGTACCTTACATGTTGGCATTTCGCTCGCCTTGTTCGCCCATCTTCTTTCCATGGGTACGTGTTTTATGCCTGTTCACAGATTTGCATTGTTTATGCCTATTCACAGATTTGCATTGTTTGTAGGTTTTTTGAGATCACTTTTTATTTTCTTCACCATGTTCATTCTCTGAAGACGCTGCGTTACCTATATATCAAATTCTATATATAGCACTCACACAATATAATGATCAGTTTGGAAGAGTGAAACATGATTTTTCTACGAACTGCTGTCTTTCTTTACATAAAAATTATTTTTTTTTTGTTTCTATACATGTATTTTCTCTGAAAAATTAACGCTGCAGAATTACTAGTATATAGAAAACAAGATGTGTTTGGGAAACAATGATGCATCCGTATAGCTGCTCACGGCCAAGGTTAGATTCTCAACTGCAATTCAAGCTGCAAGGTCAAGGCCAAGAGGTCAAAAATGCTGGTACGCAAAGAAAGGTCTTGTTACAAGGAGTGGTGGGGGTAGTCCCCAGTAAATAACCAACATATACTATACAGTAGTGCACCCTCAATAATGACACCTGTGACCTTTTTATTACTTGTCAAGAGATTTCTGTCGGGTTGAGCCCCCCCCCCCCCTCCCGTGTATTTCTTCTCTTTTTGATTTTGTTTTTCTTTCATTACTGGGTCATTCTACACAGAGATGCCCAAACAATATCTTGAATATTTGATTTTAAAAAATATATAAATATGGATAATTTCGATGTTTCTACTATTTTTAGGAACACTACAATGAGTTAATACTATCAGCAGTGAAGTTCTTGGTTATAACATTCAATCAATTGACATTTTTAAAATGTATTACTCGTTGATGTATGTCATTACCGTGACACGAATCAAGTCTCATATTAATCATTCAAATGATCTATTTCAACAAGTATTTTATATATCATTAATAAAATGAAGCGGAAGCAATTATAAACATCAAGAAAATTGAGAGACATATAATTATTTTTAATGGTATGCAAAAATAACACTATGTTATATCAAATTCTTAAGTTTGTGCATTATGTCTTTGTTCTTTTTTGGTCTGATTGACACCATAGTTTTACCATAACGTCTTGGTCATACATAAAGAAGTCTTAATAATTCCAAGAATAAGAAAAAAGTTGTTTGTGTCTATTATTTCAAAATATATTACAATTTTTAGTGTGTGTTATGGTAATGACTTTGACCAACGGTAATGACAAGGCGTTACGGTAATGACCGTATATACAATACGTATTAACGGACATTGATTAACACCATTTACAAGAGACACTTGATAATCATACACACAAGAACAAAGTTTTATTTAAAAAACATGAAATACAAAGCAATTTCAAAACTTGCAGATTGAACAGAATATGAATAAAATCTCGTAATTTTGTCAGTTTAACATTTTTTACACATCAATCACTTTAACCACTTTAGCCCAATCAGACTTTAAAAGCTGATAATGCCTAGAACCAACCTTTGTTGGTTCACTTATTTCGCAAAGAAGTTGTGAATGTTCGTACCACAATATATCTGGTATCATCGACCAAAAGTATCGATTATTTCCGATTTCGTGCATTACTTGTACTTCAACATCATCGTCAACGTTTTGTACTATACCAGGATATGGAACATCATCATATTTTCCCACTAACTGGCTATCTATGGACTTTTGGAAAGTGTCTACTGAATTTTCAGTTGATGTAGTCGGAGAGGTTGTCTAAGCTTCATAAGTGAAGGTGAATGAAGTGGGTGCAAAGCAATTGCACATGCCTGGTTTTCTGCAAAAGCAACTCAGGACACGAACTTCTACGGCGTGTCTTCTATTTGTGAACACCTACAAATAAAACGAGATTATGAAATTTGCACTGATATACTTACTGTACAAATTATAGAAAATTTCGAACAAGAATACCTGGTGAAGTTTCATCGTCTGTGGCACCGTGTCTAGGTTCAATGGGAGATACTTCTGAATTGCCTCCACCTCTGCCTCCGTGACAAGATAGAAATTGATAAATAAATGTTGACAATTGTCTTTTGGGTTTTTCTTTTCCTTGCATGTTTATACTTTTCCCTCAATCCTTTTATGATTGCATGATGAAAGTTCAGCATACGCTTTACTTCTTTTGAAACACTTTGGCCTCTGAGTAATTTTTTAGTTCTTGTTCTCGGTGAGTCTGTTGCATTTCTAGCGTATTTTGCCTTTTCTCTGAGCAAACGTTTTCTGTATTTTTCAATATCCTTTTCTTTCTTCTGCAGTTTATCTTTTAATTTCTTTATTTCCCTGTAAGCCTTTGCACGGTCTTTTCTGACTTTTTTCCTTCCAGAAGACTTCCGCGAGTCCATGGGAAAAGCAACTGATGCTCTGTCGTCTGGGGAATCTGGAGGAGTGTTTGTTGTTAACACATCTAGAATATATTTGTCCATTTTTCTCTTCTGTTTTTGATTTGTTCTCCATCTTTTACGCACTGCTCGTTTCTGTCTCTCAGTCATCTGTGACACATTTTTCAATTTTCCGCTGTTTTTTCTTGATATATATCTTTTCTTTTTCTGCCTGCAAGTATTTCTGATGCTTTTCGGGATCGTTCTTCTGTCGCTCTCTTCATCTTCGCGCTCTCTCTTTTGCCGACAGTGCCATTTAAGTAAGGGTGCTTTGCTACTTTGTTTTGTAAAATTAGAAGCTCCTTGGTATGTACCCACTTATCAAAAGCATCAGCCACAAGACCTGCCCAAATATGGAGATGTTGATCGCTGGGGCGATTACTTAAAAGTCCAACCAGTGTTTTCTCTGATAAAACTGTTTAATTTTTCAGTTCTTATTAAATCTTTTTTAATAGTTTCTTCTTCAAGTTTAGCCTGAAATAAAATGTTTTATAATCTAAATAGATATTATACTTTTATTTATATATATTCAGTATATGATATTTTATTTGGTAGTCTTTACTGTAGATAATATAATAAATTGATGAATAGCACTAAGTTATTCAGTATATTTGTGAATTACCTTATTACATGATAGATATAATTACATAGATAAATTAAAATATCACTACCGTCACATATTGTCATTACCGTAACGATAATGTTTCACAAAAAGTGTCACGGTAATGACCCGTTATGGTAATGACAAATTTCATTTTTTTTAATGATCTACAGGGCCATTCGTATCATCATGGCTGCTGATAGGGTCTGAGTCGTTAGAGAAATACACAAAATCGCCGACTAAATCAACTTTTCAATTCAGGTTAATATATTTGTATTTTTTTTTTTTTGCATTCGGTAATGACACACAATAAATATACTATTAAAGTTTTAAATTGGTAGGACTAAGTTTTAGCTACTTACATCGCTTGCCAATTAGCGTCCACCCTGCATCATCTGCAAAAATTTTCCCGGGTATATACAGTTACGTGATATTCATAAAAAACGCGCCTTTGTCTTTCAGAAACAGGGAAAATTGAAATTACGTTACGGTAATGACATAAAAAATTGGGACAACTTTT
Source organism: Saccostrea echinata (assembly GCF_033153115.1). Taxonomy (NCBI): domain Eukaryota; kingdom Metazoa; phylum Mollusca; class Bivalvia; order Ostreida; family Ostreidae; genus Saccostrea; species Saccostrea echinata. The sequence goes on along the minus strand of NW_026889771.1, from coordinate 3,703,063 downwards.
ACATGGATTTTTTTTCTAAAATCAAATGTAGAAATTGGGATTTGCATTAAATGCATGAATCAGTATGTTTATCAATTGCTAATAAGTTTTTAAAAAAGAACTTAAGGACAGTTAATTAATACTATTTAATCAACATGTGCGTAAAACCAAGATTTGGGACATCGTGTTTTTTGCCATCCTTGATAATTTTATTTTTTTTTGTTAAATGAATATGCTGTTTTGAAAAATTTTCATAACTAATATCAAGCATAAATACATTACATCTTTCCCTTGATGCAGAAAGCGATGTTCAAAATTATATCAATTTCATGCAAAATCTTGATAAACACGCGGGACACTATTTGGGCATCTATGTGTAGAATGACCCTACTTACAATATGTATTCTTTTTATTCCTTACATTTCGATTAATTTATAATTTATTAAATATATAGATGTCATGCTAAAAAATCTCTGTAATAGAGGAAATAAATGAATGAACCCAAGATCCTACTAAGAGTTTGCCCCCCCCCCCCCCCCCCCAAAATGTTTTTTGATGTTATAAACCTTTAATCTCTCCCGCGTCAAAAAAGCTATTGTTAAAAGTTCCTGGATCAGCCAATTTTTTGTAATTATTGTAATATCCTTCCAATAATAGGGTTTATATATTCAAGCATGCGCATAAAAGATATTAAAGATAACAAAACACGCAAGATCATCTATAACCAGTAGAGGTTGGCAGTAAGCAGTTGACTGTCGTATATGGAATTCCATATATCAGTGAGTGTGAATTGTTATAATATTTATAATAATTAGTTTTCGATAATATTGTGGATTTTTCATTTGTAATACTTTGTAAATATGTCAAAGAAAAAAAATATTTTATTTTTAAAAAGTCGAAGAATCCTTAGGGTATCTCGTCCCCATGCATCTGTGGTTGTATGAATGCTATCTCTGTGATTCGCAACTCCACCATTACGGTCCCCGTATTATTCTAATTATTCTCTTTATTGCTTGTGTATTTCGAGCTTAAGTAAAAATATTTTTTAACAAAAACTTTATTATACATATAATTTATATGGAAGTATTATTATTTTGTAAAGCGCAAACTAGGGAAATTAAGAAGTTGATTGAACATCTTATTTAGAAATTCATTTTTGACATACATTTACCGTATTTCTAACTCAATCGCCGTTAAAAATAAACAAAATTTTGCATAATACCACTTTTAACAGTTGTTAAACTAACTTTTGAATATTTTAATTTGTCTCCAGCATGGAACTATTTTTACATCGATCCGGAAAAATTATCAGCAAATGAAATTTAAATACCCTTTCGGTGCGGAGTAGAATGTAAACAAAGATGGCCGACGACGGTAGGAACATTTGTTGACTTCAATATTTATTGTACATTTGCAGCTCTATCTTTTCGTAGATCTCGGATGCATTGTTGAAATATTTCTTTAGAAATATGGATATCAACCATATGATCTTTGATTTTAGAATATTTTATGGAATTGACGAGTAATTTGGTCTGTTTGGTGTCGAAAACAAGATCAAACGTGTTTGTATATATATAAAATTTGCTGCGTTCTATCCAGAGCTCCCACTGGAGCGAAAATATTTTTCGCCACTTTTCGCGATGAAAGGAATCGCATTCTTACATCTCGTCTCGACAAGTGTATATATGCTAAACACTCCACTAATAGCACTATTTCAATTTGTTTATATCACAGGCATTGTTTTAAAATTGTAAAATTTAACGTTGTATCCACTGACAAAACTAATATATTAGGAATTATTTCTACATTTATACATTTAATTTGATACTGATGTTAGCCAACTCTTGAAAGTAGATGCCCTCTTGTTCAGGTATCAGGTTCGTTCGCCCTATCTACCTGTTCGCATGAGTCCGTTCGCGCAGGGTCCGTTCGCCATAATTCTTGTTCGCCCTATATAGTATATAGTAAATATCAACATTTATCATTAATTTTATTCAATATTTTATGACTTGGTGTTTTTTTTTTTCAAATGTTGCTACAGAATTTTTTTTATTTACCGTAATCTTAATCAAATAATTCAAATTTGATATTTATGCTCTTTACACTGTTACATGCTTAACTGTTTTAATTATACTTAATAATGTCACTGTAATTTAGGGGATCATACAATCTGCGTTATGTTTTGAAAACAATTAAAGGACTGAGACGTTAATTTCTGTTGGTCTGCCGGGTCTTTGATACACATGCATACTTCTGTTGTCTCCCGTGTGCAATTTATGTACCAATGTACATATAATTTATTTAAAAAATCCATTGGTTCATTATTCAACTTTCTGCAATATAAATAAGGCGAACGGACCCTGTGCGAACAAGATTTAGGGCGATCGGACTCTGGGCGAACGGGAATTAGGGCGAACGGCGTCAAGGGCGAACAAGTTTTAGGGCGAACGAACATACAACCTCTTGTTCATAACATTTTTTTAGCCCTGGGAGGGGGGGTTACAGACTTAGTAAGATATATGACATTTTTTTAAATTGAAAAAAAATAATGTAATTGAAAATTTTAATCATATCAACAATTTAGTGTGAAAAGAGGTAATGAAAATCAGGTTTAAAACTTGGCTTACTTCAACAGTTTGGACACTTGGTGTATGCATGTAAATTCATATAACTGAAAATAATTCAGCGCATTTGACAAAAGTATTGTATTGTTTCCAAGCCAGTATCTTTCACTCTTTGTCAGTTTATGGTATAATGAACACACTATTTTGACTTTTAAGTCTTTAATCAGGTAAAATTAGCAGCCATGCTCTGCAATTTTCGTCATGTTTTCCTACTTTCGGTTTTAAAAAACAATCTATATAGATCCAGATTTTATTGATAAAATTTTTTTTATTAACTAACTTCATCTCCCAAAAACACTTTGTCTTTCCTTGTTTAATCCATCTTATATTATTTCAAGTAATTTTGTATCCCCTCACTGCTCCAGGCTAAATTAACCTAGTCAGCTGTGTGCGTTCAAGCGAGACGTGATTTCCTACCTGCATATTGTTTTGTAAGTTTCATGGAGTTTTCACACCCTGAATTCACACGTTTGCTTGCATTAAATAAATAAAGGGGATAATCTGTATACATTGAATAAACAAAGGAGATAGCCAGGAGTACACACACTTTTGTATGGTATATCTAAAAAAAAAATATCCATTTTCGCCACTTTTGAATTTCTTTTTGCCACTTTTGGAAAAAATTCGCAATTGGCGCAAATGGCGAATCACAGCTCGAGCCCTGGTTCTATCAACATCTATGAATAAAAGTCTTTTTTGATGATGTTTACCCTTTAATTGCATTTATAAACTTTTGTTTTTGATTTCAAACCTAGTCAGTTATTTTTATTGTCTTTAATATGGAATTTGTTTGCCAAATTCATGATATGTGCTATAATTCATGTATACTGAATCTGATATCTCCATATATCGCGGTACTTATTTCTTTTGCTTAAAAAAAGTTCTTCCAAATATTTGCTTTAACTTTTCAACAAATGCTATTCATAAGATTAACAATGAACTAACTTTCTAGTGGCAAATAGATAGAACATTCTATCGTTAAAATGATATTGTCCTACAGACCCGGTTTAACAATAGAATTCGTTCTGTGTATTGGCAATGTTGCAAAATAAACACGGGCGATAACTCGTACTCTGTGCATTTTCTATGAACAATCCAGAAAGTTTTGAATGTCAATATGGCGTTAAATTTGAAGCGAGGAAAAAACGTTGAGAAAATGAGTTGAATTTTCGTATTTATATGGATTATTTTTTAGGTTAAAAGACATATACCATCTCAAAAAGGTTTGTTATGATTAATTTGGTAGTTATTTTCAGTGCGACTCCTTTTGTATTCTTCAAAATCATTTCGGAGTGAATCCACTCCGATGTGCTACATTGCAAGTATATGGGACGTATTCTAACTGTGGTGAGGGCTTGTCCCGAGACACAGTTAGATTATTCTAACTAAGTGGCAAATTATTTTCAAACCTTGCTTCATTTTTGTAGTCAATTTTTAAAACAGGAAGTCTTATTTACTACCTAAAATGGAGAATCTCATTGTACGACTGTATTAATTATTTAAGAGTTTGTGATAGTCTGTCTTTGGTGTATTTTTAATGTATATTTCAATTTTTTTCATCTGTAGTTGCAACAAAAGACAAAGCAAAAAAGAATAAAAAGACCAGACCAAAGTCTGGGAAGGCCAAACAGGAAGATGAAATTCCACTTGGTAATTTAGATGTTAATGTATATTGTATAATAGGGTTTAATATTTATGTGTCTGGCTAGTTGCAGAGTTTCTTTGTAGTTCTTAGTATGAGGTTCTCCAGTATACTCGAAACAAATTCCATCCTGCTACACACATATTTGTTATTGTCATGACAATGCAGAGTTTCAGAAAACCAAATATTACCAGTTTGAAGCAAGTCTATCAGTCTAAATAAATTCTAATATAATTCATGATGTAATTAAAAAAAATAGCTGCTGGTTGGGACTGGTCATGTTGTAGTTTACATCAAGTGTTTAAATGTTTCTGCAGATCAGTACAACACCCATTGTTAGACATACATAGATCAGAGTACAATAAACACTTAGTAGAAAATTTTGAAAAGGGTACTCACTATAGTGTTTTGAAATTATGAAGAAAAGACAAACTTTTCCGGTTCAACAAAAACTGCCAGATGCATATGGTTAAGGCAGATAATACCGGTAATCAGTCATGTGGACCAGTAATATAGCAAATTTTATTGGACTTTTAGATTTTCTGTTGGTTTTGTGGTTTGGAAACTCTGCAATGTACATGTACTGACACATAAAGCTTAGAGGCTGAAAACAGTATGCATTGGATTCACTTGTGAACAATATTTTATTTAATAAATCAGTAAGGATGGGGAAACAGGCAAAGCCTATACATACCCTCTTTTTGTATGATAGGTCAAGACAAAGACAATAAATATGATAATAAAAATACTAATAGTCAAAAATAAAGATTCACAATCAAGTATCAATCCTCAATATTGTATAAAAAAACAGATGATTACCCCCTAATTATGTATAAATTATTTACTTACTGTTCCATCTTTAATGTGAACAGATGCATGTGCATTTAATTTTGCAAGCAACTTCCTTTTGATAAATAAGTGATGGCATACTCCTTGTCATTTACATTTCCAAATGGTTATACACTGTAAAAACTTCAGAACCTTGAAAATCGATAGGTTAACCCCAAAGTCTTGAATACACAGAAATCGGAAAGTATATTTCCTGTCTCATCAAATTTGAGATAATGATGTTTGAACTGTATTTGTTAAAGAAACAAAATTTAGAATTATATGTATTGATAAAAAATATAATATTCTTGCAAGGATAAATGTATGTAGTTTTACAATTATTTGATGCTGATGGAAATAAAATTCATTAACTTACAAAAACACAAACAAATTATGTTGTTATCAACATGATCAATACATGTTATTAAGACTGAATCTCTTTTTTTGTTTGTTTTCAGCGGATATGAAGAGCAACAGTTCTAAGTTTGACCAGCTTCTTCAGCAGGCAGTGGATCAGGCCACAGAGTAAGATCATTTCTGAAGATTTCAGAATGAATATAAAAAAAATATCTGTTTCATGGAGGTAGACATTTTTTTAAAATTTGCCTTGACCTTGTATTGATAATGGAGAAAATTCTTGTAATAATTATTATCGACCCATTGTAAAATTATTTCTTGTGCTAAATGGTCTATTATGCCCTATCCCCTAATCCTTACAGGGAAATGGTCTGACTTTTTCAATATGGTTGAATCAAAATTTACAGATATATACTATTTTTAGAATCATCATGGATAATGTATTTTATAAAGTAATATTCCTCTATCAGTGGGAGCAGAAACACTTGTATAAAGAACAATTAAATGGCATTTAAAAGCAAGTTAAACATTTAAATAAATTTCAGTGGAGCCAAAAAGAAGAAAAAGAAGAAGGCAGAGACAGAGGCTGTGGTATGTTAATAGGAATCATTAAAAATTGTGTAAAACTACTTAGATCTGTACAGTTGATCATGTTAACTTTGAAGAAAAATGTGCAATGTAAAATTTATACAGTGCGGACTCGTTATTACGGTGACGGTTTTATAAGATAGAACGCTTATTACGTTGTAAATTCAAAGCACAAAACCATTTCTTAACAAATCTATACAAAATAGAACCGTTTATTACGATGTCCTAGAATGCCGGGACTCGGTATTACGATGTAAAAATTCTGTCCAAAATTTTTTTTCACTCCGTGTTTATTCAGTGTTGATCGACGGTAGAGACTTAAGGAGACGCTAAATAAACATTGAAACACCTGTGCTCTGACAGAATGTTAACTTGCAGGGCCGTTAGGTGATTAGTGACGCTTGACTGCACCCACCTTGACTCTTCTAGCGAGGTCAGCAGAACTGGAGACATCGTGTCAAAGCCATTGTTAAACAATTAAATTTAAACTGTTTATTTATAAACGTATTCTCAAGTTTATGTATGTCTGTAAAGTTTATTTTATCTTTTATACTTTGGTTAATAAATAAAATTAATTTATTAAATAAAAGGTTACATTTAATCTTGTGCATGTATGTTTAATACGTGTAATTTCGTTTGCAATTAAATTGCGGTAATGGACAGCTTGGGTATCAAACATAATTTTGGCCAAATTTGAACTTCACTTACGTTTTAACAGCTTTGATTGTGGCTTGGACTACCTCACAGGTGTCAGCAGAAATACAAATCGATAATTGCTGAACTGCTAATTGAACTCTGTTCAGTAATTTAAAAAATTAAATTTATTTTGACATATAGCTTGTACATTGTCAAATTCCGTCCTTAAATATGCCAGTCAAACTCTTTCATCAGTTGTTCACTGCTGCTCTAAGCTCATTGAACACCCAAAAGCTCACTAAAAATTGTTGTTGTTATGTAGTAAACGACTATAAATTGAATACAAAGACGGCTTGTTGAATTTTTTATGAACGCATTATCTACAGAGTCAGAAATGAAAGTAAAAGTAAGGAAATGGCGGTAGATAAATGAAGATCCGATAGATCGCCGAAGTTTTTATAAGAAATATACGCATTTCTTTTAAAATGAAAGAAATAGAAGAAATATCACTATGAAGATATCTATTCAAGATAAGTTGTTAATAAATTATATATGTATTAGCGTTTTGATTAGGAATTAGAACAGAAGAAGGGAACAAAAGGGCAAAAATACATCTTCCACAAAAATAACAAACTTTCAAAACGATGTTTTAATGGATTTTATTGGGAACTTTTATTACGTTGCCCTCGGTATTACGATATTTTCCCGTGACAAAATGAACATCGTAATAACGAGACCGCACTGTACAGGTATATATTTATTTGTATTTGTTTTTTAAACCTTACAAACTTTGTATATAAAACCAAAAAAATCTGAAAAAAAAGATTTTAGATGAATGATTCGTACTTTGTAGCTGGAATCTCTGAGGAAAGGAGAGGGTTTACAGAAGGAAGAGGACGCGGCCATTAAAGCTAATACCTACGACCCCGACAACAGTCCAAAAAATGAAAAAAGTAACAAACGACGACAGAAGCTGCAGGAACAAGGTCAGTGTTAGAGAAAAACCAACCTTTATCAGAGGGATAATGAATACTTCTAGCTTCTACTTTTTTTATTATTATTTTTCTAGATATTTTATGATATTTTTGGGGTATTTGTTGATATACTGTACATGTACATGAATATGTTAAAAGCCACTGAAGTAAAATTTTTTGTACATGTACCTTTAGTTACCTAATTAAGGAATGTCAGTTTGTATTTGGACAGTGTTTCAACTCATAATGCAAGTTTTCATATAAACTAGTAATTACTATTTAAAAAGAATTATTGACATGTATACCTGTGTATATTTTTGATAAATTACAGCAAAGGACAATTCAGCTTTTGTAAATGATGAGGAGAAAGTTGATAATACCAAGAAGAAGAAAAAGAAAAAGCCCACTGAGAAAATTGACACGTAATCATCCATTTTTATTTTCTAATAAATTTATTCCAATGCTATGTGCTCTTCTGTTTCATATATTCAAACGTACATGTATCTCTAAACCCAATCTTTTACAGTGACACACTGATTGAAGACAAAACTATGACAATAGATGAGCTAGCCACAACACCGAAAAAGAAGAAAAAGCCACCGGATGGTGAGACCACGACAGAAACTCCAACAAAGGCAGCCAGGAAGAAAAAGAAAGAAGCTGTCTCCGAAGATGAGAGACCTTTATCCCCAGCTGAGAGTGAACCAGCAGAAACAGGGAAGAAGAAGAAAAAGAAGCCTGCAGCTAAAAGTGAAGATGAGCAGCCATTATCAGAGCCAACATCTCCTCCAAGGTCAGAGAAGAAGAAGAAGAAGATGAAAGATGTGGAAGCTAGTGAAGAAGAACGTCCTTTGTCTCCATCAGAGGAGTCAGTGACTGCTCCCAAGAAAGGGAAGAAGAAGAAGAAGAAAGGAGAAGAGACAGAAGATGAGGACACCAGACCTTTATCACCTTCTGAAGAATCTGTACCCCCCACACCAACAAAAAGTAAAGGCAAGAAGAAAAAGGGGAAAGAGTCTGAGGAAGAGAGACCGATGTCGCCGTCTGAGGAGTCTGTGGTATCTGATACAGCAGGGAAAAAGAAGAGGAAAAAGAAAGACACCAAGACTGAGGAAAAAGGTGAGGAGCAGACAGAGGAAAAGGCTGAGGCCAAACAGAAGAAGAAGAAGAAAAAGAAGAAGGGAGAGGAGGATGAGGAAGAGAAAGAGGAAGGGGAGGATCAAGAAGAGGGAGAGGTGTGTATCTGGTATATAATCCTCTATAGGTATGAAATGTTTATTATTTTATGTACTCATAGGAGAAAAAAAGGTGAAAAGATTTTTCTGGAATCAGAGTACATATAGTGTGATACTATGAATTATGTACTGTCTGCAAGAATACTGTTTAGATCTAATTTCCAGAGATAGTCTCAATATGTAAATTCAGTTCTGGGTTGTAGTATGGGAAAAACAACTTTAAATTCTTATTTTACTGAGGTTTGGCAATAATGATATGTATACCTTGAATATTTTTCATTGGAATAAATTTGAAAAACTTATTCGAAATATAATATGCATACAGACCTTACAGTAGTTTATCAATGCCCCAGTAAGAATTGTTATAAATTTTATCTGTGCTGAACATTTTAGGACAAGTCCATTCAGAAAATAATTTATCAGTCTCTTTTTGCAATGAATTTCAGGAGGATTTATCACCAGATGAAGAAACAGATGTCAAAAAGCCAGCCAAGAAAAAAGACAAAAAGAAGAAAAAGGAGCCAGGTCTGTATTTCCAGCTTGATTTCTGTGTCTGTGATGAATTAAGAACCCTCTGTACACTGCACACTAAAGAGTTCTGATTCTGTGGTATTTTTCTGCAGTTAGAGTGATCTGCCCTTAGATCTGAATTCAAATAAATTGAAATCTTCAGTGTATTACTCAATCTGTGATCAATTCAAGCATTCTGAACATTTTAAAAGGCTAAGATAAATTAACTGGAAACTTCATTTGCATATATTTTATCCACTGAAGTAAACAACAGTGATTTCTGTTCATTGAAACTTTGCAGTCTTTTAACATTTTTCCTGGGGGTAAATGCCACATATCATATATTGAAAACTCAATAGATAAGCTTAATATTTACACATGTATACAGTATAATTTTCTCAGTGTCCAAAAAACATTTTGCACTGGTGTAGAGAGGATCCTTAATGAACAGTAATAGTAACAGTTTTCATTGATTAAAAAAAAAAATATTAGAAATAAAAGTTGATAAAATTTTTTAGTGGATGAGGCAGAGTTGGAGAGGAAACGCGAGGAGAGGATGAAGGTGGAAGACGAGGGTGAGGTTTTGTCGGTGACGATCCACCGGACGGATAAACTAAAGAACGACTTCCACATTCTCCACCCAGTGGTCAGAGTCCACATTGTGGATGAAGAGACAGGAACCTACCTCCAAAAACAACACAAGTATGGATCAGAATCCCCAGATTTCTCTGGTGTATTTAAAAAAAAAAAAATTTGGCCATTAATTACTGAATATTTTCCCTTTATAATTTGTAGTTAAATATTTGCTGTGCTTTTGCATAAAGTTAAAAACATGCACATGTATATGTGTAGATGATCAAAAAACTAGACTAAGTACATATACATGTATTTTGTCATAATTTATAATATTTATTACTGCATGTAATAATTTCTTTTCCTGTTGTAGGGACCGAGCGGTGACTGCATATTTTGAGACAGAGAACGAACAAGTCGACAAAATCCTTCCAATTATGACCCAACCGTTTGATTTTAAAGAGAGAAAGTAAGTACTTATCGACAGATTACTGTGTATACTTACAAGGGACAGTCAGTATTGAATAGTACTCATCTTTGTTTTTTGTTTGAAGGTCAGTGATTCCTGTCTGGGAAGAGCTACTCCTGTTTAATGAGAATTTCAACTACTTTATAGAGACAGATCTTAAAGTCATTGTCTTCTTTGAGGTAAATTTTTCCTTCTTTTCCTGGACAAGGAAGTGTGTATTTGAAAATAATTTGGTGAATCAATGAATCCAATTGCAAATTTAATAATATGAACCTGTTAATTTTATAAATGCCATCTTTTCTGCTTTAGGTTTTTGTTAATGTGCTTTAGATAAACTTTTCTGTACAATCTAATTAAAGTTAAATATTCCAAATCTGCTACTGCATCTCAAGAAGATAAACATTTAATTTTATTTAGATTGACTTTCTGAACTCACACAAGCCAGAGGTTTAAGTTTTAGACTTCTTGGTTGAAATTTGTGCTTGTTTTGTATTTCTCTCATTGCCATAATATCAAGGTGATTCAGGATTTAATTTTATATTTGTACAAAGGTGAAACTTATTGATTCCCCTTTGACCTTTGTGATTGCCATTGAATGCAGGTGGATACAAGAACTTTTCCAACACTATGTTCAAATTATTTTGACTTAATCTTGAGACTATTTAAAATTCATAAAAAATCATAGTGAGACCATTGTTGTCCAATACACATCTTTCTTTAATATTCTATGATGTAGTATTGTAAAACACAGAACTAACATAAATTGGAAAAGAATTTTTCTTGAAAAAGATGAACATCTATTCAAAGGTCACCTGTCTATAAAGGTCACTTTTGATGGTTCCCGCAAGTGACTGCTTAATACAGGTTGACTGTAGTTTGAATATCAAGTTGATTCATAATCAGAGGAAGATATTCCAGGGAGTTCTTAAGTTTATGTTTATTTCAATTATGTTATTATTAGGTGCTTGATTTTGTGAGCATGAACACTGCCAGTAAACAGTTTTCCAACCTAAAGCGAGAGGGAGGCTGGTACAGAATAGCGTGGGCTTTCTTAAAGGTATGGTTTGATCTTACCTCATCTTTTGTCTTTAGTCATTTAATAATTTTATCAAATAAGCCGCCTTATTATTAGTTTTTGACTATATCTAAGGGTCCAACCATTGGAAAGTCAACTACTAGTATCTACACTGTAATGTTCATGTTTTCAAGGAAATTCCTTTGTAAATAAATTTTAACATACACTGTAAATCCTTTTCTGCTGACACAATGTACAATATTTTTATGCCCCGCCATGAATATGGCCGGGGCATATAGTGTTTGTCATGTCCGTCTTCCGTCCTTCTGTCCTTCCGTCCTTCTGTCTGTCCTTCCGTCACACTTTGCGTTTAGCTCTGTTCAAAGCTCAGTTTCAAAGAAACTATCATAGATATTTTTATCAAACTTCATATGCTGATAGATATTGATGAGAGCTATGCAACTGCATCAACTTTTTTTGACCTTGACCTTTCTTTTGACCTTGACCTCGTTTTCTTAAATTAGTGTTTAGCTCAGTTTTAAAGAAACCATTCAAGATAGTGTTATCAAACTTCAAATGCTGATACATACTGATGTAAGCTATTCAACTGCATCAACATTTTTTGACCTTGACTTTTCTTTTGACCTTGACCTCACTTTTCTTAAATTAGTGTTTAGCTCAGTTTTAAAGATACCATTCAAGATAGTGTTATCAAACATCAAATTCTGATACATAATGAGAACTATTCAACTGCATCAACACGTTTTGACCTTGACCTTTCCTTTGACCTTGATCTCACTCTTAAATTAGTGTCAAACTTCATATGCTGATACATACTGATGAGAGCTATTCAACTGCATCAATACTTTTTGACCTTGACCTTTCCTTTGACCTTGACCTCACTTTTTTTTTTAAAAAGTGTTTAGCTCAGTTTTAAAGAAATCATTCATAATATTTTTTTTCAAACTTCATATGCTGATACATACTGATCTAACCTTTTCAACTGCATCAACAATTTTTGACCTTGACCTTTCCTTTGACCTTGACCTCACTTTTCTTAAATTAGTGTCAAACTTCATATGCTGATACATACTGATGTAAGCTATTCAACTGCAGCTATATTTTTTCACCTTGACCTTTCCTTTGACCTTGACCTCACTTTTCTCAATTTGTGTTAAAATATTGCATTACTGATATGCCCTCGGTGGGGCATTCATGTCCTATGGACATATTTCTAGTTTTAAAATCTGAATTTGTCTTACAAGCAATTTTTTTTCCTTTAAATGTGTTTTGAGTTGAGAAATCTCTTATTTATAACAGACTTGTCGAAATTTTGAAATCACTGACAGACATTTGGTCTGACAAAGTCAAATGTTTTGTTGGACCGGACAAAGTTTTGTCAGACCAGATACATTTACTTTATTTTGACGCTGAGAAAGGAAAATAAATAACTGCACTAAAATGCTCTTTATTATAATCAACAGCCTTCAATCTCACAAGTTTCTTTTCTTAGAATAGAGAGTCTTTAATCAGACACATAAATGGCACGTTTTAATGTATTTGCTGTAACAAATTTAATCGACCATCATCACCACACGGCCATTTCTGCTGTTTTTGTGACCTTCACCTGAACACCACGATCCCGATCTTTTTAAACTTTGCTTCACTCTCGATTTTTTCAAACGGTCATTTGGACCGACATTTTCTTGAGAGTTATCGGTCCAGACAATTTTTTATCGGCCTTGCCGACAGGACCGAGGGATTTCGACAAGTCTGTTATAATCATATGTTTGCATACATTGTTCTTTGCAACTTATTTGACTAAGTTCCATAAAGAGAGCTCTAGATTGTGACTGGGTTGTTTTTCAGAATTTCTGTTGATATATTTTATGCATAGAAGAATAGATAGATACCTAGTTCAAGTTTGATTAAGGGTAATTAAATCTCTGGTTTTGAATACTGTATACAGGGTTATTTTCACCCCAATATTATTTTTGCCTTTTCACACTTGCAAATGATTTTGCCCCGTTTTAAATTCACCCAGACACAGTTGTGTTTAAAAGATATTTGTATCTTCTTTGAATTTTCTCTGTTTTTAATTTGCCCCCAATGAGGGAAAAGAGGCGAAAATAAAACAGGGTGAAAATTGATTCAGAGAAAACATCCTAATGCAAAGTATGGTAAAAGTTGGCTTATATTTTCAAAAATTACAATTCTTAACAGCTTTAAAAGAAAATTATTGAATTTGGTGGTTGTATATTAATCAACTCCAAATCATTCCTTTTTTTCCTTTTTTCAGATTCGTGGAAATAATGACAAATTAAATGTTGGTTCCAAAGTGAGGCTGCAGTTATTCATCCCTCCCAATAACTCTCGCCCCAAACCCAACCAGCTGGAGGTAGAATTTTGTTAGCTTAACATTTCATATCTTTAAAAAAACATTGTAAACTCATATTATATTCCATTTAAGCACTGAAAAGTGACAGTAAGCAATCTTAAAAGTTTCAAAGCTTTATACAGGAACACAGATTAAACCATCTGCATTATTCAGGAACAACAGTTTAAATCATCTTAATTATATTCACATATACAGAATAGAATAGAATTATTTCCAAATTAGGGCATTGTGGGGCATGACATACTATGAATGTTCTTAAATTAGCACAATCTAAATTTGGTGCAGTTGTCCTCTTCATCAGATTAGCACAATCATAAATTAGTGCTTTAGAGTTTTAACAACAACAGTTTTTTGTTTTAATCATATATTAGCCTGTATATAAATTAGCGGACAAGGAGCAGCACAAAAGGTGCTAAAATATGATTAACGCTAAAAGAAGTATGTTTACAATATAATAATTATGATTACACATACATGTACGTAATACAGATTAGTCCAATGTAACTTAGCTCAGACATATTTGTATCTCTTACATTATGGGTTAATTATGGCATTGTCCTGTTACACATGGTCAGGTCTACAAGTGGTGGAGAAGCATGAAGAGGGAGCCTTACCCCTCCACTCTGTACGTCACCATCAAAGGAATCCACCCCCCACGGGATGTGGAACCAGCCCTGATGAGGTCCATGTTTGCTACACAGGAGGTTTGTTACTTATTTTAAGAATGCATGTTTAGAAAACACTTACCGTATATGCTCGCCTATAAGTCAGTGTTTTTTGGGAGTTAAACTTTGGTCCAAAACTCTTTATCCAACTTATATGCGAGTTATAAAAAGATTGGTTTTTAAGGGGGTCAATCCCTCTAATTTAAGCTTAAAAAATACAACCGACTTATAGGCGAGTATATATGGTATAAAGACACTTAAAGGGATTACTTGTAGATCGTTTTGTTTTTCAATGAAGAAGAAAGTCTAAAATTATTATCATATTAAGTAATTTTTTCCTGTGATTCTAGTACATGTATACAGATTAAAGAAAGCTGGAGTTTGTTTTCTCATACACATGTATAATATATTGCCTGTTGGTCGATTATACTTTAAAGTTTGCTCAAATGAATGTTTTGTAGGAGGTTGGCCACCGTACATACACAGATCTGAAGAAAAGTACACAATGGGGAGAAAAGAAAAAGTAGGGAGTTTCTCATTAAAATTTCCTTTAAGTTAAAGTTCAGTATCATGACAAGACACGTAACCCATTTCTTTGACTGCATTATTTTTTCAGTAATGTAGTTCATGTATAGGCTGCTCTTTATCAATGTCCTCATAACAGTTTTACTTCATGTTTTTAAAGGAAGAAAAAATGGTAAGACTTTTGTTTGAGCATTCAGCTTGTGTACAGGCTAGTTTGTTACAATTAATTGTTGATTGATATCACAATCATGTTGAATCGTTAAGTTGAAATTCACAAGTGATGTTTCTCTTCCTTCACAAAAGCATGACTAACAAACACAATATTGTGCCCTGTTTATTCCTCCATGTAACATCCAGATTCCTATTTTATTTTTAAAAAAACTCAATAAACACTCAGAAGACTGTGACCAAGAAAGTGTTCTCATAAACTAAAAATGAAAAAGTAACAAAAAAGGTCATGAATATCAAGATAGATTGTTATCAGTAGACTCCAGCAATGGACTCAGTTTATAAGCTAGAGAATGTATGCATGTGTTTCAAATTTCTTGATTACATTAAAGAATATTGATAACCATTCCAATTAGCATAAATTTTGCTCCTTTTCTACAATTCTACGCTGGATGTATTTCCATTTTCAGAGATATGCTGTTTTATTTTGTCTTTGATCCACAAACTTATGTATATATATACTAAGAAAGCATATACAGTTAAACTTCATTTTCTCGATCTCAGTGGAACCGAGGAAAACTTTGAGATATCCAAAAGGTTCGAGATTTTGAGGTTAAAATACAATAAGAATATAGTGGTTGAGACTTTCAACTCACTTTAACATATCCTTGGTATTTAAGACATATGAGTTCGAGATACCGAAGTTCAACTGTATATATGGACACATAATGCAGAATAGCTTTGTATTCCACATAAATTACATGTGGAACATTTCATACTAGTTTGTACAGTAAGTGAAGCAGATCAGTAAGAGATATTTGATGTCGTTGTAGGGGAGAACATAAAACTTTGTCCTCATGGTCACGGTTGGCTGGTCAGACCTGCCGGATTCCGAACACCCTCCATGCTACCCTCCCAGCTGGGAGGAAGGGATGTTTTATGCTAAGGTTCTCACATGATGGGCGAAGCTTAGCTTGTGCTTGTAATGATAGAGATCAGTATCCGATATTAATTTACGAGGTAAATATATGTATATACATATGTATCCGATATTAATTTACGAAGTAAATATACACATATACATATGTATCTGATATTAATTTACGAGGTAAATATATGTATATACTTGTATATATTTTAAAATATTTTTGCAAATTATAATTTTATGAAAACATAATGATATACATTGAACATGTCCCTGCATCTGATAGTCTTTAATTGTGGAAAAAAACTCCTCAGTTTTGGGGATATTTGTATTGTCCTGTGATTTTTGACTTAGACTTCAGGGGCCTGTAAGTATAGCTATTGAAGCACTAATATATTGCATGTCTCACACAGCTGTTCCCAATTACACATTTTTGGTGAATCAAAAAAAAGATCTCTGAAATTTTTCTGTGTTTTATCAAGGTGCCATCATTTGAGCTGAGAGGAAAATTAAAAGGCCACTTTGGCCTGGTGTATGATCTGAGCTGGTCCAAACGAGACACACATCTTCTGTCTGCATCTTCAGATGGAACAGCAAGGTGACAGCATTACTGACCATGTTATAGAAGAAATTTATTGTGTGATCTGAATGATTATATCATTGAGTTTTATGTACTGTAACATTACTAAATATTTAGAACTATGACATTTTTAGAGTTTGGAACATGGAAAATTTTGAATTCTCTGAGAAACTCCTTCCCCATCCTGGCTTTGTGTACACAGCAAAATTTCACCCCCGACTGGACACTGTGATTGCCACGGGAGGTTATGATCAGGTGATCCGTGTTTGGGACATCAGTGGTCCAGAGCAACATGGAGTTGTAAGTTTCTGATTTTTATTTTGAAGAAGTTTTAAAATTAAGGTCCGTACCTAAGGAAAATTTGTTCACTTCATTGCCCTATAAATATTTAGAAGATGCATTAGGGCTCTCATGTTTTATTAAGGGATAGCTAAGGATAAAAAGAACACATGATTCAAGGCATACTTACTTGGTGACGCTCAGATGATTGTAAGGCCTAAAGACCTCTTTTAAGAGTTGATTAAAGCCCACACTATTGTTAAATAAACAGAACTAAAACATAGACATACAATGGATACATAGTGCAATGTTTATCTATAGCTGAAACAGGAAATAGAGGACCATAGAGGGCTAGTAAACACACTGATATTTGAAGAAGATGGTGGAAAGATGTATTCTGGAGACAGTGCAGGAAATGTCCTAATATTCAATGTGTTTGTTGGTGAACAAGAACCTAGATTAGGTAAAATTCAGCAATATTCTGTAACAAATATACTGACAATTAATTAAATTGATCTGCTTGTTTAGAATAAATAATTGATTTTCCCTTGGTATTTGCAGACTGATTAGAATTTATTTTTTTTTTACAGGATGGGAGAGAGACTGGACGCTTTACCAAAAAATATTTGACCCCGAGCTTAAGGATGTCCCCATAAACTGCCTGACCCTTCATCAGAATGGGAGACGACTCCTGGTACACAGCAGGGACAACATCATCAGAATGTTTGATCTCAGGGTGTAAGTTAATTTTGTGAAGAAGATGTTTTCAAATGAAGAGTGGCTCAGTAAAATACATTTACATAGGTAAAGATATTTAAAGATCGGAAAAAAGAGAATCAAAGATATATGTATGAAAAATTTTATTCATATTAATCAACCTCTTTGACAAAGTTTTGTTCCCTGGAAGGGTAATGGGAGGAGCAAGGAAGAATTTTCAGGGGAAGCAGTGTATTAAAGTGACAAAATTAAAATGAAATTATATTGAATAGTTAATCATTAAGATTTGGTTTTTGTTTTCAGACAAAGAGTGATGCAGAAATACATTGGTGCCCTGAATTTTAGAGAAGAAATTCACAGTACTTTGACTCCATGTGGGTCATTTGTCTTCGCTGGGAGTGAGGATAATTTTGCGTATGCCTGGAACACAGAGACAGGTAAGATAATTTATCATCATGTGTAGCTAAAATCAATATAACTGTGTAATGGTGAACAGTCATTAATATTTTATATTACTAGAAGAATAAATATTCAAATAAAAAAAAAATCAAATATTAAATGTGCGGGATTGCAGATTAAGTCTTCCCCTTCAAAAGATAAGGAAAATAATAAAAATATTGTATTATTCTTATTTGCTTTGTATGTTTTTCTCAGGTGACCAGGTGGCCATGTTCTCTGAGCTGAATTATCAGTACCCTGTGACAGATGTGGAGTATCACCCTAGAGACCACATGATGGCGCTGTGTTCCCTGGGTGACAACCAACCAATCCTCATCTATAACTATGATCCTCACAGTAATTCCTTATTTACTACAATCAAACTTCACAATATTCACATTTTCTGTTAAAGAAACAAGTAAAAACAAATACATTAACATGCATATCAAATCGGATCTTTTCATGCATTGTAGTTGCTCAGATAGATGCTGGATTATCCCCTAGACAAATCAATGTACCAGAGTACACACAACCTGAAGAGATTTCACATTCTACTACATTACCTGGGTGTGTATCAATTTTAGAATATCTGTTCATGTTCTAGCTCTGCAAGAATTTTATAGTGATACCAGTCTATGTGTATATCCGTTAAAGAATAGTCCATAGTACATGTATATCATCTTTCTCTGTTCTTTAAACCTTCTTGCCCTACTCATAAAATGTCCCTTTGATGAAGGAGGGCCTTAAACCAGCTCTCTAACTTAGGGTCAAGATCAAAAACAGACTTAAGTGTAAAATCTCAGAAAGATCAAGACCATAATACAGTGCCCACTGTCCAATCCGACAGCTGTGCAATCCGGCACACTGGACTTTCTGTCCTCATATTTTATTCCCCCAAAAATCTTTATGATTTATATAGAATAAAACACTGTATATTCCGACCACTGTACATT
This sequence comes from Saccostrea echinata, assembly GCF_033153115.1. Lineage (NCBI taxonomy): Eukaryota > Metazoa > Mollusca > Bivalvia > Ostreida > Ostreidae > Saccostrea > Saccostrea echinata. Next base: position 3,683,985 of record NW_026889771.1, on the reverse strand, counting down.
CCGAATTCCAGCACTTTTTTGTCAACAAAACTAGATAATTACTTTATTATTTCACCTGAGTAATCCGACATAATTACACTGGTGTACCGTAATTGGCCGCTGGCCAGGTAACATGAATGTCTCATTTGGTCACAAGACTGGTCTTCTTAGAGAGTAGTTAATTACACGTACGAGTTTGAAAGTGTTTATTTAAGCAGAAAAATGAACGGTTTTTGAAATTGAAAGTAAGGCAATCATTTCTCTTTGTAGTTATCAATTTTATTCTCGCATTGACAAAATAGCATCCAAGCGACAGAAAATAAAAATAGTACATGATATTAAGATCGCCTTTACCTTACAGAATAAATAAGATTTTTAGTTTGAAATTAAAATCAAATATGCAGCCAGAGTCCTTTGTAAAGCCATGTAATGAAAATAAAAAGATAAGTATGGCGAACTTCTATGTAGCATGTACACAATACACAATTTGAAGGCTGCATCTTGTCTAATGGGAAACATTTCATTTCTGGGTTAATATACACTTAATAAAGCGAGGCTGTGCACATAAAAGATTTGCTGGAACCAAAAAATACCGCTTTAAGTTGTCCACTAAATTTTAAAATATTACGTCTGTTTGATTAAAATTCAATCGCAATCACAATGTTTTAGAGTTACTGTAGATTCCTAAATATACGCGAGGAATTAATTATTGCGTAATTACGCGAGAAGCACCACTCGTGAAATAAAATTACTCGCTTTTATTTTTATGGTGCTGAAATCAATATAAAATCCCTTAATCAACCGTCCACTCGCGAATTATTGTTCTCGCGATTTGACGTGAAAGACCCATTTCGTGATAATAAGTACTCGAGAAAAATAAGGAATCTACAGTACGTCCCGTTTGTATAAAAAGTTGCAAGATGGTATTAATAGCACAGTCTATGTTGAAAAATAAACAATGGCGAAAATCTTTTGAAAAAAATAATACCACTGGTGTAGAGAAGGTAAACGAAATATTTACTTTTATTTACTATACTGTCAATAAGTAAAAATTAAGTTGCAACATCGCGAAGCGATTGGCAATTCCATCTGTTTTGTCCATGAAAAAAATCATTGTATATTACTACAGAGTTACTAATTCTATATCACAAATGTTGTTTCTCAAAGAAATGCTAATCAGGTATATCTTATACAAAAAAGAAACACAATCATGCAAACGCTTTGACAATTATATATACGTGTATTCTAAACCTATTGAAAAACGATTTTTTTTTGTATGAAGTCATCTGACACTGATGATAATTATGCTTAGAAATATTCAACACTGGATAATCTGACACACTGCCTAATCCGACATTGATTTTATTTCCAACAGCATGTCAGATAAGACAGGTTTCACTGTATAACCTTTATAATCTCTAGGCTGAATGTCAGTTTTATTCCTCTTGCCCAGTCTGGTTCATTCTTATCATGAGTCAGGATGTGTAGTGTCCTTGAATAAGTAAAATTAAATTTTAAAGTCAAAGATATATTTGTGTAAATTCTAGTCTGTTTATTCTCTCCTTTTGAACCAATCTTACCTTTACTTCTCCATTGTGTATCCATAGACTAAAGGTGTAGATAGTGACATACATAGACTAAAGGTGTAGATAGTGACAAACGTAGACTAAAGGTGTAGATAGTGACAAACATAGACTAAAGGTGTAAATAGTGACATACATAGACTAAAGGTGTAGATAGTGACATACATAGACTAAAGGTGTAGATAATGACATACGTAGATTGAAGGTGTAGATAGTGACAAACATAGACTAAAGGTGTAGATAGTGACATACATAGACTAAAGGTGTAGATAGTGACATACATAGACTAAAGGTGTAGATAGTGACATACGTAGACTGAAGGTGTAGATAGTGACATACGTAGACTAAAGGTGTAGATAGTGACATACATAGACTAAAGGTGTATATAGTGACATACGTAGACTAAAGGTATATATAGTTATCATCCAGAGACTCTCAAATGAAAATTATAAGGATAAAAAGATCTTAAGTTCTGTAAAAAATAGATTCATGTATTGATCTGTGTTGTACGGAATTAAGTGGCAAGAGCTACATATATGCTTGAGACTTTATTTCCTCAAAACCATCTCAAAGACTTGTAATTATTTTTTTTAACTATCTATAAAATGAATTTTAAATCTTTTATTTCTAAGGTCCCCTAGAAAAGAGGACACAATGAAAGCCACATCAACTCTAGGAACCAGAATTCTGACAAAAGATGAATTCCAGGCACATGCTACCGCCAGATTTGAGAAAGTGATGAGAAAACTCAATAGTGCTACAGTTAGTATGACCTCTAGTTTACAGAATTTAGCTCTGTACAAAGTACTTCCTCATGATAATTTAAATCACTACTGTACAAGTACATCTGTTAACTGTTGAGAGTAAGCTATAAAGTAAAATCTTGCACCATGTTACAGTTTAGTGTTTTATCTTTAGGCTCAGATAACTGCCCCTGCCATGGATCTGCCTGGGGTTCCACTTTCTACCCCACGCATGGGCCACACGGGATTGATGATGGGTTCCATGACCCCTAGAACCATGGTATTTATTCATTATTATAAATCAGTCAGAAGTTGTAAGTGGAAAAATAGTATGTAATCAGTTGAAATTATTATTATGAAACAGAATGAAGATAATATTGAAATGTATCACTGTATAAGCAGGATTTTTAGTGAGGATTCAATTTCGCCATTATTAGCGAGGGGTTTGAGATTGCTAAAATTGAATATCACTAACAATTTATTCCATATCGGTTGTTATAGCTATCTTTCTTGACATTATAAAATCGCTATAATTACTTCTCACTAGAAAATATATACCAAATTTTTGGGATAAATCACTAAATTTGCGTCCCGCTAAATATTCCACTTGTTCAGTATTTATAACATAATATATGAGTCGGTACTATTCTGAGTCAGGTTACATGTACATCCATATAAATGAGACTTCTTACTGTTTAGATGGCCTCCCCTCAGGCATTCTCACCCCATGCATCTCGTACCATGACTGGTATCATGCAGCAGCAGCAGTTCTCCAATCAAAACCTTTATCTGAAGACCGGAGATACTGATTGGAGACCAGGATTTACAGAGGGTAGGCCACATATCAAGTTTTAGAAATAAACTAAAAATTATTACTTTCACAAACACTGAAGTACAAGAAATTTATGTTTTTTATCCTTGTTTTCAGTTGGTCGCCATGGTGCAAGAAGCTCTAGTCCAACGTTTGTTGGCAGAGCACCAACAATCTCCCTCACACAAGTAAGTATCTAAAACAAGATTTCTCTTTATCAAAAAGAAAAAAAAATAAAAATAGATAGATAATAAATAAACAAACGAAAACCAAATATACATGTAATGCTAAACATGAAAGGAAAAAAGAAAAACCAAAACAGAAAGAAAGAAAATTGAGATAGTTTTTGTGTAATTCCTGTGAAGTTTTGAAAGTCAATGGGTTTTTTTCATATGAAATGAATATTATGTGTACATAACAGACAATGAAAAAGTAATTGTCTTTGTAATATACTTTCAGCAACAAGGTGGGAAAGCCCAGTTCTCCTTCCAAGCTCCTGCTGGTAAATCAGTCGGCCAGAAACAGGTGAGCAAATCTTACTGATAAATAGGATCAGGTTTGATTAAATAAATAGAATTCATTCATTATTAAAATTTTAAATTTCCTTTGCAATCTTTGGTCCTTTGAATTGTGATGATCTGATCTGAATGTTTTCTGTAGGTGGTAGCCCTGTATGACTACAGAGCCCAGCGTTCTGATGAGCTGACAATATTTAAGGGAGATGTTATAACTGTACTTTACAAAGACAATGATAATTGGTGGATGGGAGAACTCCCTGATGGTCAGCAAGGGTTCTTTCCCTCCAGCTATGTGGCTGAAGAGGGTATGTAATTTACACATGAGTGTACAGCTATGTTTTCCTGTAATTCTTTCATTCATTGTGAAATACGTAATCTGATGTTCCTTGTGCGATTGCTGAAATATTTTTTTAAAGGTTTTCCATAAATATATTAAACTCTGTCAATATTTAATCACCCAAAATGTTTTTATTTTAAAAAAGTTATGTCCATTTTCTTGACTTGGTATGAACTGCATGTATGTCTATTTCTTTTTTCTCAGTTAATTTAAGCAGAATATTACAGAACTGAAGCATAGTATGTAATTAGTAAGAGAGTAGGAACACAGTTGTATCCATTAGCTTGCATTAATGACAAACAATCTATGTCTATGCTTTGTCAATTTAACAGATTTATTTTCGTAGGATTTTGAGTGCAGGGTACTCTATACCTTGATACGTAGGACAGTGTTATAGAATTGCTGGCTATTGTCTTATGTTTTACTGTATGGTACTTCTTTTTCCAGATTCAGACAGCATTGCAGACAACAGACCTATTGATGACAGTGATGAGGATGATGATGAAACAGCAGTCAAGAAAAAGGTGAGTGGAAAACTCCTTACATAATGTAGGGTATTCTAGCTTCATATGAATAGTGCTCTACTGATACCAATAACGATACCATTAATTCCTGTATTGTTGTGTCTGTTATGTAGTACACGGCCTACAGAACTAAGACCGGTGAGCTGAAGTTCCTGTCTGGTGCTGAGGAATCTGATGAAGACCTACTGGAAGCCAAGCCAAAGTAAGCATTCATTTAATCTCTTCATGTATAGGGCTTATACAGGTATACTTATTATCTTTATTTGTTTCTAGCTTTTGTAGTTTTTTTTCTCTTTTTTTTATTGAACACTACACAAAAAAAAAATTGTTTGAATATGTTATAAAGTTATCATGCACATGGTATCTGCATATATTGCTTGAAAATCAGAAGTTAAATATCCTTTATTACAGAATGGAAATTATTTTCAGGAATTTCAAATAATTTTTTTAAATTTTTCAAAGCAAATGTTTTAACAACTCCATACTGTGAAGGTAGCCAGTTTTGCTGACCCCGTTCTATTATATTTTAAGTACTGTTAGAATAGCTGTATGTAACATGTAGATTTATTGTCAATTTTATTTCAGCAAGTGAATAAATGGGTAAAAAAAAGTGTTTGAAAACTAACTATAATTCACTTATTTTAATATACAATTTGTTTATGATGGTACATTTATGGTTTGGAATTTAATTTTCAAATTGCAATTTATGTTATTGTTCGCTCACTGAAAATAACATTTTTGATGGATAACATTAACTGTGGTGTGTAAATGTCGAGGGATCAGCCATGAAAAAAACATTTTACGTAATCTTTTTTATCACAAAGCAAGGATTCTAGTTTCAGTAGCCTGTATCTGAATATTTCATCAGAATTGAATTTATCTTATATTGTGATTAGGATGGCTTATATTTAGATCAATCGTTCCGTAAAATGATCATCAATATCACTAATAAAACGTAGCAAATTACATCATTTTCTCATTTGAAATCCTAAATATTTAATTTGATTGATGTATGAGGACATTGATTATGTAACTAAAACAAACACAGGCAATGATATGGGATGAAAACTTGGAATGAAACAAAACAAATATTTGTTGTCTCTTGCTGACAAGTCCCAGAGAATCGGTGTGAGAGTGACCACCTTATCCATCTGTCACACTTTGGAATCTGGACAGTAACTCTTCTTAAGTATTCTGGTTTTTATTTTTCAAAACAAAAAAAAAAAAAAAAAAACAACAGACAGACAGACAGATGGACAGGGGAAAAACTATATATATACCTCCGAATCTTTGATTACGAGAGCATAAAAATCAAGACAGTTTCATGATCAAAAACAATCTAATATTGTTCCGTTCTGGTTGGAGGGTCCAAAAATGTGCATCCCTATTGAGGGACGAGAGTAGAGAAACTTTAATGTTACACCAACTCAGTTATTGTCACACAGACACATTCGTCATAATATATCACCTTCATACTTTTAAACTTGTACAGTTCAGTGGGTTAAGAGACCAGAAGTTGATATTTTAAAAATTTTTTAAAGTCAGTTCAAAGGTCAAGTTTCTACAACAAACTTTCAAACAATTTTGCTTTCTGTGTTCTATGCATTTGTGTATTCACAGCCAGACAATATCCTTGATGGATGTAAGAGAAAACAAAATAGAATTGTTTTCCTAGGTCATACCACCAAATATCAAGAAGTGGTCACTACTGTTGACTTTGTCACAATTGTTTTTGGAAAATTTAATGTTTTTTGGTTGGGATAGACAAATCTTGATAGGCATATGTAATAACTGTAGGCAACATGGTTTGGTTAACAATTTGATGTCAATGTGTTTTGAAAGAAACTTGCACATAGGCGATAATGGAAGTCCTGGCAGGGAATGAGGGCAATGGCATCCCTTTAGTTTAAGTATCTACATATATAGGTCAGTGAAATCGTGTACAGTTGAACCTGGATATATATCTCTTACTTGATGGCACTGTATATAAACTTTACAATTTACATGTAGCAGAGCTGTGGATATTGAAGTTCATGTTCAAATCAGATATTGAAGTTCATGTTCAAATCAGATATTGAAGTTTATGTTCAAATCAAAAATACAGTCAGAAGTACAGACCCCAATTAATGGATGCCTTATACTACTACTCCACATACTGGTCTTATATATATATATATACTGAAGTCCAGTTATACATATATTTAACTTTGAGAAGAGTTACCCCAAGTTTTTATCATTATAGTGTATAACTGAAGTCCAGTTAATATATATTTTTACTTTGAGAAGAGTTATCCCAAGTTTTTATCAGTCAATAATCCTCATGCCCAGCTCTGCAGACACTGTTGCCTGTATGGGTAGGATTTGTAGCATGTATAACATGTATGCTCACTTGAAGTATACCATAAAAGATAGAAAATCCAATGTGTATAAAATTTGCTTTTAAAACAGAAATTCAGGATTTTGTCTTTACATATACTGCTACAGATTACTTCTTAATTCGCCATGTAATTAAACATAATTTCAATGCTAGTACATGTACCACTTTTTCTGCCATTAATAGATTAAAAACTCATCAATATTGATCTTTGCCCCTTACCTATTCTATTCCCTGATTGTTTTCTGAGTGAAATAATAAAGTAGTCTACCATTTTAAAGATGCTGTCTACTTAATCACCAATGGGGATATATAAAATCAATAATTTAACATTTTAACTGCAATTGTGAGACGATTGGTTTTGCTTTTTCTTATTGTGGAGTATTTAGCAACATCTGTTTTTTAAGAACTTTTTAAGATACAACATCTGGATTTTGAGTTAACATTTTGGTTTGTGTCATTAATATTGCATAAAGATCTGAACTGACCTGATTAGACCAGTACTTTCATTGTTTAAAATTGATTTTTTATTGCTTACCCATGCTGAGCTTTTAAAATTACAAAGAAAAAATCATGATGTTTAAAACTGTATAATTGGGTAGGTTTCATAAAACTGTATAATTGGGTAGGTTTCATAAATCATCAGTTACCTGCATTCTTTGTGTTCTCTTTATAGTGTGTGACAAATGAGAGAAGAGAAAGATTTTTCATTTGCTTTAACCACAGAAGTAGGCATACCTATCAATTTTACTGAAATTTGCAGTAAACAAAAAAAATATATGTAATACTATATATGTAGTTATTATAGTATTATATAGTTTTTTCTAAAAATGGGAGTCGTAAAGAAAAACTAAACAACAGAATAATAAATGACATTCAAGACAACTTCACATTTGATAGGAAAAATTCATTGTAATTTATTCAAAAACAATAGACCTATATTGGAGAACTCCATTCCACTAAAGGAATTAGATTTTTTGTTTAACTTCATATATTTTCAAGGGCAGTCACCTGTGAAGTCATGCTGTGTTTCAGTGCTCTGGTTGAAAGGCAAAGATGATGAAATATTAAAACCCATTTCCATTTAGTTTGAAATTGTTTGCCTATCTTTGTCCATCAGTCCCCTCATTACCTGGTGAGGGTATTTGTTCTGTCAAAAGGAAATATTTTAATATCAATTATTTATGGGACACGACATCATCATTTTTTTCTCCAAGAGGAAAGTGAAATGCAGTTTGACTAGCAGCCATACAATTAAGGTGTACCATTACTGCTTTAAAACAGGCAGCTGGGGACACAATGGCAGTTTGATCTGTAGATGCAGTGTATGTTTTATTCAGTATAGATATCTTTCAGGATTTGTTCCAGTAAAGCACTGTATATCATTAATATCAAATTAGTTACTGTGTATTGTGCTTTCTGACTGTCAACCTTTAGATTTGTTCACTCAGTAAATTACATGAGCTTTTCCCCTAAAAGATAAAAGTTTTCCATTATATTCATAGGAGACACTTGACTAACTACCCGATACTTCAAGTCCTATTTTATTGGTTTCATGTTAGACAGAAGCTACATGTACACATGACTTCTGCATGGATCTTCTATGAAATAATAGTACATGTAGTAAAGGTCTGATGACACATTCCTAGAAATTCTGTTTTGTATATCTTTGAAATATACCAAAAATATTTATAAGTACATGACTGTATTATATCTTCTGATTTCTAAACTGTTTTCAAAATTACTTAAGTAATATATAAAGCAAAAAATTGTAATATCAGGAATTGAAGGGATTTCCAATAGAATTATACAGGAAATACCATCCTCTGGAATCTTGCACAAATGACTGGTAATGTATATCAATTTTTTATGAGTAAACTTATTAAAAGAGCAATATAGTGTACTTCAATCACAAATTCTTGGAGAAAAAAATTATGTATATAATATTGAAGAGCGTATATTCAATAGTTTAAAAATCTAAAATATATATTTTAAAAGTATGATGATAATGGAAGTTTTAAGTTGTCTAAATTAAAAATAAGATTTAGAATGAAATGACCACTCTCTTTTATAAAAATAATCATCAGGCACAAGGCAAAAAGTCATTTGATAAGTAGGATGTTTGGAGCTATCTGAGTAATGGGTAAATCCAAGGACTGGGGCTACCTGGGTATTGGGTGAAGCCTGGGATTGGGGCTGCCTGAGTCATGTTGAAATCCAGGATTGGGGCTGTCTGAGTCATGTTAAAATCCAGGATTGGGACTGCCCGGACCATGGTGAAGCCTAGGATTGTGGCTGCCTGGGTATTGGGGTGAAGCCCGGAATTTGGGCTGCCTGAGACGTGTTGAAATCCAGGATTGGGGCTGCCTGGGTCACGGTGAAGCCAGGGAAAGGTGCTGCATGGGACATAAATTTTACCGAAATTTTCCATAAACAAATAAAATGTAATACTCTAATAATAATTAACGTAATAATAACTATATAGTATTACATTTTTTTTGTTTACTGGAAATTTACTGAAAAAGTTAGTCCTGATAATTCAAGAGAAAATGAATGACTAAAGACTTATATACACCCTGTTATAAATTAAAAAATAGCACAAACAGTTATAAAGAAGAGAATAGAAATAATCTTACTAGGATTCAAATTGAGAATCATTTAAGATACTGTAAACGGCCGCATGTGTCCTCCTAGGCACTGAGAGGATAAGTAAAGTAAAATACTGTAAACGGCCTCATGTGTCCTCCTGGGCACGGAGAGGATAATTAAGTACTAAGTAAAATACTGTAAACAGCCTCATGTGTCCTCCTGGGCACGGAGAGGATAAGGAAGTAGGTAAAATACTGTAAATAGCCTCAGAAGTCCTCCTGGGCACGGAGACGATAATTAAGTAAAATACTGTAAAACAGGTTTATAATGAAGTGCCAGTTTTGGATGATTTTGCTTTATTAAAAAGGTAATTCATTATATCTGTTTTAAGTTTACAATATATTTTAAAGCCATGGGGAATGAAAATCACTTCGCTGTAGGTGTCAATTCATTATAAGCATGTTTGATTTAAGCATGTTTTAGTGTATAGCTTGATGAGAAATAAACAGGTAAAAGGTCAATGATCTCTTGGTCATAGAATGAATGAAGGTGAATACTCTTCATCCATATGTCAAGCTCTGCTATATATTGTGGTTTGTAATTAATTGATACTTCATGGATATCAAAATGTTAGACTTCATATACTTACAAAATATTAGCTTCAACTTTGTTAAAGGGCTCCAAGAAAATGAAACATTTTTTTTTTCAGCATTTTTTCTCTCCCAAAAATCTGAATAATGCAGAATTTTGAACATCCATTATATTTAGAGTCATTAACCTTCAGACCATGAAAAGTTGGTCTAACAAGAAGTTTTATATATATACCTGTACCTGTTAATTGAATGTCCCACTTTCCTCAAGCAATATTCTTTTCTAACAATCAAAATAGTAGGCAGGACATTTTATGGAAATAGTTGTTTTTCATACCTGAAAAATTAAAGAGTCACAAGCTTCTAAGAAATTGTTCCATTTTGTTGGACTTATTTATCATAAGTTTATTATTTTTACAGAAAGAAGAATCGCGGAGACGTGGGTACAGGAAGCGAGGTAGACTTGACGGGGTCCCTGGATAGCAAGGGCAAGAAGAAAAAGCATGTAGTCATCAATGAGTCAACTGCCTGATTACAAAACAAAACAATATTATTCCTTTTTTTCACTGTGATATGTGATCAGCTAATGAGGTTGTATTTACAATATATTAATATTATTATTCTCTGCAGCTTAGTTCAGGAATTTCATTAGATATGTGACTTATGTAGATTTTTTTCAATCTTTAAAACAACATGATATGATTCAGTAGCTGATTTATGAAAGTAAAAGTCATGAAATGTTAAAAAAAAAAAACAAAACTACAATATTTTAAATGAAACAGAATACATACATAAAACACGAAAGAAATTTGTGATATTTCCTATTTTTCACATAATAAGATTTTGTGATGGATTAAAGTATTCATAAATGTGTGACAATGTTCAAAGCTTTTCATTACATTTTTGAACTTTTGTTTACTGAATTTAAGTTATTTACTGATCTTGCAGTGAATGATCAAAAAGAATTATAGAAAATGGTGCTCTAAATCATTAAAATATATGCAGGAATCATGCATACATGCTAGAAATAATTAGAGAAGTGCTGATTTTGCAGTTGTTGGCTAATCAAGAAGGTCTAATTAGATATTGTATAACTAAACGTTTTATCAGGTTGTTACCAATGTGCCAAAGATATTTCTTGTACATAATTCTCAGATGATATTTTTGTATTTTTGTTACATAATTTATACGTTTAGTAATCAGTAGATGTATTTATTTGTATGTACATTAACTTCAAGTAGATCTGTGTAATTCTCATTGTACACTTTGTTGAGCCGTCCTGCATTGAAATGTAAAATTCCAATTGCATTATGCAATCTGTGTTTGTCTTAGGTAAATGAATTTACTGTGATACTTAGAAAATGCTTCCCTCCAAATTGACATGTTTTCCCAGGTTTTTATTCACATTAGGAGCTATTACATGGTTTTTATAGTGAGTACAGACAATGATATTGACAAATTTGACAAGTTTTACCATCGATAATGCAATTACACCTCATAACTATCTTCATTAATCAATAGGCACCGTTTAAATAAAACATCAAAATATTTGCACAGAAATGATGTTAAAAAGAGAAGTTTTTTTTCAGCTGATTTTATAATGTAGAAAATTGAGTTTCAAATCATTGATTATTGAAAGGTTGGATAAGAGTCTTGTTTGAACAGATGATTTTTCATGATGCAACATACAACTATGAGTTTCTCCTCAGTACTGTGTGACACATAGGTGATTCTGTCTCATTGCCTGTGTAGCCATTATCTTACTTTAAATACAGCCATCTTTGTATTTGAACATGGACTAGCTGTTTTCAACATACAGAAATTCTTTTGTTGAGGCTTAATTTATATGTACATGTTTTTTTTTTTATTTCTTTCAAACTAAAAAAAATGGGTACTAGTATGTGGGTGATCATTTTGGTAAAAAAAAATGTGATAGTTTTTTTTTAATGTGAAAATATTCCTGTGTAGACATCTATATACATGTATTAAATTCAGTTATGACTCACCGTAAGTTTTAAATAGAATCTCCAGTTAGATGACCAATATTTTACATTTCAGTTATCAACAGATATTAAATTTGGTTATTGGGTTTTTTATGCTATTATTTTAACTTAGATCTAAAGCAAGATTGTACTGAACTTGATGACCAAGAGTTTTGCTAAGTTTCAGTTTATTCATTAATTTTAACTCAATGAAGTCCACTTTTTCTCCTAGAAATGAACTAGTCATTTGGGTTGAAATTAGACTAACTCAGCACATATTCTATGCAAAAATAGTTTTTGATGGCTAAATTAGATAGATATATGAATGTACATGTAATTGATATAAAATGATGTCATTCATACAAATTAGATAATAAATTTTAAATCAGAAACATTATCTTGTTTCTTCTTCTGTAGTGTGTAGTGCTTTGCAACCTATTAAGTGAGTGTAATGTATTTTAAGACCTTATATTCCTTTTTTGTTTTATCTAGCTCATGTATCAGTCATCAGTCACATATATACAAGAAAAGTTCGGAAAAATCATGAATGATATATGTGTGTGTTTTTTCCCTCTTAGTAAAGATCCCAAGGGACCAATCCAGAGTTTACACTGGTTAAAAAAAAGGCTGATATGCTGTAAATTTATTGATAGATGGGGACACCATGCACAAGTAGTCCTTCCATTCTTTTACACAGCTTTTTAGCTCACCTGAGCTGAAGGCTCGATCAAGTGAGCTTTTCTGATCAAAGAGTGTCCTGCGTCCGTCTGTCGTCTATAGTGCGTAAACTTTTCACATTTCGACTTCTTCTCAAGAATCACTGGGCCAATTTCAACCAAACTTGCCACAAAGCATCCTTGGGTGAAGGGGATTAAAATTTGTTCACAGGAAGTGCCACGCCCTGTTTCAAGGGGGAGATAATTAAGAATACGTGAAAATTTGGTGGCATCTTTTATAGAACCACTTGGCAAGAAAAGATAAAAGTTATGTGAAAGCTTCATTACGTACTGTAGATTCAATTTTATACATATCATGACCCCCGACGGTAGGGCAGGGCCACAAGAGGGGGTCGAAATTTTATAAAGGAATTTATAGGAAACGTCTTTAAAAATCTTCTTTTCTAGAACAGCAAAGCCATGATTAGTCATATTATAACAGAAGTATCCTCAGGTAGTGTAGATTCAAGTTGTTCCAATCATGACCCCTAGGGGTAGGACAGGGCCACAACAGGGGGTCAAAGTTCACCATAGGAATATATATAGGAAAATCTCTTTCAAAATCTTCTCATGAACAGCTAAGCCATTATTAGTCATATTATTACAGAAGTATCCTCAGGTAGACCAGATTCAAGTTTGTTCAAATCATGACCCCCAGGAATAGGGCGGGGCCACAACAGTGGGTCAAAGTTCACCATAGGAACATATAGGTGTAATGGTTAAGCGGCATTCGAGTAAAACGCGTTGAAGACCTCAAATAATGGAATGACCTGACAACTCTTGGAATGGACTAGCCAAACGAAAGGGTATATAAGGCAAAAGCTTTGGGAAAGTCAGGCATTCAGAAGCTAGTTGAAGAAGTAGGATGCTGAATCAGAAATAAAGAAGTTAAGGTATTCCATCCGTAATAGCAACAGATTCAATGAAATTGAATACATAACAGATGTGTAGGTGTATTAACTCAGTATATTTAGACATAATTCCCATTTATTACTATTAGCATGTAAGGGTGGGATGTGTCCTAATTTATGACCTTGAATTTTGGTACATGTAGGGGTTATCTCCCTCTATTTTTAATTAATAAAAAAAAAATGAATTTTAAAAAAACTTATCTGGTAAAAAAAATCGTTTTCAATTGTCATTTTATTTCTAATGTTTTAATGCATCTTTCCACCACAGTATTTATTAATATTCTTATAATTTGAATATTTTTTTAAACAAATTGCTTGTCCCCATAGACTTCAATGCAATCTTTGTTAATTAATTACTGCTTAGTTAATTACCTTTTTGAAAGTTTTTCTTGATAAATCCTTTTCTACTGTAAAAAGCTTTTACATAGGAAATATCTTTAAAATCTTCTTCTCAAGAACAACTAAGCCATTATTAGTCATATTTATACAGAAGCAACCTTAGGTATTGTAGAATCAAGTTTGTTCAAATCATGGGGATACAACAGAGGGTCGATTAAGTTTTGCATTAGAAAAAAATATAGGAATCATCTTGAAAAAATCTTCTGCTCAAGAACAGCAAAGCCATGATTAGTCATATTATTCAAGAAGCATCCTCAGGTAGTGTAGCTTCAAATTTGTTCAAATTTAGGGTGGGTAGTGTGGGGCCACAATGAGAGATCAGAGTTATACATTGGAAAACATAGGATTGATTGATTGATTGTATCCCGTTCAAGAATTTTTCACTCATATAGAGACTTTACCATATACCGATGAAGGGCTTCAAATTTAGACCTTTACTCGGCACTTAGGGCCATTGAGCAGTGAGGGATCTTTTCGTGCCTACGCCTGCCGTGACATGGGGCCTCGTTATTAAGGTCTCATCTGAAGGACCCGCAACTTTCACTTCAAAGTGCCGAGCGCTTGGCGAAGGAACAGTTGCTATTTTTTATCGACTTAAGTCAGTCGCGGCCGGGGCTCGAACCCCTGACTTTCCAATCACGGAGCGAGAGCTCTACAGACGGTGGAAAACATAGGAAACAAATCTCTAAAATTCTTTAATTCAGCAAAGCCATGATTAGTAATATTGATATGGAAGCATCTTGAAGTAGTTTAGATTAAAGTCCCCCCATCCCCCTTTCAATACTGAACTGATTTCTGCTTCTTCCTAGCCAATGAGCTCAGGTGAACGATGTGGCCCATGGGCCTCTTGTTTTCTTGTATGCCGCTTTTTGTCTGTCAGAAGAAACACTTAACCTTCTTATAAATGCTATATTTATTGAAGAACAGTTGTAACTCGTGTGTATCATTGTTCAAATGGTATTGAACTGTCTTGAGTCCCCCCCCCCCCCCCCCCCCGAATTATTTTCAGGGTCCTGTTATACAGTGTTGTAATATTGTAATAAATATATCATCTTTAAGGACATTTATCAGAGATTTGTCTTTCCATCATTGTTTTATCAAGGATATGTCGACCACGTGATACCGTTAGCTCAAATACAGCTCCATTATCTCATGACGGGAAAAGGATCGAGATTGTTTAGTCGGCCACCCGTATTATGGCGACAATCGATGGTTTGTTTCAAAGTATAAATTATTTGTTCTTTTTTTCGTGGACAGCTTTCGATCTATTCATCTTTATAATCAGATATACACAAAAGCCCGGTAATTCAAGCTCCGAAACATTAGGACAGGCGCTCGCATTAATTGCCAATTAGTAGAACTGATACAATATCCACCGGAATATCGATCCGACCACGGCCATGTGGCTCCATTCGATTGGCTGCTTTCAGAAGTTTGCTGTTTTGAATAAACAAATGAAAGCATTTCTAATCGATAAAACATGTAATGAGTTAATGAAAATTTTAAAATTTTGTCTTCATTGTTTGTTCATATCTTATTGTTATTCTATTGATTTTGTTTTCTGCAATGGCATTTTATTTTCTTTCGCCCAACGGATGAACTGGGGTGTGAATTTTTATCTTTTATCTGCTAATGCGTGTGTTTAACTGTTTAAGGTTTATGTTGAGTCAAATTCGAACTCTGTTCCAAATATCGTAACAAACAATAATATACAAATAAGATTTAATGAAAAAAATATGTATTAAGTATATTTATTGTATCGTTAAATACAAAGTTTTTTGATAAATAATAAGAGACAAAAAGTGTACTGTGAATGTAAAAGCAAACGGAGACTATGTTTGATACAGACTTGTTTTTTAAGCATCATAAAAGGATATCATTTCGTATCAATAGGTATCAATAGCATGTCTGTTGTTCTGTTGTGGGACTCTTGGTGCTGAATTTGCTTACAGTCAACACTGTCACTTGACAGAATAAAGTTATTCAGTCTTAGAAATTCCGAGCGTGTGTGTTTATTTTATTTTACGCCATTTTCCAGCATATACTAGTAACAAATAAACTTTTTTTATTGAAGATATTGATAGAAAAATGTCGCACAACATAATTAATTCATGGTGATTTCGACAATTATGTATTATTATTCATGAGGTCTACAAGACTCCTGGAAATAGTTCTATAAATAATCGATTTAAAAAATCGTGAATTTGTAAAACTTCAGTGCTATAAAAACTCTCATTCGTTTGCCGTAAACCAGTCATTGCAAGGCAAGATACCCGATACCCATATCAAAGTTTCTGCACCGGTAAAAACCTTACAAACAAAATATTTAAATCCTGAATTATATGATCTTTAAATTTTTTCTTCAGAAAATTGACTTTAAACAGCATCCAAATGAAATATCAACTACATATGTATTTAAATAATTTTCCGTTTTTTTTCGTGGGAATATTGTAAAGAAAGTACAACTTGTACTCATTCGCATACAGTACAAGAACAGACTCTAGGATCATGGAAATAGTACGATATACAAGAACAAATGAGAAAATAAAGAGAGAGGGAGATGGAGAAAGAAACGTATAATTTACAGTCCATTAAATTAGGTGCACCGTGTAGTGTACTCCTGATATAACAAAGGTCGCTAATTAATTTTCATAGTACGTTTATTATCTGACCTTAACATGACCAGGTTTATGAAATGAAATAAAATCTCTTTCACCAGGTGTATTGAAATAAAATCCTACTGACCAGGATATCACAGTGATATAAAATCTAATGACCGGGATTTATGTAATGAGATAATTCCCTCCTGATCAGGATATCACTGTGATATAAAGTCTATTGAACAGGTTTATGTAATGAGATAAAATCCAATGACCAGGATTTATGTATTGAGAAAAAATCCTACTGATCAGGAATTATGTAACGAGATAAAATCCTACTGATCAGGAATTATGTAACGAGATAAAATCCTACTGATCATGCAGGAATTATGTAACGAGATAAAATCCTACTGATCAGGAATTATGTAATGAGATAAAATCCTACTGATCATGCAGGAATTATGTAACGAGATAAAATCCTACTGATCAGGATTTATGTAATGAGATAAAATCCTACTGATCAGGAATTATGCAATGAGATAAAATCCTACTGATCAGGAATTATGTAATGAGATAAAATCCTACTGATCAGGAATTATGTAATGAGATAAAATCCTACTGATCAGGAATTATGTAATGAGATAAAATCCTACTGATCAGGAATTATGTAATGAGATAAAATCCTACTGATCAGGAATTATGTAATGAGATAAAATCCTACTGATCAGGAATTATGTAATGAGATAAAATCCTACTGATCAGGAATTATGTAATGAGATAAAATCCTACTGATCAGGAATTATGTAATGAGATAAAATCCTACTGATCAGGATTTATGTAATGAGATAAAATCCTACTGATCAGGAATTATGCAATGAGATAAAATCCTACTGATCAGGATTTATGTAATGAGATAAAATCCTACTGATCAGGAATTATGTAATGAGATAAAATCCTTCTGATCAGGAATTATGTAATGAGATAAAATCCTTCTGATCAGGAATTATGTAATGAGATAAAATCCTACTGATCAGGAATTATGTAATGAGATAAAATCCCACTGATCAGGAATTATGTAATGAGATAAAATCCTACTGATCAGGAATTATGTAATGAGATAAAATCCCACTGATCAGGAATTATGTAATGAGATAAAATCCTACTGATCAGGAATTATGTAATGAGATAAAATCCTTCTGATCAGGAATTATGTAATGAGATAAAATCCTTCTGATCAGGAATTATGTAATGAGATAAAATCCTACTGATCATGCAGGAATTATGCAATGAGATAAAATCCTACTGATCAGGAATTATGCAATGAGATAAAATCCTACTGATCAGGAATTATGCAATGAGATAAAATCCTACTGATCAGGATATCACAGTGATATAAAATCTATTGGGATTTATGCAATGAGATAAAATCCTACTGACCAGGAAATATGTAATGAGATAAATCCCTCCTGATCAGGATATCACAGTGATATAAAATCCATTGATCAGGTTTATATATAATGAGACGAAATCCATTTGACCAGATAAATACAGTGAGATAAAATTCCCTCTTGATCAAGTTTACACAGAGAGGTAAATCACTTGTGCCAGATTTATGCAGTGAGAAAAAATCCCTCTTGTTCAATATAATTATCCACAGTGAGATAAAATCTCATTGACCAGATTTATGCAGCGAGAAAAAATCCCTCTTGTTCAATATAATTTTCCACAGTGAGATAAAATCTCATTGACCAGATTTATGCAGTGAGAAAAATCCCTCTTCAGGCTCTTGTTCAATTTTCCATAGTGAGATAAAATCTCTTTGATCAGATTTATGTAGTGAGATAAATCCCTCTTCAGGCTCTTGTTCAATTTTCCATGGTGAGATAAAATCTCTTTGATCAGATTTATGTAGTGAGATAAATCCCTCTTCTGGCTCTTGTTCAATTTTCCATGGTGAGATAAAATCTCTTTGATCAGATTTATGTAGTGAGATAAAATCTCTTTCACCAGAATTTTGTAATGAGATAAAAGCCCTCTTGAACATGTTCACACTTAATGAGATAAAATTCCTTTGAACAAGTTTATGTAGTGAGATAAATTTCCTCTTGTTCAATTTTCCATACTGAGATAAAATTTCCTTTGAACAGGTTTAGTAATCAGACAAAATCCCTTGATCAAGTTTACATTATGAAATAACATCCCTTCGACCATATTATTTAGCGATATAAAAGACCCCTTGACCAAATTTACATTTTGAGGTATAATCCCTTTGACCATATTCATGTAAGCGAGATAAAATCCCTCTTGATCAACTTTACTTAGTGAAATGAAATCCTTTGACCAGATTTACAAGGTGAGCTAAAAGATCGCGTCGAGTCACTTGAGACACAGTAATCCCTGAAAAATGTGACATCCCCTAGCTATTACAGAGTACGCAGAACAAAATGAAATCCTCTCGTGAGTATCTACCCTTGCAAACTGCAAGATAGTATCCCAGAATATTTCCTTTTACAATGTGCGATGAAAAATACAGAACTGAGACAATCCATTCGACAGTTCTCTTTACAATGTGGTAAAAAAATCCTTCCAGGCGATCCTTCATGAATTGAGATAAAAAAAAAACTTTGAGGCACTCCTTATAAAATGGGAGATGGAATGTTTCCTTGCATAATATGAAATAGTGTACCCCTACTAGGTACTCCCTATATATATATAATGTAAAATAGTAAACTTGTACCGGGTACCACCTATTAATTCCGAGATATAATATTCTTATCTGACACTCCTTATAAAATGTGAGATAGGATACTCTCCTATCCGATACATTTACATGTACAGGTACATATTTTGACAGAAAATATTCCTACCGATACTTCCTAGTAGGATAATCCTATTGGATATTCCATGTATTATGTGAGATGGAATACTCCTACAGGGTAACCGATCAGGTAACCTAGTAGTAGGGCGTTCGCTTTGTGATCGGGAGGCCAGCGTTCGATTCTCGTTCACCAAAGACGTAAACATATGTAGTGACTGTTCCTTCGCCAAGCGTTAGGAAGTGAAAGTCACAGATCGAGGTCCCTCGTCACGGAAGCGTTGGCACGATAAAGAACCCCTAATTGCTCAATGGTCCTGTTTCCCTTAACAACATAGGAGTCTGAGTGAATTTAAAAACGGGGCAAAATTGTTTGCAAGTGTGGAAGGGCGAAAATAACACGGGGCGAAAATAACGCTGTATACAGTATGTGAAATAGGATAATCCTATCCTTGCTTGTCAGATTTTGGGGGGAAGTTGCCCCCCCCCCCCCCTTTTGAAATCATCGCTACAGACCTGAATATGAGATAGGATATTCCTACATGTATTAAGAACTACCTACATAATATGAGATAGGATACTCCTACCAAGTACTCCTTATATAATGTGAAATCGGATACTCCTGATAGATACACCCTATATAATGTGGCATGATATACTCCTATCGGGTTCTACCTATATAATATGAGATGAGATACTCCTACGGGGTACTCCCTATATAGTGTGAGATAGGATACTCCTACCGGGTAGTCCCTATATAGTGTGAGATAGGATACTTCTACCGGGTACTCCCTATATAGTGTGAGATAGGATACTCCTACCGGTTAGTCCCCATATAGTGTGAGATAGGATACTCCTAACGGTTATTCCCTATATAGTGTGAGATAGGATACTCCTACCGGTTATTCCCTATATAGTGTGAGATAGGATACTCCTACCGGTTATTCCCTATATAGTGTGAGATAGGATACTCCTACTGGGTACTCCCTATATAGTGTGAGATAGGATACTCCTACTGGGTACTCCCTATATAGTGTGAGATAGGATACTCCTACTGGGTACTCCCTATATAGTGTGAGATGCGCATGATACACATAACGGGTACTCATTATGTAGTGTAAGATAAGGTATTCATACCCGGTATATCCTTTATAATGTGAGATGGATATTCCTACCTGATAATCTCTACATGTATTTAATGTTCGATAGGATTCCCCTACTGGGTATTCCTTATGTAATGTGAGATAGGATATTCCTAGACGGTACTCTTTATCACAGTCACTTGTTCCAGTAATAAGTTTTTTAACCCATGTAATAATAGCTATTACTGTTATTATTACACTCTCTGGGTTAAAATTTTATTACCGAATCAAGTGCCTGTACTCCCTATATAGTGTGAGATAGGACAATCCTATGTACAAGTACACATTATGATATAAAAGTCGTATTGAATAGTATTGAATATTTCTACCGGATATTTCTGATCTATCCCAAGCTTAAGAATCTCTATCGATTATAAATGTGAGTTGTATTTAGTAATGCCAGGTACCTCAAACAAATACTAGTAGTTTGAAACTTATGTTGTTTAAATTAGTGTTCCGACAATCATGTACCTTCTGTGCAACATTTTTACCGACAGGTTCACCTAAAACACTTGCAAATTACAATAGTGGAACAAATCAAACAACCATTAAATGAGCACGTGTCCTACCTCAAATGGCACACGTCTAAATTAGAAACAGTCTATAAGACACATCAACCAGAGGAAAATCACCTAGGAGTGAATCATAGAATCTCATGTCAAAAGGTTTAAGATTTTTGTTGGAATTTAATTTTATTGTGTATCTTTTTTTTACAACTGCAACAAACAAATAGAAAAATGGACACTTGAACAATTAGTACATGGCCGTAGGAACCGGGGCGGGGGGGGGGGGTTGCCCCCCCCCTAATTTTGCCGATATATAGATTGCTATAGAAAACGTAGCTACTATATGCTTGGGCCCCGTCAATAAAAACGTCTGATGACCTTTTGTTTTTTGCTAGTTAAGGAATTTTTGGTAGTTGATAGTGCCCCCCCCCCCCCCAACTGGAAATATATGGCTGTGCCCCCCCCCCCCCCCAACTGAAATTGCTTCTTATGGGCCTGTAGTATTTGGTGGTATATGCATATGTAATGATATTATCCGTATATTTACTATTTACATACAATATACCTGCTATAATGCGTAGATTTCAAGCATTTCTCTTTTTCGTTTTACATAGTGATGCAATGTTGGTATACCTCATTTGAACATTGGAGCTAAACAAGCAGATAGCAATCAAATCATAATGGCGCCAAGTAACGGTTAACTAACAGGAATAAAAACCTATTGAGACGACCGAGATGTCCCAACAATCACACAGTATTATTTAATGGAATTATTGATATAATGTAAAATGAAAATATTGACCCGATCCCCCATCATCCCCCCTCTCTCTCTAATTTACTAAATGGAAAAACCTTGGATGGTGGATGGTGTCTACCTTGCTACGGTCTTGCAATGTTTGCATTTTCTAAAAGCACATTGGTTTTCGATCGGGATTTTTTTTTTCAGAAATGGAATTTGAGATGGCAAGAATTTTTGCTTCCCCAATATCATGTATGATAACAGTGAAACAATACGCATTCGCATTTCCCGTGTTAAATATTTCACGCGTGCCCAGCCTACCCGGAGAGCCTTCATTATTATTATATTAGCTTTCTCGATCCTAGATAGGTTTATTTCTAGGCATAAAACTAGTCGTCCAGAAACCAACGATTTAAAATTCAGACGATTTGCTGTTGATTTCTCAGAGAGATGCTGCGGCTGAGTGGAACAGTACACCTATCGTCTCGCACCTGTCCCAGGTACAGCGTCAGGTACAGCGCTGTCACAGGGCAACACACCGACCTGTACACACAGCATGCGGAAGGAACTCCGTATCTTTGACATCGTAGTGAATTAAAGGACTAATTAACTTATTACAGGTAAGATATTAAATTCATCCCAATCAAACAACTGCACGTGTTCTAAAGTATATAACAGCTGCAGATTTTTTTTTTCTTCTCTCGATTGTCTTCAAGAGATTTGTTCACACCTTTTGGGATGCAGATTGCACAATTTTTGTGTAAGTTGTAACCTTGACAAGCTATTTACAAATTTGTTGCATTTCTGTGTGATGATAGAATGCAGTATATATTTACATTGTGGAAGCACCGCGCTGTTCCCTCTTTATAATTCCGACAATCAATACGAAGAAATAGACAGGTATTCGTAGATGGATTTCTACATGAAACATCCATATCACAACCAAGCTTTTATTACAAAGAGAAAATGGAATACATTTTACATTCGGAAGGAAACGGGGGGATCGGAATAACTTTTTCTAGTTCCGGTGTTTGTTTTATCTTTTTGTACCTGTTAATTGATCGTTCCTTTATATTACCATTTTTTCGTCTTGAACAAGGACTATATGAATTGTTTCCCGATAGCCGATAGCATCGTCCCAAAAAGCAATTCAAAAATTGTTCGTAAATTGAAATTAATTTGCTTGTTCGATTCACAAAAATTAAGCTCTTGTGGTTAAATGGTATAAAACGCCGATAAGTATCGAGTGTTTTAACAAATAGCTAAAATTATCAATAAGCAACAGGAAAACCTGTGATATTGAGCTCAAATGAGAAACTAACTGTGGGGCAAGAATTGACATTATGGCTTTTTTTGCCACGCACAACAGATGCTTGGCGGTGACATATGCTCTGAAAGATCAATCAATTTGTATCAAAGATGAATCACTAGAAACAATATCCCCTAAATTAACGTGCACTGAAATATACGCGTCCCGAATACCATGGAGAATGGCCCGTCCGAATTACTGATTAAAATGAGTGGGGATGTCTGTTCAAATTGTGGCTGAGCGAAAATGGAGCGATGTTAATATCGATACGCAAAATTTGCTAATGATACAAGTTGACAACGACCACTGCTGGGACGAATGTTTCCACTAATGGTGAATTAGCATCAATCACACAATTGGAGGTGTACCATTTTTTTCACCTCTGCACAATTTAAAAAATTCGATTTATCCGGTAATTATCGATAATGAAAAAAAAATATGGTCAATACGACAACTTCTGTTGCATAGGTTCGATTAAAAAACTGCAGAGTTAGTTGTTACAAGACTTGAGTATAGATATCTTATTGGGGGGTTGAACACACTCTTTGTTGTTTCCCGTGTGTATATACTCATATATATATATATAAATATCCTTCAGCAAAAATTAATTTATAGTTCAAATAAAAATAAAAATGATTTGAATAATCCATAAATGAATCAGATAATTGATTTTTTAATGGGCTAAGAGCAATTTTCCGAACAACTGTTTAATCTTCTAAAATTAAGCGTTAAAAATCACCTTTCTTTGTCAAACAAGTAAGATATATACAAAGCTCTGGGAGTGCGCAATTTGCATATAAAAAGCCATCTTGCAAAATTTTTTTGGCTGTCAAAAGTAATTGTTAAAGCATTCCGCCGTTTTAGAGTACTTCTGGTTCAATTCACAAAGACACGTTTTCAATATCTACCTATGACGAATCAATGCACTCAGTCGATGGATGAACAAAAAGATCTTTACACGTAATTTACATTCAATTCATTGTCATTCTCAGCAACAGTCCTCTGATCCCCCTTTTTTCCATTTCAAACAATTAACAAATGAAAAATACACCTTGTTACATTTGAATTATACAGTAGAAGTAAATCTCATTAAAGAGTAGGCTATCGATCTAGGAATTTTCACTTACAACAGCCATATAGCACAAAAACGATAAATAAATTTAAAAAAAAAAAAAGTGAATTTGAGACCCTTAAACTAAGCTGAGAGAGAGAGAGAGAGAGAGAGAGAGAGAGAGAGAGAGAGGGAGGATCGTTAATAAATCCACAATTTGCGCATTTCGAAAGATGCAGTGGATTTTAGCACGGTATCCAAGGACAAATTAATGCCACTAAAGCCATTTCTGGTCTCCTTTACCTGAAAACTGTATTATTTCTTCTTCATGCTCACCTTTGATGTGACAGACCAACAAGAACAAGATCTTCTTGTCCACTGCTCAGCTATATTAACCAACATACCACGCAGCTGGAATTATTTTGTATTATCTTGTGTCCATCCTCGAGAATTTTAATTAACAAGAATAGAATTTTTTTTCTTTTTTGATCTAAATTAATCCACAATTAATAGACATTGCTTTAATGGAAAACAACGTGATTATATAAAAAAGAGGTCCATATTAGTTCCAGACCAAAACTTAACTATAAATCAGAGACACGTCATAAAGGGAAAATCATATTAAACCCTGTATTTCAAACGGAAAGAACCCCTTAATTCAAGACAATAAAAGTAATGGGATAATTGTCTAGCCGCTATCTTCGCATATCACATGTTAAAAATCGCACGACAATGAATTTAAAATGAACATTTACTGTATACAACATACAGAGAACTTCAACACATCTGATACGGCATTATGAATAATTGATTCATGATTTATTGAATGAATGTAACATGCCACCCCGATCAATAAAACACGAAGTGCTCTCCCGTCATTTGAAGTACAGTGTAACATGCTCTCCCGCTGTGAGTTCTTTTTCCCGCCACATTTGGACTCGTGTTTGGACTGCCTTGTGTTTTCTGCTACATTGCATTGTCACACACCGATACTCGAAATCAGCTTTCATTTTTGCATTCATTCAATACTGAATCTGGAGCTACTAGCATGCGCGGGCAATTAATTTCTTGCTGCGGATAAGTCGAAATCCTTTTGCTTTTATCCGATATACCTGGGACAAGTCACGTAACCCGGAAAAGGAATTTAGATTCAGTACTCGTATTGGTTTAAACCTAAGAAATATGTTCTCAATAAATATTTCAAAGAAAGAGTGTACTAGAGAAAAAACACAAAAGAATGGATGTCAGAACATAGTAATAATACATGTATAGAATTCTTAAATAAGTCAGGTGCCCGCAGTTAAATTGCGTAAAATATTGCAAAACGGTAATATGCTAATAGTATTTATGACTTTGAGCAATATTGGTACGTTTCTCTGTCAAACCTTTAAAAATTCCAGTAATAGTTTTCCAAAGTTAATACACATACGATATGTAATAATATGTATAATATATATATGCATACAAAGATGGTACAAAATTATTAACAAAGATTTTTTTTTTAATTTCAGATTTTACACATTAGAAATGATTTCGTCAGCATTTCATTTGGCACTTGTGGAATAATCGTAACTATTAAAAAGATTATACATTGGTGCCAAGTAATCTGTGTCGTTATAACAGCCAAGTACTCGCAGGAAACCGTCCTAAACAGAAGCACCATGTCTTCTACCAGGCCAGGGTAACACATACAACATGATCATAAACTTGATGCTTTATTGACAGAAAATCGTTGCTGAAACTGTAAGCAAAACTCACTACATACTATTTTTCAAAAATATAATAAATATAGGTATCTTCCACATTACTGTACATGTACGCATATAACCTTGTTAACATGTGCTTTGATCAATAAAAATATATCTGTCTAAGTAGATTATAAAAACATGCAAGGGATTTAATATATAATAATATGTTGTAATCAATGGTTTTAATTGCTATTGATATGAAAAGATTTAGGGCATCTTCGCCGATAGTTTGGAGTATTGGTGCTGCTGAGAAACAAGATGACGTCATCCTGACCTCTTGACAACAGAGAGTGCCATAAGCACCAGTTACATCCAATGAAATTTAAGAGAAATACAGATTCTGTGTCACTTTTTCACAGTTCGGTGCGACATGAGTATAAGCATGTTAACATCTACTGATTTACAAACATGTATCTAATTGCCCTGTGACCTTGACCTTTGAGGTGTGATCTTGGGTCAAGACAACAGACCTAGCTCTAGGTCAAGGGAAACATACATTTTACTCAGGATTGAATCTATTCTATTCAAAGTTTGTAGACTAACGCCTCGACACAATTTCAATTTCTTATTGCTAAGTTTGAGACATGACCTTGATTGAAGATCTGTTTTGCCATAAAATACATGCAATGAACATTAGCTTATTGAAGTTGGAATCTTATCCATTTCATGGCTTCAGAATTATTGGAGAAGACAATGTAGACATCTATTTCAATCTATTCTATTTTTATGGTATCGATGATCCATGTGTTGAAATTGTCTAACTTACTTAAATATTTTCCATTTGATAATCTGATTAAAGAGGTTTCTTTTTGTTTTTTTTAACGTATCTTAATTTCTTCTTTAGGTTTTGTTTCGTTTTATGCACGAAAAGAATTGCTTTCACGGAATTCTTGTATATTTCCGAGATCCTACCAAAACTATAGTAAACTGAAACAAGCTCATTCAGGGAAGTCAAATTGATTAAAGGTATAAAATTTCATTGCAAAACCTCGACATGAGTTATTACAAGGAATATAGAAGGAAACCATTTAATGGATATGAATTTTTGACCTTGACTTTTGAACCTGAAATTCAATATGATCTTCTTTATGACATTGGGAGTGTTGACATATAACTCCATTGAAAAAGCTTAAAGAAAACTAAAATTATCATCTGGAAACCATTTTTTTGTATTGTTTGGATTCCTGACCTTGAGGCCAAAAATAAAATTAGCTTTGTTTGGCGTTGCCGGCCGACTCACATAAATCGGTGCGGTCCGAAGAATTTTTTCAACAGATACTGATCATAATTTTTATTTCGTTATATTCATCCGGATTTAGGTGTTTGTACGTTTGTGTAATATAAACAGAATGGGAAAGAATCATGTAAACGCTTGATTGATCAAACAGTTTTCATTTATAAGCGTCTATGTGATGTTGAATTAATGCGTATCACGAATCCAAGCATGGCTGTCGAAAGCGGTAAAATGTAAACTCGGTATAACAGAAGTTGATGGCATGACTCTCTGTGGTAATGTGGTTTTAAAAGTAAACTGATGAATAAGATATACCACTTCGAAATAGAAATTTCATGGTACAATGTCCTGTCCAATTTGCTAGTCTAGCTGCCATGCTTGGATTCGTGCACATGATTCGAATTTACAAAAATTTAATGTCAGTGATTTTTAATACTACGTATAATAAAGGTTTAAATCTAATAGGGTTTGAAAATCAATGACAAATCTGAGAATCAATTCGGACTGTGGTTGTTGTTAAACTATCGGAAACCCACGGCGTTCGGATACTAACAACATGTACCATTTCTGAAATTTAAATAAAAAAAATATTTTCCCTACCTACCGACCCAAACGTATAAAGACTAAGTCGGCAACGCCAAACCAACAATATTTTAATTGTGGCCTGACATTGGACTTCAAAATCAGTATGGGTCTTCTTTAGGGAATAAGGAGTTGTGATATAAAATTTCATTTCAAAATCTCGATCAAAGCTTTTTGAGATATCCTCCGGAAACGAAAGTGTTACAAACAGAGAGTGACAGACGGACGAACACACGGACAGACCCAAATTAACATCTCCAACTTTCAATGAAAGCGGGAGACAAAGTAAAAGTTACTCTTCTTTTGCGATGGTAGAAAAATACAGCAAACATCTGAGCTTTTCTAAATTAAGCTAAGTTTAGAACAGGTAAGCTAAAACATGGTCACTCTGGTGAGCATTTAAACCCATGTTTTTTGTTTTTTTTTTAAATTTCTTATGTGCAAAAGAGAACGACACTTGATTTGCAATTTTCCTACGGAATGCTTATTTAAAGTTAAGTACATGTAAATAAAAAGTTACCAAAAATATACAAAGAATATACCTTGCAGTGTCAACAGTGGTCGGAGTTATTTCTCAACAAAACTTATTTTAAAAATGTGTATGAGGGGATCGTTTGCTCTATTGTTGTTGATACATGTCAGGATGTTCTGTGTTGTCTGGACATTTTCATTAGTATTTGACAAATTACAGGCCGACTCAAACCATTTTGACATTTTTCTTCCACATTCAATACTGTAGATGGGTCTGGAAATCCCAATACATATATTATTAACGACCTTGTTAGACAGTAGTATAATTCTAAAATGGTGACATAATATGCATATGCTCATGATAAAAGGTAAATGTGCACTAGTGTTTTTTTTAATGATTTTTTTTTAATAAAATGAGCACACTGGTTTTTGTACCGAGGTATATTTTGACTTGAAATCAGAATATATTTTTTTAATTATTAAAAGTATTTAAAAGAATTTGCTGAAACCTCGCCTTTATGAAGCTGCTTCAGGCCATCAGCGGGAACTGGAATAACCCAGACTAAGGTGGCTTTAAAGAGCATCGGAATACATTTATGCTAGAGGCATTTCATTTTGGAAACGCACAAGACTGTCCCTGCTCTGAACACCTGTGTGTGATGGCAAAACTATTTTTTTCCGGCTTTTCCTTCCACGAAATCGCTTTCTGTCTTGAATTTTAACTGAGAATAAGTTAAAAAAAACCATTTAGATGTCTACGGTCGCGACTCCGAATGATCTAAACATTTACTGCTGCAGAAGATAGAAACATCATTCAACATTAACGCTCGATGCAAGATTGATATTTGGCTATAGTTTTATTCACCGATTATTCAAAGTTTCCATGAATACAACATAGTCTTCGGGGAGCTGCTGTTTTATAGGAAGAACATCCTTTATCAAAGATGGGAATTTAAAAAGAATTTAAATTCGTTGCAGGATATTTACTTATTCAACAACATGTCTTGACCTTAATCCAGTATTGTGGACAACACACTGGGCAACAAGAGAATACCTCATGTTTCAAGTGTTGTTTTACACTTCCTTAGACAACAGTTTCCATGACCTTTCAAACAGTTATGTTTGGAATAAAATGGAACATCGTCTACGTAACTGATTAGTCCCACCTACGTACTGACTGAACAGCGCCAGGAGCTGGTCCAGATACGGGACAATGTTCCACACGCAAACCTCACTGAAAAGAAAATCATGACATCTTAAAGACGTCTTTATCAATATTCCATATTCAAAATACTAACTTTTAGAATCTTTAGAAGCACCCACACTTTCTAAGAAATTCGGGTATATTGTTGGTACTCTGGTCCGTCCGTCTGTCACACTTTCTTCTTCCTGATGCAATGTAAGCTGTAACTAATTTTATCGTTTGGAATATGAAAGTTGGTGTCCTGTAGGTGTGCAATAAGGTTTCGGAATTTTCATTTTCACCCTAGGGTTCAAACGGGGTAAAAAAAAAGACGTCTTTATTATACAGAAACCCCATTCCCAGAAATTCTCACGCATTTTACACAACAGCCAAATTATCTTATGAAAGGTTTTATTGGTGGTTACGAAAGCCGGATAGGCTCATTTTTGACAAGACAAAAAAAATATTTAACTCGTTATAACGAGATAATTATCTCGTAATAACGTGTTAGTATCTCGTTATAACGAGTTAGTATCTCGTTATAACAAGTTAATATCTCGTTATAACGAGTTAGTTATCTCGTTATAACGAGATAATTATCTCGTTATAACGAGTTAGTTATCTCGTTATAACGAGTTAGTATCTCGTTATAACGAGTTAGTTATCTCGCTATAACGAGTTAGTATCTCGTTATAACGAGTTAGTATCTCGTTATAACGAGTTAGTTATCTCGTTATAACGAGTTAGTTATCTCGTTATAACGAGTTAGTAATCTCGTTATAACGAGTTAGTTATCTCGTTATAACGAGTTAGTTATCTCGTTATAACGAGTTAGTTATCTCGTTATAACGAGGTAATTATCTCGTTATAACGAGATAAAAATTGATCTAGAATTGATATATTTAAGTGAAGAATAGACCATTATTTATAGGAAATATACAGAAGCAAGTCGATCAAATTTGTTTGAAGTGTGCGTGATAAAGATTCTATGGAACAGCATACTAGTTTTTTTTGTGTTATGCCTTTGATTAGTATTGTTTATTGGAAAGACCAAAGACAAATATACGGAAACTTGTGACCGCCTCATGTTGTTGTGTTGTACCTTAAAATTGCAAAATAGAATTAGTGTCATCTTCAAATGGAATGTATATAACATCAAAATTTTGTCAACTTGTACAAGGAGATCAGAAAAAAATGTTATACTCTGGCTGATTTAACTGCCCTGTTCAAGCTTTCTTGAATTTGCTAAAATTATAATAATGTTTGCGTAATATTTGTCGCAATAAAAAATGCATAGAAATAATCCCATTATTTTGAATATTCCGAATAAATCATGTGGATATGAAACCATTTGTTAGGCTTTAACGATCATATTTTGATAATTCCTTGCCTGTTAACAAGGAATACCAGTTCAATTTTATCGTCTTAAAGGGGCAAGATCAAAATTCAATGTCTGACAAAAAACTAAATTCACGTTGTTTTTATCATCAATCCCTCCTTCCCCTCAATAATAAATATGATGAATATCAAGAACTAATACTGTACTTATCACTTAATAATTTATATATTTCTTCTGTTTATTAAAAGAAAGAAACATTTTAATTTACCAATTTGGCATGGAATCTTAAATTACAATATGTAATTTTTGCGTTATTATCAATGTGGTAGAATTAAAAAAAACTTTCGGAGCTCTTTATTTAATATCTAAAGTTTACAATATGATAAGCATTACTTAAGGTGTATTTCAAGCATAAATTTTGCCAAGAAATGTGTATTGTATGTTGAGACAGGATTTTTGATATTTTCACTCGTGCTTCGCACTCATGAAAATATAAAAAAAAAATTCCTGTCCCACTCGTGAAATAAATTCCATATCAACTACAAAACATTGAATATCCTCTATTTATTACCCCCCCCCCAAAAAAAAAAAAAAATCATCAATCTCTTTTTGAAATAAAAATTATATGCTTGTAAAGTATACATAATAAATATTGTGATGAGGAAAATAATTAACGTCATTGCTTCAATGTTCTATTAATAATATAAATGTACATATGTAGCATTAGGCCTATTCGTTGATCAATCCTAAGTAAAAAGATTATAAAAGTAAACTGGCTTTGTAAACTCTGTAAACTTTTTTTTTGTTTTGTAAACTCTGGTTTGACGTTCTGACACTATGTGGTAAACATATAGGATCCGCCAAATAGACGTGAATCTCCAATAGGTCTCCGTGAATCTCCACAACTTGGCCCCTCCCCCCCCCCCTGCAAAATATATAAACAGTGAATCATGACAGAATATTAGATAAAATGTCAATATCAGCAGATCAGATTTAACGTCTTATTACTTTAAAAGGATGTAATATCATTTTTGCTTCACCATTCCTCATTATCGTGGACAATATGCATAAGTCACGAAGTTCAAAAGGGGGGGGGGGGGGGTAAACCAAGTAAAATATTTGACAAGTAAAAAGAAAAAAAGATATATTTGATATTCCAACTACGAGTATTCGCCATTATTTTCGGGAGATATATACTCAGGTAAAAAAATATGGAGGAAGGGGCACAAAGATACTCTTGACCGCCCCCTTTTCAAAAGTGGTGGTGTGGACATTAGCCCCTCTATTACTACGCCTATGATCTAACTGCTGATGTCTCACCATCCCCCTTCTTCAAAACATTTCTGAATCTCAGAAGTAACATATGTATAACACTGTAATCTATATACTATATGTTGCATAAACGATATGTTGCACTTATATTGTCTCTGATATTTAATTTTAGCGGTATAGAAATTGATATATGAAAGTGTATACCAGTAAGTCGTCCAAAACATATCGAAATAGTGTCATTCATCAGAAATAGTTGTCATAAATAAATTGCCAAAGTTTGAAGCAAGTATGTTTGGCAATATTATTTTAAGAAAATATCGCGTCCTAATGCAACAATATGAGGAGGACTTCACGAAAATGTGTAAATGTGTTCGCCTTAGAGTTGCTATGATTATTGACAGCGAGATAGTTCAAGATTTAATTATAAGTAAACCCCAGAACAAATTAAATTTTCAACCATTTATCAATTGTTCAAGTTAAATTTGACTGATAATTACTTGCTAAAAATTCAACGGCATTTAAAACTGCAGCCATTTTTATTCCTATATTGCTATTAAGTCTCGAAATAACAAAAAAACTGTCTCGTTATAACGACATAACTAACTCGTTATAACGAGATAATTATCTCGTTATAACGAGATAATTATCTCGTTATAACGAGATAATTATCTCGTTATAACGAGATAACTAACTCGTTATAACGAGATAACTAACTCGTTATAACGAGATACTAACTCGTTATAACGAGATAATTATCTCGTTATAACGAGATAACTAACTCGTTATAACGAGATAACTAACTCGTTATAACGAGATACTAACTCGTTATAACGCGATAATTATCTCGTTATAACGAGATACTGACTCGTTATAACGAGATAACTAACTCGTTATAACGAGATAACTAACTCGTTATAACGAGATACTAACTCGTTATAACGAGATAACTATCTCGTTATAACGAGTTAATTATTTTTTTATCTTGTCAAAAATGAGCCTATCCGGCTTTCGTAGGTGGTACCCGGTGTCCTGTAGAACCTTTCCAAGGAGGGGGCTAATTGAGGCAAATATAGCAGAAAAAACCGAGATGAATTGAATTGGAGATAAAAATATATTTGGGTGATTCCATAGTCATTCGAGGTCACCCTGGTGAGTTTGAAAAGCCCCCCCCCCCCCCCAACCCCCAATATACTGATATAAGTTTGAATGCATGAAATTCATTTTAAAAAAATATCATTTCTGTGTCTAAAATTTTCGATTTCATCAAATTGCCATGCTTTGAAAAATATTATTATCTGGTTGGACAACAAATTCATCAAGTTCCAATTTTGGGCCGATTTTGTTGCATTTTTTTAAACAGAAAAGCATTCTTTCTTAAAATCCCTCTTAGAATAAGAATTTCCTTCATTACAATCTTTCATATCAGAGCGTAATGAATTTATTATTTAAAATACTGAGAGTCTAGTGGTCCATATGATCTCCTGTACATTTTATGCTCAATTTGATAGAAGTATACAATTATAGAACAATTATTGTGGCTTTTTCGCAACCCTAGTACAAGCAAGTAGGTTACATTTAGAGAAAAACACTTAACGTGTGGGTATTACTGTCTTATGACAGCATCTAGTTCTATTTTTAGTGTTATAAAACAATTTATCTAAATAGAGATAGTTACATAACTTCAGTATCCAAATTATGAAGGGATTTTTATTATCCCCCCCCCCCCCTGAATATGGCCGATGTAAAGACAAATAATGAGCCCCGTAGAATAATGACCGGGGTTCATTTTTCGCCGTCGAAAAATGACTCCCGGGCATTATTCGACGTCAAAATTGACCCTGTTTATGCCCCCGTATCGAAGATTCGGGGGTATATAGTTTTTGCCCTGTCCGTCCCTTCAAAAACTGTCTGTCTAGCTGTTTGTCCGCAAAAACTTAAACCTTGCCCATAACTTTTGATTGGTTGGGGCTATGGTTATTATATTTCACATGTGTATTCCTTGTGACAAGACCTTGTTTTGGGTACCACCATATTTGACCTTGACCGTGGAGTTTTACCCAGTTTTGCAAAATTTTACCAAACTTTAACCTTGGCCATAACTTTTGAACAATTGATGCTAGGGCTTTCATACTTCACATGTGTAATTCTTGTGACAATATCTTCCTTTGGATACCAACAACTTTGACCTTTTAAACTTGACCTAGGAGTTTGACCTACTTTTGAAAAACTTTAACCTTGGCCATAACTTTTGAACGGTTGGAGCTAGGGCTTTCATACTTCACACGTGCAATCCTTGTGACAAGACCTTCCTTTGGATACAAACAACTTTGACCCTTTGACCTTGGAGTTTGACCTACTTATGGAAAACTTCAATCGTCGCCATAACTTTTAAACAGTAGGTGCTACGGCTTTCATACTTCACATATGTATTCCTTGTGACAAGACCTTCCTTTGGATATCAACGACTTTGACCTTTTGACATTGGAGTTTGACCTACTTTTGAAAACTTTAACCTTGGTCATAACTTTTGAACGGTTGGTGCTAGGGGTGTCTTACTTCACGTATGTAATATTTGTAACAAGACCTTTCTTTGGATACCAACAACTTTGACCCTTTGACCTTGGAGTTTGACATACTTTTGGAAAACTTTAACCTTGGTCATAACTTTTGAACGGTTGGTGCTTCGGCTTTCATATTTCACCTGTGTATTTTTGAGAGAAGGCCTTTCCTTGGGCACCATTAATTTTGACCATTTGACCTTGGCCTTGATGTTTGACATACTTTAAAAAAATTTAACCTTTTCCATATCTATTCAATGGTTGCTGCTAGGGCTTTCAAATAACACAGGTTTATTCCTCGAGACAAGACCTTACTTTGGGTACCAACATATTTGATTTGCATTTGAGAAAGTTTAACCTTTGCTATAAGTTGCCATACGGGGGCATCAGTGTTTCACAAATACACCTTGTTCTTGTTAAAAAAAAGGGCAAATTGCTCTTAAAATCTCCATACACATGAAGAAAAATGACCCCCTTTGGAATAGTGACCCTTTGTAGATTTTATTAGGGATATATATTTTCCTTTGGTTAAAAAGATTAAGAATCATAAATCAAGAGGCCCGTGGATCCAAATGCTCACCTGAGGTGAATTGGCGATGATCTGTTGTTCTCATTAAATCTTTCAATTGTCCTTTATGATGAATTGACAACTTAATCTATACTTCAATCTACACTTATGTGGAAATTCTTCCATATTGATTTGACTAATGTATCATTGTTTTTTTTTTTATTATTATTTTTATTTTTGCTTATATTAACCAGAGAGAGAGAGAGAGA
Source organism: Saccostrea echinata (assembly GCF_033153115.1). Classification (NCBI taxonomy): domain Eukaryota; kingdom Metazoa; phylum Mollusca; class Bivalvia; order Ostreida; family Ostreidae; genus Saccostrea; species Saccostrea echinata. The sequence continues at coordinate 3,648,603 of NW_026889771.1, read as the reverse complement.
GGGGAGAGAGAGAGTTGTTAATAACGTCTATCTACAAGATAATTAAGTAGCATCCAAGTGCCTGGTTTTTTTAAGTCAATGATTTAAACAGTGTACATACATGTAATTTTCGGACATATAACAAAAGTATCTCACAATTTGAATAAGATGTTTTAGAGACTTTCATACATTTTCATTAACCGAAAGAGTAAGCATTAATTAACTATCCAGATTATAAGGCAAACAAAAGTTGAGATGCAAGCAATTTTAACCTAAACTGCAAGAAAACTTCCAAGAAACCTTAGAAATCGCAAAAGAATGGAGTCAATAACACCCCACCCCCACCCCCCCACCCCCCAGATATCCATACCTCGTGGCTAACGTGCACTTGATGGACGTGTTTTATACATGTACAATCTTTGATTTTCTGGATGTTCTTCTTTATCGGAGAAAAATCTTGTCCAAAGAAACATCAAATCTGTTCGAACAAATATATAATTGGCTAAATTGTATATTGTAAATATCCAGTTTGTCCGAACAATTACGAACATAAACAATTTAATCTATTTTCTTCTGGCGTACGAGTATACTTAATTCGTCCGAACAAAGAACTTATTTATCCACACAAATATTTTGTTTGCCCCAACGAATAACTAACTTGTCAGAACTATTATCTTCTTTGTCAGAACAAATATCTAATTCGTCCGAACAATTATAATTCTTTTCCGAGCTTCAACGGCACCATATTTTTGCATTATATTCCGTATTTAGAAAAGTTATTGCCTTTCATGGATTTTTTTTTGTAAATTTGTTAAAGTAATCAATATTCTAAAATTAAAAATTGTATTTACTAACAAGGTCATTATAATGATCCATGAATTTTCGAAATGCCCAGTTTGATTGGGGCTGTTGAAAGCCTTGTAACGACAATTTATTCGTCAGTATCCCGCCTCTGTTTTAAAGTTGATTATTGTACTCAAACCATGCTCCGAATAAGTTGCGAGACATAAACACCATATGCAGCTGGCGATAGTGGAATATTGCCACATAAATACATGTTAGAAGCTGGCGATGGAAAAGCCGATTCTGAAGTCATCCCGTTTGTTAGTTGGCCATAAACATTTATAATCATTAATTAGTAAAATATCGAAATATGAAACAAATGATAAAAAAGATTAAGACTAGAATGTATGCTGTTGCAATCATAGACATACAAAATGATCCTTCCGGAAGAAAAAAAACCTCGAACTGTACATGTTATTTAACTCGCTCGTTGTGTGAAAAAGTTTGTCCAACTGTTTCCATGGCAATTAATGGATCAGTTTAAAAAATCGTAAATGTAAATGTGTATTGTGAATTTACAGAAAGACTGTACAAGCCAACCGTGAGAACATTCGTTGACAATTTTTCCCCATGGCAACGGTGCTGAGTTTACAAAAAATCAAAATATTTCATGAACATCTAGAGTTAATGATCCGCATTTCTGAAAAGTTTCATTAAGTTTATCCAAGTCATCTACGATTCGAACTTATTCATCATCTATTATTCGTCTTTACACCCACAGGCACTTGGGGTTTGGACACCCCCCCCCCCCTTTTCCATTTTTTTTCTTTTTAAATCTGGGTTCGAGTCACCTTTTTCCTATTTTTGTATTCTAATATGCACTATATGTTATCAATAATGTAACTCTTTTGTTTCTATAAAAGATTTTTTAAACTGACACATAAAAATTAAATGGAAATATGAAAAGGAAGAAGAAAGTGTAACAAATTTATTGACGTATGCATATTCCATGTGTTCTTATGCTTTAGATAAATAATCAGGCGAAGTTTAAGCGAGGTGAGGCAGACGACGAGAAAAGAGTTGCAAGCCTTCTCTCTTTTTATGTATCAGTCGAAAACGATATATTTAAAAACAGCTTATAGAAACAAAAGAGTTACATTATTGATAACATATAGTGCATATTAGAATACAATAATAGGAAAAAGGTGACTCGAACCCAGATTTAAAAAGAAAAAAATGGAAAAGGGGGGGGTGTCCATACCCCAAGTGCCTGTGTTCCGTCCTTCCATCCTTCCCTCTGTCACACATTGCGTTTGCTCAGTTTCAAAGAAACTAATCAAGATATGTTTATCAAACCTTTCATATCTGACATGTGCATTACCTGTGACAAAGCCTTTTTAAATATACTATGATTTTTAACCCCTTGACCTTGAAGTTTGACCTACTTTTCAAAAATTTTATTTTTGCTTATATCTTTTGATTGAGAAAAGATAGGGCTTTTATATTTGACATGTGCATTACCTGTGACAAGACGTTTCCGAGCATGTTATGATTTTTGACCCCTTGACCTTCATGTATGACCTTATTTTCAAAAATTTGAACTTTGGTCATTACTTTTAAATGTCATATGATAAGGGCGTTCATATTTGAGGAGTGCATTACTTGCGTCGAAATGTTTCAGAATGTGCTAGGATATTTGACTTCGTGACCTTGACTTTCAAATTTGACCTAATTTAGTGTGGCTAACTTTTGAAGGAGCGAAGATACGCATTCATATTTGACACGTGCATTTCCAAATGTACTATGATTTTTAACCCCATTACCTTGAAGTTTTAACCCCATTACCTTGAAGTTTGACCTAATTTTCAAAAATTTTAACATTGCTGATAATTTTTGAATTAGAGAAGATATGGCATTTACATATGACATGTGCATTACCTGTTTCAAGAACTTTCCGATTGTATACTCTGGTTTTTGATTTTATTTTTCACATGTGCATTACTTGTTTCGAGTTGTATTATATTTGACTTCATGACCTGGATCATGAAGTTTGATGTAGTTTTAAGAAGCTATAATCTTTGCAATACCTGTTATTAATTCAATAATTTATGTCTTTTGTATGATGAATAGACAATGCAGGACACACAAACAAGAAAGTTACAATATGGCATAAATAATGACATCCCATCCACTAAGACACCGAAAGCGGGGGACCACAATTCTTTGAATTTGCTTGTTGTGTTTAAAACTTAATTTCAAAGAAACTATTCAAGATATTTTCATCAAACTTCATAAACTAATAAAAATTGGTAAGAGCTATTCAAATGTGTCTTAACCTTTCCTGTGACCTTGACCTCACTTTTCCTCATTTACCCTAAACAAAGAAGCAAGGTGCTTTTCTTTTCATTTTGTATTATTAATAAACCCTGGGCGGGGCATTTATGTACTATGAACATATTTCTAGTTTTTTCTTTAAATTTATGATGGCTATTAACTCATCATTGATATCCTTTTCATGATAACATGATCCAATGTAATCGCATTTGGTTCTTCTGCTGAAATTCATCAAATAAACTTGACATTTCGTCATAAAAGAGATGACCATGAACTACAACATTAGTTTGATTCATATTTATCTAACTCGTATATGTTTATCTAATCCCCATATCACACAAACCCAGACCTTGGTCTTAATCCTAAACTCCAAAAACGGAATGCTTCAGATTTATTTGACAATTTATAGTCTTTTTTATTTTCTATATGAAAGTTTTAAGCCTGTTTTACGTTGAGTTGCTTCCATAAATAATCTGAAGAAAATCCTATTGGAATGTAAAAAAAAAATTATCAGATAACATAACTTACATATATAATCGTTATGGTTAATGTACGAGAGAAAATAATCCGCACATTAAAGATCGATAACTCGTGTTCGCCTTCCCGTACATTGTACCAAATAGCTTAAATCTCCTTATCTTTCAAATGCTATTTATTAAATGAATATAAATTCAAGTCGTTTAGATGTTTAGTCATTTGTTTAAATAAAATTGTGAAAAATAAGATAGTAAACTTACAAATGAGGTACTTGTGCATTCTGATTTTAAATATATACAAATGTGCACGTGTTTAAACGGCAACTCTCTCGGAATTTTGCCTTCCATAGTGTAAGTCATTAGGAAATTATATATTGATGCTGAGAAAGTATATCTAGTTTTACAAAAAGTGGTGTTCTAAATAAAAAAAAAGTTCTATTCATCAGTTTAGTTTAAACATATGACTTTTTAACAAATATATCGATACAGACTGTACTGACAGTGGAGAAAGTATATAGATTTTTCTGACTTAAACTATATTTATGGTGACCACATTTTCTTTTAGGTCATTGCTACTGTAAGCAAGGTAAACTTTGTCCAGTCCCAGTTGTGCTAAAATATCTGTGTTGAACTCGCCCACTGACGACGAGGTCGAAAGGGGTGTAAAAACAAAAAAACAAGCAAGCTAGGAAAAATTTCCCTGTATTCACAACGTCATCTTTCTGTGCGTCTGTTAATTTTAGAAACTATTAAGACTGTAGGGATGTCAATTTTGTCCATAATTCATATTCGAATATTCAATGAAAGTATTCGAATATATTCGAATATTCGATTAAATAAATAAAATCTGTTTTATTTTAAATATGCATCATCCTACTCTCATGAAAGGTTTAGCGTAGGTATACTTATAATGGAAGTAAAATTGTATGAAGACTTTTGTAGGTGTACAATAAGAAATTCCATTTGATATTTGTCAATGTTTGAAATAAATAATTGATTTAAATGTAGAAAAGTATAATTTTAACAAATGAAACGTGTATTTATAGTATCTCCAACTGAGAAACCAGTCGTCTTACATGTACAAAAGGCAAGATAGTCGTAACGGTATACTGTTCGGATTTCAATACGTGTAATAAATTACAATTATCTGCCTGATAAGAGATATTGTTTTAATCTTTGATACAATGTAAACAAATATTTCCATAGACAATTTTCCTAGGTAATTAACTAATTTCCCGATAATGAATATAAAATTCAGGATTATGTACAACCCGAGATAATCAAGTAATTTACACATTTATTCTGAAATTAAGCCCTTTACAATATTAATTACAGATTAATTCTATCTGACATTCATTCAATGATCAATTAATTTTATTTTGATAAGTATACTCTTCACGACTTTTAGACATTCTTAGATTTCATTTGTTGTCCTCGATTCTAGATACGATCGTATCTAACTAATAAAAACTATGAAAGTACGTTTTGTATTATACATAAAGTATTATTGTATAATTCTTTAACACCTTACTCAAAACAAAATACATGTAATTTAGTAGATTTATAAGATAAGAAATAAGTAGAAGAAATGAGGCGATCGAAATTGATCGCTAGTAAATTTCAGCACTGTTCTAATCAAAATTTAGTAATCACAGTACCTCTTCTTATGAAATCTGAAAATCACCGAATATTCGAATCTTAAATTCATATTCGAATATCAACTCATCGAATGAATATTCGAATGTTCGAATATTCGTTGCCATCCCTAATTAAGAGTCTTCTTTTAAACTATTGAACTAATTTCAATCAATTTTATATGGATAAGGAATGAATTGATACCGTTAAGGCCTAAGTTAAATCAAAACCTGAAAAGTTTAAATATTTTTATATCTATACTTCATTACTCTTGCGCATCTTGCAAACTGGTTGCATGATTAATTACAAAGCTCACCTCGACGAATGCTATATACACGTATCTATAGGTAAGAGTAAGCTTCACACCAAGCAAATGTTTTGATAAAGTGCATCCCTAGACACATGTGCACAAGTTGGGTCCAATTTTTAAAGTAGGATCAGTCTATAGTTACTTCAAATTAAAATGGACCAGTACCAAAAACTTTCACTGTATAATAACCTTGTAAATGTAGGTCAGATCCAGCTTCAAACGCATATCTGGTAGAGTGGTCATTCCTAGTAACATACATAATTAATGCAAGATCGGTCCAATAGGGTTGTAGTAACTTGGGAATGAACCTGCTTCACTAAATGTAGCTCAGATTCAGCATCCGAAGCAAGTCTGGTAGTGTGCATCCATAGATGCATCATCCACGCAAGTTTGTCCAGGTAGGGCTTACACTGCTCCAAAAAACTTTAGCGGGAATAATTTTAACACTGTCACTCATCTCTAAAATATAGGTCAGGGCTGGGATTCATAAAACTTCTAAGATTATTCTTAAGTGTAAGAAAATACTTAAGTTATAGATTTTTTACTTAAGTACTCTAAGTATTACTTAAATTTGTTAGAAATACTTAAGCGTGATTCATAAACTAACTTAGTGCTTAAGTATTCACTTAAAGTTAAGGGAAGTAAAGAGGTGTCTTAAGTATATAAGTATTTCTTAAGTTCTTTCTTAATTCTAAACAAAATGGCGGCTCAAAGAAGAAATTTCAGGGAAAGAAGAGATTATTTCAATGAATATTCAGACATGGAGTTGGTTAAAAGGTTCAGACTTGATTCTGCTGGAATAAACTTTGTTGAAGGGTTAATAGGAAATGAAATTAGATCTGCATCCATTAGGAATCATGCACTCACATCTACAGAAAAGGTTTTATTAACCCTAAGATTCCTAGCAACTGGCAAGATGCAGCTTTGTAATGGGGATGATATGGGAGTTTCTCAATCTTCTGTATCGAGAGCCGTGTCTTGCACCATAAGAAGTTTGTCATCAGACCGAATGGTGCGTAGATTTATTAAATTTCCAACATCACCCAATGCAATTCGACGAAATCAGGAACATTTTTTTCAGATCGCAGGGTTCCCTGGGATTGTTGGTGCCATAGATGGCACCCATGTTCAAATAATTGCTCCAAGAAACAATGAGAATGAGTTTGTCAATAGACATCATTACCATAGTTTGAATGTGCAAGTTGTCTTTGATACCCAATACAAACTAATTGACATTGTTGCAAAATGGCCCGGTTCCACCCATGATGCGCGCATATTAAATGAAAGTGGGCTTCGAGTCCTGTTCGAAAATGGCCACATTCCTGTTCACACACATTTGTTGGGTGACAGTGGCTACCCATCTCGTAGATGGCTACTAACACCATTTAGGATTCCTCAGCCTGGGCCACAGACAAATTACAACAAGTATGTATAATACATTGAATATATGAAAAAGCCAAGATAGGGTTAACAAAAACAAATCTTTAGTTTCTCGGGCCCCACAGCATTGGCACTGATCATTGTAAGGGGAATAACTCAATATGCCATTTTTATTTTAAAAGAAAAAAGTTATTTCCCTTGTCACCTATACATTCCCATTCTTGTTATACTTTTATTCGAGTTTTATGAGTAGGTGGAGTATAAAAATGTATAATATCATAACTTTTAACACAAAAAAAAGGAGAAAGCTCTTGTTAAAAAAAAAATTTCTGTCTCCCACATTTAATTTGGAAATTTTTGGCCTGAGACACTAGAGGTTTTTTTTTTCACCAAAAGGCACAATAATATTTATGAATTTAATAGCATAGGGATGCTATGATTGAGCCATAGACTACATTTCTATACACAGCAATATAAAGTAAATGTATAAACGAAGCTATAATTTATGGTTCCAAATTACATGTGTGACCAAATAAAAATTTGCTGTAGCATTCAAAGAAAAAATTTGGTAGTCCACCATTCTGTGTCGGTTTCTTCGTTGTAATCATTTAACATGACTTAAAACAGAGATGAATCAGTACTTAAAACATCGGTAATAAAAAAATACACATAATACATGTACAGTATATATGGCAACATATATCAAATCTCCTTGTGAGTTAAATAGCTTTAATTATTTATAGTGCACATAAAAGGACTAGGAGCATTGTTGAAAGGGGGATAGGCCAGTTAAAATGCCGCTTTCATGTTCTGCATGGAGAGATACGATTGTCGCCTCAGAAGGCATGTCAGGTTGTGATAGCATGCGCGGTCCTCCATAATATTTGTAAAGATCGACAAATTCCAATTCCTGCTGATGATGATGATGATGACAGCAATGATGAAGACGATAGTGATGATTATGCTCAGGATCACATGCAAGCAGGAAATGATGGTGCTGCTCGAGGCAACAACATTAATGGCACATTGTACAGACAGCAGTTTGCTGAAACTCACTTTTGACATCACAAATGAACAAAGTAAACTGTCAACAATTAATATTTAATATTCATGAACACACTTAACATGTGAAGAGCCATTATCTTGACTTATTTCAGGTCAAATATAAAATTTTATATCTTAATAAATATCATTTAAAATCTGATAGGTACAACAATAATATGCACAGTATTTAACAAGAGGCCCATGGGCCACATCACTCACCTGTGGACTTTGGCTAGAGAAAAGCAGAAATCGGTTATTGAATAGATCAAATATATAGTAGTCCAACCCTCACCCCCCCCCCCCCCCCCTTTTCAAAAAAGGGGGCTAGGGATGAGGCATGATTTGAACAAACTTGAATCTACACTATGAAATGAAACCTTCAATGAAGTCTTTTTTCTTCTTATTCTTTTATGGCCCAATGGTTCTTGAGAAGAAAATTTCAAAAAGATGCCTTTAATTTTTCACAAATTCTTAACTATCTCAACTTGAAAGAGGGTGTGCCACTTCACTTAAACAAACTTGAATCCCTTTCACCCATGGATGCTTTGTTGCAAGTTTGGTTGGAATTGGCCTTGTTGTTCTTGAGAAGGAGTCCAAAATGTGAAAAGTTTACAAATGACGGACAGATGCCGGACACTCTTCGATCAGAAACACTCTAGCCTTCAGCTCAAGTGAGATAAAAAGTATGTATAGATTTCTTTATATACTGGAATATAAGAAGGAATACCACACTTGGACTTGGCCCTTTATTTTAACAATTTAAGCTCCCTTTCAGGTAAGTATACTTTGTACCAAGTTTGGTTAAAATTGGCCCAGTGGTTCTTGAGAAGAAGTTGAAAATGTGAAAAGTTTACAGATGGACGGACGGACAGACGACGGACAACAGGTGATCAGAAAAGTTCACTTGAGCTTTCAGCTCAGGTGAGCTAAAATGGTTTGATTACATATAAGATATTTTTAAAATTTGAACCAATCCAGATTGAAATAAAACTGAATTAAAAAGAGAGATAGTGTCTTTAAAGATTCATTATATAACATTTTGGTTCAGTATTCCTCCTTTATTGTAAAAGGTCACTTCAAAATTTTCAATCCTCACTCTTCCAGTTTACGTTGGAGGGCCTTTACTTTCAAATTGAAATATTCTATCTCTAATTTTAGCTTCTTTACAGTCAACTCCTCAATCAAATCTTGCTTGCTTTGAGATGGCTTTCTTGACATTACTGGTGCTATTGTGCGGGGCATCAAAGGTGACTTTTGTGTCACCACAGGCAATGGCGAAGTTGATGTAGGAGTTGGTGATAACAAACCAGGGGATAGTGGCAGAATGCTAGTTGATGCTGATGCTACATGCTGATGATTGTTGGAACTTGCTTCTTGTAAAAACTGAATGGAACTGAAACAATTAAAAGACCATCAACTTTTATAATTATTCACATTGTTTATTTTTTTTTTAAGGAAAGTCTTATGTTCATTGAAAATAATGTTTATGACTTCCAAAACATTTTATTCCTTATTCTCCTAAAAATTTTTTTACCTTATATTCAATTCACAATTTATTTCCTAGAAGAAAGTTATCTTTCTTTCTGCTTTCCCAAACAACCCTAATTTATAACGCTGACCCTAATGTTTTTTACTGCTTTTTTCAGTGAAGATCTGAATTTAAGAAAGGTTTTAAAGAACTATTTCTTTTGTCATCAGTGCTACTTAGAAGTTTTGTTTTTGTAAAGAAGTCCTGGAAATATTTCTTAATTGATTTCCTACTCTTCATTACCATATATTTGTTTTTAGCCTGAAAGCAGAATCAAACACTTTTCTTCTAGACCCTTTTAAAATTTTTAATTTCTCATACCTGCATGCATACTGATCGAGTTGAGAAACTAAAATTGATTATACAATGTATAGTATATGGTAATGGAAGAACATTACTTTTATTTACCAAACATTTTCATCTGTAAAAAGATGTAGAACCTGTGAAGAGTCAATGCCTCCATCTATCCCACTTATTATAGAATTTGTTTCCCCAATTACCATTTGTACTGTCTCTGCTACAGCACTGAGAGGTTTTGAGGGAGGTCCTCCGCCTGTGGTAATACAGAAATTGATAAGCTAATCATGCAAATAACACATTGCCATGCATGTACATCTACAAAAAATATAAATTTATACCAATTGATCCAAATGCCAAGTAATAGTTATTGTATATTTATTATGGTGTATCCTGATTTATTTGGACGAAGGGCGGTGACGAGTGCGAAGCACGAGTCTCCGCCCCTTCGTCCAAATAAATCAGGATACACCATAATAAATATTCAATAACTTTCTTGTATCATGGCCAATCAAAACGTCAATAACTGTTCTGTCCCAAATTTTCAAGCATGATTTTTAATTACACCAATAAAAAAAATTTAGTTTTTGTCAGGTGACCGCATGGATATTCTCTCCTTCCCGCCAGTATTTTTTTTAATTTGCACATTTTATGTGCGTGTTCATGAGAAAGAACGTCGGATTGCAGCTCTCCAACTTAATATAAAAACAGATTGTTAATGAAATTCATAAGAAAACCTTCGGATTTCAAGGATGAAAAATTCAAAGTTGATGAAGGGAAATTCAGGTGTTAATTGAAAGTCAAGGAAAAAAAAGATACCCATTGATCATTTGACATATTCGAGAGCTGTGGCATGAGCAAAAACGCTGTAAAAACATTTTGTATTTTGGGATACATGTGCACTGTAATTTATAATGTGAAAGACCTTTATTTCATTTTCAGAAATTTTGTCTTTGTATATATCAAAGCCTATTTTATTCTGTATTTCTTCAAAATACATGTAGGCCTCATTTAAAATGTTGAAATCGCCTTGGTGTTCAATAATTTATTTACACGGCACAGTTTTGCTGGCTCCGTCCATAGGTGTATCTCCATTGTACACTTTACTTCAAAGGAAAAACACCACAGCCATGATACAAGGCACTTTACATACGTACATCTACACCACTATCTATTCATGTTATTGCGCTTCACATCTGCAAAGTTCGTCAATTAGGTCGAATCATATATAACTTGAATTAGTGTTACCTGTGGCAGTTGCCTCCTTTCTGTAAGAGGAAATCTCAGATTTGGCTGTTGACAAGATATTCTGCCATTTTTTTCCACTTCTTCGACGGTCCTCGGCGTACTTGACGACGCGTTGAGTTGCTCCGTCACCCTCTCCCAAGTGTCTTTTTTCATTTTAGATGTAAGGTTAGGCCCTAATTTGGAACGCAGAATGTGCTTCTTTTCATTTACTAAGGTGGCTAGAATCAAACATTCATCCTGTGTCCAGTTCGCTTTCCTCTTTTTTTCTCGTTTTTCATCGGACGCCATCTCTCGTCTGTATCTAGATCTATTTATAAACTGTATTTGACAAAAAATACCTCCCATCACATAAGAGCGCTCTTTTTTGTTCGGGAATTTCTATGCGTTGCTAGGGTGATTGAACTTAAGTGTTCTAATTTTCTTAGAATTCAAACTTAGCTAAGAATTGTACTTAGAACTTTTATGAATTGATACTTAAGATTTTTTCTTAGCTAAGATTTTTTTTAGTACTTAAGTGCAACTTTTAAGAATAATCTTAGAAGTTTTATGAATCCCAGCCCAGATCCAGCATCTGAAGCATGTCTAAAGCTCATTTACTTGCAGGTGTAAAATTTACATGTATGCAAATTTTATTCTTCGTGTGTAAATGTCATTTTTGCGAAGCATTCACATGCACTATCAACCTGTATGTAAATCAGTATTAAATTGGCAAAGCATGCACGGATCTAGAGGGGGCGGGGGGTCCGGAATCCCCCTGGAATTTGAAGAGTTATTAAATGTATATACTAAACCAACTAAAACTGACCTTGGATCCCCCCCTCGAAAACGCAGACCCCCTAGAAAACGCGGATCCGTGTTTAGTCGGTATGAAAATCAATGGATGAAGCTTTAGAAGACATCAACTAACAACCCCCCATACCATCCCCACGAAATAGGTTTTTCAGGTTTAGGAAAGGACTTTACTTTTTTGTTTTGTGTTTGTCTTTTGCTTTTCAAGATATTTCTTGGTTGGATTTTTTTTTACCGGGGTGACCCCCCCCCCCCCTTAGAAAAAATTTCTGGACCCGCACCTGGCCGCATTGAATAGATAACAAAATTGTCGTGGGCCCTTAAAAATTCTAAGGTTTGTCCTACACCTTCGACATGACATGGTAGTTAATGAGTTAAAGAAAACAAGTTTTCATATATGCAATTAAATTTATTCTTCTTAAATTATATCTAAATACTAGTATCAGCTTTGCTTTATGTTGTAAATAAATAAAAACTCGATAATAAATATCCCTTATACAGTTAACATCAAGATCAATAGATAATTACTTTTTAAATGCTAATACTGCAATAATATACATAACAAAGTCCATTATTTAACGACACCATTTGTTATAGGACAAAACGCACTCCATCTTCTTTTTTTCCGGGGAAAACACAAAAATCTCCTCGCGCAGATCTCCCTCTCTCATCACCATTATAATTTTCCTTTGTTCGTTGGCGTTACGGAAACTACGGGAAAAAATAAAATATTGGTAATCACGACACCCTCATGGTTAATATCATCTAGTTAATCCGATATATGAGACAAATGTTTGGGTATACTCACAAGAAATACTTGTAATTCGAAGAAGTCACCCGACAAGTGTCGGTGGTGGCCTTTTTAAATGGAACACGGTCTTCAGAAGACAAGAGAGAAAAATATCATTAAGATTTACAAGTGTTTATACTTAAAAAAATGCAGACTTAATTAAACATCCGTTACCATGCATACCTATCAGGTACTGGAAACCTCCCTTCATGGTCTGAGTTAGGCGTCCAAATAAAGATGTGGACCAGTACCACATCTTGGATATAGCGGTACAAGCAAGTATAGCCACAGAGGAAACTCCCATTTCTACGGCCATCTGTTTGAAAAATGTGAAAAATTTAATTATTTGAGAAAACATAAAAATGACCATTTAGTTGAAGGTCTGTGCTCGGAAAGGGTGCATGTTACCTAAATAATTTAATGAACTAAAACCTGTGATGCTCAGAAATGCATCAGGGGCTTTACTTTTTTTTAGGAAGGGTGGGTGGGTGTCGTCGATGGACTCCTATGCCATAAGACTGATTAATTTGAAGTCATCAAATATATTCATTTATAGTATGGTACCTATATAAATACGACTTAAATTGGTGCTATAATTCAATGAGTTGTAATTTTATAATTAACCCCATACTCACATTGTAGAGGTCCTCCTGCTCTGGACACGGCTTTGGCTCCTCCACAAAACCAAGCCAGATGCCAAACTTCTCATAAGTACTTATGGCTTTTCTTCACTATATCAATGAAAACGATGAATATAACAAACCAAATTTTGAAGGAAAAAATATTGCTTTAGAAAGGAGTGAAACATACTAGAGCTTATTCAACTCATAATCATTCTCCATCTTAAATATTAAATAGAACATACGTTTCGTCAGTTAAGACATGTGTATTTTTCCTTCTGTAATGCTTACTTACCAACAGAAATACTCTCTGTGCTTGACAGTTATGACGAGCATCACCAAAGCCAATACTGTCAGGATGTATTCTCTTTTAGTCCAGTTGAAGACAAAGAAAGCCATGATTCAATGCTTGAAATACAGTAACTATCAAACGAAATTCACTGTCGCAACTCGCAATGAAATGCCTCTATGCGTCTCTGAGACAATGCAATGACGTCATAGTTTTTAAAAGTTATTATTTCGTCACAATCATTATGATACATATAATATATTATATGTATGAAAAAAATCAATGAAAATGTTAAAATGGTGTTATAATTTATACAATAATGTAAGAATTTATTTTTTAATACAGGTTGTGGAGCACATAAATTGTATACAAAGGGATCATGTACAACATATCAATCTAAAGAATCCAATCACACAACTGTCTGCAAGATAATATAATTTTCTTTGGGTTTCCTTCGAAAAACATCTAAGTCCACTTATAAATGGAGAGTCATACACGCATTAGTTGAATCGATGTTTGACGCTTACTCCTCCTAGGCATCTGGTCTCATGCGCAGATCTAGAGGGGGGGGGGTCCGGACTCCCCCCTGGAATTTGCAGAGCTATTAAATGTATATACTAAACCAACTAAAACTGACCTTCGACCCCCCTCCCTCGAAAACGTGGACCCCCTAGAACCCCCCCCCCCCCCCAACGAAAAAGGTTTTTCGGGTTTTGGAAAGTTTCCGTTTTTTGTTTGCTTGTTTGTTTTTTTTTGTCAAGAAATTTCTCGGATTTTTTTTTTGGACTGGGGTGGACCCCCCCCCCCCCCCGAAAAAAATTCTGGATCCGCGCCTGCAAAGTACAGGTGTAGTATGTAAATACTTGTTTGGGCTTTCTAGTTCACATGACTGAAAATACATCAGGAGTAAATTTACTTAAAAAGTTAATTTGCACCTAGTTTTTTGCACTAGGAGTAAAAATACGTGCAAATCTTGCGTACCCTCGTTCACATGCGCCAAAATACACTCCGGTGCAAAATTTGCATATTAGTAAAATTTGCTCACCGTATGTAAATAGGTGCAAGTGAAGTGCAGGGCCTAAGAGTATCCCTCCTTTATTCCTGTAAGTTTGGTTATCAAATGACATATACAGTTACTTGGGAATGGACCTACTATATGAAAACTTACCCTGGTAACTCATCCAGAAAATGTAGGTCAGATCCAGCATCTAAAGCACATCCATAGATGCGCTGTATATAAAAATCTACATACACAGGGATAGAAATTTTTATAACATGTTTGTTTTAGGTAAATTTTCGAATTAATTTTATTGATTAAATCACAAATGTGTCTTTGAAAGATAATATATGAAAAAAAAATCGAAAAGACTCGAGGATCTATATCGGGAGAGGGTGGGTGGGGGGTCCTGTCCTCAAGCATCTGTGGATTTCCCACGTCGATGTAGCCTGTCCCGGTGCTTATATACCTTTGTTGTATAGAATTGGCACCATTATCAAAGATGTGTCAATAACACAATGTATAGAAAAAGATATATGCATTCCCAAAAATACACCCGGTACTAGTTCATTGTTAATCCTGGACGTACCCGCGATTACCGGAATCTGTCCTGTTGATTAATTACTGCCCAAGAGTTTCAGTAAGATTAACCCTGAGGCAATAAAGAACGCCTTTAGCTATCGTTAATGTAGTCATTAATCTACTGCTCCACAAAAGAATTTACTTAGCACCCGTTATAAGTCCTTAACAAACTAATACTCGATAAAGCTTCTGGCGACCTCCACATGAAGGGAGACAACTTTAAATACTTTATATAAAGACAAAATATAAATTCATAGATGCGAGAACAAAAGACTGACAGCAATGAGAAATAGGCTCTTATCGCATTGTGGAGAACACGTTTTGTATCCTAGAATTGGAGTGACCAAGGTGCTTTTTTAGGAGAAAGGTACATGGTATTTGTTTATTTATTATTTGGATATACAGCTGAATTAATAGCATTTCTATTTTCATGGAAGAATTTGCACTCAGTGATGCTCTTGGATTCTTAATAAAGTATGTGATATGTCTTTTCATTAAAGTAATAAATTAATGAGTACTTAAAGAATATTTGATTTCGTACTTGGTTATTTTTGCTTTTTTAATGCAAAAATCTGTATTTCTATTGTCTTTAATTCGCGGTTTGTATTCCTATACTTATTTATCTAACTTTTAAACTAGAATTTAATTAAATAATTCCACGAAGAAAATATCCAAATAAATAAATAAAAAATAAATACATAAATAAATGAAATAAAAATAGAAAAAAATGTCATGGAAAATAAAGCTGCATACAAAACATGTACAATTATTTATCATGTGACTAAATATTAACTGTGCCTAGTATGGGTGATAATCTACTAGTATTTCAATGAAATATAGTTGACTCCGTCAATTTGACTGTCAATTTTTATGCCCGAAAATCAAATCGGAAATTATTGTGAAGATATTTTGGAAGTCTAAATGTTGTTGGCAACGATGTCCAAGGTTGAAATCTTTTGTCCAGAATGCTAGTGGATTTTTTTCCCTAGCAGCTCTAAAAACTAATAATCAGAGTTAGATTGCAAACGGAAACCTGTTTACTAATTTTTTTTAAGATCATTATCACATTCTTGAAAAACGTTGGAATCTTGAAAATCTGCAACAGAGTCCCCCCCCCCCCTTTTTTTTTTTTTAGAATAAACTAAAACATTTCTTGTAACCAAGAAATTTGAATTTTTAGTGCATGAGAGAACCATGACACGGCATCGTTTTCAACATGTGATTCTTCTGCTCATTCTGATTGGTGGAGTCTCGAGCTGCTCTAACCCAGGAACGGTAAATCTTAACGATAAGACCCATTACTCTGACGTCATAGTTGCCGGTACTATCCAATCCAAGGTACGCGACGGGGTTTATTCAATAGAGGTAAACTGTGTTCTCAAAGACAGTGGGGCAGATATTCCAGTCTCTCTTAATATCACTGGGGTGGGTAAGTTTGAAAATCAATTTTACAGAAGAGCTTTTTTTAGAATCAAATAGAATCAAAGTCGAACACATCTATTTGTACAAGTTGTGTTTCTTTGCAGAGGAAGAAGAGGGTGGCTTGTGCTTTGTGAGCGAGATATCAGTTGGGAACAAGTTTGTGGTCTTCCTGTCCAGTTTCTATTCTATGAGATACAAAGAACAAAACTACGAAGACTACACTAACATAATAAATACAGCTTGTGATCTTGGAGTAAAAAGCAAAGAACCGCTAGGTATAAGTTCATTTTTTCATTATTTGTGATGTATTGTCAATATAATGAATATATCCATAAATAGGTAATGTTTTCTTGTCACAGCAAACCGAGGGCATTGTAACATCATTTATTGTTCAACGATTTGTTATTTGGTTGTATACAAGAAGATTAATTATATTTCAGGTGGTTCTACAGGGGTCTGTAAGGATGTGGTACAGAGAGCTTGTCCTACCACAACACCAGCAGTTCGAACAAAAAGTAAGCCTTAACAAAAAATCATCAAGTGGCATTCAGAAAGTTTCTAATTATTTTATAAAAGTTTTCGATCAGAGTACATAAAACAAACTAAAGTTGGCCTTGCTGTAAACCTTCTTGCAATCAAAAAAAAAAAAAAGATAAAAAAAAATCACCTCAACGATTGGCAATTTGGCCACATAAACTTAATTTTCAGGTTCTCGTCCATTGCTAAATAAAAACATTGAGCCTGTGGGATGATTTTATTTTATATTCTTTGAAATACCTATGTAATGATCATTTAACGAGGCCCAATCTAGTTGAAATTACGAAAACAGACTGGCAAGTATTTTTGAACTATTGACGTATATTTGTTTGTACCTTGCTAAGAAAAATTAGACTGAAATTTTGTTCTTTGCCTTGATTGTAGTGGAATGGGGGCAATTTCAAAATATGGACAATTTATCGTGGTTTTACACACAACTGTATGCTGTAAAAACAATGGAATTGATAAATTAAAAAAAAAAATAAATAAATAGTGAAATATATTGCTTCTCACATTTATTATGCAATATCCATTCCTCATTTAAATCAAAGGCCCGAAGGGCCTGAGAGTCGACTCGCTCGAGTTTATTGAGCTTTTTCATACAAAATGTCACCATGCCTTATATTCAGTTTTTATTGCATCTTAAAAAATTGAATGTCAGGTCTCCATGATTGGTTAAAAAATTGAGGGCTTCAATCCCATCTCACATGAGATTTTTTAAATTTATTTAAAGCTTGGGTTTGTAAATACACAAATAAGATTACATAATGTGACAAAAATAACAACATTTTGAATAGAAATCCAAATACAACTGTTTAAATTTGAACGGGTCTCAATTTACACCCCCCCCCCCCCAAAGTAAATAAGGGTTAAGGGTTTTAATAACTCCCACCTTTTTAAGTCAAATGAGTTCTTTAAAAACTTCTCTTCAGTATTTTTTAATTATAATTATCATAAATCTTACTAGATCTCAGTGTTCTATTAAGAAAAAAAATACAATAAAGTGAAATAAAAACAAGGGGAAAAGGGAAAATCATGTTAAAAAGGGAGAAAAAGTATCATGGAAAAAAATTAACATTTAAACGTAAGATAAATCACTTAAAAAACAACCTCCAGTAATGGAAAACAAACATTAGATATCTATGGGAAATTTTTTTTCAAGATCCGCCTAACTATATACATGCATTCACACAATTTTACTTTAATTAAGCATGATTATGTTTATGTTAAGTAACATATAATAATTTAATATAGCATTGTGGAAAGCAGCACTGCAAACCTGGATTCTAAAAATAAGTTAAGCACACTAGCTGCAGTGGTCTGTGTTATAAAGTAATTAGGTCAATGATTCACACTACAAACCTGGATTCTAAAAATAGATTTTTCAGGCACACTAGCTGCAGTGAATGAGAACAGCAGGTGTGTGTGTTAGGGAGTATTCTAGGTCAATGATAAATAAACTTAAAATGGGAAGATTAGATCTGCCTAACATGCTTGCACATACTAGTATATTCATATGCAGTATTTGTACTTGCATTGTACAGATATTTAATCGAATTTTTCTTTAAAAAAACTGAAGACATACATAAATAATGTTCCAATATGAAATTTTATACTGTTTATACCTCTTAAGTTTAAGCAATCACTCTAACAAAAGCATTTTTGCTAGAACTATCTTATTTGGTGTATGAATCACCTAGATGAATGGGTGATAATTTTTACACTTACAGCTGTGATACCTTTGAGTCGCTCTGCGAGCCGACTCAAAATAGAAAAGAAAAGTGGGGGTAGCCTTGTAGTAAAAAGGGGGCATATCAAAACACATAGGATTTTAAATCATATCTAAAATGCATTAAAAGTCGTGGTTGGTTTACATAATATCAAGAAATGATTGTTGTATTGTATATATTTCTAAAAATTAAATGGTCCTTACATTATGAAAGAATTTCCTCTCCAATCGTTATTTTGTCTAACACAAAACATTGTTTTTCGTGGAAAAAGAAAGGGGGGGGGGGGTAAAAAGGCAATAAAATTTCAGTTTAATATGTAGGAAATTTAAGTATTTCTTCTAGGTTGTACAAAAATGACTCGTAGATTTTCTTCTTTTTTTTTTTTTTTTTTTATAAAAAAGCCAATCTATTGCATGCAGAGTTAAGTTTTCAACAAAATTGGTAAATAAGCATTTTCAAGGAGAAACACTACATATATGTGTTTAAATTGCATTTTTTTTAACTCAAAAAATAAAATAAAATAAAACTTAAAAGTATCTATTAGAAATTCACAATATCTCCAAATAAATTATGTTACAAAGTTGTTTTTAATCAAAACATTTGTTTATTAAAACACATTTTGCATCAGGGTGGAACACTTTGAGAGGACTGTGTGGGGATAGGAATTCAAAACTAATAATTCAGTTTGGCGTAAGATCATAAAAATGAAAACAAAATCCAGTAAATCAGTATCACACACATAATCTGATTAGTAATGTGTTCATCTGTTTCAAATGGTATACATGTATCTTTGATATATATAGGAACAAAGAAGCCAAGGAAAACCACAACCACCACCTCTCTTAGATCCACCACCACCCCTCTTAGAACCACCACCCCTCTTAGATCCACCACCAACCCTCTTAGATCCACCACTACCATTGACAGATCAGGAAGTAGCTCTCCAGACAATGAATCCAAACCATTGGATAAAAATGGACTTGGCAAAATTGACAGTCAAACACAACAGAGGCCCCATACAGGAGGAATGGGGAGTAATAATGGGGGCTCTCATCCTGAATACAGCTATGTGATCCTTTTAGTTGCCACCCTATTTGTTCACTTCTAGACATAATGTTATAACCTAACAAGGAAATGTGCTGCTGAATTGCTTGTTTTCTGTTTGACAACTTGAACAGAATAAACACTACCTGTTCTGTGTGTCTATTTATGATATATCAGAAACAATACAACATTTGACTTTTTTTGTATAAAGAACAAAATATTAACAACCAATTTATAAAGAAAACTTCCTTCTGCTTGTGTCCATTTCTTTCCTCTGAAATCAAATTAAAAATCATAAGTATTTAAAAAAAAATAAAACACAGAATCAGTATCAAGTGTTAAGTATCAAAAAAATAAACACTGTAAGTATTAAAAGAAATCACTGGTTAACATTATATTGAAAACACAGGTACTTGTGGACAGGACCCCCCCCCCCCCCCCCTTCCAATATGCCCCACATGTCAAAAAATATTTTTATGTATTTTTTTCATAAATTATTCTTCTAGTACACATTTACAATGTATTCCATAAGAAAAATCCAAAAAATAACGCAGAATTAACGTTTTACTAAAAAATCATACCCGCGGTATTATAAAATAGAGAAGGTGAGTCACTTCCATTTGTTTACACTGGACCCCTCTTGGATATCAGGCCCGAAATATCATTTACCTAATACATGTCACCGAAATGTGTCATGATATCTTGTTTCGGTAGATATTTTTGTTTTTAATCGTGCTATTTAATTGCCCAGGCATCCCATAATAATCCGAGTATTCATCGTCAAACGTGAAAAATGCTACAAGATTTGGAAATGTCAGAGTAGAAATTACGGAAGTGATGCAAAAATGACACCTAGCGTGTAACTCTCAAGTTCCGAGTGTTATAGAACTAAGGGAAAAGTCAGAGGTCTACGAAAAAGTTCGGGAAAATTTTGATAAAGAAGTCGAAATTGATTCATTAGAATTAAATTCTGCTTAAGATTTTCGAGAAGAGCGAGGGTAGTCGTCAATATTCCCTTTAAAGGATGTTATCATTGATAACATCGGTTTAAAAATCGCTTAAACATTATAAACGTTATCAATTATAACATCCTTTAAAGGGAATATTGACGACTACCCTCGCTCTTCTCGAAAATCTTAAGCAGAATTTAATTCTAATGAATCAATTTCGACTTCTTTATCAAAATTTTCCCGAACTTTTTCGTAGACCTCTGACTTTTCCCTTAGTTCTATAACACTCGGAACTCGAGAGTTACACGCTAGGTGTCGTTTTTGCATCACTTCCGTAATTTCTACTCTGACATTTCCAAATCTTGTAGCATTTTTCACGTTTGACGATGAATACTCGGATTATTATGGGATGCCTGGGCAATTAAATAGCACGATTAAAAACAAAAATATCTACCGAAACAAGATATCATGACACATTTCGGTGACATGTATTAGGTAAATGATATTTCGGGCCTGATATCCAAGAGGGGTCCAGTGTAAACAAATGGAAGTGACTTACCTTCTCTATTTTATAATACCGCGGGTATGATTTTTTAGTAAAACGTTAATTCTGCGTTATTTTTTGGATTTTTCTTATGGAATACATTGTAAATGTGTACTAAAAGAATAATTTATGAAAAAAATACATAAAAATATTTTTTGACATGTGGGGCATATTGGAGGGGGGGGGGGGGGGTCCTGTCCACAAGTACCTGTGATTGAAAATTGAGAATCGTAAGTATTAAATAAGTAAACACCTTAAATATTAAAAAATTAAACATTTTAGTATTAAAAAATAAACACTATATGTAAAAAAAAATTAAACACTGAAAGTATAAAAAATGCACAGTTAAAATTCCTTGCTTTAATTTCCTTAAAAAAAAAATGCACAGTTAAAATTCCTTGCTTTAATTTCCTAAAAAAAAATGCCCAGTTAATATTCCTCTCTTTAATTTCCTACAGATAACCATTACTTACCTTATGAACCCATTCATACTCTCCAAACTTTGAATCAAAAGTTCCCTTCTGTAATGATCGTAACTTCAATGTAAATCTTGGTCCCAGCTCCTTTAATCCAACCTTTTTATTATTTCTAAACACATATCTGTGAAACAAAGCATAGATAACAATGGTGAAATGTAGTAAATAGCTTAATGTTTTATAGATATGACAACTGGTTTTCACTCTATTACTAAAATATTAAACTTTACTTAAAATTCATATTCAAACAAACCTGTGGTGTCTGAAGAAAATGAAGTCCCTTTGGTTATGAAGAGTAACCACACGTCGTCCATGGAATTGTGGGTCGTGAGGAAATAAGGAGGCAAATACCCTCCCTACTGAGTGACCAAGTCGTGTGTTGAAATTATTTAGGATCAGTTCTGGTTTATGTTTACTCATTTCTCCAACTCTCTTGAAAATGAAAAAATATACATGAGTATATTATATAAATGAAACCAACAGACTTTATATTCACTCCACATATGTGGTATCAAATCATATAAATCAGTTCATGCTATGTCTGCAAATCAAATACTTGAGCATTTTTAAATTGTAATTCAAAGTTTGATTCAGATTTATAGCTATATATTAAACATAATTTTCCTGATTGTCTGGAATAGGCATGATAGATATTACATGTATGTGTACAAACTTTATCTCTCAATGAATGAAAACTGATTTCTTATCCCAAACCAGATATCAGAACTAGTCTGTAATCAAAAATATCGGTCATGAAACTAAAAGAACATGAGGCAATAAAATGCAAGGAAAAAAATAAATTCAAGATTGAGAAATTTTCTGTACCTTAATTTCTGTGGTAAGCCTAACACTGCTGAGCTTGAAGTGAAGTGTGGGGCCCTCTGGAAGGTGAGTTATTACTAAACCATCTCACAATGTGTTAAAGAATCTAAGGGAGACAACTAATTTCTACACAACTGACAGAAAAAAACTAACAATTTATGCAGTGAAACTATTATATAAAATTTAAAAAGCCGATATAAATAATCTACAGCTATGAAAACAAAACAAAAAAAAACAAAAAACAAAACTTGGAATCAAGACTTGTTTCTTTTTTTTTTTAAGTATCTTTATATTTTTGAAGAAGGATACTGGGCTCTTTTCTGTCTTCATTCACAATAAGAATGTCTGTAAAGTCCCTTTCAATGGCTTGTGGAATAACCTTCTTTAGATCCAAACCTCTTCTATACTTAATTTCAGAATTTGGAATTGTTAATTTCAGTTCCTTACAAAATTTATTTGTCCTCTGAAAAGAATAAAATTACAAATTCATAGTAAAAAAATTCAAACTTGTATTTGTGTTGCTTTATTTTCTCCATAAAACTAGGTTATTAATATTTAGAAAATATACTTACAAGACATGGTCTATCACAGGTGGTTATTAAAATCTTAGGGGATGTTTCTCTGTTGAAATATGTTGCCATTTCATCCTGGGCTTCATCCATGATAACCTGGGGGTAAAGTTACAGTGACAAACATTTAATAGTAAATTATGTATGAATTTTACCAATCCATGAGCTCTTTATTATGACAAAGATTAAAAATAAGTTTCTGATATACATGTTTAAATGTAATTAAAAAGTATGACAAATTTGAACCAGATTTAACCCCTCACCTCTTCATCCTCAGGGTCAACCATTGTTTCATCCTTTACTCTCATGCTCTCTATTGTTTTGGGTACTTGCTTTGGTGCAGCCTTAAAAATTATTACACGCAATGTATTTAACACAAGAATCTCATTTAATATTTTGCTTATAGAATGAAAAAAAGTTCCGCTATAAATATTCATAGTACTCATAATAATTAATTTCTAATAATTCTTAGTCTATCAAATAAAGTATATCTTAATATAAAATTAAAAAACCAAAAAAAAAAAAAAAAAAAAAAAAAAATAGAAGTATTTGGTATTGCTTGATTTAATACACAAAAAAAGTCCACTCCTTGTAAGATGGTCTCACTTCTACACTCAAATTAAAAGAATCTAATGATGTAGTACCTCTTCTCCATTATCCTCTGCCTCTTTTTTCTTTCTCTGTTTCTCTTTCAGTTTAGCCTATAAAATAAATTTACAATAAAGTTATGTATACTCAATGAGAAAAATAAGGGCTTGAAATCACTTTTAACTTTGGAATATAAAACATTGTTGTCCCTCTCACAATAATTTATATTTTCATACATCATTATCATGGTCCTAAACAATCATTCTGAGAAATCTATTATAATTTGTTTTTAAAAAAATAAATGAGTCTGAAAAGGCATCTAAGGCTCATGTTTTTCAAATATTATATATTATGTAAAATACTGACCCTCTTTTGTGGCCCCACCCTAATCTTGAGGGTAATCTTATGATCAAACTTGAATCTAACTAATGAGGATGCTTGTATATCAAAATGACTCATTACAACCCTGTCATTATTGAGATTCAATTTTTTCCCTATATATTCACAAGTAAACTTTGACCCTCCCCCACCTCACAATTTCCGTCTCAACCTACCTACACCAGGGGCCATGATTTGGACAAAATTGAATCTACACTCAGTATAAAGGAAGGTTTCACAAAAGTTACTCTAAATCTTTTCCTGATCAGTGGTACTTGGGTTGATTTATTTGTAAATGACCCCTAAATATTACTTATTTTAATAGTGAGCACAGCGAGCGTTGCGAAGCTCCGCTAGTCACTGTGAGCTCTAAAAGCAAAACCTGGGCGAAAAGAAAATTCGGACTTTGCAGATTGATCCAAATAATTTTTTTTCCACAGTAACTGTAGTCCCATAATGCTTTGTGAATTGTATCTCGCCGCAGACTACGTTCTCGTGGTACCCAGAAGTCCCCCCCCCCAAAAAAATAATATAAACTCACCTTGATTTAATGAATATATAGCAGATAAATAGTAGATAAACGTTCTTTATCAAAATAAGCACTGTTCAGTCGCTGTTTTGGTAATACAACTTATACATACGATGTTATGTGACATCAGAGTCCAGACGTACCAAATGTCATGTGCGGTTTGAAGAGCCTGAACTAAATTAAAACTGAAAAGGTATCTGTGCTCGCCCTAATGGTCACACCATCAACATACTATTTAACGCGAGCGCAGCGAGCAGCGCAAAGCGCCGCTCGTCACTGCGAGCTCTAACGACAACGCCTGGGCGAAGAAAAAATTCGGACTACTGCACATTCATTCAATAGAATTTTTTTCCGCAGTAATTCTGACCCACAATGCATCGCTTCTTGTTCTCGCTGCTAACTTCATTCACGCGGTGACAACAACTAAAATTTCACAAAAAATAAACTCACCTTAATTTAATGGCTATTGCATGCAGATAGTAAATTAAATGTTCTTTGTTAAAATATTTGCACTTTTTAAACTATGGAAATGCAGCTAACATACGACGTCATGTGAAGTCACAGTTTAGACGTTCCAAATGTCTCGTGCGGTTTGAAGAGGTGGATCTTAAAATGAAGTGAACAAAGAGCTCGCCCCAACGGTTGCACCGTCAACATATTAGGTAAACATTACTACCAATCATGCTAACCAAAAATGAAAATAATTTTTAATTAATATTTTTCAGTCTTGGAGGAAGGCTCCTCCTGCTATATGTTAAAGGGATATCTAGTGAAACACTGCCATTCATCTTACGTTTTGGAATTTTTCGGCTTACACGCCCATCCACAAATCACAGACTAACCAAATCTTGCTAAGAATAAGATTTCATTACACTTGCATATCAGGCACTGTCATAACAATGATTGGTTCTATTTATAAAATGCCATAATTTACCTTCCTTTTCTCAAATTTGAGTTTTTTGTACATTTCATTTCGAAGTATTTTATTCTTTATACGCGAAATATTTGGTTTAGGAATTGTTTGTACAGGTTCAGAGACATCGTCTTGGTTTTCTTCTTCCACGTTTTCCACTTTCATCTTTTTCGTTTTAGGGGCCATTTTGTTAATTAGATAAACCATTCTTCAGACTATTCGCCATAATCAAAATGTACATATAGTATAGACTAACACTTTCATTTAACTTTTTATATCAATCATGATTATTAGAATAACCTTTTTGATTCAAATTGCAATTTATGAATTATGCAATAATAACAAAAAAAGTTTAACTTCTTTAACATGGTACGATCTACCAAAATTTCAAAACGCATGGTAAACTGGTTCTCATTAAACTTGTTTTTGGATGCTGAAAAAAAACTTGAAGATTTTCTTTTACGATTTGGCCATACCTCTGTATTTGATGACCACGGACAGACTGTATTTGATGATCACTGACAAACCGGGCAACCACATCTCATCATATTTTTGAGCTCTGATATTTAAAAAAAAAATTTTTACACAGATGAAACGTAAACAAAAAAGTTTGTTTATTGCTTGATGCCTTGTCAGCTTAGGTTTTAAGTTCATGTTGTGCAGAAGAAAAGAAGAGAGGAGCGGACAGTACTTCTTAGTGAAGGTATCAGTCTCGGTTTTAACAGCTGTTTACACAGGTTTCTTAATTAGACAAATCAGAGGTACTTGGGTCTTGGTTTATAAATATGTATGTACCTTATTGATATGTATTTTTTTTTTTACATATCAATAAGGTACATACATATTTATAAACCAAGACCCAAGTACCTGTGAGACAAATCACAGGAGTCAACAATTTTATCACTCAACTTATAAAAGTGAAAAATGAGAAACAGGCATGAATCCTACTGTCAAGAGGTCTTGATCTAGCTCACTCTCTACCATCGGCTCATACATTCACCTCTGTTGTTGGCTTTCATATATCAAGGTGATAAGCATGAGAAATAGTGCGTTTGTTTTAACACATTATAATTAAATGTCTGGGCTAATATTTGTCCTTTAAGACAGATATTTACTAAATAGATCTAGAACTATTAGTTTAATTTGAAATGATCCTTGGAATATCATGTTTTTACTTTATGTCAAAAATCTTGATGCGAGCCCATTGCAGAGGTGTCTGAGAGAGGAACTTACGACAACTCTGCAAAGGAGATTGGATCTAGCTATTTGGCCTGAAAAGTGAAGGGATGAACATTATGTGAAATTTTACAGGTTCCGTTGACAAGATGGCAGTCCGCTTTGAGTCCATTCCAGTCCTGGATGTGAATATTAATAACCTCCATCATCTCTGGCCATCATTGATGAAAGCAGTAGAGTCAGCCACATTTATTGCTATAGACACAGTAAGATGAAGAGGAAGTCTATAATGAAAAGAAATGTTTAAGATAATGCAATTCATAAAGGAGAATTTAGAAAATTCGGTTATTACTTCGTATTTATGATTTATCCTTTAATTTGTAGGAATTAAGTGGCATAGGAACCAGGAAAACTCTCATGGCTAAGTAAGTGAATAATGTAATTATGTATAGTCTGTGCCAACATAAAATATTAAAATTATGGATTATGAGTACCACTGTGATAAATACATCAGCTGTATGATAGAAAATACAGCCAACTTTTTTTTCACAGGTCTGTTGAAGATCGATACAAAGGAACAGCAGATAATGCCAAATCACGTTCAGTTGTCTCCCTTGGCCTATCATGTTTCCAGCTGACACATGTTGACACAAAGCCTAGAAAACACACTAGTGACATGTCAGATGATTCCTCAGTGGATGATGGCTCCGAGAGTTGTCATGTGTGGAATTTCTTAGTGCAGACCTACAATATCATGGCCCTGTGTCAGGAGGAATACATTGTGGAGCCAGCATCACTCAGATTTCTAGTAGAACATGGATTTGACTTTAACAAGCAGTATTCCTGTGGTGTTGGGTACTACAGGGGCAATGACAAGGTGTGTTTCATAGTTTTCTTGAAGAAATGAATTAAATTCAATTTTGTTTCAGAGTCCAGAAAAAAAAATTATAAAATAATAAAGTAAAAGAATATAAAAGAATAAAACAAGCTCATTAAAAAAAAAACAAAACAAACAAAACAAAAGAATAACTTTGTTAATACATGAAAAGATCTAAGATCCCCTTTCCTAAAATGTTGGAATTAGAGTTGTCTTTCTTTTCTTGTAAGAACCCATTTCATTCAATACTATAGGGACACTCACTCTGCAGTTATTTCTCTTTTCTTCATATCCCCAAAGTGCTGAGATTACAAATTTATGTCTACATTTGAGCACACATAGATCATTTTATAAAAATACATGTACCATTTTGAAATAATGCTATCATATATGGAATATTAACTATCTGATGAATGAGAGAATAGCATTACTATTTTTACTTATAGGTGGAATCTCCATCTGATAACATAAGTTTAAGGTCCCTCTTTACAAATATAGTAAGGAGCAGTAAACCAGTGGTATTTCACAATGCCCTGACAGATCTCGTGTACCTGTATCAAAATTTTTACGCCAACCTTCCAGCCACCATGTCATCATTTATCGCAGACCTGACCGAAATATTTCCTGGTGGTGTGTACGACACAAAGTACATCACAGACTACGTCCACAGAATGCCAGCATCTTACTTGGAATATGTGTTCAGAAAAAGGTAATGTGGAAGTCTTTGTTAGGAACTACTTCTACACATTAAGTTACAGGTATACAGGTAGGTTACAGGTATACAGGTAGGTTACAGGTATACAGGTAGGTTACAGGTATACAGGTAGGTTCCTTACCTTCTTGTTACTTCAGTCTATAAGCACCTAAAGTAATAATTTTAACCAAAATTGTCATAAACTGCACTGAAGTTTAATTGGTTTTTCTTGATGGACAAATGGTTTGGTATTTAAGCATTCATTTGTAATTGATCATTAATTCAATTGATTTGGTTATGAATGATGTTTCATACATCCATTTTGTTTGAGAGTTAATCAGGAAAGATTTGGGTCATTACATGTATTGTGTAATTTTTTGCATCATGCTGTGCAATAATTCACATTAGGTGTGCATACAAATTTTCAGTCACTATTATGTTTGTTGTTTAGTTTGTACATATATATACCAAAAAAATGATCATTCAATGCTTAAATAAATATGTATATATGTCCTAAGGCATGGGGAAGTTTTGTTATGTTTAGGGATGTCAAAATATTTATTTTCCTTAGTCGATTATTCGATTGCATTATTCGAACGATAGTCGAATATTCGGAACATTTTCTGAAAAAAAATATTTTCAAACTTCACTGCTACATGACATATTTATAACTCAAAAACCCTTTTACTTAAATATATCTAAAAAGTACCATCAAAAGTAATACAACGTATCGCGTGGATAGCATGATTATATGAAATAAATTTAGAAACCTAATTCTCCAAAATGTATGATTTCAGCAGAAATCAGTAATCGGTCTGTACAGTCATGCAGTCAGTTTTTATTTTAGTAAGCATTAAAAAATTGACAGCCAATATTTTTTAAAGCTTATTTTGAAATAAATGGGGGGGGGGGTTTAACCTCACACTTTTTACACGTCAGGTGCCTATGAAATTGTTAAACAGTTAGATACTGCTTATTCAATTATTCATTGCTCTGGCTATCAAAATGTCCTTAAACAGTTTAAAATGTAAGCGAATTGTTTTAATAATAATTGTAATAATTATCGAAGTGTCAAAACATGTCACAGCTATGGTTTATTCCTTGCATTTGAGCAATCTTAAGATAACAAAAGATAATTGGTACATGGTATACGTCCATATAATATTCTTACAAACAAAGCCCAGTATATTAGTAATTTATTACAAAAACAACACAGGCCGTTACTGGCAAATACTTCTCGCATTAGTGAAGCACTTATAAGTACATAACAGTATTTCTATACGTACAGGGAAAATCAACTGCTTTTTTGTTTAGAAAAATTATCTTATCGCCTGTCTCTGAGGAAAGACATTTTCTCACTTTTGTGATGAGAATTCCATTTTGATATTACTCATTTATTGCATTTATTGCTAGCGCTTGAGAGGGTTAGTCTATATTTCTGAAATACGCATGCTCGACTTCACCGTCATTCTGGGAAAACTACTGTAGATAGACTGTACGATAACAATTTTGTTTTGTCATACAAAAATAGAAATGATCCGAATTTACACTGGCCTTTCCTGTCTGATATGCACGATATACATTTCTTACGTTAGAGACAAACAATACCAGTCTAGATCCGGATTCTCAATTCTTTTTTAATTTATTGTCTAACCTACACATAAAAGTACAAGAAAAAATTTGGCCATATAATGCCAAGATTCTAGACATCTAGCTTTCCTTACAGTTTTACCATCTTAGTGGATAATTCCGGCAAGCTCGGAAAAAACAACAACAAAAACAAAAATCTTTTTCAGAGTATGTCGGAAAGACATGGCAATTTAGTGTTTATCATCTGAAAATACATATGATCTGAAGTTTCGTGTTCTGTTGTCTAACCTGCACGTAAATGAACAAAAAGTAACAGTAACTCGGGTTTATAAAACCAAGACTGTTATTTCTAAAGTTGTAATGAATACATAGCTTTTCTAATCTACCTTCATAGATCTTTCCGGCAAGCTCGAAAAACAGCGGCAACCTTGGATATGTTTTCCGAGCTTGCCGGAAAGGCCAGAAGGTGCTCATTGGTTCTACTGACCTTTTATTTTTCACAGTAAAATACAGAATGCTTAAAGCACAGTTAGGAGTTGTGCCATTGCCGACGTGAAGCACACTCTTAGATCCACCATTCTGAATTGTGACCCCCCCCCCAAACTCAACCACCAATCTGCCTTCCTATTAATAATTAATCGATTCAGCAAATTTAACAAATGGTTGGGATATCTTCTTCTGTATTTTATTATGCTTTTTAAAGGATAAGCTTGTTTAATTATAATAATATTCGAATGTCGTTTCATTATTCGATCGTCGGTCCATTCGACTGATGGTCTAATAGTCGACTATTCGTTGACATCCCTAGTTATGTTGGTTAGAATTGTTATCTACTAGGTCTTATCTATGAAAACTATTAAATATAGAATTGGGATTGGTCATTGGCATTTGTCTCATTAAGTTTAGTTAGTAATGTTTGTAAAAAAAAAATGTTAATCCTACTGATATTGATTTGTTTACATTTTAACAAATTCTGACTAGTGGTAAAAATACATGTACTAGTTGCTTCTTTCTTTAACATGGTTCCAACTTAAATTTATGATGTCTGTCTTTTTTCCCCAAGCACTAAATGAAATGTACCATGCACATTTACCATAAGACCTATGTAATGATCAAAATTTTAACTTTCCTAGTCAGAGAGACAATCTTCAGCGATATGAGTCAGACCAGTCTTCAGTGACCATAAACATCCTCCCCTACCCCCACAGTGAAACAGTTAACCAGTGTAGGTGTGGGCTTCCCCAGAAAACCCTACAGGACACTGACCCAGACCCAGATACATTCCAGGCCATCAAAGATCACATATGTCAGGGATTTGCTGTAAGATATTATTTATTACAGTTGAACTTCGTTATCTCAAACACGGATATCTCGAATACCATGGATATGTCAAATTCATTTTGAAGTCCCAACTACTTATTCCTTAAGTATTTTACACTGGATATCTCGTATCCTCGATTATCACGAATTATTTTCTCGGTCCCTTCAAGTTCGAGATAACGAGGTTTGACTGTATTTGTATTATTGCCTAGAGAGGACTCTTTAGTTTTTGTTACCAATTTTATTGGGACCCTACCTAATGGTTTCATGTAATCAGTCTGCAAATTCATTATCTTTTTGAGTTTTATTGTCTGTCTTTTTTTTCTGTTCTCTCTCACCCAATCTTGTGTCCAGCATGCAGATGGGAAGGGGATCATATGCAATGACCTTGAAGAAAGGTTCCAACAGAAATTTAAGTTTAAAAGTCACATTTGAGTGTCTGGCAATGTTATTAGAAATCTTTTAAAAAAAAAATTATACAAAAATTGACCTGCATACGTGCATATGAGTGCTCTTGATTTGTGTAATTAAACATGTCAGAAAGAAAAAAAGATATCAAGTAGACTGTGTATGTCATTGTCATTAACACCTTGCACTGTGGGTTATAACTAAGAGTACATTCTTGATTAATACCATGATAATTATCATGGTTTTTAATATATATGTACAAGTCACTGTGTTGCAAGGACATTTAATAACATGGACTTCATAAAAGTTATCGTCATTAACACCTGGCAATGTGGGAGATAAACATGAAGACTTATTTAATTAACACACATTTATGATTCAAATGCTTTATCAGTGACTGTGTCACCAGGACATTTTGTTTGTGTGTGGGAGAGGGTATTACACATATGTCAGTGTGTTAGTGTGTCAGAGAATAATATCGTTTGGAAATATTGAGTAATATGATCCAATCTGTAGAGAAATGTGTTAGGCATTGACACACTTTGTCTAGTCATTTGCGTACAATTCAGTTTTTAGCTCACCTCAACGAAGTTGGGGGAGCTTATGTAATACCCTCGGCGTCGGCGTCCCAGGTTAAGGTTTTTGGAGCAGTTTTCTTTTCAAGTACTTCTATGGCCTATATTAGTCAGACATGCATGGAGGATGCTTCTAGTGTGTTTCATTGTACCAGTCAAGGTTTCAGATCCTGCAATTTCAGCTAAAGAATGACCAGGTTAATGTTTTTGGAGCAGGTTAAAGTTTTTGGAGCAGGTTAAAGTTTTTGGAGCAGGTCTCATTTCCAAGTAACTATAAGCCCTATATTGACCAAACTTGCATGGATGATACATCTAAGGATGCACACTACTGAACTTGCTTCGGATGCTGGATCTGACCTACATTTTCCAGATGAGTGACTTGGTTAAGGTTTTTGGAGTAGATCTCATTTCCAAGTAACTATAAGCCCTATATTGACCAAACTTGAATGGATGATACATCTAAGGATGCACACTACTGGACTTGCTTCGGATGCTGGATCTGACCTATATTTTCCGGATGAGTGACCAGGTTAAGGTTTTTGGAGCAGATCTCATTTCCAAGTAACTAAAAGCCCTATATTGACCAAACTTGCATGGATGATACATTTAAGGATGCACACTACTGGACTTGCTTCAGATGCTGAATCTGACCTATATTTCCTGGATGAGTGACCAGGTTAAAGTTTTTGGAGCAGATGTCATTTCCAAGTATCTATAAGCCCTATATTGACCAAACTTGCATGGATGATACATATAAGGATGTACACTACTGGACTTGCTTCGGATGCTGGATCTGACCTACATTTTCCGGATGAGTAACCAGGTTAAAGTTTTTGGAGCAGATCTCATTTCCAAGTAACTATAAGCCCTATATTGACCAAACTTGCATGGATAATACATTTAAGGATGCACACTACTGGACTTGCTTCGGATGCTGGATCTGACCTATATTTTCCGGATGAGTGACCAGGTTAAAGTTTTTGAAGCAGATGTCATATCCAAGTAACTATAAACCCTGTATTGACCAAACTTGCATGGATGATACATCTAAGGATTCACACTACTGGACTTGCTTCGGATGCTGGATCTGACCTACATTTTCCGGATGAGTGACCAGATTAAAGTTTTTGGAGCAGATCTCATTTCCAAGTAACTATAAGGCCTATCTGAACCAAACTTGCATGGATGAACAAACTCAAAACTTGCTTCAGATGCTGGATTTGACTTACATTTTCTGAATGAGTGACTAGTTTTTCAGTTTTCAGATAAGTCCATTCCCAAGTAACTGCAAGCCCTATCAGACCAAAATTGCATAAATGTTGCATCTAGGGATGCACACTCCTAGATTATTAGTTTAGTGTGGGACTTTGCCTTACTTAAAGACAACATTCGTTGAGGTGAGCTCTGTAATCTCTGATTACCTATGTTTTTTTTTATCAATCTCCATCATTTAGCAGTATACAATATCTAGTGTTTTGCATGTGTTTTTTTAGTGCACCTGAGCTAAAGGCTCCTAAATGTTTCTTAAACTTTTCATGTTTTTGACTTTCAAGAACCACTAGGCCAATTTCAACCAAACTTGCCACAAAGCATCCTTAGGTGAAGGGGATTGAAGTTGTTTAAATGAAGACTCATGCCGTCTTTCAAGAGGAAATTAATACTTAAGAATCAGTGAAAGTTAAATGGCTTCTTTTAAAAATCTTCTTTTATATTAGATAATGTTCTTTACATAGGAATATAAAGGAAAAAACTTTAAAAATCTTCTTTTCAAGAACATGAAAGCCATGATTAATTATACTGTTGAACTTTGGTATCTCGAACACAGATATCTCAAATACCATGGATATGTGGAAGTGAATGGGAAGTCCTTACCATATATTTCTTAAGTATTTTACACTCGATATCTCGAACTCTCTGATATCTCGAAGTTTTTTCTCAGTCCCACTGAGTTCGAGATAAGGAGGTTTGACTGTAACAGTATTTGTATGAAAGCATCTTCAGGTAGTGTAGACTCACACTCATGACCTCTTGGGAAGAGTGGGGACATGATATATGATCATCAAAGTCATGTTTTAAATAATTTATTTGTGCCATAAATGAGACTTTTATATTTCTTGATTTTCTTTTGGATGCAATAAAGTTATGCTGTTTTTTGTACAACTGCATTTTGATAGGCAGGACTAGCTGTTTTATTTTATGATCTTTCCCATCTGTGCATCTGTCCATCTGTTAGGTTTTTCATATCTGGGTCATAATTTTTTCACAGGTAGGGGTCTAGGATTATGAAACTTTGTCAGTGGATGATTCCTTAGGGTAAAGTGGGTCATAACCCAAAAGTAGGTCACCATAGCTTAATTTTGGAATTTCATGATTATGCATAGTCAATTCATGTACAGGTCATATCTTGAACTCTGTGAGACCAAGAACCATCAGCTTGGTCAGTTGGTGAACCTTGGGAGGAAGGTGTGTCGTGACCCAGAAGTGGGTCAATGTGACTCATTTTGTAATTTAATAGCTATTTATAGTCAAATCATATCCAACTGGTCATATCTTTTACACAATGACAATGAATTTATTCTCATAAACTGACATTAAGTACAGTGTAGAGACAGATTACAAATATAGTTAAACATATGTGCACTGTGAAGCCTAGGACCACCAAACCATGAATTCTGTTTTTATCTTTCTTTTTATCTTTCAGTTGATAACAAATTAAATAAAAAAGCTCTTTTATGTTTTTCTATACATCTAGAGAATGTTACAATAATTTGTTGCAAATTGCAGGGTCACAGCTTGTGACTATGATTATGCATAAATAGATAGTCTGATATGCCTCATGTAGTTTCAGATGGGTGTATCATTACCCTAGTGGTGTACTTATAAGCACTACTTGTTGAAGACCAGAAAAGCTCATGCAATGGTAATGTGTCTTTTGGTTTACGTCTTCTGTGTTTTTATGTAAAAATTATGTAATAGGAAAGGAGAAAATGTATGTCTGGACTGGGAATCAAACCCTGAGACCCTGCATCACTAGTCAGCTGCTCTACCAACTGATGTACCCAATACCCAGGCCAACATCCATGGCCCAAACTATTACATTCCTCCCTCCTTAAATTGTCTTCACCATCAAAGCCACAACTCAAGTTTTTGTACCCCCTGGCTGGACTTTTCACCTGCAAGTCCATTTTTTTTTAAAAGGCAACTTTTCCTAAAGTTTTGGGCTGATTTCAATAAAAATTAATTGCTAATAAGTAGACTTTATAAAGATATATTATTTTCTGTATGGAATACATGTATTACCCTCAGTGTAAAGCACAGTTGTATTTGTTAAATAAATGAAACCTTTATTCAATTGGTCATACTTTTTCAACACTTCTTGACTTAAGTTATCATGGTTCAGTCAAGGTGTACAGGATTCGGCCTCAGGGTGTTTGGAGTGCAATTCGTGAAGCCAGCCACAGTCAATGTTTGTAAGAGTAGAATGCTTGAAAGTAAAAAAGAAATTTACCATTAATTTTATTAAAATTATAATAATACTTATATAGAGGTTTGGAGTTATGATGATTGTTTTCTTATATACTTTACTTAATGTATTTCATTTTTTTTTTTACTTTAGAGAGACAATCCATTGTGATGTCACTTTTTTTGTTAATTAATCAAACTAGTGTTACAAGTTACATAGGAAATAATACTTTTTACCCAGTCTCTTCAATGGCCTATCATTGAGGGCTTCTGTTTGTGAAAAATATTTTGTGCAATTGTTAGATTTATATGGAGAAAAAGTGGGGGAATTTAGAAATTATATTTTGTTGATCATTATAAATACATGTATTGTTAATAGATACAAGGTGTGCTCAGGTAAAGCCTGAGACGTGATTAATTGGGATGTGGTCAATAATCGTGGAGGTTGCATTAACACTTTGATGATGATCACATTATCAGAAGAATACCGGGAGACACTCTAACTGTAACATATTGTTGTTTTTTTAATTATCTCTGTTTCATTGTGGGAGTAAGCATGTCAGTGTGTTAGTATGTTGGTAAACAATGTGTGAGAAATGTTGTTTGTATTAATTAACTGTTAAGAATTAAGTCACTGACACAGTTACATAAGGAAAATATTGTGTTATCAATGGCGTACTTTAATGTAACTGATATTTTTTCAAGTGAACAAATAATCAGAAGTTAAATAAGAATACTTAACTTTGATTATAGGATTAAGCTATTTTTATCATTACGTAAGGAAAAAATTATTTTTACCCCCCCCCCCCCCCCCCCCCCCCCCCCCCCGTCCTCTAAAGGTCCCTAAAAAATGAATTTAGCATGATTGTTCTACAATATATGAAAATCCATTTAAAAAATGATAGCATTCAAGTGCTGCATTAATTATGTTATCATTTATGCTGAAAAACTAAGTACATTGTATGTGTATTAGGTACACGTTTAGACGTAAAAAGTACTGCATGAAGAACATTCTTTTAGAAAGATTCATTAAGAGGAGGTAAAGGAACTCAGCCCAAATATCTGCATTTCAATTTTTATTTTACTTGTAAATTATAAACCCCCATACATTTACATCATATGTTACCATCATGATGGTGTATTAGCAGTAAGAAATAATATACACATTAATAATTAATTTTCATGATATTTTTATATATTGATCAGAAATAGTCAATTGAATCAAAATAAACTACATGCATGTACATGTGTATTCATTGACAATATCAAGATGAATTTTTAGACATTCTTCAATCTGTTGATAGAAGCCATTTATGCAAGGTATCTGAAATGATAATGGAATAAGATTGAAAGGTTCTCAAATGGAATAAATGAGGACAATTTTTGGCATTTATCAATTTTGGAAGGTTAGCTTTCTGTCTAGCGGTCCGTCTGTAAAAGATTTCAAATTGTTACTCATGCTTAAATTTTTAGTCTGACTGCAGTAAAACTTGAACATAAGTAATCAAGATACACTATTGGTTTTAAATTCAAGGATCAGTCTTGCAGTTGTTACTTACTAAGAATAGAGTAATTTAAATCTTCCTATAGATCAGTCTGATTTCCACAAAATTCAATAGACAACTAAACAATATAAAAATGTAGAATTCTTTGAATCAGTGTGATAAAATATTTTCTGAGAAATTTCAATATGTTGCTACTATATTTTTCAATTTCCAATTCCAACAAAACCGAGATCAAGTGTTGACAACACATGTACAGAAAGACAGTTATGTTTGAGACAATTGTTGACTACAGGTGTACGGTAAGATAGTGATGTCTGAGAACAAGTGTTGACTACAGGTTTACAGTAAGATAGTGATGTCAGAAAACAAGTGTTGACTAAAGTGTACAGTAAGATAGTGAAGTCTAGATACATGTGTACAGTAAGATAGTGATGTCTATACATGTGTACAGTAAGACAGATGGTTATACATGTGTACAGTACATTAGTGATGTCTAAACATGTATACAGTAAGATTAATTGATTGATTGTGTGTTGTTTTATGTCTCATTTGGGAATTTTTCACTCAATGACATATAGGGACGTTACCATATACCGGTGAAGGGCTTCAAATTCAGACCTTTACTAAGGCACTCAGGTCCATTGAGCAGTGAGGGTTATTTATCATTCCAATGACACGGGGCCTTGGTTTTTTAAGGTCTCATCAGGAAGACCCGCAACTTTCACTCCAAAGTGCCGAGCACTTGGAGAAGGAACAGTTGCTACCTATTTTTTCGACTCAGGTCAGTTGCGGTCATGATTCGAACACACTACCTTCCGATCACGGAGCGAGCTCTCTACCAACTGAGCTTCTTTGATGGTTATACAGTAAAATAGTGATATCTATACATGTGTACAGTAAGGTAGTGATATCTATACATGTGTACAGTAAGGTAGTGATATCTATACATGTGTACAGTAAGGTAGTGATATCTATACATGTGTACAGTAAGGTAGTGATATCTATACATGTGTACAGTAAGGTAGTGATATCTATACATGTGTACAGTAAGGTAGTGATATCTATACATGTGTACAGTAAGTTAGTGATATCTATACATGTGTACAGTAAGGTAGTGATATCTATACATGTGTACAGTAAGATAGTGATATCTATACATGTGTACAGTAAGGTAGTGATATCTATACATGTGTACAGTAAGGTAGTGATATCTATACATGTGTATAGTAAG
The DNA here is from genome assembly GCF_033153115.1 of Saccostrea echinata. Lineage (NCBI taxonomy): Eukaryota > Metazoa > Mollusca > Bivalvia > Ostreida > Ostreidae > Saccostrea > Saccostrea echinata. Next base: position 3,610,182 of record NW_026889771.1, on the reverse strand, counting down.
GTAGTGATATCTATACATGTGTACAGTAAGGTAGTGATATCTATACATGTGTACAGTAAGATAGTGATATCTGTGCATGTGTACATGATTTCATTATTTCCAGTTGCATTTTCTTGGACAGTATGTCATAAGCATCATGGTCTTTCTGGAAATGTAACAATGGATGAAGATTGCTATATAAACTCTGGTTGAGATTATTCCTATTGAGTATTGATTGTTTTTTTTTCAGTTTAATGAATGATGCATATGCCACTCCTACTATTAAATGTTTGAATCCAACGAAATATGTACAAATGGTATATAAATCTTTTTGTATGTGTGAATATAGCTCTACTCTACTGAAACGAGATGAGCTTATGCATTAATTGGTAAGGTGTCCATAATGTAAGCATTTCTTTCTCTGCAGACAATTTCAATGCCACTTCACAAAACATTTAACTCTTACTGTAGATTCCTTATTTTACGCGAGTACTTAATATCGCAAAATAGCCCAAGGGCGTCAAATCGCGAGAACAATAATTCGCAAATGGGTGATTTATCTACAGATTTTACATACATTAAAGAACCATAAAAATAAAAGCGAGTAATTTTATTTCGCGAGTAGTGCTTCTCGCGTAATTACGCGATAATTAATTCCTCGCGTATATTTAGGAATCTACAGTATTTTCTTGTGTTAGGAGTAACAAGACGAATGCTGCAAGTGATTTGTTTTAATTCAATCATTAGTCATATTTAGTAAATCAATTTACTAATTTACAAAGACAAATGAAAATCAAAGAAACATGTTTGTTAGTTTGAACAGCTGTAGTGAAGCAGGGCACATGTCAGGGCACAGGAAATTTCAAAACAAAATTTAAAAAAAGTTAAACATGAGTTTTAAATCATTTATCAAACAACTTTAAATGTGTGGTGGTGGTGGTGGTGGTGGTGGTGGTGGGGGGGGGGGGTTTACAAGTTGAAACAGTTGAGTATTCATGTACATGTATATGTATGTCAATTTTGTAGAAAGATTTAGGTTTTTTGTTACTGTGGTGTGCTGAAAATGAAGTGCATATTCAATTTTTTTAGCATCAAAACTTATGGAGAGAGAGAGAGAGAGAGAGAGAGAGAGAGGAGAGTGACTTTTGTTGAGTACAATATATGCCAGGTTTCAAGGTCATCTATGATGTTCATTGATTTCCTGTTTTCTTCAACATACTTATACTACTACGCCAATATAACAAGTGTATTTATGCAATTATATAAACCCTCAAGTGCAGAATATGTCGTAACAAAAAAAAAAACCCATGGCACTGGACTATCTACTACAGTAGAACTGCATGCAGGGCTAAGAAGTACACTATAGCCATTATTTTTATTAATCATTTTCTTGAGCATTGAACAGGGCCTTTTATCCAAACTGTTAAGGTATAATTGAGGTATAGAGGGTGAGGTATAAAATGAAGAGTATTTTCACAGCCATTGAGGACTTTTCAAAAGTGTCATTTTTACATGATGAAATTTTGCTTACTGTTAAGTTTTAAAAGAAATTAAGAACAAAGGGACTTTTTTTTAAAATGGTAGTTATATTTTTTATCCTCTGCAGTTGAGATTGAATTAACTGACAAAGAAAGGTTGCCAGTGTGCATATTTTATGAATTGTTCCCCAAGTATTCCTAATCTTTAAAGGTTATCTTAACAAGTTCAAAGGCAGGTGCAATATTTACTTGGGCTCCAAAACTACAACAGACGAGTCACTCTGAATATCCAATATATCCTACTGCCTTCTACATATGTAATCAGTATTTCTTATATAAGACTTGACATTTAACATTTTTTCTTCCTGGTGCACTGGATAGATTGATAACCTCTCAGATTTATGAAGTCAGACTTTTGTTTGGTACTGGCTATATTTTATCAAATAATAGCGTGTTTTATACCCCCTTAAATGAAGTTTTGGGGGTATATTGGAATAACCTTATCTGTCCCTCTGTCTGTAGACATTTATTGTCTGAGGATGATCTTTATTTTATAAAAATGAAAGTGTGTTTTTTTTTTACCTGCATAAACAATTTGGGGGGGGGGGGTCTATCAGTACATCTGTCTGTAAACATTTTTTTTGTTTCAGGATGATCTCTGAAAACTGCTTTATATTTTTTTTTTCACAGACTTTGTAGAATGTATTCCTTTTGAACTTATGAATCTCTAAGTTTTAGATTGATTTCTCAAAATTTAAAAGTTGTGACTTTTTTAAATCTTTCATCGTGCTGTTTTTTGACAGGAATAAGAGGAAATTCTTGTCTGGGCATAATTTTGTAATGGAGAAACCCCACAGGCTTATACAAAGGTAGCATGTGTCCAGAAATGTGCCGTGACCCAGTACCAATGTCATTTTGGACAAGGTTAAGGTCACAGGATGCAAAAGTATTATTATTGTGATAGCAACAATTTTGAAATGGAATATCAGTCAAAACTCATGCCTGAGGTAAAGGTTGTTTGTGACTCAAAGGTGTGTACTGGCCCTAACCCTGGGTAATTTGGACAAACCATGGTCACAGATTTTTAGATAACTTTGGTATGGATAAAAAAATGAGATGATTATGCTAGACTCAAAGGATGCTTGTGTCACTAAAGGTGTTTAACGCTTGCACCATGGTCATTCAGACAAGGTCAAGGTTATGGGATTGAAGTGAACAATTCTTATCCACAGCAGAACTGTTTAATGAAATAACTTGCAAAGATCATATTGCCCTAAAGGTTGATTATGATCAATATGAGGTCATGAAGAAAAAGTCAAGGTCACAGAGTTCAGAGAAGTGTATCAGAAATGCAAAATTCTGTAAGAAGAATTTTATTTTTAGCTGGAGGAGCATCAGTAGGTGATACTTGGTATACAGGTGATTGTGACTAAGAGGTCATCATGATTCTGTGCCATATTGGAGAGTGTATAAACTCTCTGTTACACAACTAAGAAGTTAAATGACATTTTGATACCTGTACTGTGGATTAAATTTTGTACTCAACAAAACCCTTTATCTTGACTAGAGGTATTAACAGTAGGGCTGGGTATTGCCTAGAGGTTTCATATTGCAATATTTCTAACTGTATTGTGATATGTATTGCAATATTTTCAACGAAAATTATAGGTTTCCTCTGAGTCTGTCTGTCCGTCTGTCTGTCCCTCTGTATGTCTGTCAGTCTGTCCCACTTGGTTTTCAGCACTTTTTTTCTAAACGCTTGCAGATATTGAGCTGATTTTTGGTATGTGAGTGTACCGGGTATCTTGAAGTTTGCATTTGGTTCCGCTTCAATGATTTTTGGCAAAATAACGACCTTTTCAATTTTTCAGGGCTTTCCGCAATTTTTTTCTAAACGCTTGCAGATATTGAGCTGATTTTTGGTATGTGACTTTACCTTGATGAGTTATAGATCAACTTTGCACTTCATTCCGCTTCATTGAATTTTGACGGAATTATGGCATTTTCAATTTTTAACGGGAACCAGATTACACTTGCCGGTAGGGGACTAGTATTGCTAATGCAATACTCTCAGAATGCTTATTCATTTTGTTTCACATAAAAAATCTGCATTTATATAGCATGTATATCTTTAATTGAAGGTAAATTCTTGTTTTTTATTTTTTAAGACATTTATGCCATAGTTGACCAACTGTCTGATCACCTGACTATGTGTGAGTCAGTTAGTCCTTCACAGATCATATCCAGCACAAATTTTGGAATAAATCTTGACTTCTGCTCATCTTTACTTTTGACCCAAGCTTTATAATTGACAGTCTTAGTATGCTGTTAGCTATGACTTTAAAATATGTCACGATCCTTATTGTCATATGAAAACGAAGGTCAAAGTCATTTGACATTGACGTGCTGAAACTATAGGTACAAGCTTTAAGCTTTGAAATCAGGGCTCTCACACCACTTTTTGGGACTGGGGTCGGGGCCGTAAAAATTGGGAAAATTAATTGAGTAATTTTGGGAAAAGCATAACTAGACATTATACGTTAAATTCATGATATACATGTATTGAGTTTCTGGCGGTTGTTATCAACTTAATTTCTGTTTTGTAATGCAGAGAAATATGAATCACAAGTTTAGTAGCTATATATCTTACTAAATGTTCTTTAATATTTGGGCAGATTGACAGATTGGGAAAATTAACACATTCAATTGGGAAAAAAGGTGCCTTTTTGAATTGGGAATGGGGCCTATGAACGGCCCCAAATATAGAGAATTGAGAGCCCTAGGCCTAGAAATTGATTGTCTCAGTGAATGTAAATACCATATGGTTTATTACCCATGATCCAAAGGAAGGTCATGACCTTGAGATAGGTCATGCTGAAACCATTTAACAAGTCTATAAAAATCTTATCAAGTAATACAATAATTTTGTAACTAATGATGAAAGGTTTTCCAAGCCTTTTGGAAATATAACTTCTTGAATCTAGGACATATCTATAAGATCAATTAGTGATGATCAAGAATAGGGTGAAGGGAAGAGAAAAACAAGTTTTTGTTTAAAAATTAAGTCATTGACCCTTTGATTGGAGAGACAACTTACTATATATGACCATTATTCCTTCAGAAAATTGTAAACTAAAAGGTTATTTTCTGTCCAATTTTACCCTGCAAGGTATGCTGAAATTAAGTGCATTTGAATAATTAATTTCTTTTAGGAAATCATTAGCATTTCAGCAAAATTTTATCTGACTGAACATATGGATGATGACCCTTAATTAATAGATACATTGTACATGAGTTATGAACTGACCTAGCTGACAACCCCCAGTTTATTTATATAGGTTAAACCCAGTAGGTTCAGTAAGGTTTTATTGGGTGAGTTCTGCGGTTTTAAGATTGGCGTGATGATCAGGTGTGAAGATCTCATTTTTCTGCGTGAACAACTAGGACGTGTGGCTAAGACCCATAGGTGAATGGTCTCACTCCTACAGTCGTTATATAGTGGTGCGTAGAGAAAGTACATCCTGATAGCTAATATTGCTGAACCCACACATGGCAATAGATTCTTTTATAATAATCACATGAAAATTATATTGTCATGGTTTTGTTAGAAATTATTATAAAAAGTTATTTGTGATCATTTTTAGATATTTGTTTTCTCTTGTTTTACTAAAGAGGAAGATGATTTGACATTGTAAAACTTGTTCTTGGTAGGTAATGATTACTTAAGAAACAATCTGTTGCTAGTTATTTTCGTCATTTGGTTACCAATGGCTGTGATATGATTGGATGGTGTCATAATAAACATTTAAGTATTTGACATAATTTACATAATTACATTGTAGTTTCACTTTTCCTGTCTTTGTACTATAATTGTTATATGTACGTGCATGTTTAAGCATTTCATTGGATAAAAAGCACTTGAATAAGCACATAGGTGCATCGAATATTTTTTGATGCCCTCATTTTGATAAAGTGATGCAAACCGCTTGCACCAGTAGGATGGTGGGTTGACCAATTGATATCGAGAACCTGTCAAACTTTAGTAAACAAATTGACCTCTATTGATTTTCAGAATAATTTTAAAGGTCTCCAGGTTTTCTGCTAGATGAATATAAATTTAATGTGGTCAAAAAAGTGGTGTTGGGGGAACTATTTTATAAGTGTCACCTAAGTGCTAGCACTAATCAAATCAATAACCTTGACATTAAACAATACATGATCTATTTTAAAGTGGCTTATCCTAATGTCAAAGAATGAGAGGACTTGAGAGTCCTGAAAAAAAAAGCCATAAATTGAAGTTTTACAAAATGTTTTATTATTTCTTTCCATGATATAAATCATTGATATCTTAACTGTGTATTCTTAATTGATACATATATGAATTTAAATGGCTCTTTTCAAGAAAAACCAAATAAATATCGAAGGCATGGAACCTGAAGAAATTCAATAGATAATCAGGGGCAGGCTTTTTTTCTCGTCTTAATACATAGCGCACGTTTGTAGGAAATTGTAGTTGTATATTGAACAAAATAATTTTATATTAAAGTCATATTAAAAAGAGATAAGCCGACAAACATGCACTCAAACTTACTATGAGAAAAAACATTAAAAACGAACTTGTTGCTTCCACTGTTATGACTGTGTTAACCTTGCAGATTTGACCTCGATTAATCTGTTGAATATTGCAATTCATCACGTGTTGTCCAGTTGCCAGTGAACGTGAAAAGTTATTCTAAAATGCAACCTCGATCTAAATCAGGCCTGAAAGCGTGTTTGATTGGTCTGTCATTTGCAGAATTAATTGAGCAGATTAAATCTGTTGTTATAATTTTGCATGTCCTCACAATTATAAATTTACCAGAGAAATCTTTAATTTCATATTAACTTCACTATCACTGCCATACACATATTCAAATTTCTAGAGAGAGAGAAGGAGAGAGATGCTGATCAATAGCCCTGCCTCTTATTAATATTGAGTAGATGACCTAAAAACCACTTCAGGTAGATGTTAAATTCTGGACAGTGACATTAATGTATCATTAATGATTCATGACACTAAGGCATTGCTTTTGTACAAATGTTCTACCTGATATAATCACGTACAGTTGACCTTTGGTACTGTGTTTATGAATTCCAACATCTTGAATACCATGGAGAAGTTGAGTTGACTTGGAAGTCCCAACCACTTACCTGGGTATTCTTTAAGAATTTTACCCTCGATATCTTGAATTCTCCGATATTTCGAAGTTTTTTTTGGTTCCATCGAGATAACGAGGTTTGGCTGTATATGTGTAGATCTTTGATATTGCGTGTAAAATATTTTTGGATTCATTTCATTTACAGCTTGTTAGAGGAATTACAAAAAGACCCAAAATAGTGTCTTAAGTCCATACACTCATACTTTAAAGCTTTGCTCTATTTCAGAACGTCAGCAAAATCTTAAAAATACCCTTAAACAGTTTCCCTTTATGTAGTTTCAAGAGACTAATTCATGTAACCAATGTGGGCAGATATGGTGTTTAAATTGTTTTGATAAATACTAACATTTAGGTGATTTTCTCCTCCCTTTTGGGGTGAAGTGTTTTTGCTCTTAAAAGAAGATAATGATTTTTATAGCTTAATCCAAATACAGATTTTTCATGAAAGTTAATTGCTTTTCAGTGCATTGAGGGAAAATCTCTCATTCTCAGAATCTGTTCTCTTGAAAGGGTCATGGTTGGTGTGGAAATGGCAACAGATGTACCAGGTCACATGACATTGATCTGATTCTAGATCTGGACCAGCTTGTTCAGACCAAAAAGAGTCGTAAGCGAAAACGAAGAATTCACAACCAACAGCAAGAAAATGGAGACAACAGTGATGAAAAGATGGGATCAGTCGGGAACCAGTTTACAAAGGATCAGTTTGAAGAATTCATTGTGAGCCGACATGAAAATCGAGAGATTTGTAAGGCAGGATGTCATAGAGCAGGTTTTGATTCATTTATGACTGGATTTTCATTTGCTGTGTATATCTCCAAATACGGAAACTATAATGATAGTTTTTGTCTTGATAATTGTGGAATGGAGGCATTTAAGAACAATGTGTACTTAAGTGGGAAAGATATGCCTTTGTCTATCGTGAAAAGTGCTTTTTCGAAAACCTCAAAAGATCATAAAGAGAAAATCAAAAGGATCTCAGAAAATGGAGATAACTCATAGATATGATGACCAATTAACAACCAGTGAAAAACAAATAAACCAGGTCACTGACTTAACTCATAGATATGATGACCAATTAACAACCAGTGAAAAACAAATAAACCAGGTCACTGACTTATGTGATGTTTTCCTTGCTTAGATCTATACAGGAAATTTCAACTCTCCTTTAGTATGATTTAGCCTATGTACTTGTACATTGTAGGTGTATCGCAAACTCTGATAGATTGGGATGATCAGGTCAAGCCTATATATTTATGACTGATCATAAGATGTATCTAGATGTACATGTATCTAGATATACATTGTCAGATAAATATATGTACTCATAAAATTTTGCTACAGCACCTGTCAAATAGACAACAATTATTGAAAGATACAGAAAAGTAATCTTAAGCTTCATTTATAAATGTTAAAGGTAAAATTATCATGCAACTATGGGCCATTCATTTTTTATGCACAAGTATTTTCTATTAAACAGAAGATTGAGAGAGAACAAGGGTGTCACAAAAAGGGCAGTTGAGGTGACAGCCACTGACCCAATATTTTTTTCAACAAAAAAAAAATATCAAAAAACATAAAAAAATTAAGAAGTTATAACAGTGATGTGTGTTTATTGGAGATGTACATCTAGATAAGCAGGGGGGTCAACATTAAGATGTTGACATATCTAAGTTTTTGCAAATTATTTATAAAGGAAGCACCACTAGGACTGACCACAGACATTGACATATCCCAGGTTGTCGACATTTACGATGTTGAGATACCGAAGAATAAACATTTTCATTTTAAATTTTATGAGTGTTCTTTTGGCAAGAAAGTCATACGATATGTAAATTAAAAAAAAAAACACATAAAATACAACTTTTATTTTATCATAAAAGTTTTTTTTTTTTTTTATCAGATTGATAACAAAAAAGAAATAATATCAAAATGCTGGTGAAATTCAATCAGATATAAGCCCCCTTCCTCCTTCCCACTCAAATTGACCTACCCAGTGTTAATATACAGTTAAAGTATATCATTGAGGGAGTTAGCAAGATTCCAGTTCCCCAAGGCCAGGACTATTTCCCGAGGTGAAGCCGAGGGAAATAGTCCTGGTCGAGGGGAACTGGAATCTTGCTGACTCCTGCAATGATTTACCTTTAACTGTTTTATTATACCGATACAAACATAAAATTTAGAAGAAGCAGATAGCGTGATTTTATGGAACTAACACACGGGGATTAGACCATTCACATACCAATGTAAAAGTAAAATCTAGAGGATTACGAATAACCGGGAATTAGCTTTTGGTGCGGGGGTTAGCTCACTTGACTAACGCACAGGGATTAATCCATTTATAACGATTTCTAGGGAATAAGTCACATATAACGATCTAATGTTATATAGGGAAAAAATCAGTAGAGGTATAATAAATACCTTCCAACACCACTGAAGAAAGTGGTATCAATCCATTTAAATTTGTATTACCAATAAAGCTTTGTTTTCTCTATGTATTCAGAGTTTTGGAATTCCATTCTTTCCCGTTTAGTTTTTCATGTATTCATTTAGTTTGCTACATAATTCCCACCAGCTAACTATCAGCGTGTCACATGCATATAAATGTACTTCTGATATTCATTTGTACTGTTGTAAAGATAGGGAATGTGAATGGGTAGTTTCTTTGATGTGTAAATTTCTTCTTCCTTTTTTTTTTTTAATCTATTTATATATTTACCTGGTATTTATTTTTATTTCAAACTGCCAAATTTAGAGGAAAAAATTGACCTACAAAATTGATCTGTTATAAGCAGGGACCTGTTATAAGTATCTAGTACATGGATGATCCAATGACTTGGTACTGTAGTTTGATGCAGGCTACTCTGTGGCACTAAATCGGGTCAGTAATTACATTATATATAGTACAAGTAATTTATACACCTCTTTTTTCACTGAAATGCTTTTTTTATATTCATTTTCCTTCAAAAGAAAGAAAATAACAATTGTATTGAAATTATTATTTTGATATAATTAGTAATCAATTGAAAGGAAAGAAAATTCGGGAAATCAAACAGAAAAGGAAGTGGATTTTGCTTTTTAAAAAAAAGCCATGAACAAAAAGCTTTATACAGTATTTCAGTGTGGGGTGACTGATACTAGCAGTGCGTCATTACCAAGAAAGATTTCACAGTGAATGGAACCAGTACTAACGAAAAAAAAAATCACTCATCAAAGGTGAATCATGTTACGCTCAATCAACAGCTGTAGGTTTTCTGTTGTCAAGTGGGCCCTAGGGCTGTTGTAAGGAGTCCTTGATTGACAACTTCAGTATTCAGGCCACACTAACATGGTGATCTCCCTCTCCCACTCGGTAAATGAAAGCCCCCCAATAACCTAACAAGTATGTCAAGGTTTCCCCTCTTCACACTTTAGACAATCTGAACAATGGTTTTTAGCCTTCCCAAATTATTGGAACTAGAATTTTTTTGAAAAATGTTTTTTGTTGCCTTGGCTAGGGAAGATGTCTTTAAACACCCTCTTTCATTAGAGTCATATGAGAATTGAAACTTGAGAAGGTAATTTTTCAAGAAAGAGCCAGTTTGACATTTAAGTAGCTGCATGTAACAAAATGTGAGAATATGTGGGGTTTGTCGTTTTTTATTTTGTCTTGTCATTGTAGATTGATAGCCTGGTAAGGAGGAATTATCCAGTTAAAATCACACTCATCATTCAACATCCTGATCTCGCATGGTTCTAATGGAGTATCATGCACTCTACTTTGAAATCTCTATTGACTTGTAACAGTTAGGATCACATTTGGTTACTCGGTCTTATCAGAAGAAACGTCATTTCAGTTATTTCCATGTCTTAGAAAAGCTGTTTTGACATTTAGAGACACTGGCATTGATTTCCATCAAAGAAATCTGTGTTTTATCTATGCTAATGACTTCTAAAGGGCAACTGTACATAAATTTACTATAGACATGATTACGATATAGATCCTGGAAGTGCACATGGTTTGATAACGTTGTAAATCATTGTTAGGCTGTAATGGGTAATATCTATGAGGTAGGAGGACCTTCCAATATGAGGGACTGTTATAATCCGAGGGTTCATTTAGTTCACTTCATTGTTGACGAGAGACATTTTTTTTACCAGTACAAAAGCAATATTTTTTCCCCATCAAATTACGTTTTTCATGTTTGTAGAAAAGCATTTCAAAAGAAAAACATGAATAAGGTTATCAAGTGCAGTCAATATGCCTTACATGTATTATAAATGTTGATGTGAATAACACATACCTATCAATTGTTGTATTTTTACCAGTCCTTAGACATTTATAGCTTTTAATCACGTTAGATTGAGAGCATTTAATTATCCACCATCTAATTATATTAATTTTTATGCTTTAAATTTCTCAGTTTCAAATTCTTTCCTTTTTTTTTTAGTTATAAACGTCAGTAATCAATACTTATAAGGATACCTGATTCCTACTTCTTTAATAAATCACAGACAATCAAGAAAAGGATGGCTGTTTAGATAGTTATTTATCGTTGTTTTGTTCCTGAAGGTATTTATTTACTTTGATGGAAATACTATGAATGTAGAACATTGGCCTTCTTTCACATGAAACACCAGAAAGAGAGTATTTGTATTCATAACTTTTTTTTTATTTTGTCATCAAAAGAAAAAATATTGGTAGCAAACTGTTATTTTACTAACACCAGATTATGATAACAATCATGAACAAAAAATAATGAATAGATATGGAGGGTAACACTACACAGTCATACATATATTGATATACAAGTATGTATATGAGCCGCCTACAGGATACATGTGGAGGAGTGATTTGATAATCCAATGTCGCGTGAGCCTGCTCAACGGACATTGTAGCAATATAATATTACAATACAAAAAAACATCCTCCATGCAAAATCAACAATCCATGCAAAATTAAATGTCATTTAAGTAATCACTAAGGTCAGTAAGTAATATTATACAAGTTCAATCCATAAGAAAAAAAAAATCATGGAATTTCAATTACTTATATAAAGGTTTGATGTTCAGAGGTGATAGGAACACAAGTCATTTTAATCTGTTGATATTAAGTGGTGAATTATGATACCAGGTCATTGCTACAAGAAGTAACAGGCAATACCTGGAACACTTATAGTCTAGATAAAATCGCCTGATTTTCTGACAATTTCAAACAAGGAAGTCGATGTTTAGGCAAACATTTATGTCTGTGGGTCACAGATTTAAAAAAAAAAATCTCTATGACGTGTAGTCTTTTATTAAAATGAACCAATACAGGCACGTTTATCTGTTCATTGCCCCATAAAAATTCAGTTATTTTATAATGGCATAAGAACCATATTTAAACATCTGAAAATAGTTACTTAATTAGCATATTGTCTACCTGAATAGTTTAAAATGAAGACTGCATGGTGCTCTACGTAATAAGTTTATATACAGGAGACAACTATTTATGTGTGCGTCATAGCAGCTATAGACTAAATCTCGTTTAAAAAAACGTACATGAGATCAACAAAAAATGTCAAATTATTTCTTTCAAAACAAGTTTAAGGGAGTAATAAATATATAGCACTAAATGTACAAACTGAAAAAAAATGAAAATAAAGAAATATGTGCCCTATGGAGTCATTTAGTATTTTTTTCTAAAATAAATAGATAAATATGAAAAATATCGAATCCTTCTCCCTGCTACTCTTCAAGATTTACAAGGTAAAACTCTCCATAGATTATTGCATCAAGAATTTCTCTGATAAATTTGTGTACAATCTCATTAGTTAATACTGAGAAGAGGTTAAATACCTTTACTCTGCAGTTTTTGTGTTTGGCATTCCTGAGCAACGATTTAATAATGCAACTGAAATTTTAAATTTTGGAATTTTTCTTCTTTTTTTTTTTTCATTTGAGGAAATATGGGGAGAAAAAAAGATGAGTCACTCAACAACAATAATCTACTTTGATATGAAGTTTTTGACCTGTATGGAGCCTGAGAAAGGAGTATGTCATGACCTTCAATGACCTTATCATGTACACAAAGGTAAGAAAATAAGCAAAAAACACAACGGAATCAAAGTGAGGAACAATTACTGATATATACTGGCCACAAAAGACAACAATTTTAGGCTTTATAGACAATATGCCTCTACAAAGTGCACACAAAATCCACTACAAGATTATCTATAGATCAAGTATGTTAACTTGTTCCAAGACTGTGTTCTCTAGATAATGAACATGCAGTTGTTCATGACAATGAACCCCTGTTATTATGGGCCTGCATTTTGTTCACAACACCAATTGACTAGCATTTTATTTGTTACATATATCTCCAGCCCTTATAACATATCTAACAACTTGGCCCGATCAATCACATTATCAACAAAAAATACATAATGCTTTAGTGGTAAATGCATATTTGTATCATATCAGCAGTCATATCCAATGCTTCAACAATGGCCAAAGTTGAACAATGTAACATATTTATAAATGCCTTTTCTGTAGTACCAGTGGTTTCTAAAACCACCACAACAGAAAGCTCCCTAAAAACTAACAAACAGATATGTCAGCTTTATGGGGAAAACTGACCCAAAGTCTCAGAGACAATGTGCTCAGACTGCTACAGTTTCTTCTGTCAGATTTTTGTAAGAATCCTGGGGGACCTGGTTTTCAGAATTCAGACAATCTGAACTGGTGTCGGATTTAAAGCTACGATCCTGCTTCCGTGGCCATTGATAAGGAGCCTGTGAGGTTCGTCTGTTTTTTCTGCGCTGTTTTTTCTCTGCCATCATCATTTTAAGATGTCTGACTTTACTGCGGATATTGGCATTGTCCACTTCGTCTGTACAGTTGGGATTATGAGCTCGTCTTTCTGTAAAACAAACCACCCACACATTTTATTACTCAGTATCGATCACAATGACTAAGATGTATTGATTCCTGACTATTACTACATGCTGTGTAGAGACACGTTTAACAAGTATCCCACAAATGTCGGGAAATCTAAATTATTGTCTTTGTTCTGTGGTTATCATATGTTCTTATACCTGGTCAAAATTATAATTGTATGTGATTCACCTATGTCCAGGTGTGCACTAACACCTACAGATTTCCTGAGTTTTACGATGCTAAATGAATTTATAATTGCAACGTACTTAAGTGTAGTGGAAAAAAGTCGTGATAAAGATTTCATCATCCTACTACTGAATTCAGTTCTCGAAATTCTGACTATTTTTAGTAGGTTAATATGCATGATTTGACAGCCTTTCTCCTAAAGTACACTGTACAGGTCACTGCACTCTGTTTAAGAATTCAAAAGTGCATTTCAAAATCCCTTTACAAATGCATATACTTTTTTGTAAGCCTATTTGGTATTTCAAAGTTTTCATTAGATAGATATTTCAATAATTTCTTTTTTTATTTTTTTCATACTAGGAAAATGGTGGAAAAGATGTTAAAATGTAAATCCTTGTTTGATTGATCAATGTTTGTATCTTGGCTACTTCATCTGTAGTTTCTTGGTAAACAAAATACTCTAATTTGTTACTTAACATCTAACTAATATTCCAGCAAAGTGCTGAGTCATTTTTACAGTTTTCTTGCTAAAACAAGTACATTTTACACTTTAATTGCCTTAGTTATGAATAGGACTAAAAGTAATTTAAAAGAGTCTTCCTCTCTAGAAAATATAGATGACCCTTTACATATATTTAATAGATTCCAGTACTTGATCTTAACTTTTGTGCATTTTTTCCTCTAATTACTTGTGTTGATTATGTCACATTTAACTGTTATTTAAGAATCCTACTACTACTCCTTATATGTATTATCAGACACATCCCAAACAAAATTACCTCAATAGAAAGTTAATGTAAAGTTATAATTTCATTAATTCTCACTAAATTGTTTCAGTAAAAAAAAAAATTAAAGTACTGAATTACTTCTATGGCTTACTTACTTCTGAAAAGCCCTAATGATACTAGAAACAGATTACTGTTAATTAAAGTGCATAAACTGTGCACTGACCTTTAAATTGTGAATCGGTGGTTGACTGTTGTGGTTGGTGAAGAAATGAGTGTGGTTTGTAATGGGGGACTGCACTAAGGAGGTCATTCAAAATATGAATGATGGTAGTAAGGTCTCTACGGGGACGGCCTTCCACAGAATAAACTGAGGGGTCAAGAGTCCCTGAAAATAAATGTCAAGATCAAATAAAACATGTAATACTGTCACATCAAACATACTTGTGGTAAGTTGTTTTAGGAGCTTGCAAATGCACTGAATTTCAGTTCAACTCTGATTTGAAGAATTATTCACATACACAGGTTAAAATAAGTGACTTTTTTTTTTACGAAAGGGGGCTTTGTCATAAGAGATGGGGATGAAAGAAGGAAGGATGGATAAGAAGTTTACCTGAGAATGTCCCGGAGTACATGCCCCGACCAAGATTCTCCACACTTTCTATCACAGCTCCTTGACAACCTGAGGTGTTCTCCATTACACCCTGATTAAAGCTAGAGGTTTGGCACTTCTAAAAATAGCAATGAAAATTTATAAAGGTATGTAATCTTATTTTATGTAAGTATATTTATGTTAAATCAAAGGAGTTACTAGTAAGTGATCTATTATACAAGCTAGAGTTGAAATTCCTACTATGGTTATTCACCTTTGCTGCTAGAAATATGAGATTTTCACATGTTTATAAGCATTTATCTGATTTTCACAATTTTTTTAAGTACATGCATTTTCTCGCTTTTCTTTATTATCCCTGACACAGATTCTAAACTTCCTCGATTATAAAAGCTCATTTGACCTAGAAATCGATAGCTAGGCTGATTGAGAAATTGCAGCATCAAACATTTAATTGACATGTGGCAAGTTTGATCAGAGAGAGAGGTTAAAATCGATCGATGATTAGTAATACAGTAAATACTGCTGTGCACCAAGGTGTCCTACAAACAAACAAACACCGTGATCTGCATATTTTTCCTGTGTGGGTTGATTTGGGGAATATTGTGTGTGGGTTTGCCGTATTTTTCCTCAGGCCAGCTTATAATAACAAGATGTTACTGAGACTTGTTGTTTTTCAGATTAACTATGGAATAATTGAAGTTATCTCTTGAATGACATGTATTCCCATTTAAATAATGCATTTATTTATATTTGCAATAAGAAATTAATATGCTCTCCATTCGAGGTGAATCCTGACCTACATGTACATAATTTTTTTGTATAGATATGGCAAACAAATGGTGTGAAAAAATGTCTTACTTTTTCTGAGTCGGGGAAACTCCGGAATTGATGTAAATTATAAGGAATTCCGTTGCTCCCGGTATGTGGTATATAGGTAGGGGAGGGGACGTCTTGATGATCGTGCACGGTCATGTTTTGGGGGGTAGGGAGTTGAACTGGAGAGGGACGGGCTCGCTTGGAACCACTTTGCGTAGAAAGTTGAAGCTGAATAAACATCATGTGGTCTCCCAGTCTCATGGCTAATACCAATGGTGCTCTCCCCGACAGAAACTCGCTTATCTGAAAAAGAGCATACTCTTTTATGGACTGAACTCTCTTATTTGGCAAAGCACGTTTATAGTCATTATGTTATCTACAGCTTCTTGAGATTTCAAAATTTTCTCCCGTCAGCTGTTAAACATTTAAAACTGTTGTGTATGTTTGTTTACTCTGTTTCTTTGTTATTGCTTTTCAGTTTTTATATCATTTTGCAACCAATTTTCATAAATCCCAATTCAGTTGTGTTTTGTTTGATTACAACATCGGAATCGGTAAACGTTGCGCAACTCGGCAGTAGTTCTCGCTGCTCTGTAATCACGAATTACAAAATACACCTTTTTCAACTGATTTATTGCGAAATTAAATCTTGGAATATGACCTTTGTTTTGATATAAAAGGAAATCTTCAGGGAGCTGGAATGATAGTTCTTTTTTTAACACCAAATTTAGACTTCACCTACAGACGGCGTCTCTAACGAGTGAATAAGACACAAACTTAGATTATTATGCAAAGATTTTTAAAGGTCAACAACTTTAATGTCAAATAACAAAAATAGGTTTTTAGAGTGAACCGCATTTTAACACACCATCGAATCGCTGTTCGCTCGATCACGACCTGATGCGTACAATTTATTACAGGGCAAAATTTAAAACGCGCAGATGTTACTTATGTAACTGAGTTTGCTGTGATTGCGCAAATCTGCTGAAATAAGGTTTTCTGTTGATTCTTGAGCATGGGGTGTAATTCGATACTCACCTGTGAATCTGTTAGACTCTCTAAAGCTTGCATAACTCCACTGTCTTTTTTATGAAACTGAAAAATGAGGAGAAATAGTGATTTTTTTTTTTATTAAAATCAATAATCAGTTTTATAAGAGATAAAAGATAAAACCTTTATATTAATTTTTGAAAGTTAGAGTTGAATTTTAGCACATGATCTTTTGTACTTCTAAGGTAGATGATCGAAACTTACAGATAAACCAGTTTCCATGCTTGGTATCAGTGTCAAAGTACTACCGTCTTCAACGTCATAATCTCTCAAAAAACCATGTTTTAGGTGCCTAAAAATAGAATTCAAAAATAATGCATGGATCCAATTACCTTTTTGCAACAGATTCGGTAAGTGGGCTAATGTTCTGGGAGGTTGTAGGGTTAGCGCGTGTCAGGAATTATTTTTGACAGGCAGAAGACAGCACATTCTTTAACTGCCTACTCTAATTTTTTTGCCAGCATTTTCAAGAATCGTCATCTTAATTTGGAAAGATTGTAAATTAGATGAAAACTGCTCGCAAGCAAAACATACTGTACTCGTTAGAAAATTGAATTGCTTGATATATAACTTTGAAAACATGCAATAATACGGTGGAATTTTTCCTTGGAAAAAGAAAAACACAGCCTTTTTAAAAAGCAAATTAATCGGATGATGGGAGTAGTCACTCCATAATTGAGCGATGCAGATTATGGAATGTCAAGTCTTGATTTGGCAAGATTGCAATAAATATCTGGCTGAAAACGGGACCACCGCCCTGCTTAAATGGACCCGATCGTTAATTAAAAAACTGATCAGTGAGCAAACATTTTTTGGTATACTTATTTGAAGGATGAAGGATTGAGGTCGAGGAATCTAGTCAGCGTGCGTCAGAGGAACACGTTACACGAAAATGCAATTCAATTACAGCGCCGTTTTATTTATTGGAGGGACAATCGATAACTTGACAAACTCTGTTATGCCCCGCACGTAATGTGCATTCATTGACTTTTGCTGTACAAGGTTTGAGGATGCATTGACGTCAGAAGCGGGATTAAAGCCGTGTCAGGGATAATTGGCTCAAAGATGTTTTCCCTCTAAACACTTTTGTTCAACAATCTTATCCTTCCCCAATATCTCACTGGACATGAGTCTGTCTATCCCCCATTCTGAGGGAAAGCTATCAATTTCGCTTGTTGCCCTTTTAAGATAGATTCTAAAGCTTCATGTAAGGAGAGTTTTGAATTGTTTGTATGGTTTCTTTATTGAAATGGCCAGTGACCTTTGTCGATCATACACATTTTGCTTTTAGCTTGTGGGCGTCCGGTGCGTGCTGCTAAAAAATCGAGTTTGCAGGCTTCAGTTATTTTGTATGTTCTCGACATTTATGTAGACAACTCTTTTGGCAAGATTGCAGACTTTAATTTTGGTTACTTATGTCAATACATACGTTCGCTTCATTTAATTGAAAAGCAATAAATAATCTAAACAAAAAAAATGCATGATGTATTTTTGGAGAATTTTGAGAGGTGCACACTTGAATGCTTGGTTAGCATGCAAGCTTGATGTAAAGCAAGGACTGACATTTAATGAGCGGCAATCGTGTGGGCGGAATGAAGTCTTTCTTTTTGGAAGCCTGGTCGCTGTTCGACCGATCAGCTGTCCTTCATTTTGAATTTTCTACTCCCATCTCTCCTTCGTATTAAAAAGCCTTTGACCTCAAGTTGTTACAAAGAACACTGTCAGGTGTAGTGCAAGCAGAAAACCCCCAAAAAGTTATGAGGTCGTTAATCTTTCTACCTCTCTTCCGTAAATAAAGGTACGTCAGTTGTGTTGAAGAATGTGCGTAGGAGTCGCATTTTGAAAGCGAAAACATCACTCCTAGTCGACATATTGACTTTTCCTGGTAGTTAAAAATATTAAATCTATACTTCGATATACATACAACTTCCTAATAAACCTTTGCACAACATGAATTCTTTGTGCAATAGCTGCCCAATGCCAAACCTCGTTATTGTCTGAACAGTCGGCTTATCAAGTCTCCCCGGTGTAGATCTTTTTATTTTGCGGTTATTATTTGTTGATCGTTTAAATATGTATGAGACTGCACTTGCGGTTAAAAGTTCAAACCACAATTATGCTTCCAAGCGATCAACAGGCCTGCTTTAGCTATTAAGTTATCTCTCTTCCGTGCATTGAGTTTTGGTAAAAAAGAAAAAAAAATATAGGTTAGTATGTCTATTTGTGAACCACTGTTCAATTATGAAGGACTAAGCAGTGAGAGACCCGGAGATGTGACATTTGGAATAGACGTCACACTGTTGATTAAATGTTTTCCGAAGGCTTTTGTCTGCAATGAGAACTGCAATAATCTCCCACCTAGACAAAGACGCTAGGAACATCAATGCATTAGCTCGCGTACTTTCTATGCAAACAAGATTTTGATATAATTTCATAAATGAATCTCTAGATATTTTACGCTTTTCCAAAGAAGGAAACAATTCATCATTCTGAAAATATTGCACTCTCCTGACAATTTCAGAGAAATAAGCTATTGATCCGCGATTTCTATCGTCATCTGGTTTATCCGTCTTATGCAGGATGGAGATTACATTATCATAGTGTTCATGTACTGTTAAAAACTGTATCCACCAGATACCTTAGTCTCATGAAAATATGTAAAGGAACAGCACAGGCAAGTTTACACTTGAATAATAATCTTTGTTTTAGAGGGATAACTGCTTAATTGAAGCATTTTATCTGATTAATTCAATTTGTCACTGTTTTAAGGGTTTATTGGGAGAGTAAAGTATATTTTTCCATATATGGTAATCATGTACCATCCCGCGCTTCGAGGAGAGGGACCATTTTGACATCAAAATAAGCATATTTGATTAATGCTTTAGGAAAATATTTGACAGTGTAAAGTTGAACGCACTTTGTGTACGACAGATAAAAATGCGATAAACAATTGAAGTTTTAGAATGACGTTTCTATACTTTTTTTTTTTAATCTCAAAAGGACCAGATAGGATCTGTGCTATATTGTGATCAATATATTGTTGAATACTATTATAGTCCGACCAGATCCCTAGCGATCTTCCAGATTCAAAGGTAATTGACTTGGGAGCCATGACCAGAGAAATTGGGTTTGAAGCAAAGTCGATAGAACATGGATCTTCGGACATCAGAAAGATAGCCACCAAGTGGCTAATGACGGAAGGTAAATTGGGACAGGCAATTCGTGAGGAAGTGTGGGCGACTGTGGCGCAACAAAACGCTCCGAATCCTTCTCTAAATAGTAGTTTATCTATTATGCTTCCGGTGACAATCATAGACTATACAGACAGCAAGGTCACTGATAAGGAGAAATTAAGAGAACGGTTTTATTATTGCTGTATCCTGAACACCGAGGTTCAATCAATTAAATCAGTAGTGGTTTCAGTCACAAGGTGCCAGGTATAAGATTTAAATTTCGTAAAAACTCCCCCCATTTTTATAAGGAAGTTGTCAGTTAACAAAGCTACATGTAGCTGATCACCTTCATCAACTCTGTTTAATTGACTAGGGACTCGACCGCCGTGGCTTTGGCAGTTGGTATAGATTATAATTCTACAACCGACTCGGACACGGATCACCTGTTCAGGTTCACGATAGTGCACTGCGTAGGCTTAACTGTGTTGACCTAATGAATATACACTTGACCCACATAATCTCGCTATGTACAGATTATAAACACCTACATAGAACTTCCGCGCCATGTAATTATCTCGCAGCTCCAAATTTTACAGGGGTGTTATATTTAGAATTAGCCTCAGCAAATACTTCCATGTTTTAAAATCTTTGTGGATTTAGCTATTGACATATCTTATTCAGTTATTAGACAAAGGTCACGATTTTGGTTTTGGTCGATTAAGCCTCTGTCATAAAGCATTCTAGAGAACGTGGGTGTAGGGGTACTGTCAAAATCTCGTACAGGGAAAGGATTGATAGGGCTATGTATGTGTAATTAGTTGATATGCAGCTAATAATGCAAGGCGCACGTAAGTTCCCCAACTTTACACCACCTACTAAAAGTGTTGAATTTGCAATGTACGAAAATACAACGTACTTTATGTAGGTGTATTTCATTGTGCTGGTTTAACGTCTCAAACAAAGGACACGAGAGGCAGAAACACAATATAGTATAATGTGCATGTCTTTCAAGCTGAACACTCATTGTAACCTGTACTTTAGGTAATGTCTTTGTCTTCAGAGTCAGGTATACATGGTATAATTCATTGCTATAGTTGATTGGTATCACATGCCATCTTTTTTTGACCTAGTAACTATGCATGCATTTTTTTTTTGTTCTCCCCAAATTTTATGATAAGATGCATTTAATCTACAAAACTTACTTATTCTGATGGAGCAGAGTAATCCGGTCTCTGTGTATATTAAACATCCTGGATAAAGTCCATTGTAGTCCCTGAACAGTT
Source organism: Saccostrea echinata (assembly GCF_033153115.1). NCBI lineage: Eukaryota > Metazoa > Mollusca > Bivalvia > Ostreida > Ostreidae > Saccostrea > Saccostrea echinata. The sequence goes on along the minus strand of NW_026889771.1, from coordinate 3,588,781 downwards.
TCATTATGGGGAACCTGAACATCAAAACTCCCCCCTGTTGCAGGTTGAATTAATATTTTATAAGTGTCCATTTTTCTCTGAAAAATTCTGTCACTAAAAATAAAGTTCCGGTCCAATTTTAAGAGTAATAAAATTTGCAGGTTTTTCACAAGAAATTATTATCGCATACCAAACTCTTTGGTGCACACTGATTTGACCTAGTATAATAGTTTCTTGCCTGAGGCAGAAAGAAATTGTCCACAGGACGTGTATACTCCTCAAGTTCTAGTCTTAAACTGTAATATCCTTCATATAAACAAACGTATATAAAGCTGTCTTCCTTCGTAAAAAATGGACTCGCCCGTTACTATCAAACGTGAAAACCGCATTCTCTACGTCAATGAAAGAGTCACGTGCTTCTTTGTTTTTCTCAATGAACACAGTGCTCAGTAGAAATCGATTCAGCTGAGAGCGATGCTGAGTGTCTTTATACTACGGCGAATTCCACCGGACTGTTAAGAGGAGTAGTTGTTCCACGTTTAATTTTCTTGTGGATCAAGTTTCTTTAAGTGTAAAAGAAATGTGAAGGCTGTTAAGAGTTAGACCCTTTAAATAGGATAGGATAAGGGAACGTTTACATTGAAAATACTGATATTGCAACATAGTTGATCAACCCCTTTGATCGACGACACACGCTATAAAGTTTCAAGCCTTATATATACTAAATGGATTCGTTTTTTATTTTTGTATTTCTGAGAAATATGATTTTATTTGTCAAAAGTGTGATTGACATCTATTGTTTATCAAACCAGTCGAGGATAGAAATTCTCTTTCTGTATCAGATAGTAACAGCCTGAGTAAAGAGGCGGAGTCTGGGCAGGAAGCTAATTAATTCATTGGTTACAGATGTGGTGTATAATAAAAAGAGAATTTTTTTTAATATGACTAACCAATCCCTCACAAATATTAACGAATTTCAAACGAAAAGACAATCCTTTAATATAATTGTTACTGGTTTATGAAAAAGTCGTAAAAGCTTTCATCTTTGGAAGAACATCTTGTAAGACTATTGAATGACCTGAGAGATTTTTACCCCTACAAATGTCAATTGTAGGATTGTTTTTATTTGTGGTTACGATGTATGAAGCATAATATAAAAAAAAGCAGCTTCTCATTTTGTTTGATACAAGCACAGATGATTAACAATAAAATATGTATGGTGGTACACTGTGCATTAAAATAAAGGAATCCGATTTTATGTTGTAGAATGTTTCAAAAGTACATGTAGTTTGCTTTGTGCATGGGTCATTCATATGTTTTGATTCAATCAAAAACAAAGCTTGCATTTTAAGTGTCCTGATTACTATGATTTTAATATTTGCTTTACACACTTGATTTATATTATACGAAGCATATGCTTGATATAATGTTTAAAGCATAAAAGAGATCAAGAGAAGTAATAATATACATGTATTTACATACCATGTGATGTCTTTGTTTTAAAAAAAAATCCTTTGAATTAAATTCCAAGTTCACATCCTCAAGACAGCAACTGATGTAAGTAATTATTTTACAGTTAATTACGATTCGGAATCAATTCACATTTAATATATTTTTCAATATGTTCATTTGTTTCATTACTATTATTTATGTTCTTGGTACTGTTTTATATTGTGTTGGGTTAGAGAAGAGTCATCTGATGTCCTCCTTGAACACTAACTATGTTCTTCATGGGGTTTACAGACTTGGAGGCTTGTCTTCTTACTTTGCTGATTAACCAGGATGTGTCAGACTAGAGAGGAGTAAGGTTGTTTGACAAACATTATTTTCAAAGAGATTTTTATGTATAAACATGTTTGATAATTTTCAACCTCTGTAACTATAAACTTTAGTTTATAGCGCCATCATTAGTGCATATACTAAAAGCCTATTTTTATCTAATTAAATACACGAATTTTTGGGGGCATACTCTGTACTTTATTCTAAAATAGTGGCATAACTTTGTGTGACAATTTTGTTTTTATAGATATTGTAGATATTAACACACAGAATCTTGATGGTCGCTGCATCGCTTTGTAAACAGTGCTTTAGAACACTGTAACTATTTGGTTGTTTTTACATGTTGCCGGAAGTTTTTTTTTTTAATCGAGTTTTATCGAGTTTTTTGAAGTTATGTTTTAGCCTTATAAAACAATGCATGTAATTTTTGCTTCCATTTTTTTTAAAGAGAGATAAGATGAAAGCTTTATTTTGTAATTGTCTATACATCCGCAATTATTTTAAAAGTTGTTTCATAAATCGCTAGAGCGGGCTTGAGAGCTGCTTTTGTGGAGACATATTTGATTGAAATAAAACTAAGAAAAGAATGAGCCTTTCAGTATTGTTACTTATCACTGTAGTTACATAAGTTCTAATAAAAAAAACTGTCTTTCTTTTACTTTATTACTCATTATGGTTTATTTTCTGTTTCAAACTTTCTCTTCAGTACTGAAAAATACAATAATGATGTTATGATGATCGGTGTGGGACCTTTTGGAATAGTGACCTTCATTATTTCTGCTAGGATTATCACCTTTTTACTTATGTTTTTGTTTACCACTGGCACAGTATGCATGACCTTTGCCCATTTAATTCACTTCGGAATATATCTAGAAGTTATTGAATACTTTAGTATTTTGATACTTAACACTAAAGATACTATGAAACACTATTCTGTTTTTCTTTTACCCATTCCAACTCCCCGAACGGTAGCAAAAACTCGTATTTAAAGACATGAACGATGATTGACAAAATTAAGTAACATGCCGTGAGTTATTTGTCTTACATGTAGAACTAAGTATTTCATATTTAAATAAACCGTATTTAAATCACTCAAAACGGAGTCCAATCTGATCAAAGAAATATTTTGTATTTGTAAGATCTGGTAGATTGAAATTAAAATTAAAATTAATGATAAAATGTCTAAAAGTATGTCGTAAATATTAATCTGTGACATTTGTCATATGTCTTTAATTGATATTTCTCCCAGTACTAAGGTCTTTCTGATTATGAGCAAAATTTAGCTGAAAATTTTTCGGTGTGAATGGTGTATTTTGTTCTATTTCTATTCAGAATATAGTTGATTATCGAACCTTCTAGAATTGTATATATTTTTTTTTTATTTTCTACATTATGAAAATATTAACTGCCAAGAAATTTTTCAAACAAATTGAAGTAGTTGATATCATATTTCTCTACCAGGATTAATAACGAGCGAACCTGTCTAACCGCAACAAATACATACACCTGTAATTTTCACAATATACAGTTATACACTGTCTGGGAACTCTGTTTTTCAACCTTTTGAGGGTGGGGTTAGGGACAGGGTGTGAGTCTCCACTCAATTCTATTCATTTTTAAATGGAATAGTTAATTAATTTAACCACCCAGAACAGGAAAGGGGAATATTTAGTGATTAATTAATCTAATTTGTGTTCGCCTTGAACAATTTTCCCCTGCTGAGTAAGTGTTAATAGCTGCACCCGTTGTATTATTTCACTTGTTGCAAGGTATCGGTTTAAACGTCTGGCTGCTTATTTGTTACATATCTTACTCTATATTCGATTCTTGGAAATAATGCACCCCCGGTATAACAGCTGTAAAAAAGATCCAATGCTGTTGTCTCTATGTGTTGACAGAAAATAAAATTCTGATTCACTCGGTTTCTGCGAATGCTTACGGAAGAAAAATCACTGAGTTCCCATTGGTTTACAACTTTTGTTGTTAGATAATATAATTAGTTATATACACTATATGTAGATATTGCTCTTTTTGCGATCAAATAGGGCTCTTTTGTTATTTTCAAAATACATGTACATTTTTATGACACTCCCTTATAACCCCCGTATAACTTTGTACAGTTAGAGCCATTTAAATATATGGACATTTTCGTATATTGCTTTTAAATTTGAAATTGATAATTCACACAATGATTGTTCTGACTTTAGATTTTAAATAAACAAACAGCAGTATTTACACCGATTTTGCAAGTGTCTTATACTAATCAGTCCTTTAAAATGTGAATTTTAAAAACCAAACATTATTGCTGTGGAACTTTAAATTTCTGTACAAGTCTTGATCAGATGTAGGAGTTTAGATTAACGATTTGAACATCTATAAATACAAAAATACACTGTAGCTGTTACCAAAATAAGAAATAAAATCGTTAAAGCAGTATGTTTTATAGATAGATACACAAGATAAAGTTGAATTCATTTACTCACAGCATTAATAAAGATAGGTACATATGTTATAAATTCAAAATGTTGAACATACAGTCAGAGGTTAATGGCATATAAAGTGAAAGAATTATGTACTTAAGGTATCGGGTTTTAAGATGTACACTGATTCAGTAACTTTAATTATAAACGTATTAAGTTTTTCCCCAGTGTTTTCTACTTTAAAGTTGAATTAATTTTGAAAATAGTCTATCACAAAATCTCGAGTCTACGTATATTTTTTTAATACTTGAAAAAGCTTTGAATTCCAAATTCAAGTGCATTTCTTCTTCTATTTTTCTTGTATTACAAAAATTGCAACATCTCGGCAACCAGACACTTACGTGTAGGACTACCTGCGTTAGGTGTCTGTATAGCTGGATTAATAATAGCCTGTTGAATTTCACAATTTCGAGACGAAAATCAATGATGAAATCGAATTAATCTTTTGTTCGAATAGAAATTGTTAACCTATTTCTGACAAAGGTAAACTTGAGTAGTGCATGTCGGACATAGGATAAGTGTTGATATTGTGAAATTCTACGAAGGTCATTAGGTCAACAAGATCGTTTACCTTACAAGGCAAACATTGTATACTAGAAAAGGTGAAGAGGAATGCCATATCAAGGGGAATGAAATTGTGAAATGACATCAGGACATTGAACGTTAAAATTTCATTCAAACAGAACGATCATTGTTAGAAACCACAGATCTATTATTGTTAAAAAAAAGTCTAAGAAAAAGAAATGATAATGGAGATGAAGAAATCACACGTTTACATTACCTAAATCAACAGATTTGGTTTACCACAAAAAATATTTGAAGTAATTTAACGAAATTTTGAAAGCCAGATTATATTTCCTAAAAGCTTTACCAAGCATATTTAGCAGGACAGCTGACTGTTAACTCTTTTTTTTTTTTTTGGGGGGGGGGGGGGCTTACCTCCTATTATTATTTTTAAATATATTTTATCTTTAATTTTCAATCTCCAAATAAACATTATTTAAAATAAAAATAACATGTATAAGAATTTAATTAGTACTTTCTCGCGTTTATTTCTTAATCTCCCCGGTTTTTTTCCAGTAAAGAATTAGTCTATGAAAAATTTTGATTAGAACATTAAAAATTGAATGTCTCTAAATGTTCTGAATTTATTGTGTGTAAACTATAGGGAAAAAAACAGAGTGAATCTTATATGTCGTTACAAAGTCTATTTCTTTTAAATTCCTTTTAAATTTGAAAACTTTTTTTAACTTGATTTCAATACCCTGGAAAATTGTACAACAGTTAATGAGAAATTAAGTTAACATAATCATGAACTTTATTAATTTGGCCCATCTTCCAGTGCTGTATTATTAATTTCATCAATTTTTCTATTATTCTTCGACATATGCTTCGATCAAAGATATGCCTTATATATAGAGAGTTTCCTTTTTTTTCAAACTCTATTTGCATCCTTCCTATAATTCTGGTTTTTACTTAAAAGAAAAAATAAAATTAGTTTCTCGGACATCAAACAGCAATTTAATTCACTGCAGCTGATTCCAGAATTGACAGACATGTCTTTTTAACTATAATACGTGTGAGCTAAAAATTTTCCACGGGTTATATACTACTTTTAAAAATACACTTGTCATCCTTAAATTCTCTTCCGAATTGACAAAAATCATGCTACCTTTTTTTCTATTTAGAAAATTATTGGAATGAAAAGCTTTTAATGATTATATTCCTTGACAGTTGTTGTTCATCAGTTACTTGCTGTTTCGTAAAGAAGTCGCCAATAAATCTGAAATCTGGTTTGTGCTTTAAATAGAACATGAAGAATTTGACTAAAAAAACGTCAAGATCGTTATAATTTTTAAACACATTTACAACTGTACTTAATTTCGGTTCAAGCGTTATTGTTTTTAACCAATATGACGATCCCATGACTACCTTATACTTACCTCCAGGAAGGTTAATCTCTTGGAACCCTGGGTGGGTGTTGAGAAGAAAAATGCCAACGGAGAGACAAAACAGGTATTGACGTACTATAGTGAAAATGAAAATTCTTACAGATTCATTGAATTTGTTTAGAATTTGTTTGTTTGTTTGTTGTTTAACGTCCCTCTCGAAAATTTTTCACTCATATGGAGAAGCCACCACTTGCCAGTGGACGGCTGCAAATTTATACCTATACTCGGTACTCAAGGCCATTGAGCAGTGTTTAGAAAAGAAGGAGAAATAGAAAAAATGCTTTCGGAGACAAACAACTTATAATATTGTGAATTCACGCTAAAAAGAATTTGATGATGCAAGGGTGTCCAAATCCGATACCAATCGATGAACTTCTTTCACAGTTATTAAGAAAGATCTACTGATGATACTTAGGTGAATGTTGACTCTCATAATAAAAAATTGACCTTTTAGGAGTTTAAAATAGGTATCTAAAGGCAAAAAATCTTGGTTTTTTTCTCGTCTAGACAGTTCTAACGAATCTCCTACACAATGTATGAAGTGTTCTCATCTGCATAATGGAGTAGAAGAAGAGTTGGAGATCACGAAATGCAACTCATATACGAACATTTAATATATCCTTATAGTGTTGGGAAGAATTTTAATATAATGTAAATTATTTCAATTTGCATTTTCCTTAAGGTTAAATTTGACATAATTTATTCCCCTAATGAGGCAATTCTTCTGTTTAGAAGTATTGTTATCTGACTTTAAGACTTCGCAATTATTTCTTGATCATGGTATGTTTTTAATTCGTTCTTATATCAAGAACGAGTTAAAAATATATCCTCATATTTTGGCAAAATACATGAAAAATTAAATTTAATTATTTACCGTATTAGAAAACGCAATGCATATCAATGTTATCTGACTCACTCGGAGACCTAGTGCTATTTGTTTATGTCCGTCGTCGTCCGTTGGTCGTAAACTTTTAAACATTTTCAGCTTGTCTTGAGCCAATTAAAACCAATTTCGGTATAAGGCATATATTGGACAAAATTATGAATTTCATGTTTTCTGCTTCCCTTGGGCTTGAGGATGTGTGGCCAAAACTATTAATGCAGTCTAAAAAATCTACATGCACTTGAACATTAAACAGTCAAACTAAGCATACTAGTAAACTTTAATAAGCAAAGAACTTTTTTACCAGAATTGTGGAATTCATTCTTCTGAGTCCAGAGTTCAGACTTCAGGATGGGGCGAAATTGGTCATTTATTAAAGATGCATTAAATATCATATTTTTCTTCACTTATGGACTTTAAGCAAGCAAACTGTTTCCATGTTTATAGAAGTGCTCTAACCTTTTACCCATCGTCAATCATCGAAAATCGTCCCTGGATCCACCATTCACGTCTTAAGTTTGGACTGCGCTTTACACCTTCGAAAACCCTCTATCAAAATGTGAAATTCTTGGCTCCTAGGTCAATGGTCCACTAATATTTTTATTGAACAAAAAATAACGGAGTTGTCAATTTTTAATCTTAGTCATAAGATTTTTTGTATAAAGGGCCGCTTGATTCTTTAAAAGAAATTTTGTTAGGTGAAATTCGTGATATTCGGATGACTGTCGAGACCCCGAGGCTGATTCATATCTATTGCATTATTGAATAATCCACAATAGTAGCAGCTGTATTCACTTCGATTTAAATGAACTTTCAGTAACCTTTGAACTAAATATTTGCATTGAAACGGAACCTTTGTTAAGTTTCGAAGTTCATGTACGTACACAAAACAATTAATTTAAAAATATTGAAGTGTATTCAATCAAGTGATTTCCCATATCTCTATTATATCTTGAAAATGAAAAAAAAATCTAGGATAATGCACATAATTATGGTTGATTAAATAATGACAACTAAATTTTCAATAATTTACCAATACCAGGATTTTCCTCATAACTGAAGGTTTAATTCTTCGTTACAATTCATTACAGCAAACTATACTATCTCTGAATGACTTTCATGAAAAACGTTGAATAAGAACTTTCCTTATTAACAGTATTAATAACTTGGTAACATTTTGTTCAGGAGAAAGAAACTCTTGTAGTCATTATAGGCCAATTTACTTGTATTTGTAGTCAGTCCTCTTGTACTCACAGTTCTAATTTACTTGTAGTTGTAGTCAGTGTAGGCTAATTTACTTTATTGGTAGTCAGTGTAGGCTAATATACTTTATTTGTAGTCAGTGTAGGCTAATTTACTTTATTTGTAGTCAGTGTAGGCTAATTTACTTTATTTGTAGTCAGTGTAGGCTAATTTACAGTATTTGTGGTCAGTGTAAGCTAATTTACTTTATTTGTAGTCAGTGTAGACTGATTTACCTGTGTTTATAGTTAATGTAGTCTAATTTACTGTTTTTGTATCTGTGTAGGCTAAATAACTTGCATTTGTAGTCAGTGCAGGCTTATTTATTTGTATTTGTAGTCAGTATAGGCTAATTCACATTAAGTCAGTCTAGGCTAATTTACTTTATTTATAGACACTGTAGGCTAATTTAATTGTAGTGGTAATCGGCCTAGAGTAATTTACTTGTTTGTAGTTAGTGTAGGCTAATTTATTTGCATTTGTAGTCAGTGCATGTAGGTTAATTTACCTGTGTTTGTAGTTAGTGTAAGCTAATTTACTTGTATTTGTAGTTATTTAAGGCTTATTTACTTTTGTTTGTATTCAATGTAAACTAATTTATCTGTTTTTGTAGTCAGTTTAAGGATAAATTAAATATACTTTTGTTTGTAGTCAGTGTACTCTTTCAGTGCACTCTATTCAGAACTTTGTAGAATGTGTATGCTTGTTTACATGTATTTATAATTTTAGTCAGCCAATGTACTTGTGTTTGTAGTCATTGTAAGCTAATGTACTTGTGTTTGTAGTCAATCTAAGCTAATTTATCTGTATTTGTAGTCAGTACATGTATATGATAATTTTTCTGTGTTTGTAGTCTAAGCTAATTTATCTGTGTTTGTAGTCAGTATATGCTAATTTTTCTGTGTTTGTAATCAGTGTATGCCAATTAACATTTACTTGTATTTGTAGTCAATGTATGCTTATTTACAGGCACATGTATTTGTAGTCAATGTATGCTTATTTAGAGGTACATGTATTTGTAATCAATATATGCTTATTTACAGGTACATGTATTTGTAGTCAGTGTATGCTTATTTACAGGTACATTGTACATGTATTCGTAGTCAGTGTATGCTTATTTACAGGTACATGTATTTGTAGTTAGTGTATGCTTATTTATACATGTATTTGTGGTCAGTGTATGCTTATTTACAGGTACATGTATTTGTAGTCAGTGTATGCTTATTTAAAGGTACATGTATTTGTGGTCAGTGTATGCTTATTTACAGGTACATGTATTTGTAGTCACTGTACACTAATTTACTTGAGTTGTTATTTGTATAAAACATTTAAGTTTCATATTTATATATGTGTAAAACTTTTGTTTCCATCATACTATGATTCTTAAAGAGATTTTTTAATGGGATCACAATGAATATCGGTAAAATTTTAAGAATATTTATTGGTCCTTGTATTCAAAGTCAAACTCCCACTTAGAACCTGTTTTAAACACTATATATAAATCACCTCTTTATATTAAGTATTTATGTAAGCAAAAACTTACCAATGGGCTTTCTTGGCGTTAAAAGCACGTGATTTGTAACTTCGAGGAAATGTCTTGAGATACATTAATTAAACTGTACTTTTATTTCTTTTTCTTACAATTTTTTTTATGTTTTGTACATAGTATTGTAGTTGCACTACAAGTACTTATATATATATATATATATATATATATATATATATATATATATATATATATATATATATATATATATATATATATATATATGAGGAAGTTAACGGTTCTTGAAAATGTGGATCGATCTTGAGGTCGTTGAAATATGTATGATGCATATCGGCTTTCCTTTCATCCAGTTTACATCCTGCTGTGTATAAAACGATTGGTTGTGTAATATTCAATGTTTATGAGTACAGCTCTATCCCATAATGTTGAACCTAACTACAGCTTGCAAATAAAAAAAAAGAAAAAAAACCGAATGTGTATTTGCTGAAAAATTGCTTCATTTGACTTTTTTTTAATGATGATTTTGCATTCCTTGTTCCCTATCTCAAAATTAACATACAGATTTCAGTTACACTTACCTTACCTTTCAACATAATGCAGGTACAGTACACTTAAACAAAGAAAAGCATATAAGTGGAGATTATACGACTTAATGATTTTCTCTTTTTTTCATGTATACTGCAAAGCAGGGAGAAAAAAAAAATGAGATCACTTAACCAAGCGTCTGTCCGTCAGTCTGTTTTATGTCTGTTTCGAGATGTTTTATTTAATCATGATTTCTGTCTTGTATACAAGTAAATATGTCTGTGATTTTGTTGAGGAAGAGAACAAACTAATTTATCAATCAAATTGGAGGACATGATTATAGTTACAGATAAAAATGATTCAATGGAGAACTGTCATATGTGTATTTAACCATATGGACATAAGTTGACCTTTCAATTAAACTGCCAATTATTAGATGTTTTTACTAGAATTAACACTTTGACTGGGCAAACATTGTTAGTTCACTATTATTATTACAGAAGTGACCCATCTTAGTTACACCTGTGTTTGATTGCTAATTGATTCACATATTTTTTTTCTTTTGTAAATCAAAGTTTTGATTTTTAGAATACACATCACAAATGTTCATTTGATAAAAAAAATTATTTGTATATTCAAAGTTTTTTTTTTTTACAGAAAACGAAACGTTGCAAAGCATACATGTTAATATTGAAACAAATAAAGTCACACTATAAAATGACCCTGCAGTAATTTTTCTACGAATATATATCTACCCACACAAGGCAAATTGCTAAGCTACCTGCTAAATTATTCTAAAAATGACCAGGGAATATAGCTAGTAACTGAGAAGATTCATTCACTGACTGGCCAATGGACCTGATTATAAACATTTTTGAACGCAAAAAAGGAAGATATAGCTATATATAGCCTATAATTTTTATAAAAATTTTCCTTATAAACAAATTTGCATACTAAAAATATTCCCTAAATTTTAATTATATCATCAACGACCATGATTATATGCATTTTTAAATCATTGTAATCATAAAGTAATCAAAAAGTAATGATTACAACATTTTTCTTTCAGAGAAATCGATTAAATTATGATTACTTGGGATGATTACTGATTACTCATGATTAAACAGCAAACTGTAGTCGATTACAGCTGATTACAATTACTGATTACGATTGCCCTATCCCTGCTATAAATGTACTTATTTTAGCGGTTATAATATTTTGGCGCCTTCGCTGCTTCTTGTCCGCTAATTTATGTACAATCTAAGATATGAACACTAATACATGTCGTTGCTAAAATTCTTGTGCGTTAATTTACAATGATGGGCATGGAACTGGTAAAATTTTTCGTTTGAATGGACCGTTTGCGTTTTTGTTATTGAATGTCAATTATTATATAATGACACGCCCATTTATTTAAAATTAAGAAACCAATATTCGTCTCAATGTTTTAAGACACCCCATAATCTGAGACAAGGGACTCGAGTTTTGCTGAAATGTGCAGGCCTTGTCACATTAATTGCTATTTTCTACATTTCTGAAATTTCTGAAAATGTCTTCACAATGACTTTGTCCTGTATGCAGCAATGCAATATGTGCAAGCCTTGGCACATTAATTGCTATTTTCCACATTTCTTATTACAATATAAGGTTTACGTTCACAGAATACAAAGTTCCAAAATAATGATAACCAACAAAGGTACTATTATACCAAATTAGAAAAAAATCAGTCTTATCAAACTCTGAAAACTACTTTTACTACTACTACTTCAATTGCTACCGGTACTTCCAAAACAACAACTACTAATTGACTACTACTACTACTACTACTACTACTACTACTAGAACTACTTCTACTACTGTTTTTTTTTTTTTAAATTAAAATCTCTCTTTATATAAATTCATTTTCATTTTGATGATTTTTAAGAATATTTTTATTACATAAAGTACATTTAAAAACGGCAAAATAGAAACAAAACTAAACTGTCAAAATCTGAATTGTTCTTGTCTGTTCCAATTTTTCATGGTAGGTGGGTCCCAATTTCACGAATTGCAAAAACGTGAGGCGATGTCTTGAAAAGAAGTACGTCCGTCTTATTTCTCTTTCAATAGAAAACCACAAATGGCTATTTGTACAGATTTTTAACACTATGCTTTATTGTCACATTATTAAGTTAGTTAATGTTCAACCACTTTTATGTAAGGGTTATCGTTCAATTATTGTCAGTCACGATTAACGCCATAACAGATTAATGATTACTGGTGTGTAATTCTCAGTAAAGACGCAAGTGTTACTAAATATTACGAGGTATGTAAACCTACACACTAGCTCCTACTTCTTGTATCGCGCCAGATTCGAGGACGCTTTGACGTAGATCGTTGTCAATGTATCATACGTTAGTATAAATATCAAAAGATAATGAAGGTTGCCAGGGCATATTAGAAAGGTCGACTTTCGTTATTTCAATGTAATTTTTTTCCTTTTGAAAAAAAAAATTATTGTTCTCTTCTGGTTAGAAACGGACATTAGTGTATTTATATGTTTTTATGATTTATTGTAAATGTCAACAATGACAGATTGATATAAATCTTTTCTATGTTTAGGCGATAGAAAATACCACTTAGCAGAAAATTTTAAGAAAGATTAATGCAGTAATTACAGTGTGTTTTTTCTTTCATGTGAAATCTTCAATAAAGAAAGAAAGAACCCATTATCTTTAAAATAGACTCATGGTAAATTTTTGCATCTTTTATGTCTAAGGATCTGATATCTTACTCGAAATATGTACATAATTATTTCATCGAACGGAAAAACAAATATAACAGGCTGTGAAGAATTTAGTTCAGATGTGATATTCCACAACCCTTTTAAATGAAAGAATTTTTTTTTAAATTTAAAAAACTTTCATTCTATCCAATACTATAGATAATAATTTATCTAAGATTTTTCATTTTACTTTACCACGTATCCAACAATTGTATATATATATATATATATATATATATATATATATATATATATATATATATATATATATATATATATATATATATATATATATATATATATATAAAATTTATCAACAAAATTAAATAGGAAAAGAGCAGTTCTTCAAATTTTTATTTTTTCCACATTCTCTTATTTATTACAGGCATAATTACCTGGATAATGTTTGCTTGCATATATCTGATATAATGCCATTTAAATAATTTTATCCAAAATATGAATGTTGCTAATGATAATATTATAAATTATTTGCTATTGAAAAAAATACCAAAAAAATTTTTTTTTTGTAAATTTTAAATACTAATTGAGAGTTATTACATAAAGAAGCCGGGTTATTTTTTCAAGTTTTATATTCCCCCCTTTTCTCAATTCTTGAGGATAACTTTTCTGTATGTTTTGCTGCATATCACAGATAAATATTAAAATATACATTGTATACACAGAGAAAGAAAGACACACGAAGTAACTTCACAATACTGATTTCATGATCGTGTGGAAAAAATAAGAAAAATATATTCAAGTTCAATAAGAATAGAAGGTTGTGGTTAATGTTCTCTTGATATTTTTGAAGTAATTATATTGCTTCAACCTTTTACCATGCATATATTTAACCATTATAAATATATATACCTGTTTTGTGGCTTGATAGAGGCTTGTAGAACTCACATACATATGGCTTTATTTTTAGCTTTATATAAGTTTTTGTTATTTTTTGTTTATATCATTGTACATTTTTTTACTTTCACAGAATACAAAGTTTGCCTTTTTTTAATTTTCTATTTATTAATTTTTTATGATCTTGACCTTTATTTTTTGATCATTTTATGTATATGCCCCTCAAAACTTTTGACAATTACCTTTTCCCTTTGTAATCATCAGGCGAGGTATTGAAGACCTTTCGCTTTAGTTTGCTAATGTTGATAATGATAAGATATATATAGCATAGGTATTTCTGAAAAATCATGAAATGAATTGTTCTGATTTTTAAAGTTATTATCGGAGAAAATGCATGTATAAAATCTAGTGAAGCTGTGTTAGTTCTACTTGGTAGAAAATATTGTGGCGAAAACAATAACCATCTATCTTTAGTTCTCTAAATTCAAATTAATTCTAAAATCAAATTTCAAAGGAAAAACAAGAAAAACAGAATGGGATACTTTTGTCACAATAAGCAAAAATTAACACACTTTTGCTTTGTATCATTGTCTTAAAAAGAGAACTCTATTTTAAGAAGCTTAAATATACTTGAAAAACACAAACTTAAATGCCACAAGACAGTTATGAAATGTCAAGCGCTATAAATAAAAGTGCCTGACAATTTTTTTTTTGATATTTTAAAATTTGTTTTAAATTTACATAATCAAATACAGAATGTTGAATTTTTATTTAAAAAATTTTGGGATTTGGTCTTCAATCATAATGATGATTCTTAATCTTATACTGTTTCTTGAAGGTCAAGAATTAACTATTATGATTGAGATCTAAGCATCCGTGTCTCCTCATGCAAACTGTTAAAAAATTAACCTTTTAATCTTCAAAAATATGCTACATCAAAACGTCAGAGAAACGAAATTTTTCAAGTATTGATTTACCATTGTTGAAAGAATAAGACGGTAATTTAATAAGTGAAATCTAACCATTAATAATAATAAAAAAATTTTAAAAAGGAATTAGAGTATCCATTAATAAGCTAAACTTTGTTCAAGCACTGAGAGACAATATTGAACGTTGTCTCCAAGACTTTACTTCTAATAGTATTTAGCTTAATTTGAGAGTCTTTGTATATTTTCAATAGAAATTCTCAAGATGAATCATTTTTAATGTACACATTATGATCTATTTGAATATTACTTACCTGAGGCTGAAGCGCATTGCTTCAAAATGTAGATGTCTTTGTATGCAAGCTAGAAAATAAAGGTATAACAAAAAACAAGAATATAGGTTATCCTGTATTTCATTTTTTCCTCAGACGGAGATTCGTTTCTGCTTTGAAAACGAAATTGTTGGTTTGAAGGTATATTACTAAATGTTTTTGTTTTGATGTCCCTCTTTAATATCGTAACAAAGTTCAAGTAAAAGTTGAACTAGTTTGATTTTATAAAAGGAACAGTAAATATGAATTTAGTACACATACGAAAGACTTCTGAATAATGATAGGTCTCACTGTGTTCTAACCATGACCCTAAGACCTGAATGGTGTTCGTGCAGAATTTTTATGTAAGTGCATTTAAAAAAAAAAAAAAAATATGACCCTGTAATGGAAGATTCGGGGACAGTTACAAGGTAAAGATTTACATTGGGATACTGAATGCATCATGTAGAATTTTTTTTTTCTTATACGTTTTTTCCAGAGGAAAAATCAGCTTTGATTACATGCATGTTCATATTAAGTTTATTCAGATTTTGGTTAGTATCAAAATAGATTTCCCAAGACATGTAAAGAAAGAATAACTCTTTTTTTCAACAATATTTTTATCAAATATTGGATTTTGAATACGTTGTTAAAACTCAGGAAAGCAGAAAAATAAGATGCAAGATTGGGAGTAAAAAACTTAATAATTTATATACAGTTAGCAAATTTGCACAAATATGCTGCTGTTCTTTAAACACACAGTAAGATGCTCCCCCTCTCTCTCTGTGAATTTATGGATGATTAAGCAGTGCTAACGATCGTTGCCAGATAATGATTTTACGTACTGTGCAGATTACTGTTCAATTACATGGCACCCATTAGCTGACAAGATATCGAGCTTGACAACGTAGGGGCTACTTTAACCGATCAATCCCACAGTATCAACTTCTTAAACGGTTCAAGCTGCACGTGACGTCAGGATGACGTAGGCATTTCCCAAAAAGATAATTTGTCCAAATGTCCAATAACATAAATTTAGCTCGTTAAACTACTTGGAAGTACCATTAAAGTTGATTTGTGTTGTATCGAGTGCTTTGAAACCTAACACTATATGGATCCTCAAACATGAAATCCATTTTCACATTGTTCTTAATCTACTTAAGAAAAGCACTGAATTAAAAAGCTATAAAACCTTTAAGTAATGTTACATGTCTGTCTAAGACCCCCTACGTCAATTCTTTAATATTGAATAACCTATTTTAGGTAGATTATAGCATAATAGCAACTCTGAAACTTTTTTTATAAGTGTTTTTTGGTATTTTTAAGCGGCGCGGCGAACGAGAAGCGAACCTGGGCCTCTCGATCACGAAGCCAACGTCCAACCACTAGGGTACCGTGACCGGTTAACTGTTATAACATTGAATCTTTAAAATGTGTCTTTTTTATAAAAAACCTATTAATGATACATCCTCGAAGATAGTATCTTCAAACTCATGTTATTTTCCGGACGGTGAGTGACCTGTCAAAACGTAATGGCGGCTTATGTTGACGGCCCATTTTTGTTAAAAAAATGGCATTGGATACCTGAATCATCGTAGCTCTTTGTACATTAATTTCTTTTACAATACAGATCTATTCAGTGAAATTTCTGAAACTTTCTGAAGGGTGTGTTTAATACGAATCCCTCGACATAATTAGATGTACTGTGAGCACTGACCTCACAAATTGATACCCCGCCTCCAATATGATCAAAGTCCACGTTTTGCTCTGAGAGACCCAAAATATATACTATGTTAGTGTCAGATCAAAAAGTAAAATAGGAGGTCACAACGTCATTATGTAATAAAGATTCTGTAGAATTATCATTAAATTTCATTCAGTGATATAAGAGAAGTTGCGGATAAGAAATGGGTATTCCAAAGAGTAACGGACGTACAGACAAACGGACGGACGAACGGACACCCCAATACTATACATCCCGACTTTTCAAGCGGGGGCGGGGTATAAAAAAAATGAAGATTAAATCATGTAAAGTATAATAAATTACGTACACTTCATATGTCAATAAAATATAAACGTAATATAACTTTTTCATAATTTAGTTACATCTCATTAAGAGAGCCATAGGCCTTGACGGTGACCAGAGTATGAAGACCTTCTCGGGCTATTTTAGCTCCACCTGGAAGAGGAACTCTGAGTTTAAGTGACCACTTCTTTACAAAAACAGCGTTTGATGATTCCATAGTCACTATCATATTCATGCAGTTTGTCTCCTTGAGGTTAGGTGAAAAGAAAATAATGTTGTCCATGAGTAATGAAGTTTTTCAAAGAGCTAATGCATTTTCATTATACGCCCTACCCTGGGGTCAGGAATTTGACAAATTTCGTAGAGATCTATAAGTTAATTATAATCATGCCAACAGTTTGTGTTCTAAATAAGCAGGTTTTCAAAGGTATGATGTATTTTCAATAAAAAAAAGACTATATGTGGTCTTTCTAATTCTTTTATCACCTCCAATTTAGTGAAAACAGAAGAATAGATGGTTTGCATAGTGCTTTTTAACTTTCTAACAGGATTCTTCAATATCTTTTCAAAATACTTCATCTTTTTCTGACAAACCTTTCAGGTCTTCCCTTTCATATTTAGCCCAACGTTTGGCATAATCTCCGACATAATTCGTAATAAAAATGAAGTTCTGTCGCCAACTGAAAGATCGGGAATCCCTGTATTTAGGACCTTTTTACATGATTGCTTTCGGGTCGTCATTGGAACTAAATTTACATTACCAATAATGACGTGTCCAGCGGGACTATAGCTTAAAGAGGAGAAATAGCAAGAACACTAAAGAGGATTATGTTTTAGATCTTCAATATCTAGGCACTATGAGGTTTGTTTATAATAGAGACGTTTGGAATTAGTAGTTTGGGAATATCTGTAGGAAATGCAAGGTGTAGATTTCAACTCAATATATTGTGGAATTCAAGAATATTATTAATGTTTGCACGTCTATTCCTTTGTTGACAACTTTAGAATTAAGGAACCGACGGGTTGAACCTGTATTTTCTTCCTACTCAAGTGGTGGCTTAAAAAGCCTGTGCAAGACATCATCCATAATCGCAAACACTAGCTGTGTAGCTTATTTTCTGCATTCGAAGAATCTGAGTATGGACTTGCTTTAGGTTCTTCAAATAGTCCATTCAAAAATTTAAGGGATCCTGGTAAAGTTTAGTGTCGAATATGATGAAGACCCAACTGTCTATTGACTTACGGTAAACGTAAATCAAAAATCTAAAGACACATCATGTATATTTGGTCTATTGTATGATCGGTGTCCGTAACTAAGCCTACATACACGTCTTAAGGTACATTTAAAAATATCATCACAATCCCAAATTATTTATGTGGTCATTGCAACCTAAGGAAATGCACTGCCTAGTTTCCTGGTCCAGTATTTTTGTCTATGGAATGGGGTACTTAATGTGGGACTATTAGTTGGATGATATACTTAGTATCCCCCTCCAAATTTAACCCTCATTTAAAGGATAGAGTTGTCAGGTAAATTTAAATGTTCATACTATTAAAAGTACTTCTTATCAAAATATCATAAGTTTTGGAATTTTTAACAGAACATTTGGAAATGGAACACATGGGATCAGAAAAGGAATTGTCAAAAAGATCTCTGATTAAAACGTTACAACGTTACAAATATGACCAATTTAGCCCAGGGGGCATTGATCACGTAATTTCGGTAGAGAGTTCAGTGTTAACCATAATTATTGCAACATTGCCTGCAAAATGCCGACGAGTAGAGAAGTATTTTCAATATATGAATTAAGTAATTTAGCCCAACGTAGATGTATGCCAAAGACCTAAGGGCCTTTGATTTCACGATTTTGGAAAGATTTTAAAATTCAGCACAATTTCCATATAAAACCAACTTAACTTCATTTTGGAGCTTGAACCAAGGACCATGGATTTCAGAATTTTGGTAGGAGTATCATTGCTTACTAGCATTATAATCACACTAACAGTTTGCCTGTTAAATGTCTAGAATATGATTTTTGAAGATTGCGCTAATTTTGATATTTTTGCCTCTCCCCTTAAAATTCACAGTTATTGTTTCTGCTTACTTACAGATGTTATATACCAAAATTGGTTAAAATTGGTTCAGCAGTTCCACAGAAAAAGCTGAAAATGTTAAGAAGTTTACGATCGATGGACATCGTACGACAGCAGGCGCATGTAGCCTGAGTGACGCAGATGACCTAAAAAGCTGAGAAAACAATTGTTTTTTGAATGTAAAATACTTGTTTGTGTGTGTTTTACGGTGATAAGTAATATTGCAGCCATAATTTTAATAATGTTTAAATTTTGTTAGTTGTCAGGAGTCTAAATGAATGTGTTTTACATCATTACATTTTATATTTCAGAAATATATGCCTAAAATAATTTAAACACGTATAATCAACGCGTGTTTGGATTTGTATGTGCATACATGGAATCTGCAGTTAGACAAAATCATCCAATTTTACTTAAACAATACCGTTTTAGTATATAAGTTAAAGGTATTGTTGCGGGAGGAAAATAGTTTGTTACGTCATTTGTTTTAATTTTAAATTACTCCTTTTCCCAATATTTCTAATTGTTTTTTTAGCGACAAGGACAAGCATATTAAATGCGGCTTGAGTTTCAATAACTAACTGTACAATTTCTGAATAAGCTCATAAAACTCTATAAGTCGGTGGATGTTCAATAAGCATCTTAGGAAATTTGAGATATATAGTCTGAAATGCAATCTCTCGTCTATAATGTCCTTGTGCGTGGTGCCTTACGTACAGATGCACCTCGCAAATCGAACAAAAAAGGGAGCAAGTAACTATGAAACTGATAGGAGAATGATAAATATTATCTTCACGCATATATCTTACACGCTTAACGCTCCATTCTGACTATATCCAATGTTTGTCTACCCTTTCGTGCTGGTAAGTGAACACAAATGAATATCTGGTGTGACTTGTCATGTACTTTTCAGGTCAGTTAAGAAAATAAAACTATTATCTATAATACAATGGTCTTAAAAGATTTGTTCTTTCCTTGAAAAAAAAATGCTTTCGTGCAGAGTTGTGTAGATTCAAATGCTGAAAGATTATTTACGTTGATACATGTAGCTAATACTGCATGGAAACCTGATCACGCCTAAGGCATAAATGTCCAGTTCGTATACGTGGGAGGACAAATCAAAACAGAGAGCTGATAACTTGTTGCCAAAAACATTGTATCTTCAGCATTACTGGATAGCTTCACAATGACTCGGTCAAATTTGTTACCAGTATGCATGTTTAACTAAAATGACATGCAATGAAAACTTTTGGAATTAGCTTTTTTGTACACAGGATCAAAGTCCATTGATGTCGGTAAGATTATTGTGAAAAGGTAAAAGTATAAGATAAGAACACTTTTTTCAAATTGCAGAGATAAAATGCTAACATTTAGACATTTACTAAATGGTACTTAAACATTAGATAATATCTTGCACAGCTCGATATCTTTTTTTTGTTGGTATTTTTGGTCTATAGAATTTCTACAATATTTGTGATTCTTGACAACCAGTTCTGATGCAGTGTTTGGCAGAAAGAAAACTACATTTCCATTTACTCTTATCTGCTTATACGAATGTTCGGACTCAAGCTCATACATTGTATATAGATACTGAAACAACTGTTGTACTACGCAGATGGTTTCAGAAAAATATGACAATAACATGTTTGAGAAAAATTCGAACGAAGTGTTGTCCTAAAATGACATATCCAAATTGGATATTGGAATTTTAAAAGTATCAAAAATACATGTAATCCAACTTATACCCATAGCTACCTTTCTAAGGAGGAAATTTTTTAAAACTATATGTCAGTTTTAAATAGTTTTGATATTCCCAGCAATCAAAATGAATTTGAATTACCATACATTTACTGGATTGCAAAACTTTATAAAATTACTTACAAACCGATATACATAAAGATACATAGCAGGTTCCGGTAAATGTTCTACCAAGCCTCTTTCTGTACTCCTCACTAAATATTTTCAGTAGTGAAGGAGAAACTTCAGGAGTACTGTAAAACAGTAATGTGAAATCATAAAATTTAAACAAAATCAATAACATCAAAACGTTCGACATTTCAACACTTTATACAACCATTCCCCAGGATAAATTGGTTAAAGTCCAGGCTTTTGGACATCATTGACAGCTGCTTTTGCAATAAAAATAGAATTCGTAAATATACTAACCTTGTCATTGGTCATTTGCAAAATTAGTTTGTTTAAAAGCAGTCTGATTGTGCACGCAAGTACTCTGAAGTTGATATTAAAAAGATGATTGGGTTTCTGATTGACAATATCTATGTGGTTTTTGGAGATCAGGTCTTTCAACAATCTGTTGGAATTTCCATGGGTACCAATCCCCCCCCCCCCCCTTGTTAGCAGACCTATTTTTCATATGAAGCAGAATTTATTCAAAAACTTCTACATGAGAAGAACAAAACACTTGCTGTGGCCTTCAACTCGACATTTAAACATATCGACGACGTATTATCGATTAACAATATTTACTTCTATTCATACGTCGATTCGATATATCCCAGTGAGCTTGAAATAAAAGATATAACAGAGTCTGACACATTTGTTTCATATTTGGATATTTTACTAGGAAAAGACGTTAATGGTAGCCTAACGACAACGCTCTATGAAAAACGTAATGACTTTAATTTTTCAATCGTAAACTTCCCTTACTTTTGTAGCAATATACCCTTATCACCTGTATATGGAGTTTTTGTCTTCCAGTTGATTCGATAAGCAAAAGCATGCTCTACGTATGTACAATTTCTAAAACGAGGCAAGCTATTAACAAGTTGATGAAACAAGGATTTCAACAGTCTCATTTGAAGTCATCATTTTGCAAGTTTTATGGTCGATATCGATACAATGACCTTGTCAAATACAATCTATCGTTAAGTCAAATACTGACTGACGTTTTTCATACTAATTGTTAAGCCATTATTTCCCGATCATGACAAAGAGCACACGGCGGATGTGACTTGTCGACAGCGGATGCTCACTCCTCCATGGCACCTGACCCACCCCTGATTTTTCGGGGTCCGTGTTTGCTCTGCTCCCGATTTGTGTTGTCTAAATGGACTTTGAGCTTGAATACTGTTCGTTTTCTCCATATTTCACTTTACATGGTGAAAGAAAAACTAAGACACGCCTCTAGACACTTGATTCAGCTTTTGCGGAGTGCAGAGCAAAACTTATTTACAATTTTATTTCCTAGTAAATTTAGTAGTTAAAGCTTGTCAATTCCTAATAAACTCAGAGGTCGGAAAAATCAACCTGCACATGCAATTTATGATTCTATATGTACCAGCAATTTATGTAACAAATCGTTCTCTGAAGGTTTTTTTTAAAAGGCTATGAATTTTGCATGTGCAGTTGCGACATGGTCGCCGCCATTGAATATGGATTAAGCCATTACATAGCCCAAATAACGAAGTGCAAGGGATCATGGGACAAGACTATAGTAAACTAGCCATTGAGACGGATATTGAGAAAACATCCAAGGGTGCATTCATTATTTTAGTTCTATTTATTTATATATTTTCTGCTATAAAAATCATTTAATTAAAAATAATCGAACGCATTTTTGATAATATACGCTAAAACACAATATCATAAAAGTTTTTCAATCTTCTGGGTTTATTAACTTCGATTGGATACAAATATTAGTAAATAGCAAAGTCAATTATCAGCAATGAACGTGCATTAAAAGATTAAAAGATTACAATACTATTCATAATTGTGGAATATCAAAGTAATAGCAATCTTTTTGTTATGTCTGAAAGTTATTTTTTCCATTGCTCTAATTACAATAGAATTATAAAATCGCATTTACAAACACTTTTACACCCTCTCTCTGATTTAATATGCTTAATTACGCTCTATAGTTGCTCTTCCCTACCAACAAAGAAGAACAACTGAGTACAAGGTTTATTTATTTTGTTAACTTTCCATGACAATCTAAATACGTATAAATAATTTTTATGAACACTTTCGACAAATGTAGACTTGCATTTTATTGTGAGGAGGGAGACTTTCATTGTTTAAGGGGAGAAGAAAATTGCAGGATTACAAGAAATGTAACCATTGGCCAGAGGGGTAATAACGAACGACCAGAGGTGTGAAAAATACCAACCAGAAGGCAGAGGTGTGAAAAACTGCAAATGACCTCGTAGGGTTTTCTATGGTTTACCTGGGTTGTGAAGGAGTAGCCATATATACTCGCCTATAAGTCGGTCCGCCTATAAGTCGGTTGTATTTTTAAGCTTATATTAGAGGGATTGACCCGCTAAAATAACAATCTTTTTATAACTCGCCTATAAGTCGGACAAAGATTTTTGGACCAAAGTTTAACTCCCAAAAAACCGACTTATAGGCGAGTATATACGGTAGTCATCATGCCAGGCTTCTTAAGTAGCCGGTCAAAGTTGTGATCACATGATTAAGCTTCATGAATTAACAAAATATCAAATAACTATTGAATCAATAAAATATAAAACACGTAATGAATAAGCAAATTATCTCGCGCCATGTTGCATCATACTTTTACATAGACATAAGAATTTGACACTAAAAAAATAAAAAAGCTGAGACAAAAATCAATAATGTTAATCAAAATATATATTTCATGATTAAAAGAACAGAAATTTTGCTCAGAGATATTATTATTTACTTTTTACTAAAGTACAAACAAATTTATTAATGACGTAAGCAATAGGCGGTTAGGAGATGGGGTATTTTTTGCAAATGACTAAGAAAAGTACCTTTCCATCTTTTTTTTCTGTTCTTATTTTAGAATTATTCTTAAGAAAATCAAAAGGTTTGTTGAAATTATCCTTACTAATAGAATATTTTACATGAATTGGAATATTAAACCTTTGGTATACGTTAGGTACCTGCCGATTATATTTCACATGTTGAGCCATAACCATATAAGAAGCCAATTTTATATCTCTCCTAGCATCTGGCAGATAATTCCACAAGTAATGATACAGTTTATATATATTTCTAAATTAAATCATACTCAAAATTACTTAGCTTGAAAAGTTGTTTATATTGTTTACAACATTAACCATAAACGCTTCATTTATATTGTAATTCTACAAGTACTGTAAGCCTGCAATTCTTCAGTATGCTAAGTTCACAGTAAACCGGCCACCCCTCTAGTCCGGCCATTTTATGCAGTCCGGCAACTGGCCGGTTTAGAGAATTTTTACTGTATATATATATATATATATATATATATATATATATATATATATATATATATATATATATATATATATATATATATATATATATATATATATATATATATATATATATATATATATTTATATATTTCTTTGGTGCTGACATTGTGACGTTTTCTATGTTAATCTCTGCAAAATTTTGCACACATGTTTTAACATTATTACAAAATCTTACCCCAAAAAAACTTATCCTGGTAAATGTTATTCATATTACTTATATGAAAATAAATCTGTGAGATATATTGCTAATTTCTGAAAAAAGTTTTGTGTTATCCTAAACTGAATGAATTTAGTGAAAAGATTGTAAAGATATGTCCTGAAAATATGAGATCATAAATCATTCTATATCATCAAAAATTTTAGAGAAATTTACTCTTTCATAATGATTTATAAAGAGACCAGATTTTAAAAATTAAAATAGATTTATGATAGCTTCATTAAAAAAAAGATTTTCTTTATAAACGTATCCAATCTATTCTATCCTTCATTGTGATAATTTAATGGCTGAGAACAAAGATTACATTAAAAGTATTTGGCATAAAACATTCCAAATGCTGCGTTTTTATGAACTTATATTCGATCAATCATTTGCAGTTTTAAAATTTCTTTAAAAATCTTTAAAACTGATTGCCATTAGAACAATACCTGATTAAAAATTTCATGAATGATAAAAATATTTAGCATTCATTCTTCAAAGTGCAACTTCATGTTTAAAGATAATTGAATCCAACATAATCAATCTCAGCTAATGCTCTACAGCATTTGGAATCCGATACATAGACAATATTCGTAAAATCCTGCATATAAACGATCCCTTGCAGGAGGCATGGAATGCTTATAATTCAATTTTCTAAAAGATGGATGGGCCTAAAGTCACGAAAATGACGGAATACTTTATTAAAAACGTGTGGTATAATCCTGAAGGACGTCCAGACTATTTGTAGTAACTCGATTTTAGGGTTTGATTAGGTGATAAACTCCTGTACTTAACGTAAACCACAGTCGCTTATCTCAGACATCGGTCTACCATATACTATATTAGGATTTTCTCACACATGTGACGTCAAATAGTTCATAAATGTACACCATTATACGTAGTGCATGCATACTTCAAGATTTTTTTTTTTTTTTTGCAAACTTCAGGAAATTACTTTTTATGTTGATTATATATGAATAAGGAATTATTTATCTACGTATGTATATATGTATAATAAAATCCCATGCTTTACAATGGCTTTAGAGCAATTTTCACGTAAATAGAAAAAAGTATTCAGATTATCCTTATTTTGAATTATACTTCTAGTATTTGAAAGGTTAAGATAACGAACAGTAATCTCATCAATCCAGTAAACAAAACTAATCGTAAAGGGGCCAAAAAATGGACCCCTGGAAACACTAGAGGCGCGGGATCAGGTGCCTAGGAGGAGTAAACATCCCCTGTTGATCGGTCACACCGGCCTTGAGCCCTATGTATTGAACAGGTTACGGAGTTCTAGTAGAAAAGCAATGGTATGAAATATGGTAGAAAAACGACAGGTTGTATTTACAGAAAAGGTCATTATTACCACTGTAGAATTTGCAAATAGCTGACTTTAAGCAGGATTGTTGAAATCCTTTTTACATCAACATATTTGTCAGTGGCTTGCCTAGGTTTAAAAATTGATCGTAGTCAGAGCATTTTGTTGCGTTTTGAATCATTTTGGAGACATAAATGCAGGTAATGTTGCAATATTACTATATAAATAAGGGAAGTTGACGCTCGAAAAAGCCAAAGTCACCCCATTTGTCATACAGTTTTGTTATTAGATGCCCGTTATCGTCTATAGTCAGTAAAACATCCAAATACGAAACAGATGTAGTGTTCTTCATTTGGAGTTCACTGAGCTATATCGAGTCGACATTTGAATTATATGAAAAAGCCTATTGGTAAATGATAAAACGTCATCGATATATAAGTAAATGTCCAGTTGAAGGCAACAAGAAGTGATTTCGTCTTCTAACGTAGAAGTTTTTGAATAAATTCTGCTTCATAGGAATCTAAAAACAGATCGGCTAATAAAAAAAAACAATAAGTTCCCTTGGAATTCTAACAGATTGTTCGAAGACTTACTCCCAAAAGACTAATAGAAATTGACAATGAGGCACTCCGGCATCTTTTGAATACTTCAGAGTACTTGTATTTAGAATTATAATGGTTTTTAACAAATTAAATTTGTAGGTGACCAATCACAAAAAATGGTAAAATTCCGAGTTCCAATTTTATTAAAGAGGCATGATTTATTGAAGAGGCAAATCTATGATTTGAGAAAGCCTAGTCTTAATTTATATTGAGGAATGATTGTATAAAACATAGAAATGTTACAAGTTTTGATGATATTGATGTTTGAAACGTTTTAAGATTTCAAATTTTCTAAAAGCTCTTTGGAGATTTTTGGAATCTACATTTGATTTACACCACTTTTTGAATATGTTGTTGCACAATGTGTCTGAATTTTGTCTTTTACAGCAATTATTATTTTGTAGGACTAAGGATAAGAGCTTGATTGAAAATTTACTGGGCCCTGCAATTTATCCTTGTTGATAAGAATTTTTTATAAAGTTCTGGAATCCAAGATAGGTACGGTAAATCAATTTCACTTCCATTGACCGGAATGTTTAAAGTATATTTAAAACTAACAGATGATTTAAAACAATTTCATCTTTAGAAAGGAAACTGTGAGTATAGATGGATTACCAGATGTGGAATAAAAACCGAGTTCGTTGTAATAAAGAGCCTTACAAAGACTACTGGTATATTGTTACAAGCTTTGTCATCTGGAACCAAACGCATTTTTTTCATGTAGACTTTCTAATTCTTTTAACTCTTCCAGTATAATCAAAAAGGAAGGATAGATAGTTCGATTTTTGTCCTTTATTTAAGAAATCTAAGATTTCTTCTTCATATTTAGCCCATCGTCCAGCATACTCCCCGACGAATTTCATAAAAGAGATAACTTTCTGTCGCAATTTGAAAGACCTGGGCTCCCTGAATTTAGGATATATTGAAATGATAACTTATATGTCGTCACTTTGAACTATACTTACATCACCAGTAATGCTATGTCAAACTAGAATATAGCTGAAAGAAGAGGAAGAACGGGGACACTTAAAAGGATTTTGTGTTAGTTGATCAATGTTTACACACTGTAAAGTTTGTTAATAATTGAAAATTTTGGATGCAATTGTTGGGGAATATCTGTAGGAAATACAAAAGGTAGTAGACTTAAGCTTAAAAAATGGTGGAAACAAGACTGAAGACTTTCATGAATAAGAATATTGCTAATGTTTACCTTTTTTTTAAATTTAAGCATAAGAAGTCGATGGGTTGATTATCTTCCGCAATGCATGGAGGTTCAAAGAACATGCATTGAGGAACATCCGTAATCACAAGCATTAGTCTGAATTCTGGTTTTGAAGAATCTATAGACTTACTTTAGCTTCTTACAATAATCCATTTAAGGTACAAGGACACACAGTAAAGTTTAGTGCGAATGTGATGTAGACCTGATTGTTTATTAACGAGAGGTAATACAATATAGCGAATCAAATGAAAAATCGTGTATATTTGGCTTGTTGTATGAACGATATACACGACTAATCACATTCACACTGGCACACTGAAAGATTTTCTACATTATTGATGTGATCATTGCAAACATATGGAATTGCAGTACCGAGTTTTCTAATCCAGTATTCTCTCGTTGTCCTCGTTGTCTAGGGAAGGAAGTAATTAAAGTAGGGCTATTTGTGAGACTTGTGATATTTTTTTTTTTATCTAAAATTCATACCCTCGTGGAAAGAATAGAATGGTCGGGTGAGGGGGGAGTTTGAATCTAATATACGTATCCTCCTCAAATCTTCAACCTTTAAATAATTTGCGGATTTTTTAGCAAATAATTTACCTTAACACCTCTTTTTAAGCCACATCACCATGAATTTTCATTGTTGTTTATTACATGGCTTAACTTACCAAATTCGGAGATGCTCAATTTAATGAAAACGTAGAATCCATTCATTTTTCATCATATAAATACTGATGTTGTAATGTCAACCATTTTGTTTATAAAATTTGTATCATAAATAGAGAGATTTATCAAAATACGAGTCTAAAGTTTTGACAAACTCGGTCCTGTAAGCAAGCAAACAATGCAATATATACATGTTAAGTACCAGGAATCAACCGCATGCACCATTAATAACAGTTACCCTTGACACTTTGGAACTTCAGGCATGGTAACTTGTTTATAGTTTCTGGATACGCGCATAAGAGCAAATGAAATTAATGTGTTGGGTCAAAGAATAAGATTTTAGGTTCTGAAACTTCCAATTTTATGAAACCTTGAATTTGCATGAACCACACAAAAAAAATTTTCTACTCATTTTCCCTTTTTGCGTCTCTCAGTTTGTCTGTTTTTGCGTCATCGTTTCTCTTCAGACATCAAGAAGCCATAAGTAAACAAAAGTGCATCAGATATTTGGAAACACTGAATCAATATCTTAAATTATTTGGCGCAATAAGAGCACTATTTTTCATAAGTCGTAGGGTTAATTTGATACTTTCTTAAATATTCTTGTACACTAAATTTACGCATGTATTCTTAATCTGTTAATAAAAAAAATCGCTGCGGGGATAAAAGCAATTTTCTAAGTTTAGAAATGTTCATCAAAGTTTCGACAGATCAATAGAAGTAAATACCTCACAGAAATCTCTGATAATATGAACTTTAAAATTTCATAAAAAGATTTTGTTAGATAGATAAGAAATAATTAGACAATAAGGGGAAATAAATATCCTCATTTTGAGTTTCAGGCAAAATGAAACAGCTTTCAAACAACTAATTATCAGTAGGTAAAATGTAATTGAACCGAAAAGAAAAAATGAACTTATAAAAATGCCGCATACAAAGCAAAATTATTTGAAGCAGCAAAGACTCAAAGTTGATTGTGATTATTATTTATATGCAACAAACAATGTTTTCAGAAATTAACATAATATTTATTATTCCTATTTCAATGTCAAAACAGGTTATACTAATTAAATCTTTATGGCATCAAAAGCTTTCAAGAAAAATTCATGTTACATATTCAATTCTTATTAGTATCATAAAGGCTATCAGTGATTTAAGTACATGACCACGTACATGCATCTGTGACGTAAAAGTGTGGATATGTCACACATCACAAATCTAACCTAAAGGTGGCTGTGACGTATATAATGGTTTGGAGTCTGGCGTCCAATAATGGCCACACGTGCGTAGTTAATGAGGCACTACAGCAAACTGCTGTGATAAATGCTTCAGTCTGAAAATTGGGCAATCAATTGATTTTGCAGACATAGTTATTTTATGTCGGAAAAAAGTGCAAAACTGGATGAACAGTTTACATTTAACAGTTAAAATTCCGCTTGAATAACTTTCGATGACATGGATACTAGTATATAGTCAAAACAGTACACACGTGCATTATATTATGCAAATGAAGCGAAAAATGCAAAATCAATCAACGTTTTAAATAAACACACGTATTCTCATCAATATCATCAATTTAAATAAAATCAAAATAAAAGGTTTCCTTTTTATCAATCCTTATCATTTTTATTTTGATGAGAATTTTAGTAATATTATACATTAAGAAAATATCATATCATATACTAAACGAAATAAAAATGAAGTAAATACAGTTATTTATACTCTATATAACAAACTGCATTTCATTATATATATCTTTATGTGATACGTCAACAACATTCAAAAATCAAAGCCTAAAATAGCTTTGACATATCACAGAGTTTAAAGCATTGTCGACATGAGGTATTACAGAGGCATAGTAAAACAAATGCGTCAAACGATACTTGGTCAATACAATATGATTTAAAATGAAGATGAATTTCGTGAAGAACTGAAATAGAAAATTGCCCCAAAAATAACAGATAAGAACAAATCCGATATTTAAAACGTACGTATATAAATTATATATATATATATATATATATATATATATATATATATATATATATATATATATATATATATATACACTAGACTTTGACCCGTGCCTGCACGGGTTGACATTGTTATGAATGCATCCATGTGCATATCGGACACTTACAAAATAGATACATCGACACATTGATATTGTAAGGTACTTATGAGATAAACAATGAATGTGAATATAATTCTGGGGGGGGGGGTTGTTTTTGTTTGTTTGTTTGTTTTTTTTTTTTTTTGGAAAATTGTTGCGTAACGGCGTAGCGCAGAATGGCTTTGACCACCAGTTAGCTATAAATCAAGTCATGAGTTAGAATCACGCCGGAGCTTACATAAATTTCACCTTTCCAAACAAATTTAATAAAAGAAATTATGGATATTTATTGAAAATATGACAACAACAAAGAGTTCAGCACTGCTGATACCTATAAAGCGTAGTTACCATGACAACCTTTACATATTTAGAAGAACAGGCTGTCCCTTCTATATAACGTACTGAAGATCAATAACAATAATTTACATATTTCACCCACTTTTTTTGAAAGTTAAAGAAATTTTTAGAGGTGAATTTAGATATAAACAATAAAATGCTTTCTTTGATGGTTCACGTGGGAAATGCACGGCGCAAGCATTGCAGGGGGTGTTCACCGTAGTGTTGACAGACCAGGGTCAGAGGTCATTACATGTATTTACATAACAAAGCTATAAACCTACAATAATGCTATTGATTTTACTGCACTTCTAAGAAATATAATGTGAATTTTTTGCATGGAATCAAATATTTCTTTGCCCTTAGTTTATGTTTCATATTTACCGCGTTATAAATTCAGCAGTGAAGGTAATAGTAAACATGCCGAACAAATTCAAGTTGCAATCATTTAGAAACATTTCAAATTGAAAATATCGGTTATATTGACGTTATTTAATTTCTTCGATTTATTTCAAAGTTAAGAAATGAAAATAATGTTATTTTAATTTTTGGCGGGAAAAAGAATGCTTACTTCACTAAGATGTGATTCTAGCTGGAGCTGTAACACCCCCATCCCCCTCCCCTCAATAAAGCATAAAAGAAAGGAAGGATAAAATAAAATCGGGTAGTAACATTAATATTGCTCCTACGATCATGAGCTTTTTGCCCCCGTTGAGATGGCCAGAGACATAAATAACATATAATAAATGTGTCCCCGAGATGGCGAATGATTACCCACGTGGCCACAATATCACATTTGTATGGATAAACTCAGAAAGATAATACAAATACGTGTAAATTTTCATTGGAAATTTGCTATATATTCTGTTCATATATATTTATGATTTCTTATATATATTTATGATTTCTTATTTTCTTATTTCTTATAAGAGAAATTATAAAATAACAAATATATAATTATCTACTTAGTACTTCTTTTGTCTTCTCTGATTTGAACACTGTGATTTAGCATGAATGTAATGCGCCCGCGCAAGATTGTAAAATCCAAAAAAATCCAGATGATTTCCGGAATTTTTTGTGGAATTTTCGTTGATTTTTAATTAGCGAAGTCTAATTGAGAAAAAATAAAAACAAATTGGTAATCTTCAAGTACCAATTATGTTTAAAATATATATAACAAAAGACAGTACTCTTCCGATTTATCGGTATTAAAGGCCAAAAATTCGATTATTATTCGTCTATTATTTTAATATAGTAGTATATATATATATATATATATATATATATATATATATATATATATATATATATATATATATATATATATATATATATATATATATATATATATATATATATGAGAGAGAGATTCAATGTTTTGTAGTTGGACAAGAGATTTATTTCACGAGTGGGACAGGATTTTTTTAAATTTTCATGTGTGCGAAGCACGTGTGAAAATATCAAAAATTACTGTCTCACGTGTGAAATAAATTCCATATCCAACTACAAAACATTGAATTTTCTGCTTATTACATTTTCTTTGATTTTCCCTTTGCCTGTCTTTTCTTTACACAGTGTCATATAGGCTGTTACGTCATAGCTGAGCAGTTGAAACGTCATGGCTTAGTAGTTGTGAGATTGGAAACATTCTAACATGCATACTTGGGAAGAAATTGGCATCTTTAGTCCCTATTAAAATGGTTAAGTTACTATCTCTATCTTAATACAGGCCAGAAATTATTTTTATACTTACTTTGATATCCTTTCACACTGTGAGAGAATATCACTCCGGTATCCTTTCACGCGGTGTAGGAACATCACTTTTATTCAATAAATAAATCTCAGTATTTCACTGTTGAAAATATAATTATATATATAAGCACTGAAAATGACCAAAGACACGAACAATAGAAATCGTCAAATTTTTGGGACGCCCTGTCCCTTCCTCAGGACAAAGAAAAAAGTTAAGAAGTCATAAAAACAAAGGACACAGAAAAAAAAAAACAACTAGCACTACTACTAAACTACCAAACACTATGTATTTACAACGTTTGTTTAATTTGAAGTTTATAACCGGTTGTAAAAAAGGAATCCGGACCGCTATAAAATACGCCCGGTCTCTCTCTCTCTCTCTCGAGAGAGAGATGGATGGGGGTTAGCAAGCACACAATCCTGTGTATTCTAATCGTGGTTAAAAATTCAAATTTTCAATTTTAAAAACAACATTAGAAAACATGAGTGTCTTTCTTTTCTGAAGGAAGAAAATGCTGTATGGATATAAATTAGCTGTAGAACTGGTTGAGAAAATTCGGACAGTCAAAGCAGAGATCTGACATTGTAAAAACTTTCGATTGACGGCGCCGCGTTTTTTGTCACACGCTTTTGGTTTAAATTCTTGTATTGTTTGCGTTCCTCCACCAGAAAGCATGGTATAAAAAGTGAAGATAACGAACAGTGATCGAACTAAAAAATTCCTAAAGCAATACAAATCTGTGAACAGGATATAAAACAGCGGTCCCCGGAAATTCAACGTGGGATCGGCTTGAGACCTAGGTACTGATCAGATGGACGGAATATTCATCAGTCATATTTAGTATTAAAAGAGAGGCCTAACAATTGTTTGAAAAATATCAGCCAAAATACGACCCAATGATAGGTTATATTTTCAAACAAGGTCATTATAACGACCAAAGAATTTAGAAAATGCTGACTTTAAAAGAGGATGTTGAAATCCTTGTAACATCAACATATCTGTCAGTAGCCTGCCTCGGTTTAAAAATTGATTGTACTGAGAGCATGCTCTTGAATATAGATTAGGATGGAAGACGTTAATACCATATATGAGTTATAGGAAAGGAAAGTTTTTATGGATAAGCAGAAGTCATCTCGTATATCATACAATTTAGTTGTTAGTTGGCACTTATCGTCTATAGTTAGTAAAACATCCAAATCTAAAACAGATATGGCCACTCTGAGCTGCCTTTTATTATTTCGAGTTCACTGGGATGAATTGAATCGACATATAAACGGAAATAACGATTGTTAATTGATAAAACGTCGACAAAATATCTGAATGTCGAGTTTTTTCATGTAGAATTTTTTGAATAAATCTGCTTCATAGGAATATAAAAACAGGTCGGCTAATAAAGGAGCACAATTAGCGTCCATCGCACTTCCAACAGTTTATTAGAAGACCTAGTCTTCAAAGACTACATAAATGTTGTCAATGAGGAACTCCAACAAGCTTTTAATATCAACTCAAGCGCACAGTGCAGGAAACTAATTTTGTTACCGAATCGATGCTGAGTTGAATGCTTCCTTCGCTTGCTCATTTGAATGCTTCCTTTGTTTGCTAATTTAATTCTAGTTATCCTTATCCTGATGCTACCTTTGCTGTTTTATAATGAGGTCAGTGCTACCGAAAGTAGCATCATGCTACGGAAATAGTTAACTGAATTTCAGCATGTAGTTTAAAGCAATAAAAGTGCCTTAAATAATCATTGAATCATAATATTTCATTATATATTGATAATTTGAATAATTTAACCACTTTTCATTCTGTTTTCAATTTTTTTGAGAAAAAAAATCATTGATTTTCTGATGTTAGTAGGACAATGCTGATTGTAAGTAGGTCAATGCTAGTTTTGCTAGTGCTATCCATTGCTTGCTGATGCCGATCCAGGCAATGCTGTTTTTTAAATGCTGATCCTGATGCTAGCTGGATGCTGATGCTTATTTTGCTTATGCTGATGTTGACTTATGTAATAAAATTAGCTCCCTGCACTGTACTTGTGTATAGAATCAGTGTGATTTTCAAGGAAGTAGTTATGTTGATGGACGAAGGTATTTTTGCTTGGATCTGTAGCTTTCTTATTTGTCTGCGGGAATTTTCTCATCGACAGTTCTGCAGCTATGGTAAACATGTACATTACATTCAGGAACTAAATGCGGGGAAGCGTTTTACTAAAAAGATTTGAATTTTCTAATTTTAGAGGTACTGTTTTGCAAAGAACTCAATACCGACAAAGAAAAGAAAGAAGCGCATAACAAGTTGACAAAGTATAAATTCATAATGCCAATTTCTTCCAAAACTAATTCCCGCAAATCTACAGTTTGAGGGTTCACAGAATGGTCACTGCATTACAATCACCCACGCAGGACCTTGACTGAAACATCTCTGGGAGCAGATCGATAATTCAGGGGATTTTTCTACATTGTGTTTTGTCAAGAGAATAAAGCTGAAAATCGGATTCTCTTCCTATCTTAGAAATTGGGTGCGTTTTTTAAAGGAATTTGAAAGAATAGAATAGTTAAGTATATAATCTATTTATCTCACACGGTTGAGAGTTACATATACATACTTGTATATGTAATAATGGA
This sequence comes from Saccostrea echinata, assembly GCF_033153115.1. NCBI lineage: Eukaryota > Metazoa > Mollusca > Bivalvia > Ostreida > Ostreidae > Saccostrea > Saccostrea echinata. The sequence continues at coordinate 3,553,379 of NW_026889771.1, read as the reverse complement.
ATTTTGCGAATAGCGCTGACTTTTACAATCGACGACTTACTTTTACACTAGGACAATATACGGAAGCCCATTTGTGATATAAATATTAAGCTTAAGAGTTAATCAAACAATAAATATGTGCCATTTCAAAGCACATATCACGTTGTCTAGGAAGGGAACGGCATCCACCCTATCCTAAACCCCTCCCTTTCCATATTGTTGCTTCTTTTCGCTCCGGAAAGTTTTTTCTTCCTTATTTCATTCCTTCAGAAAATATGATTGAAAGGAAAAACTATCCCTCACGAGTAATGTAATTTAAGCTATATAATTCTGCCTCCCATCATCTCTTGCATTAATTGCATACCAGTTAATTATGTTAGTGCCCCTTACACCGAACCTATAACCATTATTAAGGTTTTCTTGTCTATTATCAATTCCGTACCTCCGTACATAACACAGGTTTAAATGTCATAGTAAGCCGTCGACTGTAAAAGTCAGTGCTTCTCGCAAAATTCCAATAATAGATATTCTATATATAGAATGAAATAGAAAACATTGATCTTGGGTGTCTTCTTAAAGGTCGAAATTTATTTTTGCAGAGAAAGAGGGAAGCTTGCTAAACATCTTGTTTGTACAGTTAATCAAAGCCCCAAACTCTAAAATCAAGTAAATCAAGTAACAGGGTTAATGTAAAGCACTGAACAGAACATTTCTGTCATCAGAATCAGCTTTCTTTTCAATAGTAATTTTTTTTTACAAATAGTAGACATTAAGTCATAAACTGCAATTTTTCTTTCAAATTAAAAAGCACTGTTACAACGCAGATGTAATATTGACACAAAATCTAATAACATACTTATTGGATTGTTACATTTTGCGTTATTACATGTTGCGGCGAGATTAATGACCAATGCAATAACACAAAATGAAATAACATTTTTTTTGATTGTTACATTTGCGTAGTTACATTTTGCTTCGCGCTTGATATAGAATGTTATAACGCAAAATGTTAAGAACGCTTTTTATCTCCAAAAATATACGCTTTTTTCATAGAAAGTGGGAAATGTATTGCAATCAATAAAAGTTTCTCAATGTTAATTAAATTTGACTCCACTATTCAGAATAATGATATATTTCCTGTTGATATGCATTTGTATTGATTCCAAAGCAAAGTTTATCAATACAAAATGTCATAACTCTATTAGTTGACTTAACAATAATAACCGTACTTTCGGAATTTTCTTGTTAATTCTTCTTTTGAATGTGTTCTTGTAATTACATACCTCCAAATATTTTTCATACAAATCGAATAGCTTTTCTTATAAACAAATATATGTTATATGTATTATATAACCACTTTTTCTGTTATATTTTATTGTCCCTGTTAACAAAAATTATTTAACTCGTTGTGCCTAGGGAAATGGGTTCACCCTGAATAAGGGTAGAAACTTTTTATCTCCAATAATACTTGTACTTATTTTATTTTTACTTTTGTATAATTTGAATGGATCTCCACACAGAAATCAGTCAAATCAGTCAGCAATGGTTGTCAAACCTTAATTTGAAATCCAGTTACAATTGCGTAAATATCGACGCAAAATGGTTTATTTCCCGTTTTGCACACATTTAAAAATTAAGTGTAAGAAAAATGTATGCAAAATACTATAATACTATAAAATAAGCTGCTGATAAGGGAAACGTAAAGAAAAAAAACCAAATACATTTTAAATCCTGCAACTTTTAACAAGATAAAGAATCCCATTATGATCTTCACCTTGATCATCTAATCATCCAATAGATACAAATATTTACTTAATTCTCAGGTTCCACCACTTGTGTTCACTTGCTTTGTGTTGCATAAGTTAGCTTATCAATTGATTCATTTATGGATGCTGAGAGTTAAAGAGCATAATTTGGGGGGGGAGGGGGGCTCTAATATATCAGTAAAATAAGAAAGACATATTTATCAAAATATCTTTTTTTAACAACACATTGGTTAAATACAGCTTAATCAAAGACAGAAAGCAGATTATACAAACCTATTTCATACTTACTGTTCTATTCCTAATTACCAAATGTGTGCAAAACGGGAAAACACTTGTAAAACGTAAAAATGCAAAATGTAATTATCCTGTCCCAGTTAATTACATTTTGCGTCGATATTTTTTGCGTTTTCAACACAGCACACCTATAATTTAAACAATTTATTAAGTCATTTTAAAAATAAGATATATATGTATATATATATAAAAAATTCGGTAGCACGGATTCTATATATGATCACCTCTTACACTCATTGATCAAAATATTTATATTATTGTTGGTCATGATTGTCATAGAACCTTATTAATATAATGTACTTTTCTTTTGCAAAGAATCACGAATCATTGTTAAGAAGTATGGAAAGCTCAATATACATAAGAGCTGTTACCTCTTATTTTCATCATCGAGAACATTTATGTCGACTGTTATTATTATATTAATCAGAATTCCTCCTGCATATTTGAAAATCACGACTTCTAATTTTTCAAGTAATTTTATTTAAATCGAAATACATATAAGGTTGTCCTGTTTGATTTCTTTCCTTTTTATTAGAACTATCATAAATTCGTCTTGTCATCTTGGTTTTGTTTTTTTAACGCTTTCAACATAATATATTAATTATGTTATTTATTATTTATTATATTATGAATTATATTAATTATTGCAGATAAGCGGGAAGCCCGCTACATATTTGTTCTAAGAAAGAATTGTACAAAATATATAAAAAGCTAATCAATTTGTAGTCCATATATATTTAATATGACTTGTTTAAGTTTAGAATAGAAGGAATAAGCATGCATCTAAAATGCTGTATTCAATTATGCCAAGTTCTTTATTTATTCCCTCTCCATATCATTATAATTATCATTGTATAAATGATGATTTTAAAATGATAATACTTTCCTTAATAATACCACAAACAACTACATTGATGATAAAATGTTCACTCTCATTTCTTTAAGTTTAAAGATATGAAAGTGATTTTTTCCCCAAGTGATGGGAGCAAAAATAATTTATATCTGTCAATGAAAATTATTCATCTGTACATCTGTATCTTTTTAAAAACTGCATGAATGGCAGCTATGTTTCAACAAAGACGATGAACATTGTATAAGCAAGTAGATGATTTCATAAGAAAGAATTATCATTGACATTAATACAAAACACATCTTAATACATGCAAATAAATACTAAATTATCATTTTTAATATAAAGGATATTTTTGCGAACACCTACATGTATTATGTACTTAACAATAATAAAGTTGTTTTGAATAGAAAAATGTATTTTAATAGCACGTGAATCACGAACGAAAACACCACGATTCAATCATAAAAAAGACACGAGTCAATTAATTCAAACACATACAAATTTTGATAGACATAAATAGATAGCTGAATATCAATCATAATATAACTGGTATTGGTACCTAATGACAATTTAAATTTGAAAGTATTTATTAAAGGTCAGAAATGAAAACATTTTTCCAAATATTCAAATGTGAAGAAGACGTTTCGCAATTTTATATCCTGATCATCATGCTAATAAATTTTTATTTATTTAATCATGCTAAAAGAAAAAAAAAATCTGTCGGTAGAAATACAGTCTGTAAATATGAAATATGTTTAATCAATAGACAATCGCACCACACTGTATTATAAACAGAATTATAAATGGAAAAAGATAGTGAAATAATTGCTCCAAAAATTTTAAATAATGGCTTAAATTCCACTTACAGATAGATGACACAAACAAAAAAAAAAATAGATGCCTGGATTGATATATATATATTAGGCATGTTTTGGTTGTAAATGATCCAGATATCAATTTTTTATTAAATATTAAGAATATGTAAACTTTCTATGATGTTTAGAATTCTTCCTTTCTGCAATAATCCATATAAATCTATGCCACTTTTTATCCCTTTATAGGACATAATTCTGAAACATTGAATGATAGATTAAAAATCTACGCGTTTAAAGTTATTCATTTTACTTATATAAAGATGACTTGAGTTGTTATTTTTATGGTATTTGTATAAAGAAAAGTTTGTATCATCTGTCCTTAAGGTTTTCAGACACACACTATTTAACAAAGTCTCTGAGGAAATACTTGGAAATACTATTTCTTTGGATGTATATAATATGTTTTATGTTGTCTTATGTTTAAAAAAAACCTATATTATTATAAAACAGTTCACGAATTTTTAATCTGTCGTCAAACATAAGGTCATTGAAAAAAAAAAACAACTATATTTTGATGAGAAGAAGAATAAGCACATGATTTTAATAAGTTTTCTTTCAGTTATATATATATATATATATATATAACTCAACAGAAGTTAGAAATTTTTAAAGCTCACACCTGAAGAAAATATTACCCAATAAATGAAAATACTATTGGTCTTCAGATGTTATGTAGAATGCTCTCTCTTTCTTTCACTCTGAACATATTGTCATTTTAAATGTTTTATTGATTGATTGATTGTAGTTTTGCGTCCCTTGCAGGATTATTTCAATGAGACATGACCATATACCGTTGAAGGGCTTCAAATTTAGATCTTTAGTCGGCAATCAAGGCCATTGAGCAGTGAAGGATCTCTATCGCGCCAACGCCAGCCATGACACAGGACATCGATTTTTTGAGGTCTCATTCGAAAGGCCGCAACTTTTACTTCAAAGTACCGAGTACTTGGCGAAGGAACAGTTGCTACCTATTTTTTGTCGACTTAGGTCTGCTGGAGCCCACGATTTTCCGGTCACAGAGCGAGTGCTCTACCGACTGAGCAAACCTTAAGGTCTTATATTTTTTTAAAGCATATGAAAATATCAGTATAACTTAACAAGAATAGATGATGATTTTTCGTTAAAACAATTTATTATACTTTCATGTTAAATACTAAAATCTGATTGGTTTAGACGCATTTAACAATCCGTAATGTTACCCTCAGCGTTAGCAACACACTTGACAACGGGTAACATTACGAAAATATCACATGCGTTCAAATCATGCGCGTACGGTTCACCGTAGAATTCTCAAAACGTCAGTTGTGCGTTTGAAAGAAGCCGAATAAACGAGGTCAATAAAAGCTTGCGTCCGATGTAGCTTACTTGAAAACAACAAACGACAGACGAAACATCCTTGCGAGTGCAAACTTTAGATGATAAAGGACTTTTTGAGTAGCAAACAAACAATAAAGAGGTTGGTAAATCTTTTCCGAAGCTTTCTTATTGAGAAAAATAGAAGCGGGGAGTTTGAAAGCTTTCTAATCGTGAACTTAACGACGATCTCCGATTTTTTTTTTATGACATCCGAAATCAATAAGACATTCAGTATAATAAAATAAATAGTGCACGTTTTTGAGGGTAACAGTTGAAATTGACACCCCTCGGAAAACCATTGTCAACCTCCGCTGACGCGTCGGTTGACAATGGTTTTCCTTGGGGTGTCAATTTCAACTGTTACCCCCAAAAACGTGCACTATTTATATAATATTGTATCATGCTGTTTGACTATTTATGCGATATTTTATATTCTAGCGACTCACTTTTTGAAAAAAAAAGAGGGCAAGTAAATTCATTTTTTTAAGTATTCATGCTCTTGCAAAACAAATAAGTTAGGAAAAGAAAAAGAAATATACAGGTAACAGTGAAATATTATAGCATAAATAAAACGATGGATGATGGAGAAGCTAAAGTCATACCGTTTGTCATATAGTGTAGATGTAAGTTAGCCATTAACGCCCTAAGTCAGTATCATATTCAGCCTGACTGTGGAAGACGAGGTAAAGGCGTCCTGTACATTCCCTATTGTAACGAACAATCAACCTGAAAGTTACTTCATTATGACAAAAGTGATTTTTTTTCAAACATATGTTATCTTTCCTAATACCTTCAATATTTATTTGGGTCGCATGCAGTACATTATAACAAAAATAAATAAATAAATACGTAAAGGAATACAAATAAAAAAAAAAACAATAATTAAAAACAAAACCACTGAAAAAAATATCAGGTTTGTTGAGATTTACTATATCTCACTTTATTTGATTACTGAGTCTCAGTGATTTTAAAACAGATTTTTAAGAACACTGAAATAGTAGTGCATCACGTAAGAAAAGAATTCTTACCTAAATTCTTTATGAATTCAAGTTTATCTGATTTTGATTCATCAACTGCATTCGTAAAAGAATGAAATTTCCGAAATTATGATAATATTTTAAAAAAAAGCTATTCCTGAATAAACATGCTCTCTATATTATCCAACATAAAATAACAAATCATTAACATTTACATTCAGATTAAAGTCGGTACGTGATCAAATCTACTATAAAGCCCTTCGGGTGTTACAGAATTTGATCACGAGACCGACTTCATATCATATCCCAATGAAACTCTAAAATTGATATCTTATTTCTTAATTAATCCTTTTGAAAAAAGCCAATAATGTCTATATCCTAATATTTTAATGAAGATTCCATATATTTTAAATGTGATAGATATTGAATACCTTTACAAATGTTGGAGTTACAAAAACAAAACACATACTGACCTTGAGTTCTACCCAATTTGATTTTTTCGGAACACTGCCCTCTCAACATCTTCTGAGTTTTACAGCACCATATATGTACCTCTTTTGTCTTTCATGTGGATTATTTCAGTATAAATATCGTACTTATCCTTAAGAAATGGCACTTCCGGATATTTTTTTTTAAATTTAAGAATGTATCTTGAAATGCAGCTTCAATGATTTGTCCCTACTATAAGTCTCATTAAAGCCCATATTCTTTTTCATAAAGTGGATTAAATTGACCTTCGATTTATATATTGCATCAACATGGCTGCGTTGTAACACGTTGGGTAGGCGATACCTATATCATTTAAATTACTTTTGACACAATTATTGAAACTCTTAATGTTTTTCAATAAAATGAGTGTGCATAAGGAACTATCTTAATAAAATTAATCAGTTGTACAAATGGAACTATCTTAATAAACTTAATCAGTTGTACAAATGGAACTATCTTAATAAACTTAATCAGTTCTACAAATAATACATACATCAGATATATGTTACATTAATTATATAATGTACATTGTTTTTACTTCCTTGTAAATAGGTGGCTGTGTATTGATGTATTTCAGGGCCAAACAATCGGTTTTCGAAAAGCCAAAAATCAATTCCTGGAATTTCTGTCAATTCTGCACCACATCCAGGTTAATAAGATTCAAATACTGCTTTTTTTCTACACATTTTAATAATGCATTATTATAGAGAAAAACGTTTAGTGGAGGTTTAATACAAGTAGAAAATATAATTGTTTTCGATATGTTATATCATTTCTATTAAGTAATAGATTAGTAATTGTATGGCTTGTATATACAAAGATTGGCGAGGTGTGAGCAATCCAAAATTGAATGCATGTTGCCACAAAACTGTATGTCTTCTATCTCGCCAGGTGGATGTACTTTTACCTGCAATTCGGTTAGCTTAATATTTGTTGTCACGCTCAGGTTTATTGTATTCATGTGCTATAAAAATCTTTTGTATTAAGCATGTTCTGCACAGAAATAGAGTGCAATAATCACATTTAGCTGTAGAATGGAGAAGGCAGACAATTTTCTGGGAAATGCATTCTTCCTCAAATTGCAAACACGTTTATGCTGACGTGCAGTCTTTGAATAGTGGTTGTAACTAATTTATCTTACAAATTCCTTTTGCCTCGTAACATTTGTATTTTGTTCCTACGTCTTAAATTTGACATTCACCTCGGATATAGAGTACTTTGTAAAAATAAAGGAAAAAAAAAGAAACATTTGGCAATTTTTTTCCAATTATTAATTAAATGGTTTGGAATTCAGTCATACGACTTTTGCTAAGAGAAGTGTTTCAATAAAACTAAGATGAATAGAATTGACTGACTTGAGCCATAAAAAATCTTATCTATTCCATTCATTAAAGAATATATGATTAGAATATATCATTATATTTTTATTAAGAGCTGTTCGAATAACTTAATGTATGCCTATTGATCTGATTGCGTAGGAAATAATGCACGCTTAATTTTTCTTAAGAGGCCTGGGCACAGTTGCATTGTTTACAATATTAAATGTCTATTTTTATTCAAAAAATTACTACAGTCTAGTGAATTGAACTTACATGTATATTCGAAGAATTTAATATCAACGACGTTCTCCATAACATCACGTCAAACACCTGTGTTTATAAACAGGACACGAGCTCTATTATTGTAAGTGTTTACTTTTTACCGGGTGTGTTTGATTGTTTAGTCTGCACACATCACTGAGCACGGTCTGACATTTCAGGTGAGTTGGATTTGCTTTCTCGCATTTCTACTCTGAACTTTCTTGATTTTAGTATTTATATTTTTCATTAATAGACAACAAAATCTCTACTTTATATAAGTATTATGAATAGAATTTACTTTGTGAAAGTGCAAGGGTATGTGTCAAACGCTTCCCGAAATCCGTACTTTTAATAATTTTCAGGTAAAAGAAGTTTCTAAATCCGCGTTTAATATATTTCGCTGTGAAATGCTGTAGTAACATGTAAGTCATGATATTATTTAGAAAATTTTTAGAAAATATGAGCTTCAAATCTGTGTCCCGGTCCTTTAAGGTTATATGAAGTTTTGTCTTGCTGTGGGTTATATTGTGGATTTTCCCATACAATCGTAAGTCCGGTGTATAAGCGAAAGGACCAAGCACAGAAGTTCTCTATCATCAATGTTCAGACACTTGTGGAGTGTTAGCTTTTTAAATCCACTTTCTGGAACGACTAGTAAAAATTTCTTGTATTTAAATAAAACGTTATTTTCAAACGGTATTCCTTGACAAATAGACGAAGAGCCAAAACTATAAACAATGAAGATTATGTTCCCGAAATAATTTTATTGTTTTGCTTATATATCATATAATGTACAACATTTTAGTACAATATCCTTCATGCTAATGTATTGAGAAGATAAAATTAGGAAGCACAATTTCTGAAGAACCATATTCATTTCCGGAAGGGGGTTACGCCCTCTTAAAAGCCCTACTTTAAAGTAATCAGGGATGTATGATGGCCTTTATGTTAACTTGTCAGATCTTTGTTTTGTGCCTTGTCACTTATTTGCGTGTTTAAAATTCCAAATGAAAACGTGTTCATCCCAAGTTTGTGCCATCCAGTTGACAACAAATTTTTGTGACAAGTCTACATAAAGATCTGTCAAGTTGACATAAAGGTCTAACAGCTCAACATAAACATCTGACAAGTCGTCATCACTTTCTAGCATTTTGTCATGATTATCTGACAAGTCGACATAAATATCGTACAAACCAACACAAGTTTCTTATAAGTCGATCTAATCTCTTACAAGTCGATTTTATTATTTTTCACAAGTCGACATAACATATGACAATTCAATTCAATTCAATTTATTCACTCAAAAACCAAGTAAATGGGACAAGAGGTACATAAACAAAAAAACAAACAAACATATATACATATAATACAGTGGGTCAAGCAAAAGGTGAGATTAATTCAGCTAGCTAGGGAGAAAAGACTATACTATTAATCTTAGTAATAAATGTACATAATTTTTTCAAAGAATCAACATCATTTTGGCACATAACTTCACAAAACTTCATAGTGTTTGGCTTAGAACAAAATTTTTGGTTCAAAAATTTTTTTCTCGGTTGGTTTAAAGCACTACATTCTAAAATATAATGATATTCATCTCCTATCTGATTACTATCACATAAGCTACAAAATCTTTCATTTCTTTGAGTACCATTCCATCTACCTATTTCAATTGGAAGATGATGGTTTGTGGTTCTAAATTTAACTAAAGTCTACATCATTATCTTACAAGTTATTATCTCGACTTGTCAGATAATTCTGATGATTTGCTAGAATTTTTTTGACTTGTTAGATAAATATGGTCGAAATGTCAGATAATTGTTTCAACTTGTAAGATAATTATGTCTTCTTGTCAGGGAATTATGTCGATTTGTCAGAGATGTCAATTAGTGTCATTAACACGCTTCAGTCACGTAGTTCCTAATCATGATAATTATTATCTGACATGTTGACATAAAGATCTGACACGTTGAAATAAACATTTGACAAGTGGTTGCAAAAATATGCCACAAGAAGGATAAAGAAATAAAAATTGAAGAAATGTACCTCTACTCTTACTGAATATCACATGAATGATAGTGCAATCAATTCGTCAACTGTGTTCTAAAAGCAAAACACAAGTGAAATTGTAAAGTAAATAGATAAGCAATTTATACAAGGGACATTAGGAATGCTCATACATTTTTAATTTGCTCATCCAAAATTTCCATAATTACAGACCCCCCCCCCCCCCCACACACTTACATTTTCTCATACCGTGCTACAGTGGACTACAATGAATGAATACATTTATGAAGAACTACTAATTCATTTCAGCATCTTTACCAGCAGAAAAACACAATTAATGAACTAGGATATTTCTTTCATTATTTTGCCATTTGTAACTGTAATTTTTAATAATGAAATGTGAAAATAACGAATAATAATCATGATAAAAAGTCAAGTGAAACAGTATTGTGAGCAGACCAAATACGGACCTCTGAAAATGCCAGAGGCGGGATCAAGTGCCAGTCAGGAGTTAGCATCCCCTGTCGACGGTCACATCCGCTGTGTGCCCTTTGCCATGGTCGAGTAAATTAAATTAAAATTCGCAGTCAATTGAGTATGAAAAATAATGGCCTAACAATTCGCATCGCTTAAAAGACTTGTATTTTATTATGAAAGAGTTGCATAAAAAGAGGGTATATGAATGAAGAACAAAAAAAATTATATACTGGGACGTTCCTAGTCAGTTGTAACTTAAGTTCCTGTTCAGCAAAAATTTAAATACATTCAATCCTGGGTTATATTTTGATAAATTAATATTGATATAGTATATTTTTTTAACTTAATAAACCAGAATGGGGACAATTTGTGATTCGATTTTAACAATATCTCAGTTTTCAAAAGCATTTTGCTATCTTATATAACCTTTTGAAGAAAGTACAAATCTATTTTTTCTTGCATTATGCGTGATTGATGGTGAGTGTGATTAACGATTGATTGAAAAAAATAGTTACATATGATTATATTCTGTCAGGAATATACTAATAGTAAGTTGTTGGAAACTCATCTGACAGATGTCTCTTTCAGAATATCAAGGATAAAGACGGACAAATATTTTCTTATATAGGTTTGTCCGTCCTTTTGTCTGTTTGTCCGAATGTTATTATTCTGCAGGTGAGCCTCACATCTTCGACATTCGTTGCATTTTCTCAATATCCACAACACAGTTTAACCATCTAGCATTGAAAGAAACATAGGTAATCAGAGATTACAGAGCTCACCTCAACGAATGTTGTCTTTAAGGAGGAGAAGGACCTTGAGCTGAAAAAAATACTTGTCATTCATTTTTTTTTTCATATTTTGTATATTTCTAATTAAGTATGTCCCACATATCTTAAAGCAATTATATCATTAGGTTTCTTACCTTATTTTGGAGATATTGATTGACAAATACTATGCCCTACCGTATCTAAGTGGAGTTTTAATTCTCCATGTTTCCGGGCCCATTACTCTATCTATAATGGGATTTTTTAAGCATATATAAAAAAATATCAAAGTGGACATGTATCTTTTAAATTATTTCAGAGTATAACTAGGATTTAAAATTCGAAAAAGGAAGTTTTGTCTATCACACTGCATCTGGATAGGGAAAATTACGCACTTTTTAAGACAACTTAAACAATAAAAAACGTAATTTACAAAAAATTCTATCATTCAATATTTTTTATTTTACGTTGAAATACAAATCCTTCAAATTATTGATTAACTGTTAAAATTTCGAGCGATGAAGCTGACCTCATTATTTCACAGGACATCGTTAAAGAGGACATAAGCATGACAAAAACTTGTCATGTTACATTTCTCGAGTACGGGAAAAACCAACTATGACGTCACATGTAAGCTAAATAAGCGAAGTAAGATATACCTAAATATGATTTCCGTCATCAGCCATGCAAAAATAATTTTTGTGTTCCCCGTTTCTCAAAATATATCATCATATACTGATTATGACCTGTTATTACATAATAATACCGCCCCTGTGTTCACCGGGTATGATCTTCTGTACTAACAGATCGTGTATGACGTCACCGACTTGTTGGAGGCGCAGTTAAGGGAAACAGAGGAGTGGATCAATCTCTTTTATAATTTGTTAATGTTTACAAGAACGTTAAAACTTTTTTACTTTTTTATATAAGATGGTAATTAAAGTTAAAAAAATTGTCAAAAAATTATACAAGAATTGATACTTTACACGTTTTGCACTATTATAAAGGGAGACTATGACGTAGTTAAACAGAGTCATGTGACCATGTGTCCTTCATCCCCTTAAGTAAGGCAAAGTCTCAAACTAATAATCTAGTAGTGTGCAATCCTAGATGTAACATTTATGCAATTTTGGTCCGATAGGGCTTGCAGTTACTTGGGAATGGACTTACCTAAAGACTTTAAACTAGTCACTCATCCAGAAAATGTAAATCATATCCAGCATCTGAAGCGAGTTTGAGAGTGTTCATCCCGTGATGCATCATCCATGCAAGTTTGGTTCAGAAAACCCTTATAGTTTACTTTAACCTGGTCACTCATCCGGAAAATGTCGGTCAGATACAGCATCCGAAGCAAGTCCAGTAGTGTGCATCTTCAGATGTATTATCCATGCAAGTTTGGTCAACATAGGGCTTAAAGTTACTTGGAAATGAGACCTGCTCCAAAAACTTTAACCTGGTCACTCATCCAGAAAATGTATGTCATATCCAGCATCTGAAGCAAGTCCAGTAGTGTGCATCCTTAGATGCATCATCCATGCAAGTTTGGTCAATATAGGGCTTATAGTTACTTGGAAATGAAACCTGCTCTGAAAACTTTAACCTGGTCACTCATCCGAAAAATGTAGGTCAGATCCAGCATCCGAAGCAAGCTTGGTAGTGTGCATCATTAGATGTATCATCCATGCAAGTTTAGTCAATATAGGGCTTATAGTAACTTGGAAATGAGACCTGCTCCAAAAACATTAACCTGGTCATTCTTCTGCTGAAATTGCAGTATCTGAAACCTTGACTGGTACAATGAAACATACTAGAAGCATCCCCCATGCATCTCTGATTAATATAGGGCACAGAAGTACTTGAAAAGAAAACTGCACCAAAAACTTTAACCTGGGACGCCGACACCGACGCCGAGGGTATTTCATAAGCTCACCCAACTTCGTTGAGGTGAGCTAAAAAATGAAATCAAAAGATAGTGATTTGTACAGTTGCTATCTTAGAGCCCGGATTTTAATAAGAATAATGCATCAAATTTTGCAAAATTATATACAACGTATTTTCTATTTAAGAACTTTAAGAAATTTAAGAATGTCAGTCATACCATTGATAATAAGATTTATTTTTTAAGGATTTTTAAACTTGTCATCATAGGGATATACAATGTAAATAATGATCTTTGGCAGAATTATTGCCACAAACCATCATATTTGGTCGCATTTTTTACACAAAATTAAAGTATCAATTAAAAAAAGGTTACTATACTTTAATTATTAGTAGACAACACACTTTTCTACGAGTAATAATATTTGTTAATTTCGGCGCCTTTAGACAAATGTGGCTTTTGAACACGAGATAGTTTTCTAAAAATACTAAAAAATGAAACTTTTCGACAATTTCTCTGTAAGTTAGATATCGTCACAGTTAAGAACCACTCTTATACTTACCATATGTAAATTATTATCTAATTGCAGTTTCCAAATTGTTTTTGCTACTCCTAGGACAAACTGTTGAACGGTTGTCCATTACAAGGGCAGGAATTATATCGAAAATGAAGAGGAAAAAATGTCAAAATATGGCAACGTATATGAATCAAACTTTAAACGTTTGTAAAAAAGCGAATCCCTGGAACATCAACTTATCCATCAATTGCCTGCTTTGGTTTAGAATCGATCGTACACAGAGCGAGCATTTGAGTATCGAATAAGTTGGGATACGCAAACACCATATACAGGTGAGAGCAGAATATTGCTACATGAATAAGGAAAGTTGACGATTGACAAGCTAAATTCATCTCGTTTGTCATACAATTTAGTTGTTAATTAGCCTCATAGTCTATAGTCAGTAAAACATCCAAATATGAAACAGAAGTGGCAGACTGTCAACATTTATTTCCAGTTCAATTGGATATATCGAGTTGACATATGAATGAAAGTAACTACATATTGTAGAAACATGTGAATAAATTTTGCTTCATATAAAACAAGATGGCTAATAAGGAGCACAACTGGCGCCCATCGGAGTTCCAACAGATTCTTGGAAGACTCGTTCTCCAAAGACTACTTTTTTAATATTCAACTTCAGAGCACTTTGTAGAATTAAAGTAATTTTTAACAAAGTAGTTTTGAAGATTACCAATCACAAGATACGAAAAAGTTTCGTTTTTATTAAATAAGCAGTTTTCTATGATATCAAAAACCTTGATTTAATTTATCGTAAAGAATATTTGCAAAAAAGTCGTACGTTTTGATGTTACAGACTTTTGAAAAAATTGGTGATTTTAAATTTTCTGAAAGTTCTTTGGAGTTTTTGAGAATCTGATTTACACCACTTCTAGAATATGCTTTAGTACACTACGCCTGACATTTTTCCTTTACAGCAGTAAGTATTTTGTTAGGAGTATAGATAGGGACTTTTCAGAGCTTTTGCTGGACCAGGAAATGCATCTTTGTAAGGATTTTTTTAAGTTAAGGAATCCAGTATAGGCTAGATCGAACTCACCCAGGTTAAATCGAATTCAACTTGATTGACTGGAATGTATATGTTTTGTTTGTTTTCTTGTTGTTTAACGTCCCCCTCGAACTTTTTTTTCATTCATATGGAGACAGCACCACTTGCCGGTGGAGGGTTGCAAATTTATACCTATACTCGGCACTCAGGACCATTCAACTGTGAGGGATCTTTTTCGTGACAACACCTACTGCGACACCTCGGTTTATAGGGTCTCATACAAAGGATTGGTCTCCTAGTCCCGCAGTGGATTCGAACCAGCTCCTTACTCTGCGACTCTAGGGCATACGCTCTAACCACTGCGCCATGCGGGCAACTTTGACTGTAATGCTAAAAGTATTAAGGACTGAAATGTGATTTTGAAGAAATGTGTCCTTAGAAAATGAACGTTGAGCAAAATTTCGATTTCCCGACGTAGAATTATAACGCAGTAGTTTGTTTAATTCTTTAATCACCTTCGATATAGTGAAAACGAAAGAATAGATGTTTCGCATATTGCTTTTTAACTTTCTAATGCGATTCTTTGATATATTTCTAAAATAATTAATTCATTCTGACAAAGTTTTCAGGTTTTCCCCTCCATATTTAGCCCAAAATCTGACATAATCTTCAACGGGATTCATAATAGAAATGAAGTTCTGCTGCCAATTGAAAAATCGTGGCTCCGTGGATTTAGTATTTTTAAAGATGATTGCTTTAAGGTCTTCATTTTGAACTATATTAATATCACCGGTATTGACGTTTCCACCGGAACTGTAGTTAAACGATGAAGAAGAATACCTGTCCAACTGATCACACCTGCCGTCCGTCTCCTCGATGTCATAATCGGTCAACCCTTAAGAGGATTTTCTTTTGATGTTCAATATCAAGGCGCTGTAAGGTTTTTTTTTTATAATTCAAAAGTTTTGAAGCAACAGTTCAGGAATATCTGAAGGAAATACAGGGTGTAGAATTCAACAATTCAGCTTAATTAAAATTTGATGGAATGCATGACTGAACTTTTTTATGATTAAGGATGTTATTAATATTCACAATATCTATTCCTTGTCGGCAAATTTAAGTTTAAGGAACCAACAAATTCAATCAGAATTATTATCTTCCGACACACGTGGTGACTTCAAGAGCCCATTCCGGGCAACATCCATCATCATAAACACTAGTATATATTCTGTGGTTAAAGAATGCAAGTATGGACTTGCTTTAACTTCTTCGAATGATCCATTCAAAACTTTCAAGAGAAGCGAGTAAAGTTTTGTGCAAATGTAATGAAGATCTAATTGTTTATTAATGTATGTAAAAGTGATCTAAAAGGGACATCATGTATATTTTGTCTATTGTATGAAAGATGTTCGTGACTACGCCTACGTTTAGGTGTATTGTTAAAAGTCCTATCACATTCACATTGGTATATTGTGGGCTTGAAGGATTCCCTACATTATTTATGTGGTCGTTGCAACCATACGGAAATGCTGTTCCTAGTTTCCTGATCCAGTATTCTTCTCGTTGTCTATGGAATGGAATAATTAAAGTTAGACTATTAGTTGAATGATATATTTTTTCCAAAAATCTAACCCTCTTTGAAAGAATAGAGTAATCAAGCGAATTGGAATATTTAAAAAAGTGTTGATGGACCCAATTATTTATTTCAAACGTTTGTCCCGACATTCTCTTATTGAGTGAACCCTTTCTTTTCCTAATATAAATCAGTCCGCATAGAGTACATTCAATTCCATAGACAACGATTGAAGTTGAAATTTACTCCAGCTTTAGTATGAAAACTTTCTTTGTCCAGTAACGTTGCTTTAAAACGAAGAATTTGTTGTCAAAATATCACAGGATTTTCAATTTTTAATTTTAAATTAATTTTTTGGAAATGGAACACCCGGGGTTCGAGGTTCGAAAATAAATTATTATTAGATAATTCTTAAGCATGTGCATAAAATCGTGTACATATAAACATTCTTCCAGTATGAAAAATGCAGATATGTGTCCCTAGAAATAACTAAAAATACTCAGACCTAGAAATTACTAAAAATATTCAGACGCGTAGCATCATTTTTCAAAGGGACAGGAAGAAAGACAATTTACTGAATCATAACCCTCAAAGCTGAATTTGAACAAAATAAGATAATAAAAGTTCAAATATGTATAAGATATCGGAAAATATTGTTAAAACCCCTTTTGGAAAGGCTATATTTCATCATGTTAAAATTGGATTTTGAGGATCAGTGGGTTTTTTTGGCAAAACATTTTTTTTTCTGAAAAAAAAAAAAATGTTATGCATTCATATTCTCGACTTACGATTCATTCCCAAAAATGCATTCAATATTTCCCGAATGTATCCATCAATCATAGATAATTCTGTACAGTGTTCGGGATTTGTTACATAGAAAATGGTTTAAAAATTGCAAATAAATAATCCCCTGCAGGAGACGGGGATATCTGTAATTCAATTCTGTTCAAGGCAGATGTTTCCAACGTCATAAAATGACCATTTTCGTCAAAGCGAGAGGAATTATCTTGAAGGCCACTAACGCTGGTTGTAGTAGCTAGATTTACGGATTTGATTAGGAGATAAACTCCTGTACTTCACGAAAATCGCAGTCGCTTATCACTGACATCGGTCCTGCTGTATACTATATTCGTATTTTCTCACAAACTGACGTCAATAAGGCAACAAAAGCACGCTTTTGTGTAAAGTGCACATATACTTAAACGGCATTTTATTTGTTCCTTATTTCATTGAAATATATTTTCTAGAAATCATACAACTTAAGGCATATTAATTAATGAAAAGCATGGAGATTAACTTGCTTGAAAATTAGTAATTAAAAAAAAGGGTTTATCGTTGTAGAACCTTAATCTAAGATTTGATTGATTGGTTGATTGTATGTTGTTTAACGTCCCATTCGAGAATTTTCACTCATATAAAGACGTCACCATATACCGGTGAAGGGCTTGAAATTTAGACCTTTACTCGGCACTTAGCTCCATTGAGCAGTGAGGGTTCATTATATTGCCAAAGCCTACCGTGACACAGGGCCTCGGTTTTTGAGGTCTCGTCCGAAGGACCCACAACTTTTACTTCAAAGGGCCGAGCGGTTGGGCTAAAGAACAGTTGCTACCTATTTTTATCGACTTAGGTCAGTCGCGGCCGTGATTCGAGCACACGACCTTCCTATCACGGAGCGAGCGCTCTACCGACTGAGCTACCGTGACGGTTTTTAAGATTTGAAGTATAGAAGCTGATGTACTTACAATCTCTTTTTATAAAACGTATTTAGATTGATAAAATGTTGTTTATGAAATTAGAAAAACTGTAAGTAAAATGTATCCAATAATGGAAAAAGTTAGTATTTCTTCATAAGATCATACAAAACAGTATCAATCCTGTTTCATTTTGTTACTTCAGAGAAATAATAATTTATCGAATTATTGTTAAGTATACAGCAAATGTCCGATCGTTATTAAAACATATTTTCAGATGAAGGAAGACCATGGTTAGTTATTCAAAAACCCAATGCAACTTCGAAAAGTAAAACTTTGTGTGTGAATATTGCAGACATTTCTATTCATGTTAAAGTATGGAATTACAAGAGAAACTTACTGGTTTATGCATTGTGCCAAAATATTGATTTAATGAAATATGGAGATAACGAGCAGTAACCATGCTCAAAAGTCCATTAAAACAATACAGATTTGGAATACAGCATGAACGAATCTTTAAAACATCATAGTTGGGATCAGGTGCCATGGAGGAATAAGCATACCTGTTGACTGATCACATCTGCCGTGTGCTCATTGTCATGATCAGGAAAATTGGAGAAAAAAAATCAATTTAGAACATGAAAGCTAAAAACGATTCGACAAAAATATTCTGATTTGGATAGGGTAATTACTAACTAGATTATTTATTAGTGATTTAAAGCAGTGGAAGAAGTATATAATGATTTGATTGCTGAATGTGAAAATAAGTATTGAATAAAACTAAGTATCAAATCTGTGATATTTTTTGACGAATTTTTAAAAAGTTTTTGAACCAACTTCTCCAGAATATATTTATACAATTTTCCAAGAATCGATTAATGAAATTAATGTCTTCTAGATTATTTATCAATAAACGTTAATGATAACTTTTGTTTCTAATTACATGATATTGTTTATGGAAATAATTTAACTCCCTAAGGAATCACTGTTTAGTTTGTTGGGTATGCCAGGAGACATTAATGGCAAGAGGAAACGTGGGTTAATTTGTATAATGGACAAGCCCATCATACATAAATTATCCCACGTTTCAAACTAATGTCGTTAATGTCCCTGCATACCGAGCATATTAGACAGTGATTCTTTATATTTACATTTATAATTATGTGAAATAAGAATGCAAATATAAATAAAAAGATGCCGTATAATAGAATTGAAGTATACGAAGCATCCATGTTAATTTTCATAGTCCCCGCCCACTGATTTTAGACACAATGACAGCCCGGGAGATTGGCATGCATATTAGGCACTTAACCTTTCACTTGGAGAAATTTACACTCAGTTGTAAATATCGAGAAATTAACACCATTTACCTTTCAAAGAATTATCAAAGAGAAAACAGTTGGAAATGGAAATATATTCAAAAGACATCAAGAAAATAAGAGCACAAACATCTTTATGCCATTTGTATTTCGTTGTTTGATATCCTTTTTCAGTTTTTAAAAGCTTATTAGCAAAGAGATTTTAATTTTTTTCTTCAGAATTTTGAAAAAGTCAATTTTTATTTGTAATAAAGACAAATATGCATGAGTAATGTTTAAAGACAATGTCATATACATAGTTCCTACTATCTTAATGAGATCACATAATTAATTAGAATAATACATATATCTTATATCTTTTGTGAACTCTGTTATAGAAAAAAAAAATAGTCCTTCGATTTATCCAAATGGCCCAGTAGCTAAGTACTTCGGTGCTAGCTTGAAAATACGGATATATAATTAATTGCTGTGGTAAAATTTAGAAATTTATTTCAAAATTAAGGATTATCTCCCTCAGGCATATCCCTTGATCCCTTGTGTTTGGCGCTAATCTTTGGCACCCCTTTTTTCAGCTCTTCAAAGTTTCTTTTTATTTAAATATTTCGGATTACCATCGTTTCGGCGTCATTGAAGCCCTATGTATTGATCAGGTAAACGGAATTGTTGTAATCCTAAAAATGGTACATTCATTTAATTCCTAGATTTTCTCTCTTCAAAATATGTATTAAAAAATAATTATGTAGTGTCAGATTTATTATGTTAGCCTGATTACATAGAAAACGCATAGGATAACAATACTTAAATGTGATTTAAAATAATTATTTCATTATTGAGATATTCCTTAAACAGTTTTTTTTTAGTAGGAACAATAGCAGTAATTCTCAGTATCGACAGCATTTTCATCAGTTTTTGTCAGCAATTATCAAAACAAATAGTAAAACAACAGAAATTATTAAGAAATTATTAGTATTTATCATCAAGAACTAAAATTAGTAAATATTATAATTTATCTGCAACAAAGCACAAGATCAGTAATTACAGTATTCATCATTACACTTATATATACTGTAATTGTAATCAGGAAATGGGTATTACATTTCTGCATTTATATCTGAACTTGAATGAAATGTAAAGCTAACGAACAGTAATTGTGATAAAAATTCCATTTGTATTGAAATGATACAAACTGGAAGGAGAGCAAAACAGAGGTAGGATGAGGTGCCATAGAGGATTGATCATCCCTTATTAACCGCTAAAAATTGCTGTGTGTTCCTTGTCATGATAGGGTAAACGGAAAAAAAAATCCGTAGAGAATTTGGTGTGAAAATAATGGCCTAACAACTTATGAAAGGTATTAGTAAACAACGAGTAATAATCTGGAAAAAAGAGAACCATATACAGATTGAGATTATGTCTTTATTTACATGTAGGTCGTATTATCGAGTATATACAAAAGCAAATTTACATTTAAAAAAGAAACTACATTTTATACATGTAGCACGAAGACATTCCATCACTGTTTGTCTCGTGATAAATGAAAAAAGGATAATTTAAAAATATCTTTTTTCTGTATTTGTAACGTTCATCTTCGTTTCTTTAGCATTTTTATGATTAAATTGATTGCCTGTGCAAACTATTTACGATTATAAATACATTTTGATTGCTATTTTGTTACTTTATACACCATTTTCAGAAGACGGAATTGGACAGTAATGGCAAATTATCTGTAGCACATCAAACAATCTCAGAGAAATAAGATTTGTAAGTAATAAATCACTGAAAGCTTGTTAGGAAAACATTAGAAGACGGTCAGTCTAATCCCTGAACAATCTACCGGTACTTGAAACAAATGACATGAACCTAAATCAAATAAAACGGTATATTATTGGGGGTATATTTGAAACTTAGAAGAAATGAAAATGTGTTCTTTTGAAATTAAGCGCTCTGAAAGACAAAAGTGCCTTTCTCAGATTTTGAAGCGATATATCCCATATATATATATATATATATATATATATATATATATATATATATATATATATATATATATATATATATATATATATATATATAAGCACTAGAAATGACCAACGACACGAACAAAAATAATTGTCAAATTTTCGGGACGACCTGTCCCTTCCCCAGGACAAAGAAAAAAGTTAAGAAGTCATAAAAACAAAGAAACAAAAACAACTAGCACTACTACTAAACTACCAAACACTAAAAACATATTTAGTATTTGGTAGTTTAGTAGTAGTGCTAGTTGTTTTTGTTTCTCTATTTCCTTTGTTATATATATATATATATATATATATATATATATATATATATATATATATATATATATATATGAACTCGAAATAATTGACGAACCTGCTACATCTTCTTCATACTTCGTTGTTTTACTGACTATATAATACGTTAATGAACAACTAACAACTAAACGTTTTGACAAACGGGATGACTTCAGGTTTACCATCAACTTTCCCGATTTAGGTAGTAAATTCCATAATCACCTCCATATATGATGCGATATCAATTTTTAAACCGAGGAAGGCAGGATGCTAACAAATAAGTATGCTATAGAACTTTCAATTATCTCATTTAAAGTCGGCATTTCGCAAATTGTATGGTCGTTATAATGACCTTGTTTGCAAATATAAAGTATAGTTGGGTCACAGTTTGACTGACATAATTCCCACGAATTGCAAGGTCGTTATTTTTACAATATTTTGATTGAAGATTACCCCTTTTACCTGATCAAAACAAAGGTCTCACAGCAGGTGTGTCGACAGGGGATGCTTACGCCTTCTAGGAACCTGATCCCACCTCGTTGGTTTCCAGGGCTCCTTTTCTTGCCCCGTTGTATTCTTTACTGTGTTGATAATTGTTCACATGTGTGATAGTTTTGCATTGTTTACTTTGGCTGATCTCTCATCAGAAGAAATAAAGTTTCTTCGTCGTTTTCAATGGAATTTTCGTATGCTTAAATTGAAGAAAATGCATAATGACCTTGTTTGCAAATATAAAGTATAGTTGGGTCACAGTTTGACTGACATAATTCCCACGAATTGCAAGGTCGTTATTTTTACAATATTTTGATTGAAGATTACCCCTTTTACCTGATCAAAACAAAGGTCTCACAGCAGGTGTGTCGACAGGGGATGCTTACGCCTTCTAGGAACCTGATCCCACCTCGTTGGTTTCCAGGGCTCCTTTTCTTGCCCCGTTGTATTCTTTACTGTGTTGATAATTGTTCACATGTGTGATAGTTTTGCATTGTTTACTTTGGCTGATCTCTCATCAGAAGAAATAAAGTTTCTTCGTCGTTTTCAATGGAATTTTCGTATGCTTAAATTGAAGAAAATGCATAAGATAGTGATACCAGAATATTGCTTAAAACAAAATACTCAAAATATAAATGTAATTTAAATATTGATACTGAAAGTTTATATTCAGTAGTAAGCAATGCTTATAGAAAAAAATTGGCATAGATTGCATACTTTTTTTTCAAACTTTTTATCAATAATACTAGACTTTGCAGAATTTATTTACGTAATAAAGTTTAAAGAATATCAATTTCTTAGTCTTAGATTACTTACTATGCATTAAAACAATTTCTATACTTGTCATTTAGAAGAGGAAAGTACTGAGGAAGACCACTGTGCTTGTACAAGTTCCTTTAGATACGTCACACATCCCACATATAAGCGTACATAGTTATGACGTATCACAGGGCTTGGAATCTGATAACCAAATTATAGTAACACATACGCAGTCAATGAAAAACGACTATCCTGACGATAAAAGCTACATCTGATAATTGGACGATAATAGATGATATAACTAGAAAAGACAAAGACTAAAATAGAAGGTCGAAAACAATGTATAGGCTGAGAAATAAAAAAATCAGTGCGATAATATTGTTTAACCATGATAAAGCTCCAAATAATTGGCTAAAAATGCTTTTTCGAAATTGAAATTGAAACATCTTCATTCACTCAGTCGGATCAATCTTGATTGTGGTTAAGATCTTGTAATTGAAATCGGCGGATAAAAACGTTCACTTGTAGAATTTAGAAGGGATACGAATCCTAATATACCTAATAATTTATCTTTAGGCTTCGCATTTCAATTAAGAAATTTCAATAGGCAAAAGAGAATGTTATGGTAAAATGAAAATTTATTTATCACAGTAACAAAACTTCCTTTTTGTCTGGATAACTTAATAAGTTTTACAAGGACGCATAAATCGTGGGTGTTTATTGCTGTCATTAAGGAGCACAATTCTGTTTTTTTTTTTAGTATTGTCATGTTGCATACATTTGTATATTTTCAAATGGAGAAGAAAAAACCTGCAAAAAATTGGTTTTACACTATTTCAAAAATGAATTCATTAACAAAAATCTTTTTACAATGACATGGCAAAATTCGAAGATTGCTTTTTAAGTAATTTATTTCCTAGGATTTAATTTTCTGTCAGAAGGTTCACGGAATGGTTAATGCACTGCCACCGCCTACGTTCAACCTTGACTTAGAGAACTCTTGGAGCAGATCAATTATTCTGAAAAGTGTCTCACTATTTTTTCCCTCTTTTTTTCAAGTGAATTGAGTTGCTATGATGTTAAACTTTCTGTGTTACTGATTTTATATCATTTGAGAATGAAAACTTCATCTTTATCACACTTGAGTAAGCTGTTGTAAAAATATAAAAAAGTATAAGTGTATATAATTACTTTAAAATCGGTGTTCAACAGGAAAAATTAATCAAAAGAAATAAAAGAAATAAATCAAGTCGAACAGTGTGGCTATGAATTGAAATCAACAGGTTTTTAAAATGTAAGAATAAAACGCTACAAAAAGAAGATAAGGATAAAGTTTTGTTTCGTCTAAGGATTGGTTACGTTAGTTTTATATACCAATGAAGCATTAGGTATCTACTTTGAAAATTATACCTTCAGAAAAGAGCCATGTTCCACTGTTTTAATAAGAAATAGAAACCTTTATTTGATCGAAGTGAGCACATACATATATTTCCTCTTTTTTCATTTACACCACAGTATAATGTCAACAATATTAATGATTTATTTAAAATTTAAAAATAATATCGCCTATGTTTTTTTTAGAAGTTTTTCAAAGGAATAATCGATATTATAAACCTAAGATTACTCAATATAAATGATATAGGATTGAACCAATACCTTTAGAATGTTTATATTTGTACTTTCTGCCAACTATTTGCAGTTTAAATTTTATTACCCCAAGGATCGAGGAAAAAAGTAAGAAGAGGGGGATTTTATTACATCCCGAGGTCATTATTACGATATCATTATTAAATAGAAATAACACATTGATCTCTATATCTATATAAAAACACACCCTTTATAGGATAATTCACAGTCTATGTCGTTGAAATACCTCAAAAATAAAACCAGCGGAGGATAGAGTAAAACAGACAAAAGATCTCTCCTTGTATCATTATCAGCTCCCTGTAGTCCTCCTACATGTCGAGTGTCTCGTGTTTCGTATTTTCAACATCTATTTGATCTATATTTCTCATCGAATGTCGTTTCAGATAAGATATTACATCTGGTAAAAAAAAAATGACTTGTCTTTTCATTTCTTGATATTTTGTTGCTTGATGGAAATGAGAAAACACGAAAAATCGTTTTTTTAACTACTTATTTATTTCCTGAGAGGCAGCGTGTTCATGTATGTTTCTCCTATGTTGACTTTCACTACCAAATTAAAATCTGTATCATTAAAATGAAGAAAAAAATTACGCTGCTCTTAAAATGGACATAAGAGAATTAAAGAACTTGAAAGTTCATATTTATTTTGGTCGAACACGAAGGGAAAAAAAAGACATTTTAACAACTTAAATAAATGTAGTTTCTTTTAGCTAGTATTCCTTTTCTAGTTATATCAAGTTTGCTGTCCTATACCCGATTGAAAGGCCATCAGCCACTCCTTATTGGGATTGGCCATTGCGGATGGCATGCACGGAGATGGAATCAACCCCTGAAGCAAAACATTTTTCATCATTTGCCGATGCAACAAATCAATGGCACTACAAAATTTAAAAAAAGTAAGTCTTTGATAAATAATCCAAGGATGGTGAAAATACTGGTAATTCCCGGGTATCACTGGTTTTTACCCGGGAATAAAGTATAGCTAAATTTTGCATTATTTTAATCATATCTGTTGGGGTATAGATTAGTACATATTATTAGCTAAGACACCTAATTACTGTTAAAAATTTCTGGCTACCCAGTAATACACTTCCTTACAATTAATCACAATACAGGTTACTCCTACACCAGGGCCATTTTTTTTTTTAAAATTGTGACAGGTGTAGTCTATACGGTTTCATATAAATGAACTCCAATGGATTTTTGCTTAATATTCCTTTTTGTAGATAGATTGAAGAAAATTGATAAAGTTACATAATGAGTCAAAATCATGTCTTTTTTAACATTATTTTATCATAAAACAAAAGATTTATGTGAAATATGAATAAAGCGAAGTTTTGACCACTCAACTGTACTGTAAAGCAAGAAAAGAACTGCAAAATGTAAGTGCCAGAAAAAACAAAGGTTGTATCTATCGCGTAGTTGTTACCGTCAATGTTAACAATGTCAAGGTCACGCGTCCTTTATTTTTAGCATGAAACTTGTAAACAACATTGAACTGGAGGAAGCAAAAGTGAGGAATAAGTTCTGATCATCTTATTTTGAAAAATGTATCAAAATTCTCGGTCATCCGATATTTATATCTATAAATTAACACTATGCTAACTTCTTCAAGTTTTCTGCGCATGCGTACAATAAGGAGGAAAAAGTGAACAATATTTTTGTGTTGGGCTATACAAAAATTATTTTTACTCTTCTCCATAAAAGTAGATTTTGTATGTTCTGAAACCTGTAATTTTCTGAAACCTAATATCTTCAAGAACTGAACTGAAATTTGCACGTGAAAAAATTCTTCTTTTGTAATCTTTTTCGTTTTTGCCGTCACGGTGTCACTTTAAGGGAAAGAACTTGTGATAATTATGTCAACATTAAAAAAAAGCCTGTAACTCAAATCAATGTAAATATCTCTCAAAATAGGAAAACACACTGCCAATTAAGAGTCAATTAGTTAAAACAACATTGTTTTGTTATACCTTTAATGTTAACATAAGGATCAAAACAGATTTATTTAAACCTTAAATAATAATCTGTAAAATGCTGCAAGGGTGAAAGAAACTCTACATTATTAGAAAATTTCACTTTTGTTCAACAGAGAGCTTTAAAGAAACGTGTGTTCTACTACAGAATGCTTAGGGGTAGGGAACCAGGAGTGGTGATATATAGCGCCGACTCAAAGAATATATTGAATTGCAATATGAAACATTCGTGTTGTGTTTTTATTTTTCAAAGCCAATTGAAAAATGGTAGTGAGTCTGAGAATTGCAAAACATTAAAACGTCAGACCTCATGAAAGAAAGGAAAATACAGTTTATTTAAATGCAGTTCAGCAACCTCACATGCCCTAGTCATGTATAGATGCAAGACTTGTTTAATGCATGTATATCGACTTACACCTCAGAATCTCTTTATTTTCTTATCTAATAAATATTATTTCACTCTCTCAACTTTTTCTATCAAGCCATATCAAATTTACAGTCTGGTCAATACTTTGATTTTATCTTAATTTAATTTTCCTCTACTTAAAAATTCAATAATTCATGAATATAAAAGCGCAAGAATAAATCTTATAAAATGCTCCATTTATCTTTCAGGTGAAGATTACAAATTGTTATTCACGGATAAAAAAAATACTGTCATTTTCTAAATAGTTATAAACGTTACTGTATTAGTTATTGTTCAATCCTTTTTTAGGATGAGTGTAAAAAAAGTTTCTATGTAACATTTATGATTGTTGCAAATCTACTGTGAAATAACTGTGAAATAACTTTTTCATGGTCAATGTATTGATCGAAAAATTAATTTTATCAAAGAAAATTATGTTATGGAAAATAAAATTCAATATCTTAAGCAAATTGAATAAAAGGAAAATGCAATATTATTACTTAAATTCTTTTGACATTCCCAGTGCCTAACCCTGTCTCTCAGAACAAAAACCTTATTTCCAGAATATTATCAAAAATATGCCAAAAAAACCGTTTTAACCTTAAGATCCGATATCAAAATTTTTTTTTTTACAATCTTTGAAAAACAAAAAAGGAAATTGTTCACACGTGAAAGCACTTTTGATAAATCGAGCATTGTTTTAAATTTGCATATATAGGTGCAGAAAGTTGAATATAAATCAAAATTTTATAAACCTGGTCATGGTACATAATGGTAATTCTATATTTGATATTGTTTTATAAAGGTCAAAAAATTTATATGCTTCAAACTATTGAAATTTCGTGTCATTGTACCTGTTACCAAATCATTCATAAAATGAATTTTTCATTCAGCAGTTTAAAGTACATTATTGTCAAATTATGACCTATATTGTCAAGATACACGACAAAGGACTCAAAAGAGCATTTGAGTGTCATAGTACGATTAAAGTAATGAGATTTATATTGATATAATAATATAATTAAGTTTTTTTCAGGTGTGAATGAATAATGATTACTACGAGAAATATTCACACTATTTATCTATGAAAATATACTAACCATTCCATTTGAAGCACATGTAATCCAAATTACATCAAATTCTGTTCCTCTGTATTCAATTACTATAAATAATAATATATATTTTCAGAAATATCAGGACAGATAAAGTAGTGCAATCTGCTTTTGATATGTTATTCAAATCACTTTTCATGTACTTCATAGAAAGGAATCTGTTAACTAATACATTTTGAATTTTTGAAGAAAATAAATAGTAATTGGATTGTGATATTTTAATACACGGGTGTGAGCTTACAGAAAAAAGACATTTTATCAGTTCCTTTACTACCGAAATTGTTTCTTAAATTTTGATAACCAGGTACCGTTATTTGTAAGGAAAATATTTGATTTTTATATTTTAATTGTACATGAAAAAATACACACACAGTGACGGTTAATTTTCCTATTATATTAAAATTCACTTAGCCTGAAAGTTATTTTAATGAATTTGATTCAATAGAAAGAAATTTACAAATAAAGACGTTAATTACTAGACGAATGAATATCTTAAAATCAGATTGGTTTTGGTGAATTTAATGATAGCGAATTAACTTATTCACAAAGTCACTAGTACTGCGTAATAAGTGTTAAAATAAAAGGAAACTTTAAAAAAGAAATAGTACATTGTTTAAAGATAAAATGCAACTGTTAAAGATATTTAAAACTAGCACTGTTGATGCACATTCTTAATTTTAATAAAAAAAAAATAGTCAATGATATTTCGTGACGAAATTATATTTTCAGATCTGTACCGCAAAACAGCTGAATACAATCACAAGGAAAGGCCCTAAGACAATAGCTAAATATGAAAAAAAAAAAACACTTTAGATAGCGAAGAATAATGTTTCACCACTATATATATGTCAAATTGAATGTCATTTCAGAGAATATTTCATATAAAATCGTAGAAATGCCCCCGTACCTTTTTATACATCTGTATTTACGTACAAAGAATAATTGGGAATATCTATCTCATGTTATCTGTTGATTTAAGGAGCAGCATTCTCAATTCTTTTTATCAAACTACTCTGCTAAGTACATCGATTTGCAGTGAAATGTCTTTTTGTCTATCAATGACACACCTGCGAATTGTTTTAATGATCTCTCGAAGGATTGAATTAGGTCATTATAAACAGTTTAAGGGATGAACGTCAGCAAGAAGACGAGCATCTTGTTTGAGAAAAGATACAGGTAGTACAATAATGGCCATTCTGTTTTCAGCGGTAAACTTTGCCTCTTTCGCTGACCCTATCAATTAATATGTAACCTTGTCCTCTTGAAATGATGCGCATAAATGCAAATCATAATATTAAGAAGCAACTGAGCTCTTCTCCCAATATAAGATTTATTTTAAGC
This sequence comes from Saccostrea echinata, assembly GCF_033153115.1. Taxonomy (NCBI): domain Eukaryota; kingdom Metazoa; phylum Mollusca; class Bivalvia; order Ostreida; family Ostreidae; genus Saccostrea; species Saccostrea echinata. Next base: position 3,523,905 of record NW_026889771.1, on the reverse strand, counting down.
TTTGCATATTTCTCAAAAGCTTTAAGTTTTCTTAAGAATAAGAGTAAAATTTGAAAAGCAGCATTTTTAAGCGATTGCTTGTTATTTCGAGAGGATATTAGTAAGCATTCGAAATCTTTAATAAAATTGAGAAAATTCTCAAAATAAAGTCTGCTTTAATTGTGTTTGATAGTAAAAAAAAGCTGGTAAACAGTCGATCCGATCAGATACAAGCACAATTTTCTTGATTTAAGTTATCAGGTTCGTTTCCAAAGTAACTGTCGACAATCAGTATTGAATTCTTAAATAATATGCTTATTAGTGCACTACCGGTGAAACCGGAGAGGACTATAGGTTTCCTCTGAGTCTGTCCGTCCGTCTGTCTGTGTGTCTGTCCCTCTGTCTGTCTGTCAGTCTGTCCCACTTGGTTTTCCGCACTTTTTTCTAAACGCTTACAGATATTGAGCTGATTTTCGGTATGTGAGTGAATCTTGATGAGTTACAGATCAAATTTGCATTTCGTTCCGCTTCAATGATTTTTGACGGAATTACGACTTTTTCAATTTTTCAGGGTTTTCCGCAATTTTTTTTTACTAAATGCTTGCAGATATTGAGCTGATTTTTGGTATGTGACTTTCCTTGATTAGTTAAAGATTAAGTTTGCATTTTGTTCCGCTTCAATGATTCTTGACGGAATTATGGCATTTTCAATTTTTAACGGGAACCAGATTACACTTGCCGGTAGGGGACTAGTATTGCTAATGCAATATTCTCAGAATGTTTTGTTATATAACATCTTTTGCAAGAAACAATGTCTCTATCTTCATGATTTTGAAATACCAATTTGCGTATACTTGCTAGTCTGGCCGACAATTTTCGATTAAACGGAGAAGCATGATGACTTTAACTTTCAATCGTCAACTTCCCTTACTTATGCAGCAATATATCCTTATCACAGGGTTTATATCTCTCAATTGGTTCGATACGCAACAGCATGCTCTACGTATAAACGATTTTAACTTGAGTTAAGTTATTGACAAACAAGTTGATGAAACAAGAATATCAACAGTCTCGTTTAAAGTTATCATTTCGTAAGTTCTATTGTCGATACAATGAAATATTCAGCAAATACAATCTATCATTAAGTCATGCTGCCTTATGTTTTTCATACGAGTTGTTAGACCATTATCTACACACTGAATTGTCGACGGATTTTCCCGATCATGACAAGGAGCACACGGCGGGTGTGACCGGTCGGCAGGGGATGCTCACTCCTCCTTGGCACCTGCTCCCACCTCTGATGTTTTAGAGGCCCGTGTTTTCTCTGCTCCTGATTCGTATTGTTTGAATGAACTTTTAAGTTTGAATACTGTTCGTTATGTCCATATATTTCTTCTGGAGTTATTGGTTCAATCATTGATGGTGTTTGATAAGATAAATTTCTGTACCTTATGTCTCCCGTATACAATAAATTCAATTTCCCCGAAATTGTGATGTAATAGAGAAGTCTTATCGCGTATTTTTTTTTTGAAGAGTGTACATCAATTTATTCAAGGTATATCACTCGTTAGCTTTTAAGAAATGTTCAGTCAGAACCTCTAACTTCAAAACTATTTAAAACAATTCAATTTTGATAACATATTTGAACTAAACAAATTATACAACATTCAATTTTAAAACTGTTCAAATAGTTAGAAAGAAACAAGACTTATGGAGGACTTTTTCTTGTGGTGGAAGGATTTTTAGAAGAATATTCTTCATCTATACACATTTCTTAAATTTAATATCTTGGAACTTTAGCCCTATATATTTTTACTCAAAGATTTTTTTCCGTTATTATATGATAGGAATATTACACATAGGTTTCAATTGATATTTTTAGAACAAATTTTACACATTCACTCAACAAAATTTGCTAGGAAATGAAGATTTATTGAAGAAGTCAAGATAGAATTTACACTGTTTTATTATTTTTTGCCTGAAAATCACATATTTTGACCAATATCTCAAAATTCACATCACTGGCCCCAATTTTTCTTTCATTATTTTAAGCTACACGATTCCCCCAAACGATCAGCTTTAAAGTCATAAAAAGTTTGATACAAGAAAATATTTTATTTCCTATTTAGATTTTTAATACTCTAAACATGATGCTTTTTCGTGCAAAAGGGTCATTCAATAACTTATGCACATTAATTTGCATGATTTGTTCAATGATAAATATTATTCGAACTATTTTACGTAAAATAAATTATATTTACTACCATGATTACATCTGGTAAAATATGACAATGGTTAAAGTGATTAACCTAAGAGTTACAATTTAAGTGCAAAAAGGTTAATTTAATTGTACCGTTGTTCAGAAAGATGCACACTGACCCACAGTTCTTTTTGCGATTTTGAGTCATGCTATATGAGTACTTATTTAATATATACTTCTCAAAAAATTCTTGATATAACTGATGTCGCGAGTGACATACCTTAAGATAGTTTTCCGAAAATCATTAAGTTATCCTTTATATATAAATCTTAAATGAATCACAGATTTCTGATTTCGAGATACATCTATGCTTCTAATATTATATGCATACCGACATGCATCATCTACGTAATTATCTTTTATGCTGGATAAATTGGAACTGACTTGCTTCAAAAAGATTACTCTGGCTACTCATTAAAAATTATAGTTACTGTTAGTACTGAGCTCACAAAATGATACCCCCTGTCCCATATAAGTATATTGGTAAAGTCCATGTTTTGATATGGGTAACACCAAATATTTGTCCGTTCGAAACGTAAAATAAGAAGTACACAATGGTACTATTGTATGCAATAAAGATTCTGTGAAAGTGTCATTAAATTTTATTTAGTGGTATGGGAGGAGTTATTAATGAGAGATGATGGGTACCCCAGTATTATAGAAAGAATGGCAGTTTCCACGTTTTGCTATGGGAAAACATCAAATATGTGTCCGATCGAAAGGTAGAATAGGAAGTGCATAATGAAACTGTGTCTAAGTCTTGATCAAGTACAATCTATTAAGAGTAGTATAACGTAGAAAGATATCAATTTATGTCAAAAAGATATTTTTAAATACATTATCTTCTATTTATATTAGTTACTACAACGGAGCAATTATACGTGTTCAATACGAATTGGTGTCACAGTTTGTTTTTCAAATGGTTGCTCTCAGTGCATTACATTCAAAATTCACCAGCAATTTATATATTCAATTAAAAAAAAATGTCAAATTCTTCACAATGCGTTCAACGTCATTTGAAAGAACTTGAAAACATGAACCAAAAACAAACCACATAAACTTTTCACTGCTGTCAAAAGACGAGACATGTACGCACTTTACCAGAGAATTGAATGATCAATTGCGCATGTTCTTAGCCCTAGAGTAGTAATGATTTTCTATAATAACTCAAGAACAATCTAGGACACACAGTTTGTATTCTTATCGTTACAATTGAAACTTCTCGACCTAACATCCGCGGATGAACGTCATAAGTAATGATTCAAATACGTCATTTATGAAATTAATGTTTAAGTACTTTACGCAAATATGTTTTAGTGAACATATCCTGAATTCCTTATCAGAAAGATTTGATGAAATTGAAGCTCAATTTCACCTTTTTATATTTATAGTATTGTTATGATAAAGAGTAATTTTTTCCTGAGTAAGGTTTTGACCCATCATTTTTATTAGACAACGAAAATTACTTCAATGTTTAATAAGTGTTTGTATCTGTGTAATTCCTGTGAAGTTAACTTCCATAACAACAGCGACTTTACGTATAATTAGAAAAGGAGACGTTGCTTTACACAATTAATTCGATTTATTAAATGAGACGGGTATCTTACCCTCTCCTTCAATTTGAGATTATCAATTATATTGACTGAGAACGACTGAGCATGTAAATAAAGTCATTCCGTACACTCATGGACCAAATATTTAAATACTTGAATAGTCACGAAATTTGTAAAAACAATTCCGCTATACGTTTCATCACAGTATACAGTGATTTTGATTCAAGAGGGGTGGGTGGGGGTCTTTAACATGTTAGAGGAACACAAAATTGGTTGTCATGACGTCATTATCGTTATTTCATGTTGTCATTTACAATGTCACATTGTACTACAAAATAAAGGGGTGTTAAGGTTCCACGGAGTACTACTCTACAAATGACTGAAGAAATCTTGTTCCTCAAAGGGAAAGGTTCATGACTTTTGCTTGTTAGTTGTTGATTTTTCTTTTACTCTCGTTCCATTTTTTTTAATTGTAAAAAGACTCTTGTTAAGCCTGGAGTCATTTGACAATGAAAAGATTATGGAAGTTGGATTGGAGGAAAAAATATGGTAAGAAAATCGCATGATTTTTTAAAGCAACAAATGTTTAATAAAATTTAAGCCACAAAGTTTAATTTCACACTAATTTTAATTACGTTTTCAAACTGATTCATAAATGGAACGAACAGAAAACCGCAAATTGAAGAAAGGAATGTTAAAGCTTTTGTTAAGAAATATTATTTACCAGAAATAAAGCTTGTTTAGAACGTTATTTATATTTCAAAATAAACACTGAAGTCTTTTTTATATAAACAACCACCTTGTATGTGTAAATCTGCTTATATTTTAAAGAAATAAATTTGTTATTATTTGGCGATCGATGACGTTTGATTTATTTTTTAACTGTTGCCAAAGATTCATAAATATGAAGACAACATAGGATCCTGTGGTTCTTTATTCCAAATCTTGAATATATTGTAGCATAATCTCGGTGGAGATTCGGCTGGGCTAGATATTTGGTCTGACGCCCTCCGAATCTCGGGACAGTCCATCATAATTCATGTCTGGGGATTCAGCCCCAACTTCGGCCGGATATATCAAGAATTATTCGCCTAGGCGACACTGTCGTTCGCTTCACTTAAGTCATTTAGCTGTTTAATTAACTCTCCGTCACTATTACTTTCACATTGCTTACCGTCTAGGCATGTAAATCCCACCATAAAAACATTCACTAAAATCTCCGTTCAAAATATGGCTCCCCTAACGTAATTGTTTATCTCCTCGCACTAAAGAGTTCCTACAGTCTGTTTTCTTTTATGTGATACTGAACCTCTACTGTGGCTTTTAAGTATTTTTCATAGAAATGAAAACAGACCATAGAGGAACTCTTTAGTGCGTGGAGATAAACAATTACGTCAGGGGAGCCATATTTTGAACGGAGATTTCTCTAAAAATCCAATGTTTCAAATATTCTCTTTTTTTTGAAAAATGCAATATTTTAAATATCTGAATAACACGAGATATAAAGAAAAGAACCAATGGAAAATCGATTGCATCGCTGTCTTATAAGGCCTTTTGGTTGCCATAAACTTTTATTATTTGAAATCCATAGGGAAAGTAGTATTGTATTAAATTAGGGAAATCCCTTATGCTATTAATTTCTCAGTCTGTGTATTCGTCTAACAGATATGATTATGTATCTTTTCAGAATATCATTTTCTGAAAACAATAGTACAATCTTGCTTTAGATACGTTTTCTCTGTACTTTTGATTTAACCACTTTGCATGCACTTCAACAGAAAATAATCTTTAATCAATATATTTAAAAGTTCCACGGATAAAGTGGATTAGTTGGAATGAAAAATTTGAAGATAACGAACAATAATCGATCTAAAAAAAACTACAAATAATACAAATTTGTGAACAGTGCAAAAACCACAAAGTCCGGTAATTCCTGAGGTGGGTTCATGTGCCTAGAAGGAGTAAGTATCCCCTGTTCACTGTTAAAAAAGTTTGGTTGATAGTTGGCCTTATCGTCTATAGTCGATAAAAAAACCAAATATAAAACAGATGGGACATACTCTGCGGTGTCTTTTATTTCAAGTTCAAGAGATATATCGAGTCGACATATGAATGAAAGTAACTAATCTTAATTGATAAAACGTGGTCTATATATCTGAATGTTGAGTTGAATGCAATAGCAAGTATTTTCCTCTTTTCCTATAGAAGATATTCTTTTCAATAAATTCTGCTTCACTGGAATATTGAAAAAAAAACAGGTCGGCTAATAAAGGAGCTCAATTAGTAACCATCGGATTTGCAACAGATTGGAAGATTGTTGGAAGAGCTGGTCTCCAAAGACTACATAGAGGTTGTAAATGATGAACTCAAGAATCTTTTTAATTACAACTTCAGAGTACTTGTGTGTAAAATCAGTGATCTTTAACAAAGTAAGATCCAAAGTAGATCGAACTCACCTTCGTTGACTGGGATGTTAAAGACGGAAGTGCGAACTCCGAGTATAAGTAGGATTTCCAGGTGTAGAATTAAAACCAAGTTCTAGTCTGCTGGAACCATTACGTATTGTTCATGAAGTCTTTCTAATTCTTTTTAATCACCTCCGATTTAGTGAAAACGGAAGGAAATATGGTTAGCAAATTGCCTTTTATTTTTTTTTCTGACACGATATTTTTAAAACACTTAATTCATTCTGACGAAGTGTTCAGGTCTTCTCCTTCGTATTTCGCCTAACATCTGGCATAATCTTCGACAGAATTCATAATAGAAATGTTCTATTGCCAATTGAAAGATCTGGGCTACTTGTATATATGACTTTTTTTTTTTAAAGAAAACGATTGCTTTCAGGTCTTCATTTTCAACTATATGAATATCACCAGCAATGATGCGTCCAGCAGGACTAAAGATGGAAGAAGAGGAAGAGCAAAAATAGTCAAGAAGATTTCATTCGATGTTAATATCTAGGCACTACAAGGTTTGTATATAATGGAAATGTTTGGAGGCAACAGTTTGGGAATATCTGTAAGAAATGCAGAATGTAGACTTCAATTTGAAATATGGTGGAATGCAAGACTTGGAATGTTTTTTTTTTAATTTCTTTTAATAAGAAGAATTTACTTTAAATCTTTATGTGTTTCAAACAATTGATGAGGCGATTTGAGAGTCGGGGTATCTGATCTCCATTGCTCTTTAGAGTAATAATGTGTGTGAATTTATCTACTCTATTTTTATTTTATTTTGCTTGCATCAATTTTTTTTATTTACATTGCCCAATATCATTACAAGTATACAAATGAGACAATTTATGAGCTCTTTATTACATTATAATCACTTTCACTCACAGACACTTACTTGCATCAAAATTTTGATAATTTTTTATTCATAAGAAAGATTTATTAAGAGGAAATTGATAAGAAGCTTATTACTGGTTATTGAGATTGTTCAGGGGATAAATTCCGGTATACTAATAAAATATATTCCAAAAATTCTGATGCCATTAAGAGGTTATAACCCGTACTTTCATGCAAAGCACACATTACTTCATGAAAGATATTTTTCCGAAAGTTTCCGAATTGTCTTTTCCAGCCATCTTAAATGGATTATAGAATTGTATTTCTAAATTCAAGATATGAAATTTCTTTGGAAAACTTTACTTGTATCCCGAAATACATCGTCAAGGCACTAAAGCTCCATGTAAGGCCTTCAGATGAATTGGGATTGACATGCCTCAGAAAGGTTAAGCTTGGCACTTTGTCAGAAAATATAGATCTGCTGCAGCATTCGCAGCAATATTGGCAGTTTGCCCACTGAGATAATTATTTGATGCAACTCTTGTCTTGGTGGAAGTAAGATTTAATAGAGAATGCTGATACCGCTAGGAGCTCTTATTCTGGTGACTAAAAAGGGGGTGACGTATGAAAATTTCCAGTAATATTTTAAGTGATTCTAAATGAGAGGATAATTATCATGCATCAAAGATCGTTATATATTTCCGGAACTTAGCTACCACTGTGCCAATTTAATTTCTATTAGTAAATCAAAACGGCATACTCAATTTTTTTAACAATAATTTAATACACAGGACATATTACGTTCATTATTAATTTATATTTTCATTTCAGAACCTTTTACAAAAATTGCTTTGGCAAATGAATACGTTTTCTCGGTTGCAAATATAATACATGTACACCTGGCACATTAAATCAAACAATAATATTAAAGCCAATTCAATTTATGCCGCTATGAAAAATCTTTTAAATTTTACACCTTCGGATAGTAACGGATTATTAAGCCACTCAAAATCTTTGTTTTTGTTGCGTTATTTATCCCCAATGCCTGTTTAGCGCGATGAAAAATGAAACCCATCACCCACCATTTGCCACACCTTTTTGTATGGGAAAGTATATTGTTACAGAGACATTCTGGGTTTGGATTTCTATTATTTGCAATCATGTCATAGTTGTATTTTGTAAATACATTTTTCACATGTTTCATTTGATTTGCGCAATTATTTGGACGCCTCCAAGGATTAACTCATTTATGTTATATTTTATGCATATAAATATGTACTCATAACTTCTATTTGTATTTTCACTGGATGTAATTTTCTAGTCAGTCTCAGGGGATCACACGTGTACCTGACACTTATTTTCATGTTTCATCATGTGTTGTTTATTCAGACGACCCCCCCCCCCTTAATGAATTCTTATACACAATGAATAGGGCTTCAGTTTATCAACCTGTGTCTTTCATAACTATTAAAAAAGGTTTGAAATAAAGATCATGTGCTATTACATTTTTCAGAATGTAGAATGTCGAATAAAAGGACTATTTTCAAAAGGATTCTTTTTTTTAGTTTAGTTCAAATTTACTGAACATGTATACTTTTCACTATGCTTCGCATTTATTTTTCTACATTGATTGGATCACAAGTTGTTAATCTTACAGTGTTTTCGGTTCTTAATTCCAACGCATGTCATACGCAAATACAATTTTTAAAAACATGCACTGTAGATTCGCGAGAAACGCCACTCGTGAAATAAAATTACTCGCTTTTATTTTTATGGTGCTAAAATCCATGTAAAATCTCTTGATCAACCTTCCACTCGCGAATTATTGTCCTCGATCGTGATTTGATGTTAAAAAGCCATTTTGCAATAATAAGTTCTCGCAAAAAATTAGGAATCTACAGTACTTCACATTAAGTTCAACTTGATAATAGACTAACCCTTTTTAATTGCTGTTTATAGGGGAAACACACATGCACTTCAACAGAGAATCTAGTGATCAATTTGCCTGTAACTACTTAAAGATAAATCTAGGGCACACAGTTTGTATTTTTATCGGTGCATTTCAAACTTTGCGAATTAACATCAGCGGATGAGTGTTATTTGGTTGTTCAATTATGAAATTAAGGTTTATTATGCTTGATTCATAGATAATTTCAGTTAGTAAGTATAACTGAATCTTTTTTGATAGAGATACATGCTTTTCTTTTTTTTCTTTTAAGAATCGTGAACAAATACAAAACAGAGGCAGGATCAGGTGTCTAAGAGGAATAAGCATCCCCTGTCTACCGGTCACACCGCCTTGAGTTATATATATTGATCAGTTAGACTGAGTACTCCGTAGTCAAATTTAGTAAAATAGCAATAACCTGATAAATGGTATGAAATATGTCAGACAAAATACAAACCAACGATAGGTTGTATTTACAGACAAGGTCATCATAACGAATGTAGATATTGAGAAAATCAGACTTTGAACAAGGCTGTTGAAATCCTTGCAACATCAACTTATTCGTAAATAGCTTGCCCCGGTTTAAAAAATGGTCGTTTTCAAGGCATACTCTTGCGTATCGAATCAGCTGGAAGACATAAACATCATATGCAAGTGATGTCGACATATTGCTGCATAAATAAGCGAATTTGACGATGGAAAAGCTTAATTCATCGAGTTTGTCATACAGTTTAATTATTAGCTGGTCATTATCGTCTATAGGCAGTAAAACATCTAAATATGAAACAGATTTGACAGACTCTGTGGTGTCTTTTATTTCAAGTTCCCTGAGATATATCTAGTCGACATATGAATTAAGGTAACTATTGTTAATTGATAAAACGTCGCCGACGAGTATAAATGTTGAGCTGAAAGCCACAGCAAGAGAGGAAGTTTTTGGATAAATTCTGCTTTATAGAATTTTAAAATCAGGTAGGCTTAAAAGGTACACAATTAGTTCCCATCAGAATTACAACAGATTGTTGGAAGACCTGATCTCTAAAGACTACATAAATATTGTCAATGAGGAACTCAGCATCTTTTTAATATCAACTTCAGAGTACTTGTATATAGAATCAAAATGATGTTAACAAAGTAATTTTGTAGATGACTAATCACAAGATCTGAAAATTTACGAGTTTCATTTCTATTGAGGAAACAGTTGTCTATAATGCCGAAAAAAAGGCTAGTTATTTAATTTACCGTGATGAATGGTTGTATAGAACAAATCATATATTTTCATGCTCTTAATGTTTGAAAAATTTTGAGATTTAAAATTTTCCAAAAGTTCTTTTTGATTTTTGAGAATCCGTATTTGATTCATACCACTACTCCTTTAATATATTATAGCACAATACGTGTGAAGTTTCTCTTTCACAGCAATCAAAATTTTGGTGAGGAGTAAATATGAGGAGCATTTGAAAAGTTATGAGAAATGCTTGCTAAAATATTTACCATTCACAGAAGTTGATAAGTTTGATACCATTGAAAAGAGCTGAAAATTTTGCACTTTTATTAACGCCACTATTTTATATTTATGCCGTAATAAATCTAGAAAAGACGTCAAAATCTCGAATGTTTAGCATACTGAAAAGTCGCGTTTTTTGTCCACATGAGAACATCGAAAAAGTGCTGTCAAATGCTTCTTTGAAAAGATATTTCAAAGAAATTTTGCATGGAGGTAGAGTAAGACTGTAAGAATGGTTCTGTAAATCATCAATTCCACTTTGTTTGCTTGGTTAACAAGCATTCTGAGAGTATTGCATTAGCAATACTAGTCCCTACCGGCAAGTGTAATCTGGTTCCGTTAAAAATTGAAAATGCCATAATTCCGTCAAAAATCAATGAAGCGGAAGGAAATGCAAACTTAATCTATAAATCGTAAAGGTAAAGTCACATACCAAAAATCAGCCCAATATCTGCAAGCGTTTAGAAAAAAAAATCCTGAAAAATTGAAAAGGTCATAATTCCATCAAAAATTATTGAAGCGGGACGAAATGCAGACTTGATCTGTAACTCGTCAAGATTCACTAACATACCAAAAATCAGCTCAATATCTGCAAGCTTTTAGAAAAAAGTACCGAAAACCAAGTGGAACAGACTGACAGACAGACAAAGGGACAGCTAGACAGACAGACAAATGGACAGACTCAGAGGAAAACTATAGTCCCCTCCGGTTTCACCGGTAGGGGACAAATAAGCACGGTTTATGTCCAGTTATGTTATCATCGGCATTCATAAAAGTTTTTTATTTATATGATATAGCTGGATTTTCGGTCTATTATATAACTCTACACTATATCAAATAAAAGAGATTTCCACAAATGTATCTTGAGTACCAGGACTCTTATCGTTTACAAGTAAAACGTACAAAAGTCTTTCCCGGGACATGTTTCTGTGCGTATTTTTTTTCACATTATTTCAAATTCGGCGATCCAAAACTCACGAATTCTTTTGACTTTCTACTCAAAAATATAAATCTGAGTTTCATTGCCATGTAAAATCTAATTTATTTTTCATGATTTAAAATTTTCGAGCATATCGAGTTACAGTAGGGTTAGAACTACACCGGCGCCATTTTATTTTTTACGAGAAAATATGGGACGCCCTTAGCTTAACCTCTCTTGAGCTTTAATCGTTCCCGCAAAATTGGTTAAAACACCTGATGAATGAATGCCAGCAAATTCTGTAACACCGTCCACTATTCTTCTGTGATTGTAAACTTTGTGATTTTCTCACAGCAGCGTCTTTTTTACCCAATATTTTGCGCGAAACCCGGTAATAACATGTTATGTCTGATACACTCTTAAACCACCTCAGAACTATAGGAACTCCAGAATATAACTCCATATGATAGAATGTAGCCTATGTAAAGATTATTCCAACTGGCAGATTGTGTCCGTATACGGGCTAAATTGAACATTTACTGGACCCTTCAATATATTGTAAGGATTTTTATGAAACTTAGCTAACTCATTGTTTTATTTGAACGTCATGTTAGATATTGAAGTTAAAAGTGTATTTTACTTTTTACAGAACTACCCACAAGCACCAAATATTAGTTTCCATGAATGAAAATTAGTATTCACATTTCCTTACAGAATTTTTTTTAAATTTCATGTATTGTAATTCGTTGCAAGTGAAACAGCATCGGTAAATGGATTGGGGTAGGAGTAAGTTCATTCTCTGCTAAAGAATCTTCACAAATTAGTAGTGCGTACAATGAGAATATAATGAAATCGTAAATATCAGAACATTACAAGGAACGAAGATGTAATTGGACAATAACGGCAAATTACTGCCTTCTTTTATGGAATTCGATGTCTTGCATTCACCAAAATAGATTATCTATAGCTAACAGTAGTAAAGTACGTAAGTGAGCTTCATAAGTCAAGCAAGGATGGATAGTTACTTTACATACTGGACAACCATCCTATTCAACTTTTTGGAAAGTACATTGATTCGCTGTTTCCATGTCTAGTACTACGCTAATGTTTTCGATTAACTGATTCCTTATTAGGGCCCGTTCAGGGGGTACCCTATAATGATCAGTCTGTACCTCTATACGTCTGATGTCCAGAATATATTTTTCACTCTTTCGCCTTATCTGACTCAACCTATACCCATTGAGAGCCCGTGGTTAAAGGGTGACTTTGAACAAATTTAAGGACCAAAACATCTCTGTTCAAAATCTTTGTCTGGGCATATTTTCTCCCATTTGCTCCTATTTGACTTACATACTCTTGATCTATAGAATCGGATATGGAATTGGGTAAATAGTGTGCAGTGACCTTTAAAGAACATTCTAGGTCAAAGGTATAGATCAGCACAGATCTTTGCATAAAATCCTTGTTGTGAGCATATTTTCTCTGCCTTTTGTCAATTCTGGATCATACTTTAACCAAAGATTGCTCTTAGTCAAGTTTATACACTAATATTGAACAAAGAATCTTCGTCAAGATCAAGGTTTAAGCATAGCTCTTTGTTAAAGGGTAGTATTTCAAGATCAAAGGAGTCCTTTGCGTAAAATCCTTGTATGGGGTATATTTTTTCTATATTTTGACCAATGTGGCTCATACTTCACCCATGCACAGAGTGTCCTTTGCTAAAGGTTTGTTTGAACCAATTGGAGTCAAAATATTTGTGTAAACTTCTTTAAGGGGATATATATTATCTTCTCTTGGTCTAATTACCTCACATCTCACCCAAATTGTGTTTTGAGATAAAGATATCACATGTACGTGCATATTAGCAAGAACATTGATTTTATTCCATTGCCTTTTTACATATCATCGTATCATTCTTTTTCTAGAGTTTTCCCCCTTTGTTTTTTTAATTTATAATAATTTTTTCAGTAACATAATTATGGTGGTCATAAACTCAATAAAACTCTTTATTAAATATGAAATTTAACGTGTTTTCCCCCGTTCACTTATTTACAAAAATAAAATGCGAATAGCATTTTTTTCTTTTTAATCTGAAACAAAAACTTTTCCGAGTATAAAATGGTCCTCTCCAAATAAATTCCTTTATCCTTATGCCTCGCACTTTACTTTTTTTAAATAAATAAATAGGTTTTAAGGAGCTAGATGAAAATGCATGCAAGTGACAGTAGTTTTGACGAAATGTTTGTGCACATTTCTGTAATGTAATTATGCGTCTTATGTAAATTATGTAATCGTAACTTAGATGTACATGTAATGTTAGTTATCTAATCGTAACGTAAATATGACATCATAGGTTTTACATCAGTTCACTTATTGTAGAAACACATGTGCATGTTAGCAGTTGCACACTACATAAGCTACTGGCAATGAATTCTGAACCTAATAAAAGGGTAATGTGACGGTACATATTGTCGTTTTGTACATATTGTCGTCGGCGACAATATGTACCTACCCTTACTGCACATATTGTCGTCCATCGGCACATATTGTCGCCTGCTGAAAAGTTAAACATGTACATATTGTCGCTGGCGACATTATGTGCCTCACCCTCACTGTACATATTGTCGCCCCACAGAAATTGTTGCTTAAAGATTTGTTTTGTTGTTTTTGGTAGTTTTGTGAATATAATTTTTGTGTTAATCACACTGACGTGTCTCGTACGCTATTTCATACAGCGTGTTGTGACGGTACATTTTGTCGCCCGGTTTCATATTGTCGCCGGCGACAATATGTACCAACCCTCACTGCACATATTGTCGTCCATCAGAACATGTCGTAAGACAATGCACGGCAATGCTCCATGTAAATATGGCCAGAGCAACCGAAAACTTCAAAAATGGTCATATACACTTAATTTGATCGCCGACATATGGCTGAAATATTGTCGACTCGGCGTTAAACAATAATAATACATGAATCAATCAATCCATATTAATATGATTAATCATTGCTTTGCTTTTCTTGAGAAGATATTTTTTTTTAAAGAATTTTCCCATATATTCCTATGCAAAACTTTGATCGCGCATTGTGGCCCCACCCTAGGCCAGGGGGTCATGATTTGACTTGAACCTTCACTACCTGAGAATGCTTCCAGAAATTTCAGAACGGAAAGGAATGGGAGGGGGGGGGCACGGGTGGTGCAGAATTTTTTTGACAAGCAAAATATTTAAAAAGTCATTTGTATGTAAAGGTGTGTTATTGTATATGTTAAGTAAATTATTTAATTATAAAATTTTACCTGTGGACTAAATTGAGAGCATATACAAGTTAAACAAACAGAATTAACCAAAGCACAAAAATATCAAACCATTGGGCCGGGGTGTGTGCGCCAGTGCTACGTCTGTCTGGTTTTTGAGAAGATTTTAAAGATTTTCTGTATATATTTCTTATGTAAAACTTGATTTTGTTTGTTTGTTTGATGTTATAATGTCCATCCCGAGAATTTTTCATTCATATGTAGACGTCACCACTTGCCAGTGGAGGGCTGCAAATTTAGACCTGTACTTGGCACTTAGGGTCTTTGAGCAGTGAGGGATCATTTTCGTGCCAGCACCTCAAAATTGAACTCACGCTATGTAACGAAGCTTTCACATACTGTACGTGTACATAAATTGGCGTATTCAAAATTTAGCGCAATCACTGGGAATGGAGTTGTTGGCGTAATCATGAATTAGCGCTACACATTTCAGTATCGTGTTTTGTATTTATAAATGATTTCTTAGCGATATTCATGAATTAGCGCATCGGTGTCCTCGCCAAAGCCGCTAAAATACGAAGCCCGCTTTTTTAAGTACACTTACAGTAAGTATCATCTCTTCTGACCCAGTACCTCTTGAAAAAAATTAGATTCTTTTTCTAGATATTCTATGAAAAACTTTGATCACCTATTGTAAGCACACCCTTCCCCCAAGGGACGTGATCTGAAAAAAAGTAGGAAAAAGAATTCAATAACGTTGATAAAGGTCTTGCTATGGTAAAGGAACAAATGATGGGCAGCGGTAAAAAAACCCCTCTAAATTGCATCAATTAACCAATATAGTCATCCAGCCTCACATGAAAAAAACTTTATCTACACTTCATAATGAAGCTTTCACATTAGTTTCAACTTTTCTGACACAATGGTTCATGAGAAGATTTTCAAAAGATGTCACTAAATGTTCACTAATTCTTAACTACTTCCCTCGAAAGAGGGCATGGCCCTTCATTTGAACAAACTTGAATCCTCTTTATCCACGGACGCTATGTGGCAAGTTTGCTTAAAATTGACCCAGAAGCTCTTGAGAAGAAGCTGAAATTATGAAAAGTTTTCAGACAGAGGGTCCATCAGACAAAATGTAATCAGAAAAGCTCACTTGAACTTCCAGTTCAGCTGATCTAAAAATGTCAACCCCAACACAAGTTATATCGGCACATGATTGTATATAAAATAAACGCAAAAAATAATTTCCAAATAATCATTACTACTGAACAAAAAAAAAAAATACATGTATTCAATCTCCAAGTACATATTACAAGAAAAAAGAATAGGCAATTTTTTCAGATATCTCAAGAATTACGGTATCTTGACATATTAGTGATGTACATCAATCCTGGGCACAATTATTTGACCAAAAAGTTTTCTCCTTACAGTGTTACTAGTAATGATGTCTGTCTCCTCCGTGCGTGTGTATGTGTGTATTTGTCAAACTCTCTTTCCTTTCTCAAGTAAATATTCCTCAAAACAACATATCGACGACAATATATGCCGACCTTGACTGTACATATTGTCGCCGACGACAATATGTGCTGGTGCTTGACTGTACAATTTGTCGTCCATTATGCAGGAGGAAAAGAAGGCCCGTCTCGGTACATATTGTCGCCGGCGACAATATGTACCGATTGACGACAATATGTGCAGTCAGGGTAGGTACATATTGTCGCCGACGACAATATGTACAAAACGACAATATGTACCGTCACAGGTAATGGATAAATGGACAGCAGGACAGTGTTCAATATAGAACAGTCCAGAATCTGAAAGTTAAAAAACATCCATTTACTTTTAAAATTAAAAATTCAAGGAGAGACTGCAAGTAATTATGTCAGAAGAATTTGAATAGTCTTCAATGAGATCATGTTAATTGTAGTTAACATCTTAAAATGTGTTCGAAATTACACATTTGATTTTTTATGGAGAGGAGGAGGCTAAGTGGGATAGGTCAAAGGTAGAAAAACAAAGGTGTATATACGAGTACATTAACTCTTACAGTTAAAAGGAAAATGTCATTTTTCTGAAAGCAAGGAGGAAGGATTACGGTAAAAAACAATCTAAACGCATTCCCATTCATTAAGAAAGGATAAATCAAAACAAGAAAATGGCATATAGAAAGATGGCCATTAAGTGTATTTTATTTCTCAGAATAATATCAAAACTTCGATCGTTGGAGGGTTGACAGAATGGTTAATGCAGCACCGCCGCCCACTCAGAACCTTGACAGAATAAAATCTGGGAGCAGATCAATAAATGTTTTACTTGTGTTGTATCTAGAAAAAAATATATGTCCTATATACATGTAATATACATTTATCGCATGATCGTTTGGGAAATCTGAAGATTTATTCGGGTAAGAAGAATCATATTCCCCGAGGGCTAAATAAACCTTCATTTTTCCCGAACATTCATGTAATAAATTGTTTATTATACTGAAACAAGCAGACTTTAAAAAGAAACACAAACTTTCAAATTTGGTACCGCTCTTTAATTCACTTTCAGTTTTAAAGTTAAGTCACTTAAACACTTTACTGAAGTCTCTTGGACACTTCACACTTCGATTTCTTTGTTTTTAAAAGCATCCTTATTGAAAAGAAGACCCCCAGTTTCGTCATTGCTTTAGAGATAAAACATTCAGTTCTACTACACTGTAAATGCTGCTCTCGGGAGTTTTCGTTCAACGAACGATAAGTATTGTGAAAAAATACTTATCAAGGTTGTTATTATTAAGAGGTTCTCGAAGAGTTGAATACGATGAAAAGCATGACGACGACAGGGTAATATGAAGTTTTATGGCCCTGTCTCGTGACAATCTAGAACCAATCGGATAAAGCGTTGTATCGAATAATTATAATGAGGTATTATAATAATAACTATACTAGTCTTTTTAAATTGAATAGCTAAGTAATGTTGACATGTGTTTTTCAGAGGAAGAGAATTTATTAAATACATTATTCCCTGTTTACAACTTGTTATGACATTCAGAACAAATAAAAATAAAATCTGTAAACATAAAATGCGTTGTTTCTAAAGTGCATTTTTAAAAAAAATCAATTTTTTTCCAACAAGAGATAAAACTATTCTTCATCAAGTCACTGAATTAAGTAACACCTGGCAGTGTTATTTCTTATGAAAATTGACATGCTTGTGTTTCTTAGAGAGAGGCAAGCACAAATATTATATGACTCTTTATATATATATATATATATATATATATATATATATATATATATATATATATATATATATATATATATATATATATATATATATATATATATATATATATATATATATATATATATATATATATATATATATATATATATATATATATATATTGTAATGCGACTGTTTTGAAAAATTCATTCTTGATTTAATCAAACGAAAGCATTCTCTCGATGAGGGAGATTCAAAATATACATTAAACACTTAAAAATAAATCTATTATAATTATCTATAAATGATGATTTGATGTCTACAAGAAGATTTCTTAAACAAACAAAAAAAGTGATATTCTTGTTTGTAAACTATGCACTTTGCACACAATAAGTTTAAATAAAATGGAAAAACTATATAAAACTATATACATGTACTGAAAAGAAAAGAGAAAAGTATAATAAAAGTATAATAAAAGTATAATAAACCTCATAGAATTATAGTGAGGGCGTTGCATTTTTTAGGGCCAAACCCTCACCGGACAAAAAATATATAAAAATTATAAAAATTAACGGAGATTACAAAAATTGTTCAACTATAAAAAAATTCCAGCTGCAAGGCTTTCAAACCGAAGATCAAGAGTAAATTTCTCACTCAAAAGTCATGGTTTAGTGATTTTCTATTTTATATCAATTTTGGGACATTATTTTAAGCCCAAATAAATTTAAAACTATTTTAACTAGAGTATAATTGTAGTAGATCAATAAAAATATGCGCTTCTTTTTCCTTTCAGTGTAGTTCCGTCGATTGATTGATTATATGTTGTTTTACGTCCTATTTGAGAATTTTCCACTCATATAGAGACGTCATCATGTACCAGTTAAGGATTTCAAAGTTAGGCCTTTAATCGGCACTTAGGGTCGTTGAGCAAAGAGGGATCTTTATCGTGCCAACGCCTGCCATGACCAGTGGCCTCCGTTTTTTAATGTCTCATCCGATTAAGACCAGCAACTTTCACTTCAAAGTGCCGAGCGCTTGGCCAAGGAACAGTTTCAACCTATTTTTATTGACTTAAGTCAGTCGCGGCTGGAGTGTGAACCCTCGGCCTTCCGATCGCTCTACCGACTGAGCTACACTGACGGTTAGTTCCGCTGAAGTTATGTTACATATACTCCAAACATCTTGTGTGACAGAGGTAGAGTAATGATATTGTGTATTTACCGACAAACACATAATACCATTTTTGCTAGCGCTCTCAAGCGCTAGCAATTACGTTAGTCTTGTTTACTGGAATATACGCATGCTCGACTTCACGGTAGGTCTTTCTGGGAATATTACGGTAGATAAACTGTACCATGTCATTTTCGTTTTATCACCTACATATGATCTGAAGTTTCGTGTTTTGTTTTTTAACCTGCACAAAAATGCATAAAAAGTAAAAGTAATTTAGGTCTTAAAATGCCAAGAATGTAGAGATCTGTTATTTCTAAAATTATATTAAATACCTAGGTTTTCTTAACTACCTTCCTGGATATTTCCGTCAAACTCGGAAGAACAACCTCGGATATGTTTTCCGAGCTTGCCGTAAAGGCCCGAGAAGATACGATTGCTACAAAACAGTACTACACTGGAAAATTTTAAATAAGGTGCTCATGGTTCTACGGATCTTTTATTATTTTACCTCAAAATTTCAGTAAACTACAGAATGCTTAAAGCACAGTTAATGAGTTATGTCATTGTCGATGCTAAGCCCACTCTAAATTCACCATTCTGAATTGAGACACCCCCCAACCCCCACACAACCATCAGTGCACCACTGTGCCTACCTATTAATAATTTAATCGATTCATAAAATTAAACCAATGGTTCAGAAACGTACTTCTGTGTTTTATGATGGCTACAGCGCTAGCTCACCAATCTTTTTTTTTTAAAGCTTGTCCATGTTATAATCAGGGTTTATGCTGTGCAATTTAGTGCAAATTTGATTTCCTTGTCTTGCTTTCAAACACGTGCCATGTAAATCACAGTGAAATGGAGTGAGGTAAGGATAATAACATTGACGAAAGATCGACTATTGTGTAGCATAGTCTAAAGAGACCTCCTACTTGCCAGTTACTACGTGTTTCGTACTTCATAACTGCTCTCTCTTTCTCTCTCTCTCTCTCTCTCTCTCTCTCTCTCTCTCTCTCTCTCCCTCTCTCTCTCTCTCTCTCTCTCTCTCTGTGTGTGTGTGTGAATTGTCTAAATTGGTGTTACGTACTTTGGTATAAAAATGTCTTGTATACTAACTTACAAAAGTAAAACTACAACCACAGATGCATGTTTGAAATACATTTTACAGTGCATTTGCATTTTTCTATAACCTTGTAAGTGGTTTATTTGACATGGATAAAAACACATCATTAGAGTGCAAAACATTATATGAAAGATACACTGTAATGATCATACTTACTAAACGAATATGACACTAACAATAAATTTTAAAGTTCTAAAACAACAACTGTTTTATTACTAGTGTGTCATTCAAAGATTAAATGATTCAAACTTGTTAAGAAAGCTGGACCCTGCTATCAATAGTCTTAAGAATTTTTGTGATCAATTAAAGTATATTTCAGAATATCAACAGTCTCGTTCAAAGTCATCATTTCGTAAGTTCTTTGGTTGATACAATGACCTTGTCAGCAAATACAATCTATCATTAAGTCATATGCTGACTGATGTTTTTCACACTAATTGTTAGGCCATTATTTACACACTGAATTATCGACGGATTTTCCCGTTATTTCCCGATCATGACAAGGAGCACATGGCGAGTGTGACCGGTCGGCAGGGGATGCTCACTCCTCCATGGCACCTGATTCCACCTCTGACGTTTTTGGAGGTTCGTATTTGCTCTGCTCCCGATTTGTATTGTTTTAATGGACTTTGAGCTTGAATACTGTTCGTTATCTCCATATTTCATCTATATACATTAATTAAAAATCAATACAAAAAGTAGGGGGTCAATAAGCTACTTTTGGTGCTATGCATTTAATCTGACCTTTTTGTGCTGTAATTGCACCTCACTTATAAATTACTTTTTCGAAGTTTTTTCCTCCAATGTTTTTTATTCAAATAAATCATGAGCCCACATACAATCTTATTCTATCTTGAATAGACACATTAAAAATTGTGACAAGAAAAAGTTTCAAATTACTTCACATCAGCAATTCCTGGACATTTCTGCACTCACAAAATGTAATTTTTCTGGCATAAAAAATTAACAAGCTATAAAATTACTTAAAAGTCTTAAGCTTTTACTAAATGTATGCAGAATGGTCAAAGTAATCTGAAATATTCAGAAAAGAAAAATAAAAGTTGGGGTCTATAAAGCATTTTTTTTTTTTTTAGAAATCACTATAAAGTATCACCTTGAATCTTAAATTGGGGTATTTTTTCTGGGCTTTCACAATATACTTTCTATAGCAACATGATGAAGAAATTCATAATTATTTAACTCATATATAATTCGTCGAGACTAGGATGAAGCATTTCATTGCACAAAATAACTCTGTGTGAAACCTGCATAGAAAATAGGAGTCCAAACTTAACTGTACCACAAATACTTCAAAAGAGAAAAATTAATCATTTTGAACCAAAATAGCCTTACGCCACAAATGTAGTCCCTCACTTAATGCTTTTTGTACTGAATTTAATCGTGGGTTTTTAACTGAATATAATTAAACTGGCATTGTAGAATCCAACATTATTATAATATAAAATATGATGCGGAATTTTAGAAATTCAGGTCCAGATAAAAATGTGCTCAAAAGTTCAGAATCGAACTTTGTGACGGTACATATTGTCGTTCTGTACACATTGTCGTCGGCGAAAATATCTATCTATCTATCTATCTATCTATCTATCTATCTATCTATCTATCTATCTATCTATCTATCTATCTATCTATCTATCTATCTATCTATCTATCTATCTATCTATCTATCTATCTATCTATCTATCTATCTATCTATCTATCTATCTATCTATCTATCTATCTATCTATCTATCTATCTATCTATCTATCTATCTATCTATCTATCTATCTATCTATCTATCTATCTATCTATCTATCTATCTATCTATCTATCTATCTATCTATCTATCTATCTATCTATCTATCTATCTATCTATCTATCTATCTATCTATCTATCTATCTATCTATCTATCTATCTATCTATCTATCTATCTATCTATCTATCTATCTATCTATCTATCTATCTATCTATCTATCTATCTATCTATCTATCTATCTATCTATCTATCTATCTATCTATCTATCTATCTATCTATCTATCTATCTATCTATCTATCTATCTATCTATCTATCTATCTATCTATCTATCTATCTATCTATCTATCTATCTATCTATCTATCTATCTATCTATCTATCTATCTATCTATCTATCTATCTATCTACTCGTATATCTGGACAACAAAGTTTTCAACACAAAGCGAAATTAATTCTTAGTTAGAATAAGAAGCAAATGATCAAACATTCCACAAAAAGATCTACTCGTGACATTTTTGGTTTGATACTTTTGGGTAAAAACAAGAGTTTGTTCTATGTAATTCCCAGGAGAATTGTTGAAGGCGTTTATAAAATCAAGTCTGAGACAATCATGTATACATGTACTCGTATTTTATTTATTATATATCATATTTTACGTTATATTTTTGGGGTAAAACTGCAATGTATACGTACTTAGTTTATTTTAGTTGAACAATATATTGTTCTTAAATCCTATATATTGTATTTAAGAGTCTCCGAATCCCAAGTATAGACAAAAATAATTTTAAAAATCTAGTTTGAAGAAGCGTCGGCAGCAACAAAAAATATAGGTGCACTAAAAATATGCTAGTGGCTTTAAATCAATGCAGGTTATTTTATTGAGTATTTTCTTTTCCATATGGAATTCCTAGAATCTCTGTAGGTTAACAATTGCAATTTTTATTTAAAGACATAAACCGTTTGAGGTCCCCCGAAACAAAATCAAAGTTACTTCAAATTTTCAGTAAAATCCCTTCTCGTGATATTGCATACATGTTAAGCTAATTCATCAAATCATTCAAACTAAAATCTTATTACAACTGCATTGAAGAAGAACTTGGTTTTAAATCCACATCTTATGATCCAGCTCAGTTCCAGTTCACTTTCAAAGGATAATATTTTTCAAATTCCTGTTTCAGTTTTAAATACATGTACTTTAAACATTACAGTCAATGGAAGTGCGTTTGATTCACCGTACTTATACTGGATTCCAAAACTTTATAAAGATCCTTACAAACAAAAGATATATTACAGGGAGCAGTAAATGTTCAATGCCACCCTCACCAAATTATTAACAGTCGTGAAGGGAAAAACTAGACGTACTGTGCTTCAAGAAGAACTTTTAGAAAATTTAAAAATACAAAACGTTAAAAAAAAAAAGATTTGACTTTTTTCAGCTATTCTTCGAGTTAAATTTAAGAGCAGACGTTTTGATTGTAGACAACTGCTTCCTCGATAAAATAAAAATGGAACTCACATTTTTGCACATCTATAAAATTACTTTGTTAAAAATCATTCTGGTTCTACATACACTCTGAAGGTGATGCTAAAAGACGTGAAGTTCCTCATTCACAATATCTATGTGGTCTTAGGTCCTCCAATAATCTGTTGGAATTCCGATTGGTTTTAACTGTGCTCTATTATTAGCCGACCTGTTTTATATTCGTATGAAGCAAATTGATTAAAAACCATCCACACATAAAAAGGGAAACTATTGCTGTGGCTTTCAATTATACTTATCGATATATCGACGACGTTTTTTCTTCGAACAATAATTATTTTCATTCAAATATCATCTCGAGATATCCCAGTGAACCTTGAATAAAGAACATCACAGAGTCTGCAACATCTGCTTCGTACTGAGATATTAACTGACTATAGAAATACATTTATATCACATACAGAATAACTCCAGCTTTTCCATCGCCATATAGTAAAATAAAACCTATTGTTGCGTCGTGCTTTGACTGGCATGCTTCTCACCAATTCTTAAGCCATAATTTCTGTACATTTTGGCTACGGACTACTCGGTTTACCTGAACAGGGCTCACGGCGGGTGCGAGCTTCGACAGGGGATGCTTACTCCTCCTAGACACCTGATCCCACCTCTAGTGTTTCCAGGGTCCTTGTTTTTGCTCTGTTCATAATTATTCTTTATTGGACATATGAATTGAACAATGTTCGTTTACTTCACCTCTAACCTTGTTGACCATCAGGGACGATCTCAGAAATAAACTGACCAGTCACTGTTTGTCACTACCTAAAACGACTTCAAACGGCAAGCGACGTCAAGATGACGAAAACTTTACTAATCAATTTAAAGTGACGCACATCTCTATTATCTATCTTTGTCCTTTTGAAAAGCACCAACTGTAAACGTTATCTAGAATGAAATTGTTGTTCATATTGTTTTATGTACTTATGTAAACTACGAAAATCTACTCTACGCTTCAACTGTAGTTTACTATGTAATTTGGTTTCGATTTTTTCCCATATGTTGCAATATATAATAACAGAAACTGCATAAGTTTATTGAAATTTCAAAAAAGGAGATAGGAAGTTTACTCAGAGATGGGAAGAGAAGGAATACTTTCTTTAAGCATGAAACTTTTGAACTAATTTCCTTTCCTGTTGTGGAAAATATGAACAACAATGTATCTCCTTTTAAGAGCAATAGTGGAAAAAGAGAGGTAAGTGAACTTTTTGTAAAAAAAATATGTTTTTCTACTCTGAAAGAAATTTGTATAACATACAGTTATAAACTGCAAAACATATGTGTTACTTTTTAAAAAATTCACCACCCTTCATTTCGCAGTAGCATTACTTTT
Source organism: Saccostrea echinata (assembly GCF_033153115.1). NCBI lineage: Eukaryota > Metazoa > Mollusca > Bivalvia > Ostreida > Ostreidae > Saccostrea > Saccostrea echinata. The sequence goes on along the minus strand of NW_026889771.1, from coordinate 3,499,063 downwards.
AAAGCAAGAATGTATGAATGAACATTTGAATTTATTTCAGAGAATCTGAGAACGGCTAGACATATGCAGAAATTTACAAGATTTCCTATAAATTTGAAAAAAATGTAATTTCTATGAATGTCATTTCTGGTATAATGATTAAATGTAATTTAATTATTTGTTAGTGATTTTGACAACAGCTAATAGTCCTTGCCTATCTGTGTAGAATTGAGATAGCGTGGGATGCTTTTGTCGTCGACGTAAAATATGTTTTGACTAATTTCTCTGAGATTGAACGTTGACATAATGTAGATTAACAATGCAATTTTGCAAAGAACCATTTCTCCAAAAGTATAATCTTGCTTTGTTATGAGCCACTGTCTCCGTCTAACTTTTCCCTATAGAATAATACACAATAATTGTAAGTGATTCGACCGCGCTTTTTTTCTATTTTCGATCCCTGCAGTCAAAAGAATGGATGTCTAATAAGTTGGTATATTCCTATATTTCTGAAAATTCTCTAGTTGTCAATGCAAAGAACTTGCAAAAGGTGTTACTACATTAATGCTATTTTTTTAATGATCACATAAAACATATAAAAACTGTCAGGGAATTCCCTCTACAGAAAAGATTTATTGTCAATACTATTATGAGAATTATATAAATTCATGTACATGCGCAACGATGTACTAAGATTTTAAAAGCAATATGAAAGAATGACATGAAATATCATTCTGGTAATAACACAATACAAGTTGTATTAGCACGGACAAAATCAATTGAATAATCTTAGCTGTAGGTTTTCAAACGAATCATTATTATATAGATTTTTTTTTTATAAAATGAATGCCCCAAACCATTCGAATGACAATGAAAATTACATTGAGAAAAATCATCCTTACTTTTCCTTTCTTTTTGCCGGTAATTAAGACAAATGTTTGGCACCAAAATCTTAGATTTGATAATTTAAAAAAAAAACATTGAGGAGAGGAAGACACTGCATACAAATTATGCCAAAATAAATACATTAAACATTGATGAAACATTAATAAATTGTATGTCATTTAAATTAAAGAATATCTGTCCAAACTTTGCAGAGGAGTGTGATTTTTGTTTTTCAGTCACAATAAAATCCTAAGCCTATATCATCATTAGACTGGTCCCGTTACTTCAATACAAAGTGCTACTTAGATATAAATCAAGGTACTGAAAGTACTGAAAGTTGGGCTTTCATATATAGTTTGAGTACATTGTCTAAGCCGAAATAAGTACATATTTGAAAATCTTCCTATCTGGCTATGATTATGATAAACAATTAACCCTCTACAAAAATTTAAAACGGTCCTGAACAAAATGTTTAGACCCTAGGGTAGGACTCAGTTGGTCATATATATATATATATATATATATATATATATATATATATATATATATATATATATATATATATATATATATATATATATATATATATATATTGAAAATACTTGTATTTATCTTTATACCTTTGATATTTTTTCGTTACTCGTAGGCATTAAGCCACAAATTGTGTGCAATATATTGAACATTAAATTTATAATATTCCCGTCCGGTTAAGAATGATTCTTAGCTGATTATTAATCAGAAAACTATCCTTTACTTTTGGAGCTGTATGAAACAAGCTGCATGAAATTTTTAATTTTTTTTTATACGACTATGAGTCTAGTTCCAGTTCTAGATCGTGCCAAAATGGTCATAGCCTAAGAAACTCATGATATTCAGGCCTTCAAGGCTCATACATATTGGACTTTTGAGAACAGAAAGTTTTGAAGCAAGGACTAACCAACTATTCCTAAAGAACTATAATGTGTTCTTCATTCAAAATTTTCTCTGCTAACTTGATTGGAAGTAAATAATCATATACACATTTATAACAAGTATATACTTTTTATATTTGATCACAAAGCTTCACATAATGAAAATCTTAAGCCCAGTCATCTAATTTCATGGGTTTTAATAGAAATACCAAGCAAAATGGAATCACAGTGTGTGTTTATTTCATATTATTTATAAAAAAAAAAAAAACCCATTTTGTTCGAAAATGATTATTCAATAGCAGTACGTAACGTAAATTGCATTCAGGGTTATCGAGTTAATAAAGTACTCTCAAACTTTTTCCTTTAAACTTTCATTCAATCTTTAACTCTTTTTCTTTGAGTAATTGAAGACTTTCAGTATTACCCAGTATTGCTGACAGTAAGGAAAATCTTGAAAATATTCGTATATACTCGTACATATACAATATTATAGTTCTAATAAATGAAAATATCGAATATCAAATCTTTTAAAATGTTCAAATCCAAGAAAATTCAACACTCACGCCTTTCCATAAAATCTCAGTTCAAAGACAAACCAGTCCTAAGATTACTCTAAATATGTAACTTAGTGGTAAAATAAATATACAATAATTTTTGCTGCTAATTTATAAAATGTTCAACTCCAAAACAAAATCACAAAATATCATTTTCATGTCAAGAAATAATTTCAAGGTAGATAAAATATCTCTGAATTGTTTTTTTTAAAATTATAAATGTCTTTTAAACTTTGATCATTTATCTTACATGATCAATGTCCAGCAAAATAAAATTCAAGGCACCGAATAATCAATTAACATCCAAGTAAGGTAAATAATGATTTAAAATGTAACAAAATTATATTTTCAAGGATTTTTTTATATACATTTTTCTCTTCTCAATTAGCATTTTTCTCATAAATTTAAATTGACCCAGCAATTCAAATTTAGAATAATTGAAGTAAAGCATGTATTTTTAGCGTCCGCTCTTTTATCGTCAACCAGATATACTTACATAAGGCATATTTTAAAAAAAAATCTTCAAACTCTCCAATTTACAAATCTGTTTATTTGCTAACAAACAAAACAGCATGTAACTCACTAGCAACGACGGGGAATGATATCAATTTCATTCAGAAATGGAATGTTTATTTAATGCACCTTTTCAAGATATGAACCTAGTGAAATTACAGTAGAACTGAACACAGTTAGTTTTGGTTGATACCATTTGATTTCTTTTAATCTTGGCAGTGTTCAAACCATACAATAAGATTTCTTCAAATTGTTTACAAAACAGTTTAAGTTTCAACAAAGAAAAGAAAGAAAGAAAGAAAGAAAAGAAATGGTAAAATAATGAATTCTTCAACAGTTCAGATTATTAACCTATAAAAGTCCGCGCTATGGAAAGTAGTTCGCTTACATTTATACGCATTTTTAGGTAGTGTACGTGTCCAAAATGTTATCACACGATTAAGTCATCATCTAATTCCTCTTTCAATTTATCTCTTAAACAAAAATATCAATTATCATTTCCAAAGATTCAGTTGTAAAATATACTTGTTAAAGTATCATCTCTAACAGTGACTATATAGTTTATCGGAAGCTTCTACTTTGACGCTGTTTGGCTTTTTGATTATTTTTCTGTTGTGCTATTTAAAGTAAGACAGTCGATACTAGCTTTTATTTCCAGAGAAGATATGCTTTCATTTGATAAGAAGACCTTTTAATACGAGTCATCTAGTTTAAAAAAAAAAGATCTAAAGATCTTGATTAATTCTTTAAAAATGCGATTAGTCTGATTTTTTAAAGATGTTAGTGTGGGCAATGGTTCACTTTTTAAAAAGGAAATTCCTTTTCTACTGGAATAACGTGATATGTCTCAGGAAGCTGTATTATTATTTTTAGAAAGATGTACATGTATATATTAATTGCTTCAACACGAGATATAATACTACTAGCTGTGTACATGATTTGTAACAATGAATCGTGTACCCTGCTAATAGCGTAAAATAATAAAAGCATTTAATCTAAATTGTGTCTGAAATTAATAAAATACATAATTATTTCAAAATCACGATAAACTAGTATTGGAAAACCTTGTAAGATTTATATAAACTTGTTAAATACGTGCCATCATAAACGTTAACCTATAAATTTTAGGAAAAATTAAGATTTAATTTGTAATTATATAAGTCATTAACTTTGTATTATCAGTTACGTAAAATATGCCTTAGACACAGTTTAAAATAGTTGGTGTACGGTAAATCAAATCAAAATCCCACATTGTACGTGCCACAATAAAAGTATAAATTTTTTTACTATTCATCGTTCATCGAACTTCCATGGTATTCAATATTGTGAATCAGTTGTGTGTGTGTGTTTTTTTTAATTTAAAATAGAAGTATCAAAGTTTTCATTACAAGAAAATAAAGTATAAGATTTTACTATGATAAATAAAAAAAATCTATAGTATTCAGTTTATTAAACCTAAATAAATACTTTGACACTTAAGACAACTATTATTTATTAAAGTATATTTGGTCACTTATTTTTCATTAAAATAACTTCAGGAGGCCTTGTTATATATGTCTGGGACGAGTTAATCTCTCCCAATGTTAAAGATCACTGGGTTGCACATTTTAATTGTATAAAAACAGTTATAGGAAGGATAGACTTTTCATATTTAATTTTATTACCTAACCTACAATATAAATTGTAACTAGGCATTTTATACAGTTTCCTGGGTTATTCTAGATAATGTTTTTCCATATCGTAAAACAGTCAAACTGTTACCCGGTCACAGAATGAACTGTTGCACGGCTGAACTGATCCCTTATGATGTCATAGTTAATTTCCCGGATTTTACACTTATTGAATTATCTATAAAATGACGTATTTCCATGGTATTCAATTTGAAACAATCATTTGAAAAGTAATTCCAATACCTATATGAATATACTGTCAATTTAATACCATTTCAAAGAAGAGGCCAAGAACACTTTTTCTTAGGGTAATTTGGGAAAAATGTAGGCCCCTTTCCCTCTTTCACTCACTATAGATCTTTGCCTTAAATGTCTGACTCATCGTGTTATGTTCAAACCTCCAAGTCATCATGACAATGTATTGTTTACTAAACAATACATGTATACATCAATTTATTAGTGTATGATAATATTACACCATTATTTTTTCCGATTTTACACCAGTTGGTGTGAGAATGTAAAGTTCATTTTGTTTTGTTTCAAGAAATGCAACAAATTGTTGTCGATGTATTTTATTGATTATTATGTCTATATCACATTTTCAATTATACAGTAGGTTAGGTAATAAAACACTTGACAGTCTTGCTACAAAAACATGCCCAATTAAGATTTTTTTTTTATTTCGCTTACAAGTTTACCGTTGTAATATCGTAACTATAATTTTAAAGATCAGTTTCAGCTCTGAGACTTGACGCACACAAATGGTTTTGTAAATACTTACCGATATATATACAGTTAAAGTTTTGATATGAACACAATGTAATTTTGAAAAACGTATTCCACTGCAAATCTTAATGTCGCTTCATTCATTTACAAATTTCAAGATGAAATTTTCAGCTGCATAAGCGTTCCGAATTGCAATAATGTTAAAATAGTTTTTTTTCTATATAAAAAGAAAACAAACCACTCCTCTTAAAGAAATGCATAAATCTTCTTTCGTACGAAATCATAGCATGTCTCTGAATATCAGTTAACTTCCATAACGATTTTGTTTTAAATTGCAAGCACAGAATGCAGATTTCAAGAAGAACTGAAACTTATCTGAAAGTGACCATTGAACCTAATATCATCGATTCAGTCGCTAGTCAATTATTTTACTACTACATTTTCGACAAAACAAAATAAATTAGACAAAAACAGCTGACTCTTTAAAAAATTAACTTTTGTAACAGTAATATAAAAAAATTTTGCATTAAAGGTATAAATTTTTTTTAACGTTTTGGGAGCGAAATACCGTATTCTTATATTTAACCGGTAAACTAAGGGTGAAAAAAGGGACCAAGCAACTATACTTAAGTGGACAACTCCTTTGTAAATAATATGTTGATATATGAGTAATATTTCCATTTAATATAACAAATATGCATCTATGAGCTATAGAACATAAAATATAACAATCTGAAATCCATAGTAAAAATAGATTGATTCACCATAGTGAAAACTTTGATTTATCACAGTTAAGACTTTAATACTTTAGAAAACTATAGTTAACTATCGTATACTAGTATCTATGGTTAGAGATTTAAGAGAAACTCTGAGAATCAAGGTTTTTGTTAAAAAAAAATCACCGTCATTCGACCCCTAATTCACTTAAAGGGTGCGAATGAGAATTTAAAAACTTTATTACAAATCACCAGGAAACCATTTATCATATTCCAGGAGATGATTTGGCTACTGCGTAAAATGTAAGAGGAGTTTTAAGGAAGAAGATTATGTCGAAAAACCTCTTTTATCGCCCCCCCCCCCCACCTTATTGCACATCTACAAGACACCAAATATCATATTTCGATACATGAATTGGCTTCTACATAAAATATGAGAGAAGTTTTAGGAAGAAGATTTTGTAAAAAAATCGTTTTTGACCACTAGTTGGCCCAAGAGTGAAAATTTAAATCCAAAACTTTATTTCTCATCTACGGGACAACACTTATCATATTTGAAAAGATGAATTGGTTATATGTACTTCTTAAATGAAAATATTTAAGTGAAAAACAAGTAAAAAGTTAAAATACAGGTAGGTATACACCGCGCTCTGTTTTCTTCTGGAAAATAATTTGAGCCCCAGAGTTAAAACTATGTTTTGGAATATATAAAAAAATATTTTGGGATAGTACATTATTTTTGTATCATTTACAAGCAAAGTTTCAAAGCTACTTAGACACAGTTTCTAAAGAAATTGTTATCCTGCTTGATTTGAACGTCCGTCCGTCTGTCACACTGTTATCTCCCTCAAACCATTCTTACATTTTAAGTAGTAGCCAATTCATCTTTTGATATGAAAGATGATTTTCTGAAAATGTGCGATAAAAGTTTTTTAAAAAATCATTTTCACTCTGGAGGCCAGTTTTGCAGTCGAAAAAAACTTTTTTTCTATGAAATCCTGTACCCTTAACTCTCCTAATATTTAAGGCAGTAGCCAAATCATCTTTTTGGTACATGTATATTATTTGCGGTGTCCTATAGATAGGTAACAAGGTTTTTTTTATCCTTTGGGTCAACTAGGGATCGAAAAAGGACTTTTTTCTACGAAATCCTCTTCCTTAAACTCATACTTTATTTTTCATACCAGCTAATTCATCTTTTGGAATATGATTGGTTGTGTCTTGTACATGTGCAACATGCATGTGGTTTGATTTTTTAATTCTCACCTTGTCGCCTGCATGGCGCAGTGGTTAGAGCGTCTGCTCTAGAGTCGCGAAGTAAGGAGTTGATCATTACGTCGCAGGTTCGAATCCACTGCGGGACGTGGAGACCGGTTCTTCTGATGAGACCGTGTAAACCGAGGTCCCGTGCCGCAGTAGGTGATAGCACAAAAAAGATCCCTAGGCCTCACTGCTTAATGGCCCTGAGTGCCGAGTATAGGTATAAATTTGCAGCCCTTCACCGGCAAGTGGTGGCGTCTCCGTATGAGTGAAAAATTCTCGAGAGGGAGTTAAACAATAAACAAACAAACAATTCTCACCTTTTGAGTCTTTGGGTATTACTGTTTTACTACTGACAACATCTTGTCCTCTTAAACTTGCTGATTCTCTAAGAATACGTTGTGTTTTCATGATTTTTTATATATGAAATCTCTGCTATGAATTTTAAAAAATAAAAAGTCTTATTGTTTATTGTTTCTAATAAATTTGTGGTACAATCTCTTCTAATAGTTAGTATTGAATACCCCTTTGAAATAATTTTTGTATATGTAAATAGTGTGACCTGACATTTTCTTATTTTCTTCCATGTTTTGCTTCATTTAAATACTTTACTCTTTTATATAAATGTTTACCAATGCATGTGTTTTGCCATCCAATCAAGGGAATAATTCTCGGCAGTTCTGTTAAAAAAGGTACGCATTTCATGAAAATGTTTTTGTTGTTTGACAATTCATATAAAGAAATATGTGTTAACAGTTCTTATAAATATTGATTATTCAAAAGCAATTTTGAATTTTTTAAGCATACTTTCTTCTCAAATGTATTGCATAAGAATAATAAGATTTTCACAGATTAAGAAAGACAATAATACTAAGTAATGTTATCAATAAATTAAAATTTTGTAGCGGCAAGGTCAGGTTAAGGTCACTGCTAAAAACCTAGGTATAACAAATCACTCTTGCCAAAGATCATGTGATACCTATTTCTCTTTTAAAATATACGTTTTCCTTTTTAATTAACCGGTCACGGTAGCCTAGTGGTAGGGCACTCGCTTCGTGATCGGGAGGTCCGAGTTCGATTCTCGTCCGCTGCGCCGCGTCAAACCTAAGTCGTAAACATAGGTAGTGACAGTTCCTTCGCCAAGCGCACGGCACTAAAATTAAAAGTTATGGGTTTTTCGGATTAGACTTAAAAACCGAGGTCTCCTGTCACGGTAGGCGTTGGCACGACAAAGAACCCTCACTGCTCAATGACCCTGAGTGCCGAGTATAGCTCTTAATTTGAAGCCCTTCACCGGCAAACGGTGACGTCTCTAAGGGAAAATTCTCGAATGGGAGGTTAAACAACATGTAATCAATCAATCAAACCTTTTTAATTTTTTTTTTGCTTAAGAACCCTCTATAAACTGCACACTAAAGACTTCTAATGGCATATGGTATTTAATGCATTTAGGGTGATCTGCCCTTGGTTCAAAAATCAAATAAACGAAAATCTACAATGTAATACTCAATTTTAAATCAATACAAGTATTCTTAAGAATTCATTAGCCTAAGATGAATTAATTGAATATTAATACTTTTCTCATTAAAGGAATCAATAGGGATTTCTGTTCAATGATACTTTTTCCTGGGGTTAATTGCAGACATCCTTTAAATATTCTTAATATATATTTACACCTCCATATACATGTACAATATTTTTCAGTGCCCAGTACAACATTTTCCACAGTGTATAGAGGGCCATTAAGATGATATGTTTCCACTTAAGGTCTATCGGGTAACACTACCAAACTGAGATAAGAAGTTAACAAAAATAGATATCGACCAACCCGAATTTCCTTTAGTTTTCTTAAATTTCAAAGGAATATTAGTTATTAGCGTTTATTTCTGGTTAGGTTGTCGACGTCGCAAAAATACGTAAATTCTCATTTCTCTTGAGTATTTTAATTAGCTGTATTCCTTTTATAATGCAACTTGAACATGGGAACAGATGCTACGTAATTCCTGTCTATATTTTCTTAATGGATGTTTATGCCATGAAAACAGGAAACAGAACCACATCCCTAGCTGTTCAATCCTTTTGCACGATTGCAGTAATTCTTTATTACTATTATTATTTACGCTACAAATGTATAGAAAAAAAATGTAATAGGCTCATTCATTTAGTTTTTCATTCACAGATAACAGAAGATTCAAAACATGATGAACTTTCCAATCTTCAATGGTCGGGTTTCATTGATTGATGATAGGGAAATACATAAAACATACCTAATGATACACATTTTCTACCTGCTGTATCTTTTCAAATTTTTTTTTCTATTCAAGAAAACACAATAGTGCAAAGTAGTACATGTATTCGCAATATGTTCGTTAATAATAAATTTATAAATCAAACTTTTTGTTCGGTTTTTCAGGAGAAAAAAATGTTTATACTGTAGAGAACCGTGTTTACTATTAATTTAGAAAATCATATGTAAGAAATATCTTTAAAAATACATGTATATGTTATTTAATCTTTTATTGTGGTTGTTATAGACATGTACATATGTACCTTGTACATGACATTTTCTGAGATACTAGTATAGAATTGCCATTTTAATTTCGAACGTCTTCCAAATAAGTCAGTGTGTTTATTATTAATTAACACATGTAAATCAACAATTAATGACAAATACACTTACGTACACTACAACAGGTAGACACTTGGACTACGTGATTGTTATCGCCTAATTTTATGTCTTATTATATTAAGCGATAATAATTACATTTTCATTGTGAAATGTAAACATCCAATAATGGTTTATATTGGTATGCTTAATAACTTTTCTTATTATTACCATTTGTAATCAAACTTATTTCAAATTAAAATGGTATAAAACAATGACTTCTGTCTGTCGAAATACGATCCAACGATGGGTTCTGTTTGCAGTCAAGGTCATTAAAATGATCATAGCATTTGCAAAATGCCGACTTTAAATGAAATAGTTAAAGACCCTGTAGCAGCAACTTATTTGTCAGTAACTTGTCTTTGTTAAACAATTATTACTTAGAACATGCTGTTTATTATCGAATCAATTTGGAGACATTAGCAATATATGCAGGTGATAATGGAATGTTAACTATATAAATAAGGGAAGGAGACGATGGAAATGCTTAAGTCATCCTGTTTGTCATATAGTTTAGTTGTTAGTTGGTCATTGATATATATAATCAGTAAAATATCCAAGTATGAAGCAGATGTGGCGAACTCTGGGTGTCCTTATTTCGAGTTCAATGGGATATAACCCAAGGTTTGTCCAAAAGACGAAAGCTAATTTGCTTATTTCCAACGGCAACTTTTCCTTTAGCTTATAGTTACTGTTATATGACACACACAATATATAAGATGGTAGTATATATATCACCTGTATACTAAAGAGGGGCAACAAAAGCGATTTTAAGAAAGATCATAAAAATCGATTTGAATTTGAAGAATTTTAAGATCACACTAAAGGTTGTTTATGGAATCTTTAATCACATCATTTGTGTAAATATTATCATCTGTTCAATGGAATATAGAAATAAAAAACAGTATTCAAGCTCGAAATCCATTTAAACAATACAAATCGGGAGCAGAGAAAACACGGACCTCCAAAAATATCAGAGGTGGGATCAGGTGCCATGGAGGAATGAACATCCCCTGCCGACCGGTCACACCCGCCGTGTGCTCCTTGTCATGATCGGGAGAAAAACGGAAAAAAATCCGTAGACAATGATAACTTGTTGTTTATATGTTGTTTTTTTTTTTTTTTTTAGATAATTGATACATTAATTAATGGCTATTTATTACTGAGGTTAAGGTTAAAATTAACTGCACTCTTACTGTACCAAGAATGTCTATTTAAATTAAACTATAATGCAATTTTCTGTAATGAGAGACAACTTTCTAGCAGATGATTGCCATAGAAATAAGACAAATACTAAGTCTGTTTAAAAAAGTCTTCACAGAAATAATAACATTTCTTAAATGATTGTGTTTCCAAAATTCAATTTTAAAAAGCGTTTGATAACTGGAATACTGCAAATCATGATGACTCTTAAAACTGCTCTTGTTTTGTGAATTGTGTATTGCGAGCAATGTAGTTTTCAGGACTTTTACTGAGAATATACCAAAAAACACAAGATCATACTATTTCTTATTGTGCATTGTAATATAATTTAAAAACTTGAAGTGATACTTTTATTTTCCTGCGTTTTAAAGAAAGCCAAGTTCAAGAGTAGGTCATATTAGCCTATTACTAAGAAGACATCCTGAGAGTGCACCCGTTCTCATACTCCTTGTGAAACATTTATTGGACAAATGAACAAACTTAAGTAATTTGTTTTCCTAAGACTCCTTTGAGTAATGATTCAATAACATCTGATATCGTGATTGTTTGATTAAGAGATCAACAAAACAAGTGCAAGAACATTTCTTCCATATGGTAAACTATAAAATAAATTTACAGTCCAGCTTCTTATAATACATACTGATAAGAACACTAACTGGTACTGTAAACGATATTGTCTTAATGTTACTCCAGTTCTTAAAATCTTAGAATGAAATTTGAAGATAACGAACAGTATTCAAGCTCGAAAGTCCAATGAAACGATACAAATTTGGAGCAGAGCAAACACGGGCCTCAAAATTTAGAGGTGGGATCAGGTGTCATGGAGAAGTGAATATCCCCTGCCAACCGGTTACACCTGCCGTGTGCTCCTTATCATGATCGAAAAAAAAAATCGGAAAAATCCGTAGACAGTTCAGTGTATAAGTAATGGCCTAACAATTAGTATGAAAAAAGTCAGTCAGCATTTGACTTAATAATAGGTTGTATGCGCTGACAAGGTCATTGTATCGACAGGAAAACTTGCGAAAAGATTACTTCAAACGAGACTGTTGATATCCTTGTTTCATCAACTTGTTTGTCAATACTTTGCCTCGTTTTAGAAATTGTTCATACGTAGATCATGCTCTCGCGTATCGAATCAACTGGGAGACATAAACCCCATATGCAAGTGTTAAGGGCATATTGCTACATAAGTAAGGAAAGTTGACGATTGAAAAGTTGAAGTCAGCACGTTTATTATAAATCTTTGTTGTTAGGTTACCATGAACGTCTTTTTCTAGTAAAATATCTAAATATGAAACAGCTGTGTCAGAATCTGTGGTATCTCTTATTTTAAGCTCACTGGGATATATCGAGTCTACATATGAATGAAAGTAACAATTGTTAATCGATAATACGTCGTCGATATAACGAAATGTCGAGTTGAAGGCCACAGCCAGTGTTTTCTTCTTCTGATGTAGAAGTTTTTGAATAAATTCTGCTTCATATGAATACAAAGATAGGTCTGCTAATAAGGGGGCGAATTGGTACACAAGGGAATTCCAACAGATTGTTGGAAGACCTGATCTCCAAAAACTACATAGATATTATCAATCAGAAATTCAAACATCTTTTTAATATCAACTTCAGAGTACTTGTGTGTACAATCTTTTCTTTTAAATCATATGCTTTGGAGACAAAGGCTAAAGGATTCAAATTCCAATGAAATAGTGAGTTCATAGAAGAAAATTTTAAAAGTTTACATGAAAATACAAATATTTTAGGTCACTGGTTTTTAACTGTCAAATTTAGATTGCATTTTTTCTGATCTGCATATTGTAATACTTTATGAATTTTGCTATGAGATATTTTGGATTAAAAAATAATTCAAATAACTTCTGTTAATTTTTGTTTACGTAGTATCTTCATTATTGATTATGCACTTAATGGTAAATAAAACTCCGCAGTGTGAGTGTATAAATTATGAGATGTGTGAAATTTTCTTATTGTGATGCGATTATTTCGTCACATGACGTATGGTTTCGTTGAAATTTTCAATAACATTATATAGATAATAAAAGCTTAGTGCATTTGCAAAGACAAAACAATTATTGTTTTCAACGCAAATAATATCAAGTTCAAAGCATGACACTGCAATTACCAATGGTAGACAGAGTTTGGGTGTGTTCAAAACAAATTCTTGTGATAAACATCGCATGACGTCTGAAGTAATGCATATTTCAGTAATGAAATATATGGAGATAACGAACAGTATTCAAGCTCAAAAGTCCATTAAACATTACAAAATAGGTGCAGAGCAAACACGGACCTCCAAAACATTAGAGGTAGGATCAGGTGCCATGGAGGAGTGAGCATCCCCTGCCGACCGGTCACACCCGCCGTGTGCTCCTTGTCATGATCGGGAAATAACGGAAAAAATCCGTCGACCATTCAGTGTGTAAATAATGGTCTAACAATTAGTATGAAAAACGTCAGTCAGCATTTGACTCAATGATAAATTGTATTTGCTGACAAGGTCATTGTATCGACCATAGAACTTACGAAATGATTACTTTAAACGAGACTGCTGATATTCTTGTTTCATCAACTTGTTTGTCAATAATTTACCTCGTTTTAGAAATTGTACATACGTAGAGCATGCTCTTGCGTACCGAATCAACTGTGAGATATAAACCCCGTATGCAGGTGATGAAGGTATATTGCTGCATAAGTAAGGGAAGTTGACGATTAAAAAATTAAAGTCATCACATTTATCATAAAACTTGGTTGTTAGATTACCATTAACGTATTTTTCAAGTAAAATATCCAAATATGAAACAGATGTGTCAGACTCTGTAGTATCTTTTATCTCAAGCTCACCGGGATATATCGTATTTACATAAAAATGGAAATAAGCATTGTTAATTGACAATACGTCGTCGATATATCTAAATGTCGAGTTGAAGGAAACAGCAAGTGTTTTCTTCTTTTCACGTATAAGATTTTGGACAAATTCTGCTTCATATGAATACAAAAAAAGGTCTGCTAATAACGGGGCGCAATTGGTACTCATGGGAATTCCAATAGATTGTTGGAAGACCTGGTCTCCAAAAACCACATAGATATTGTCAATCAGAAACTCAAGCAGTACCAATTTTCTAACGAAACAGATCATAAAAAGATTTATACTAAATGATTCACATGGAATTGTTATTTACTTACATTCTATTTTTCAAATCTTTAATAATACTTATAATATTTGATTTAACAAAGAAGGGAGAGAGATCTTTCAAACAAACTATGTATTATGTGAATGAAGTCAGTGTTGGATATTTCTAGTTTTTTGGATACTTCGTTACTTTGTGTAATGTTGAAAAGCCACAGGTAGTTCTACATCGATATACAAATATTCAACATTAGTTACATCTGACAGTGAAAGACCCCTTCCAAACAAATTACGTGGTATCAATCCTTTTATCTCTCTGAATAGTACATGGATCATGAAAATATTTACCACTTTAGAAATTATGCAATATCGAGCACAAGAGTTTCTTCTGAACACTCCCAACTTTTGTTTCTTTGTTAACTCCAAATGCCTCGCTTTAATTGTACTTGATGATATAAGCAGTTATAAAGAGGGGTATTTTTTGTCACCTCTTAATTAATGCGCACTGCAAATCAAGATCTATTACCTCTTCTGTGTTCATGACTTCTGTATTCAACATCATATCTTATTTTAAAAAATCAGAAAGATGCAAAATAATTGAATACCTTTTTCGGTTAGGAATTAAAATATCTCTTGACAATATTTTTAAACCATACAGTAAAAAAAAAAATCAGAAGAAAATCCAGTCTGAATTTGACAGTTAACATCCAAAGTAAAATCCCAAAGTTACCCACAGAAAAGAAATAAGAGATTTGTACTTTCATATAAACTTCTTTCAAATAGCATGTTAATTTTGTCATCTATTGAGAGGTTAGTATCTGTGGACTTTGTTTACAAAAGGATATTTATATACTTTATATCTTTTTTTTGGCATGATATGTCGAAAATAGAAACGAAGAACGCAGAAAAGGTATTGTCTATATATACTTAACTGCAAATATCACGTTTCAGTATGTATATTGGGATGCAAATCAACGGTACTTGTAATGTTTTCCTATTTATTGATTAATATCCTCAGTCTGGGGTTTGATAACATACATGTAGTAGCTTTAGTGCTCATGTTATCATTTTCAATAAAACTTGGAATATTAAGAAACCCTCAAAATATATAATTTACAAGAAAAAAGATTGAAAAGTTAGTATAATTTAGGTAGCGCATAGAGTAGGTTCTACCAAATTAGAATACAGGTAGATTAGTTATGCACATTAAACTCAGCGTTACTGTGATGAGACAATTTCTTCAATAGGCCACAGGACTCCCGGGTCAAGCTCTCTCTCTCTCTCTGTATATATATATATATATATATATATATATATATATATATATATATATATATATATATATATATATATATATATATATATATATAGATTGGGAGGTTGCCCCCCCCCCCCCCCTTTTCAAAAGCACGGGCCTGTCAAAGGTATAATAATGACTCTTCAAAAGGCATAATAACTTATTATTATTAATAAGCCTTTTGGAAAGGCGTAATAACGTCTCTTAGAAAGGCGTAATAACGCATTTTGAAAAGGCGTAATAACGCCTTTTAGAAAGGCGTTATAACGCCTTTTAAATTTTTTTCTTCATAAATTGATCCTAAGAGGCTTTCGTACTATATAGACGAAATGTGTATTCATGTCAAAAGATTCATGTCACAGATCACCCTAGTATTCTTAAATTTAGATAACTGCAATATTAAGTAATGAGTACATATGCCCTGCTTCCAATGCAGCGCCATCCTCATCATTTAAACATGTACACAAATGTTTAGTGTGTTTAAATGCAGAATCATTTTAACAACATATATGTTCAACATTAATAGCACAGAAACCTTTATCTCTTAATGTGATCTGTATTACGTGATATAAAGCATCGATCTCAGGTTTTACTTACAAAATAGGTATAAACTGAATTAGTCTAAGGGCAAAATGGGAACGTCGTGTTTATATATAAATCAAAATTAGGTCTATCATACTTATCACCTCAAAAAGAATTAAATATAAGTAAACTGTAGCATGATATTATACTTAAAACTATTGTGTCAATTTTCACATCAAGAATCCACTACATTTTAAAGTATCAACTTAATGATTTATTATGCTTTCAATATTATTTTTTAAATGAACAGCATCGTTTTTTCGGGGGGGGGGGGGGGGGGGGTTGGTTATTGACAAGATAGCTAAAAAAAATGCTGACAAGCTCAAAAAAGTGAAAAGCAGGGGGTGGGGTTGGGGTTGGGGTTGACAAGAACAATTTTACTGGAATAAGATAAATATGTGAGGATTTGACATACAATGGAAAAAAAGGGGGGGGGGGCAGCCTATTAATCAAATCTCCACACTATATTAAATCAGAAGTGTCTGATGAGACTGTAGCTCGACTTGTATGTACTTTTAAAAAAGAAAGATGTATCTTAGTACATGTATACTCGTATTAAAAGTTTGTTCAGACCAAAACTATAGAATGAGTAGTGTTATATAAATTTTATTTTAAGTATCCATTGCAACACTATTTGTCGAAATCAAATATCGATATACAGAATTATATATCGTTGTTTAGTGTACTTGTGTACCAAGTCTTAAATTTGGACTAAAACTTAAGGAGGGTGAGAATTTCAAAGAAATTTCTATTTTTATTAACCATGACACCACCTTTTTACTGAAATGAATAATCAATAAACAGACTTATGTATCTTAGTATATTGTACTTGTGTGCTAAGTCTTATTGAAATTGGATCAAACCTGGAGTAGCGTTTTGAAAAACTTTCAAAGAAATTTCTATTTTTGGTAATCATGGCGACACCGTTTGTCGAAATGAAGAATGGTGTACCACTTGTGTCCAAGTCTTATTTAAATTGGACTAAAGCTGTCGTGTAGGAGGAGTAGCATTTTGAAAAATTGTTTACGGACTGACAGATAGACAGCTAAACAGACTGAAGGACAGACTCCTTACCAATGCATAAGCTCTTCTGATCTCTGACCAGCAGATTAATGTTGGATAAAAAATGGGGGACAGATCCTCCTTGCCTCGCCCATACTACATATCTGACAAATAGATCTATTTTCAGGAATGACCAATACGTAATTTGCATAAGCTGTCAACAAATACTCTTATCTCAAGATCCCTTACACTTCGTCATTGGGATCCCAATAATGAATTGCAAGGGATAGTGGGACGTTCCAAATATCGAAGTGCAAATTAAGGATTTGGGGACAACAATGGTTGTTAAATATTCCAATAATAGAAGCATTCCTTATATTTTATACATTTTAAGTATTATTTTCTTTTTATTGTTCTAAATGGTCTTTTTCCGAATCGTAATAAATATGAGCCATATTGACGTTATGTGGCCTCATTATAAAGGTACATGTATAAACAGAGTTGCCAGTCCTTACTTGAAAAAAACCCCCACCATATATATATATATATATATATATATATATATATATATATATATATATATATATATATATATATATATATATATATATATATATAGTGTATCAACATACCTTAAAATATGCAATATTGCAGATATTGATCTGATTTTTGGTATGTGAGTGTATCTTGATGAGTTACAGACCAAGTTTGCATTTCGTTCCGCTTCATTGATTTTTGACGGAATTACGGCCTTTTCAATTTTTAAGGGTTTTCCGCAATTTTCTTCTAAACGCTTTCAGATATTGAGCTGATTTTTGGTATGTGACTTTACCTTGATTAGTTATAGATCAAGTGTGCATGTCGTTCCGCTTCATTGATTTTTGACGGAATTATGGCATTTTCAATTCTTAACGGGAACCAGATTATACTTGCCGGTAGGGGACTAGTATTGCTCATGCAATACTCTCAGAATGCTTGTTACATTAAAGAATCTACCGAAGTACATGTACAGTACCAACCAGACCCAACCTGACACAAAGCAGTCCCAGAGCAGTCCCGGGGACTGCTTTCTGGGACTGCTCTGGGACTGCTAAATCAGTCCCAGAGCAGTCCCATAGCGGTCCCAGAGCAGTCCCACAGCGGTCCCAGAGCAGTCCCAGCGGTCCCAGAAAGCAGTCCCAGCGGTCCCAGAAAGCAGTCCCAGCAGTCCCAGTGGGCGGGGTTAATTAATCTAATGGGCGGAGCTTACTCAGAAATGAGATTACCAATAAACAATGTAACTATAAAAGGCAGTTGAAATTGATGATCCATTTCTTTCTGAGCAGTATCAGTTCTCATGCGACAGTCATTTTTGAACTGTTAAGAAATTCACACTACGCGTATAGAAACAAATAATAAATACTGAACAAAGAAGACGGTCACACCTACTAATAACATGAATATTTAAACACAGTTTTGTGGTATATTAATTTTTCACCAAAGAAAAAATCAATTTCTTAATTTACTGTGATTGATATCGGTTTCCATATTTATTTTTTTTTTTATAGAAAATTAAACTTGAATTGTTTATTTTCTATCAAAACTAGCTTTAAATAGACCTTATAATTATAGAGCAAGGCCGATTTCCATACTATACTCTGAATGCAGTTTTCTTAAGTACTGGAGCTTTTGAAAAATTCTTTGAATATTATATTTCAGTCATGATTATTTTCACTGACTTGCCAATTTAATTATCGTTAGATTATCTATGTAACAGAAAACAATAATACTTTTATTATATAAACGTTTGAGTGTACATCTGTAAATCACGCGAATGGAACCCTCAGATTATGTTCAAAATTAATTAATCCCGAAATAAACGAAGATTTTTTGCAGTACATAGATTGAAATTAGTGCCATTGTTGACCAGCATGTTCAGTGATGTGTAACACTGATACCCAAATAACATGCATTGACTTTCTGCTAATCATGCCCGAAGGCGATTGAAACCTCAGGTGTTGACACCATTTTATACATTTGTATTGCTTTTTATTAATCGGCCAATCGGCCAGGAAAACACAAACAAAACAAATAAGAAATAAGTCACAATTCCCAATAATTTAAAAAGTTTATAAATTTACTCTTTTAATAACTTGTTTATAAATCAAAAACAAATTCATAAATAGATCCCCCAGTAATTGTTCACAAATATAATTGTTTAAATGACTGAAGAATGGTAGAATAATTCTATTTCATGGTCATTTAATAAATTATTAGGTTTTATTTGAGGGCGGTAAAAAAATAACATGGAATGCTCTTTTTTAGCATGGTTTTAGCTTTTTCAAGTTAAAAAAAAAAATCCAGTACAGTATGTCCCTCTGATTATCTTATTGTAATGACAAGTTTGTTTGTTTGTTTGTTTGTTTGTTTTTAAATAGTGCTAATGCAAACTTTGAGTACATACCGTAACTTGACAGCATTAATTAATTAAATAGGCCTAGATATTTTTTTCAAACACCTGTATTAAAGTTTTAATTAGCATTAATTAATTAAATAGGCCTTAGAGATATCTTTGTTTCAAACACCTGTATTAAAGTTTAATTCAAGGGATAAAAGTCATCTCCTGACTTCCCTTTTTAACTAATTTCATTTTTTAAAATTAATTCTAGACTACAATTGTGTAAATTTACAGCCCCTGAAGACATTTAGTAATTACATGTATATCTATCTCTTTTTATTAAAATGTTGTAAGAAATCCTTGGTATTTTTATTCTTTAACACCTCTCTGCTGAAATTAAACAAAACAACAACATGGAGCCTGCAAATTCAGAATACACAAGGGGCGGAGCTATCATGTCACTCAGAACCTTTTTCATGCATGAGTGAACAAAGCAGTCCCAGAAAGCAGTCCCAGGGACTGCTGGGACTGCTGGGTCTGCTTTCTAGAGCAGTCCCACAGCAGTCCCAGAGCAGTCCTACAGCAGTCCCAGAGCGGTCCCAGAGCAGTCCCACAGCAGTCCCAGAGCGGTCCCAAAGCAGTCCCGGGGACTGTTTTCTGGGACTGCTTAGGTGTCAGGTTGGGTCTGGTTGGTACTGTACTTAGTTGCTGTCTCAACAAATTAAGTAAAATTCTGTCTATTGTTTACTAGTATACAAGACTCCATTTCGCTTTACTTGTCTTGAAATCTAAGGTTGGGTTGAAATTTGAAAAAAAAAAAAAAAAAATTACACAAATACATATATGCACAAATAAAACTCCCTTTGGAAATGTTTTCTTAAATGTTACAAAAAAGTAAGTAGGAATCAAAGTATAACAGAGTCCTTTTGTGTTACTTATTTTCTTTAAAATAATAAGACAAAGTATAAGATACATGTTCTCTCCTGTGAATTCAAGATATTTCTGAAATTTACATGACAGATATTCTTGAAATGGATCGGTTTTCGTTTAATGTTTTAATCCAAGAAATATGTAATAAGAAAGATAACTCATGTTCTGTACTTTTATTTACAGTGATTGTATCAATTTCACATTAGTCTTACTTTACATATCGTTTGAAAGAAGTTTTTCCTCACTTTTTTTTTTTTTAATTTTTTTTTATTTATTTTTTGTGCTTTGAAAATGTTCACTAAAACGGTTTATATATATATATTATTCTCTGTTTAAATCAAGCTGCAATGCTTTTCAAACATTTGCAACTGTTTAAACATAGAAGTTGAAATAAAAACAATACAGAAACTGAACGCTATTCAGAAATCAAAATTATTATACAGTCATAGTATATCATTGAGGGAGTAAGCAAGATTCCTATTTCCCAAGGCCAAGCCGAGAGAAATAAAAAATAATAATAATAAACAAGATATGTTTGGGAAACACTGATGCCCCCGTATGGCAAGTTATAGCAAAGGTTGAACTTTCTCAAATGCAAATCAAATATGTTGGTACCCAAAGTTAGTTCTTGTCTCGAGGAATAAACCTGTGAAATATGAAAGCCCTAGCAGCAACCATTGAATAGATATGGAAAAGGTTAAAGTTTTTTTTCAAAAGTATGTCAAACATCAAGGTCAAGGTCAAAATTAATGGTGCCCAGGGAAAGGCCTTCTCCCAAGAAATACATAGATAAAATATAAAAGCTGAAGCATCAATCGTTCAAAAGTTATGACCAAGGATAAAGTTTTCCAAAAGTAGGTCAAACTCCAAGGTCAACGGGTCAAAAGTTATTGGTATCCAAAGAAAGCTCTTGTCACAAGGATTATGTGAAGTCTAAAAGCCCTAACACCAACCGTTCAAAAGTTTTGGCCAAAGTTAAAGTTTTCCAAAAGAAGGTCAAACTCCAAGGTCAAAAGGGTCAAAGTTGTTGGTATTCAAAGGAAGACCTTGTCACAAGGATTACACCACAAGGATTAGGCCCTAGCACCAATTGTTCAAAAGTTTTTGCCAAGGTTAAAGTTTGGTAAATTTTACAAAACTGGGTCAAACTCCAAGGTCAAGGTCAAATATGGTGGTACCCAAAGAAAGGTCTTGTCACAAGGAATACACATGTGAAATATGAAAGCCATAGCTCCAACCAATCAAAAGTTATGGGCAAGGTTAAAGTCTTTGCGGCAGACAGACAAACAGACAGACGGACGGACAGGGCAAAACTATATCCCCCGAATCTTCGATACGGGGGCATAAAAAAACAAGATGTGTTTGTGAAACATTGATTCCCCCGCATGGTAGCTCAAGGCCATGGTTGAAGATTTCAAATGCAGGTTGAACTCCAAGGTCAAGAGTTCAAAAATGTTGGTATCCAAATAAATGTATATAGAAGGCACAGGGAAATTCACTTTGTAAGGTAACTCCCGCCCCAACCCGCGGTTGAACTGTTGACCTTGGGATTCTGTCTCCTAGCAGTATAGGAACAGCGCGCTAGACCGCTCGGCTAGTTAGGCAAGTCATTAAACTTGCTTGAGAAATTTCGCAGTTGACACATGACCTTATGTTGTGCACAGCAACCAGGAATCGGTATTCATGTACAATTTGTGAAAGATGCACTAAGGAAGGGGCAATTAAAAACGCGTACTAGATGAAACAGCATCGTGGTATGCACGGAAAACAGGAATCAAATCCTTGGCAAGACAAAAAAAATGTCCAATGAACATAGTAGTTTTTTGTTAGTCTTTGAACAATAATAATGTTACTTCCATCTTTTACAGAAAAATTGATCATGATTGACACAGAATTAGTTCCTTGGAAAAAGAGGCATCGGATGACGAAATACGTTTGGAATATCTTTGTCACGTTTACCATTGTACTGGCGAGATTGATAGGAGAATCGGGATACCTCTAAGACGAAGTGACTCTCACTGTAAAGAAAGTCGTGAGCGCTTTAAAAAGCTACTACAAGTCATTGATTATAATCAGATGGATTTGAAACAGTATTTCAACTTTTTCAGCTTATTCTCATAAACCGCAAAAGCAATTTCAACAAAGTTTAGTATAGAGCATGGAGCTATTGTCTCTCCCCCACCACCCCACCCCTCCTGAGGGTGGAACCAAAACCATCAAAATTAATAAATTTTCACAGATCCTCTTTACTCCTGGATATCAGGAAGTCAAACTTTTGGCATTATCATAGGTCAGGGGTTCTGATGTTAGGGCAGGGCTCTATTGATTATATACATGTAGTAAAAATGCGTTAATATTTTGTAAAATCTTCTTCTCTGCTCTTGGGTATTTAGCAAATATACTACAGACAAGTTTATGATGAGCAAGGGTGCCTCATCCAAAATTGTGATTTTTATTCTCCCTGGGTCAGGGTCTCTGGTGTTGGGTATGGATCTATTGATTATATAGTGAAAAGCATCAATTCTTTACAAAATCTTCTTCTTTGCTCCTGAGTATTCAGCATATAAACCAAGTGCATGGTTATGATGAGTAATGGTGCCTCTCATGTAAAGTTACACAGTAAGTTCACACAGAGATACAGCTGTTCTTAAGTTGCATTAAAGAATTACAAAATGACCGTAAATAAGCTTTTCAACCTTATTGGTCTTTTAAGTCATTAATTAAGTTCCTGGTGTTTCTGGTGAAGAATAAGTGAAGGATTTACAAAATAATTTATTTTCTAGAGTATTGACACAAAACATGACTTTTTGGCCTCCCTTAGAAAATCTCAAAAATACAGGAATTAAATCGCACTTCTATCAATATAGGTTAAATTAAAACCCCTTAGATTAATCTTAAACAGTTGTAAACTAATCTAAAATATTATGTAAACAAATAGAAATTTCTGAAAAAAATAAATACCATGGCATGGTTGTACACATTGTAATTTTCTAAATAGATAAACTTTGTGTAATTTCATGCCATATTTGTACAAAATTATCCAATAAAAAAAACCCCACTATAATTCCCTCAAAAGATAAACTTCAAATCCATTCAAGTTCATGTTGGATCTTGTGTAGTTGAACAATATAAACAGAAATTGTTCAATCAAATAAATCAATTTAAAAAATGTACACAAAAATTAAGAATGCATGTTAGTGAATTCTTCATCGAAATTCTTTTTCTATTACAGGCAGATAAAAAATATTATGTTGGTTTCCTTCTTTCTTGCAAATTAAGAATCACCATTTCTCACTAAAGATTTATGTAAACTCTCAGCAACAGGTAAACATATACTCAGAGCTAGCTTGAACTTTTATTTTAGTTCTCTTCTCGTAATATTTCAGCCAATCGTTGAAATGCCTGAAATACAATAAATAAGAACAAATGTTCATAACAGTGCTGAAATTTATAGTAATTAAATTTTGAAAAAGAAAACCCTGAACTTTTCACCTGACACTTTGCATGTGGAATAAAAAAGAGTCTTACTATGTCCATTTGTTCCTCAGTACAGTTAGAATATGAGGCCCTGATGTATGGACAGGGCTTGGTGTTATCCAACATAAAGACATTTCCTGGAACAAACAAGACCTCCTTCTTGCGAGCTTTGACAGTAACAAGTTTATATGAGTCCTCCACATTCAGTCTGATCCACACAAACATACCTCCTGATGGAACAGACCATTCTGCCAACCCTGCACAATAAAAATAGAAAAAATGTCAGGAGGCAACAAGGAAAGATAAATCTTGCACCTATTCCATTTCACAAAGCTTTAAACATGTCGATTTCATCTGAGCTACCTTTTATCCATCTTTGATAGTTTTAGCAGCGATATCAACATTTGTAAATATTTTAAAATTAAGAGGCTACAGATGAACATGGGTATCTTTAAGGAGCAACATTCCAAAGCTTAACATACCTGACAGATGTTTTTCCATTGTTTTTAGACACTGATCCCTCTTGTTTTTATAAAATTCTACTGTATTTTCAGTATGCTTTAAGAACCCCTCTAGACCCCAGTTTTCCAGGATTTTATGAAGGATCATCTACAACAAACATCCACATTAAATCAATTTTTTTAAACCATTTCAAACATTATCACAGATTCAAACTATTTATTGACTTGGAAGTTCAAAGAGCCTGTATCAAACTCTTCAGACTTCTGCCACTTCCAGTAATGAACACTGATATACTGAATTTACAATGTAAAATATGCAAGTCAACACTCTGATATGCATTTCCTCTGCAAAGTTAGTGAAGGTATACCTTTGAGCAAATGGTACAAGTGTAATCTGCATAACCAGATTCCACTAACAGTTAACAAAATACCCTTGTGACATCACATAAACTTATACTTACATGTACGGATCTAAACTTTTACCAGTGTCTTAAAATTAGTTACTGTCAAAGTATAGAAATAAACACACCTGTGAAATGCCACTGGCATGCATCACTGAGCATTGTGAGTGAAGTTCCAATCTCTCTACCAAAGGCTGAGGTCCAGTGACAAAACCTAACCTCATTCTATTAAATTGTAAAAAAAAAAATAATAATGACTAGATGAGATCTCGTTGCGAGCAATGAGTAGGTCTTCCGTTTGATTTCTGATAAAATCTTGATTGGGAAATTTTGATTGTTAAAAGAAAGTAAAACAACTTTAAATGTAAAAAATATTCATATCAATTCTTCAGAATTGTTTAGCAACTCATAAAAGAGTGAAATCTATTAATTTCAAACAACTTCCGGTATTTTTTATTCACTTCCGGTATGACTGGAAGTAGTCAAAATGACTTTTAATTCTTCACTGAGTGTGGAGGAATCATCCCTCAAAGTTTCGAGGAAAAATGAGCATTTTTTCGACTACTTCCGGTTCGGAAGAAATAACTTCCGGTGGAAATAATATGACTCGAAACAGTCTATTTGCCTCTATTAAAAACATTTCAATAAGAAAAAAATGAAAATTTGCATATTTTTAAACTACTTCCGGTGGACAACGGACGTCACGGCAACAAAAACTAAACAGGTTTCTCAAATCTACGAGTCACAATCTATCATCCCTGAAAGTTTCAAGACTCAATCTCCAACCGTTTTTGAGAACACTCGCAGACAAAATGCCATTTTAAAAATGGAAAATTGGCCATATCTCGCGACCGGAAGTAACGACGACAAAATAAAAAAAAAGCATAAAGTTCAGATAATTTGCCATCATTGCTGAAAGTTTCGTGAAAATCTATCGAGGCGTTCTCGAGAAATCGATGCACAAAATCGGTAAGAAAAAAAAATAATAATAATAGTGGAAAAGAAACAACAGAATCAGTAGATTTGTACTCTTAATTATTAAGGTCTTCCGTTTCCAACGGAAGACCTTAATAATTAAGAGTTTGTACATTAGTGCATGTTTTTATCAGGGATAGTAATTTGTAACCCATTAACCAGTTACTTGGTCAGAACAATGGTAATCAGTTAGAAAAATCTGTAATCAGTCTAAAAAAAAAATATATGTTAATTTGAACACAATTTTCTTAAAAATCATTTTTTTAAATAGAACATTGATAATTTAGCATTTTCACAAATCTATGTAAGCTGATCTTGGGGTAATTGGTCAGTTTGTGAAGTGTCAATTACTGTTTAAACACCATGTTGTGACCCTGATTATCCTGTAATTCTTTACTGATATTAAATAAATCACCAACAAACTCTGTGAATTTTGGGTATGTCTATCTTTTGCAGTTATCTATCAAATTATATTATTAGACAAACATTGTAAATTAAGTGAAAGTTCCCACTGTGTTTTGATTATGGTGACAATGCTGTATGAAATTGTGTGACATCTACTCTGGAAAATTATCAGTGTCTGATTTCTCAGGCATGTTTCACAGGTTTTCTTAATTTTTTCTTGTCTATTGAAATTGATATAAAAATATGTACATGTAGTTTCCTGATCAAGATAAACAGAATGTTGCTAACTTCTGATGTCTTTTCTTAGTTTTCTTGTGTTTATATGAATAGAGCCACTTAAAAATAAGGTCAAGAAAATGTATTTTGATATGATTAACTGCATGGTTAATGGGTCAGAAGTCTCACATTAACCAATTACCAATTCTGTGTTCGAATTTGCCATCCCTCTAAGTATTTATTTACTGCAAATTAAAACACTCCAGGTCATGTTCAACAAGAGGCCCATGGGCCTTGAATCGCTCTTCTGATAAACTGTGCAACCTATCACTTCTATTTGAACCCTCGAAGTATCCTGTATATTTAGATAAACCCTTGAAATTCCAATTCACACTCTGAGAACCCAAGATGATTCTAAGCCAATTAGTACCTGAGAGTTGGTCATGGTGACCCACTTATCACTTGTCATTGTCTGAGGACCCATCAACTAAGTTTGATGATTCTAAGCCAATTAATACCTAAAATATTTTCTAAAATTATAACCATAAAATTTTATAAGTAGGTCAAAGTGACCTACTTTTCAATTGTTGTACTCCAAAGACCCAAGATGCATCAATTGACAAATTTTGATGATTTTAAGCCAATTCGTACCTGAAATATTTAATTAAAGCCATAAATTTTCAAAAGTAGGTCACGGTGACCTACTTTTCAGTTGCTGTACTCCGAGGACCAAAGATACATCGACTGACAAAGTTTGATGATTCTAAGCCAATAAGTACCGAAAATATTTAATTAAAGCCATAAATTTTCAAAAGTAGGTCACAGTGACCTACTTTTGACAATTCTAAGCCAAATAATTCCTGAAAATATTAAATACAGCCATAAAATTTCAAAAGTAGGTCACCGTGACCTACTTTTCAGTTGTTCTCCAAGGACCCAAGAAGCATCAACTGACAAAGTTTGATGATTCTAAGCAAAAAAGTACCCAAAATATTTAATTAAAGCCATAAATTTTTAAAAGTAGGTCACCGTGACTTACTTTTCAGTTGTTGTACTCCGAGGACCCAAGACGCATCAACTGACAAAGTTTAATGATTCTAAGCCAATTAGTACCCGAAATATTTAATTAAAGCCATAAATTTTCAAAAGTAGGTCACCATGACCTACTTTTCAGTTGTTGCACTCCGAGGACCCAAGACACATGAACTGACAAAGTTTTATGATTCTAAGCCAATTAGTACCCAAAATATTTAATTAAAGCCATAAATTTTTGCAAGTAGGTCATGGTGACCTACTTTTTAGTCGACCTACTCCGAAGACCCAAAAGTCATCAACTGACAAAGTTTGATGATTCAAAGCCAATTAGTACCCCATATATTTAATTAAAGCCATAAATTTTCAAAAGTAGGTCACTGTGACCTACTTTTTAGTCGACCTACTCCGAAGACCCAAGATGCATCAACTGACAAAGTTTGATGATTCTAAGCCAATTAGTACCTGAAATATTTAATTACAGTCATATAAATTGAAAAGTAGGTCACGATGACCTACTTTTCAGTTGACCTTTTTTGAGGACCCAAGATGCATCAACTTACAAAGTTTTATGATCATAAAACTAAAAATGTCCAAATTATGCTTCTAAAACGCTTTGAAATCAAATGCCTGCAAAGTTCAAAAAGTAGGTCACTGTGACCTACTTTTTAATAAATATGTTTTATGGCCCCGAGATGCATCATCTTACAAGATTTAATGATTCTAAACCTCTCGGTATTCGAATTAATGACCTTAATTGTTTTGAGAAAGATAAGCCATAAAATTCAAAAAGTAGGTCAAGGTGACCTACTTTTTAGTTGACATACTTTGAGGACCTAAGATACATAAACTGACAAAGTTTGATGATCATATGCCTTAAATTGTTCAAAATATGCCTCTAAATCATTTTGAAAAAGAATAGCCGCAAAATTTAAAAAGTAGGTCACCATGACCTACTTTTGAGTCAACATGATATGAGGTCCTTAGATGCATCAACTGACAAGATTTGATGATCCTAGTCCTTATAGTAAACAAAATATCAACATTTTAATAAAATGTAATTTTTGGTCAACTTTGAAGTGACCTTGAGATCATGCCCTTTGCCCAAGGGTAAATCCCCGTGCAAATTTTAATCTACAGCATATCCTCATCCTTTTGTGTAAGTTTGGTGATAATCTGCCCAGTGGTTCTTGAGAAGAAGATTTTTTAGCAACCAGTACTTTGTTTCTATTTTCCTAATTATCTCCCCTTGTTAAAGGGTCACAACCCCAGTTTTAGTATAAAAGGGAGCCCTTGGGCCAAGGATACCTTGTGACAAATTTGACAATAATTGGCCAAGGGGTTCTTGAGTTATGGCCCATATTCTAAAAAGTTTACGCACACCGCACAAATGGCCATAGCATTAGCTCTTTGAGCCTTTGGCTCAGAAGAGCTAAAAATAGATTGGCTTATTTATATGTTAACCTGTTTTCTATGTTCAAAAGACACTACTACGCACATATACTTGATGAAAGACAATTTTTTACCCTGAGGAGATGATCTTGGAGAAGGAATCAAACCTCACCACTCTACCATCAGTGTCCATTGACAGGAAACTGGGAACAAATGGCTTTAATTTGACATGAAACTCATATTACTAAATAGCTTTAGGAATGTACATTGTATGTATATTTGCAATAGAACTGTCTCCATATTTTTCTCTGAGCATGATACTTTCAAGGTTTTTCCCAAAAAATATTTGAGGATAAAAGAGAAACATATTTTACATTTATATTAATTTTTAAGCTGAAAAGACATCTGACATATGTATACAGAAAAGATATGTCATACATTAAAGAAATATGAATTAAACTTTATATTCATGAATTACTGCGCCCCTGATCAAAAATTTAATGCATCATTCTACAGTTAACATAATTAAGTAAGCATATCACTCTCTGTGTCTAGTAGTCTGTGATCAGTAATTTCCTCTTACCTTTGTAAACTGCAGATAGAAATATGGATCATCTTCTAGGATGATCAAATCATACTCCTGAGCAATCTTGTAGATTTCCTTTTTTCTGTCCAATGTAAGCCCCACCCCTGTGGGATTCCCCCCATTGGGGACAAGATACAGGAGTTTTGGGGCATCAGAACCAGGTTTTCTGGCTTCAGAAGGGGACCATCTAGACAAAGCTTGACGAAGAGATGATGGATTTAGGCCATTCATGTCCGACTCCACTGGGATTATATTTGATGTGATTGGCTTCACCTGCAAACATATTCATATTGCAAATAATTGTTTTTGAAAACAAGATCTTCTACATTTTTGCATAAATGTCCAGATGAAAAAAATTGCTGGAAGTTACATACATGTATAATAAGATTTTTGAATGGCAAAATAGTCTCATATAAAGGAATATCAGTCCTTATAAAATATATTTCAGAAGCATTTTAGTTTACACCATGATTGCAAATTTTAAACAAGAGGCCCATGGGCCACATCGCTCACCTGAGCACATTGGCTAGGCAAAAGCACAAATCAGTTCAGTATTGAAAAGATTACCACCGGGGGGGGGGGGGGGGGGGGGGGCTTGAATTTTAAACTACCTGATGATGCTTCCATGTCAATATAACAAATGGCTTTCTTGTACTTGAGAAGATGTTCAAAAAAATTTCCCATATATTCCTTTGTAAAAATTTGATCCCCCATTGTGGCTCCTCCCTATCCCAGGGGTCATCATTTGAACAAATTTGAATCTACACTACCTGAGGATGCTTCCAAGATATTATCCTATATATTTCTATTTAAGACTTTGATCCTCCATTGTGGCCCCACCCTACCCCCGGGGGTCATGATTTGAACAAACTTGAATCTACACTACCTGAGGATGCTTCCAAGATATTATCCTATATATTTCTATTTAAGACTTTGATCCTCCATTGTGGCCCCACCCTACCCCCGGGGGTCATGATTTGAACAAACTTGAATCTACAGTACCTGAGGATGCTTCTATATTAATATGACTCATTATGGCTTTGCTGTTCTTGAGAAGAAGATTTTTAAAGCTTTTTCCTATATATTTCTATGTAAAACTTTGATCCTCCATTGTGGCCCCGCCCTACCCCCGGGGGTCATGATTTGAACAAACTTGAATCTACACTACCTGAGGATGCCTCTATATTAATATGACTCATTATGGTTTTGCTGTTCTTGAGAAGAAGATTTTTAAAGCTTTTTCCTATATATTTCTATGTAAAACTTTGATCCTCCATTGTGGCCCCGCCCTACCCCCGGGGGTCATGATTTGAACTAACTTGAATCTACACTACCTGAGGATGCTTCCATATAAATATGACTCAACATGTCTTTGCTGTTCTTGAGAAGAAGATTTTTAAAGGTTTTTCCTATATATTTCTATGTAAAACTTTGATCCTCCATTGTGGCCCCGCCCTACCCCCGGGGGTCATGATTTGAACAAACTTGAATCTACACTACCTGAGGATGCTTCTATATTAATATGACTCATTATGGTTTTGCTGTTCTTGCGAAGAAGATTTTTTAAGGATTTTCCTATATATTTCTATGTAAAACTTTGATCCTCCATTGTGGCCCCGTCCTACCCCCGGGGGTCATGATTTGAACTAACTTGAATCTACACTACCTGAGGATGCTTCCATATAAATATGACTCAACATGTCTTTGCTGTTCTTGAGAAGAAGATTTTTAAAGGTTTTTCCTATATATTTCTATGTAAAACTTTGATCCTCCATTGTGGCCCCGCCCTACCCCCGGGGGTCATGATTTGAACAAACTTGAATCTACACTACCTGAGGATGCTTCCACATGAGTTTCAACTTTCCTGGCCCTATGGTTCTTGAGAAGAAGATTTTTAAAAGATGCTATTAATTTTTCACTAATTCTTTATTATCTCCCCTTGAAAAAGGGCGTGGCCCTTCATATTAACAAACTTGAATCCCCTTCACCCAAGAATACTTTGTGGCAAGTTTGGTTGAAATTGGCCTTGTGGTTCTTGAGAAGAAGTCGAAAATGTTAAAAGTTTACAGACAGACAGACAGACAGACAGACGGACGCCGGACAAAAAGTGATCAGAAAAGCTCACTTGAGCCTTCGGCTCAGGTGAGCTAAAAAGAGAGAGAGAGAACTGTTTAAGCAAAACTGATTAAATTTTATACATCAAAATTTAGAATGCAGGGTCATATATGATTATACTCATAATAATAAAAAAATATCAGTAAATAGTCAGAAATATAAAATGGAACAAACAATTGCTAAAGTTCCAGAATATGCAGGGAGTTCCACCAAAATGTTGTCATTTTCTGTTACCATAGCCTCAAAAGCCTGTAAGAAGTAAAGAAACATTCATTATCTCTGTTTACAGTTTACAAGTCAATTCAGCCACTGAAAAAAAAAAATATAAATGTTTATTGTTAAGTAATTTAAGCTAATTTGGATTTTTATTATGTTTTGATAATACATGTAGTTCAAAGTTTATTGTTATTATACTCAGCAGAATGACTGTATCCTGATAAAATCCATATTTTTCCTTCAGATTTTACATGTATAATACAGAAACAGTACAAGAGGGAACTTTTGAATGAATTTTTCAATTTTTCAGTATATGCAGAATTTCAACCCCCTAAGCATGCCACTGAATTTTTGACTAATTACTATTCAATTTTGTGAAGCACTAGCTACCTTACACAAGCCATCTTGACTTCCTGTGGTGATAATAACATCCATTTGACCTGGGTGGTCATCTGCCTTGTATGTTGGAGGATTATGAATTTTGAACTGTAGGTCATTTATAAAATTAATTAAGGGTTGAAACCTACAACAAAAACAATTCACAATGAAAAAAATATCAGACAATTAATATACCATAAAACAATTGAAGATAACTTTAAATTTTCAGGAACTGAATTTAAGTGTTGCTTAAATGTGAATATATTTTCCATAACTGCTGTTTATTTATTTAAATTTCCTCAATATGGACTTCACACAATTTCACTGAACTAAAATCAAGATTTCATTAATTTCTTACCCTTTTGTTGGTAAATACTGTAAGGCAGTTTTCATTGCTTTGGCATCCAGGTCAATCTTTGTTCCATCCCTTAAAAAAAGATCAAAAATAATGAGAGTCATTCTTAATAAAATAATAAGAAATAAATATGCATTCACACATACAAATATACAGTAAGACACTTTTAACTGAATATAACTGTGTGACAATATTACTTATTCCCCTTTTCTTTCACATTACATTTAGTTTCATAAGTTGTGTCCCTTTAGAGTAAATTGAAAAGTAACCCATTTTACATATACAAATGTAGTTATATGTTGAGTTACTTTAAATGCCTTAAAACTGAATGAAAAAGAACTCTTTTTTTCTAAATTACACCTCTTCTTGGAAGTTTTAATGTGATATTACATAATAAACATGGAGTATGAAGTTTAGCTTAGACAACTCTCCTGTAAAAACTATTGATTATTAATTTATCATGTGAAGCTACATATAGAAGTGGAATCAAGGAGATTTTCATAGGTTAAAATACAGTTACTACAAAAAAAAACTGGACATATATAGTTGTATGCTTCAGGATCTGTCCCCCTCCCCCCCCCCCCCCCCCTTCCTCACTCACAAAGGAAAAATTAAGATTTTAATTTTGAATTTTAAAATCAAGACCTATTTACAAGTCTCTCTCACCTGAGTGTAAGACTGGCATCAAGTAGAGGAAATGTCTGTGGATTAGGCATTCCCCCAGCCATGGTAATCAGAGAGGGGTTCTCCTGTACTATTGCAGCTGTAACAGAGGAAACTAGGGTCAATCATTGTCACATAAACTCTTAGAATACCTGCATCTTATTTACAAATTAAAAAAAAAACCTCCCTCTTTCTCTTAGCATGTGTTCTTAGTTCTAAAGTTCAAAGTTTTTGATAATGTTTTATATAATATAAGAGAAAGGTAACATGTTACTGTAACAGTCATGAACATAATTTGAGAAACAGATTTTTGAGGCACTTTGCCATAGCTGTGTCAGATTCAATAGAATCCATTTAAAATACCACCTGCCTTACCTCAAATTTTACAATTGCCATAAAATAAAGATGCAAAAAATATTTTGAAACTTTTTATTCTCAACTGACTATCTTGTTCTTATCATTTTTTTTTTTCAAATAACTTTTCTGGAACAATTAAGTGTTTAAAAAAAGAAGAAGTCTTTTTGCACGTGAAAAAAGCACATACAATTAATTGCCAGTCCTTGATCATGGTAATATTTATTACATCACATATGTAATAAAAGCAATTTTCCCTTAATTTTTATGCATATCACAGAAGCTCAATGGCTTTGACAATTTACTTTGTGTACTGATCTGCACAGAAAAGGCTTGTATATTTTTTTTTTCTAAAAATTAACTTTAAAATTGCTACATATTTGATAGATTTTGTGTGTGTTAAGGTTTCAATTACCAAAAGTTCATTGTATAAATCCAATACTTTCCAGCTGTTAAGCTTTTTTTTTGTCTTGTAACCTTGTAATTAAACACATTAATTTTATTTTATTTCATTATGATATTTAGTTACCAAATAGATTCATGCACCCATAACAATGATCAAATGAAAATACTAACAGGACTTCATACATGTACATTTATCATCTAGCTTTGTTTGCAAATTTCTTTGTATCGCTGTTGATTGAAAAATCTTTTGAAGCAAGTACGCTGAACAAACATAAGAACATTTTAGATAGTACATTGACAGATCTCGAGGTTTTATAACAATTAATGTTTATAGTGTATATATATCATAATGTATTTCTATTTACAGACCTGAAGCTTAATAGTAAATCTTACCTTTAGTATATATCTTGGATACTATTCGTAAAAAATTATCCTCTCTCTTAAGACTCCGTTTTGTTAGAAACCTTTTATAATCCATATTTTTTAAAATAAAAACTTGATTTTCTTTACAAAAAATCCACAATGAATGATATTTCTAAAATATTTAGGTTATTGGTACATCTAACCATATGCAAATGTATGAATATACCAGGTTTTGAAAATATATGGTACTAATGTATGCTTGGTCACAGTAATTAACAGCTGATAAAATTCAACAGCACACTGTGGTTTCTCTTAATATCCTTAAGTTTACTTCTGACAGGAAAACTGGTCATTTTCTCCAGACAAGAGTATCAATCATGTGCAGCAGCATACTTCATGTTAAATGTAAAGCCACAAGGAGAAACAAACAAGAGGCCCAAGGGCCTTAACGGTCACCTGAGTATAATACAACAATTTAGAAGTTGAATACACTGATAGATGAAGCTTTGTTGCCCTAAAGCAAGAGCAGTAGGAAGATCAGGATCAACAAAATAATTAGTCTAGTATTCAGTATCAACTCATAAATTAAGTTCTAACCTGTCCCCCACTTAACACTATCACCATGCAGACTATTAACAAACTATTAGTGCTTCTGTACTATTTTTAAACCCATATTAAGACCTCTAGCATTGACCTCTCTTATGGTCTTTGAAGAACTTTTAATAAGATAAGTTATTTTTGTCTCATTTTTATTTATCTATTACTTACAGGTCTACCTGATTATTAAAACTAAGAAAATACTTTTTGAATTATATGATAAACATTCTTGCATAATTATCTTATTCTATTAACCTTTCAAATACATTATTTACAGTGATTAATTATCAAAGGTGAACGGAAAAGGGGAATAACTTCTCTCAGTAGAATACAAATTAATAGAGCCCTGCCCAGGACTAGAATGCTTAGACAAATGGTCCAGATGTTCAAAAATCTTGTAGAAATACGCTTACTTATATCATTTAAACTTTTACTCAGTTTTCTTCCGATATGCCCAGAAGCAGAGAAGAATTTCACAGGTACAATGCATTTTCACTACAGATTCAACAAAGCCTTACCCTAACACCAGAACCCAAGACCAAGGGTCAAGAAATTCAAAAGCCCCCCCCCCCCCCCATTATGCCAGAACCCCTGACCCTAGGACCACAAGATTTAAAAATTCTGTTCGAAGCTCCCATTTTCATCATAGCTAAGCAATTTATTTATCAGCTCAACACTAAGGAGCAGACAGGATTAATTACTGATTAATTAATAGAATTAATGCTTTCCCACTATATAATCAATAGAGCCCCCCCCCCCCTTTCCTCAAGAACCCCAAAAACTAAGGCCATATATTTAAAAATTTTGGAAGAGGCATCCTTGCCTATCATAATCTTGCACTTAGTTTGCTTAGATAATCTCCAGTAGCAGAGAAGAAGATTTTCAAAGAATCAATGCATTTTCACTATATAATCAATAGAGCGATGCCCTAACACCAGAACCCCTGACCCTGGGGCCATGAAATTCAAAATTTTTGAAAAGGCATCCTTATGCATCAAAACCATGCACTTAGTTTGTTTAAATAATCTCCAGTAGCAGAGAAGAAGATTTTCAAAGAATCAATGCATTTTCACTATATAATCAATAGAGCCCCGCCCTAACACCAGAACCCCTGACCCTGGGGCCATGAAATTCACAATTTTTGAAAAGGCATCCTTATGCATCATAACCATGCACTTTGTTTGTTTAAATAATACCCAGGAGCAGAGAAGAAGATTTTCAAAGAATTAATGCATTTTCACTATATAATCAATAGAGCCCCGCCCTAACATCAGAACCCCTGACCCAGGGGCCATGAATTTCACAATTTTGGAAGAGGCACTCTTGCTCTTCATAACTATGTACTTAGTTACTTTATTTAATACCCAGGAGCACAGAAGAAGATTTTCAAAGAAATAATGCACTTTCACTATGTGATCTACATAGCCCCACCCTGGGGCCAGAACCCCTGACCCTGGGGCCATGAAATTCACAATTTCAGAAGAGGCATTCTTGCTCATCATAACTAACTACTTATTTACTTTATTTAATACCCAGGAGCAGAGAAGAAGATTTTCAAAGAAATAATGCACTTTCACTACATGATCTATATAGCCCCACCCTGGGGCCAGAACCCCTGACCCTGGGGCCATGAATTTCACAATTTTGGTAGAGGCATTCTTGCTCATCATAACTATGTACTTAGTTACTTTATTTAATACCCAGGAGCACAGAAGAAGATTTTCAAAGAATTAATGCATTTTCACTATATAATCAATAGAGCCCCACCCTAACACCAGAACCCCTGACCCTGGGGCCATGAATTTCACAATTTTGGAAGAGGCACTCTTGCTCTTCATAACTATGTACTTAGTTACTTTATTTAATACCCAGGAGCAGAGAAGAAGATTTTCAAAGAAATAATGCACTTTCACTATATGATCTATATAGCCCCACCCTAACACCAGAATCCCTGACCCTGGGGCCATGAATTTCACAATTTTGGTAGAGGCATTCTTGCTCATCATAACTATGTACTTAGTTAACTTATTTAATACCCAGGAGCACAGAAGAACATTTTCAAAGAATTAATGCATTTTCACTATATAATCAATAGAGCCCCGCCCTAACACCAGAACCCCTGACCCTGGGGCCATGAATTTCACAATTTTGGAAGAGGCACTCTTGCTCTTCATAACTATGTACTTAGTTACTTTATTTAATACCCAGGAGCACAGAAGAAGATTTTCAAAGAAATAATGCACTTTCACTATATGATCTACATAGCCCCACCCTGGGGCCAGAACCCCTGACCCTGGGGCCATGAATTTCACAATTTTGGTAGAGGGCTCAATGCTTGTTACAATGATGCCAACAGTTTGACTGCTTGATGTCCTGGAGTAAAGAAGAAGATTTTTAAAGATTGCATTATTTTTGGTGGTTTTAGCCCCATCCCTCAGGCCCCAGGGGGGGGCAGGGACCATGAAATTCACAATTTTTGTTCCCCTTCACCCATAGATGCTATATGCCAAATTTGGTTGAAATTGGTTGAGCGGTTTCAGAGAAGAAGCTAAAAATGTTCAAATGTTAACACACGACACATGCCGACGGACAAGAACGGATAGCAATAGGTCACCTGAGTGACTCAGGTGACCTAAAAATCACACTCAATTTTAATTGAACACAGTAAATTAATTTATTAATCTATTTGGGGAAATAAAACCAGCAAATGTACGCTTAAAGTACTTTTTTTTCATTGGTAAATTAATCATTGAAAGAAATAGCTTCTCATACCGAGTAGATGAATTGAACTGTTTAAATTTATTAACATAGAAATTAAATATCTGTATCATGATTTTTACACAGAAAGAAAATTTTTCATTCATTGCTTACAAATCAATTGTGTAAAAGAATGCTTCTTATCAAGACATGCATGCAGCCCAATTATCAATTAACATAAAGGTACATGTTTTATCCTATAAACGGATAAATATGCAATAAATATATTTGTAGTTTCATATACCGGTAAAAGCCTACTGACCTTTACATAGATTGGTGGATTGTATGTTGCTTTACATCCTGTTTGAGA
Organism: Saccostrea echinata; assembly: GCF_033153115.1. Lineage (NCBI taxonomy): Eukaryota > Metazoa > Mollusca > Bivalvia > Ostreida > Ostreidae > Saccostrea > Saccostrea echinata. The sequence continues at coordinate 3,461,190 of NW_026889771.1, read as the reverse complement.
ATTTTTCACTCATTTAGAGATGTCACCATATATCGGTGAATTAAGGGCTTCAAATTTAGACCTTTACTCGGAACTCAGGGCCATTGAGTAGTGAGGATTCTTTATCGTGCCAATGCTTACCATGACATGGGGCCTCAGTTTTTAAAGTCTCATCTGAAGGACCCACAATTTTCACTTCAAAGTGCTAAGCCTTTAGTGAAGGAACAGTTGCTACCTACTTTTTATCGACTTGGGTCAGTCGCGGCCATGATTCAAACACACAACCTTCCGATCACAGAGCAAGCGCTCTACCAACTGAGCTACCGTGACCGTACCTTTGCATAGATAATCCTCATTAAATTTAATTAAGTCATTTTATGTTTTCTTTTGGTACAAATAAGTAAGAAACTTTTGGTAATTAACTTTTCTGATAGCTTAGTTTTACATGTTTCTTAACTTTATGGTCCAGGAAATGGATATTTGTAAACAATGAAATATGGAAATTCTATAAGCAGCATTGGCATCACCTAACTTTCAGTTAAAGTGGATCATCGAAATAATGTTATCTTGTACCTCCTACATTGCAGATTTATAACTTGCAACATATACTGTAAACCAAATTTTATTTGCATGTGAGAAATATTCGCGAGTATTCGCTACTTTAACTTGCGAATATTAATAACTGCGAACCATTTATTTTGCTTTGTTTTTGTAGAGAATGTTTCCTCAGTCACGAAAATTAATCGTGGCGGATTGATTTCAAACTGAGAAATCGCAAATAAAAGTTGACACGAATAATAGTTGGTTTACAGTAATAATAATTTGATTCCCCATATATCAGGTCTAGAGAGCCTCCATTTTTGGAGGAAAGTTTTCATCCTCAAAATCATAGGATACCTACCGGGCTTTTCAAAACAAACAGCAGTATACATGTACTCTTACAGCAATTAACTCTTGTATTTATTAAAATGGTTTCTGAACCACGTACGCTATGCTGATTTAATAATCAACCAAAACAAATTAAAGATAAAACTACAAATAATGCTGGAAAAAAAAATATATTAGTACAATATTACAATATTTGTGTAATTACTGTAAAATATTTATTAATTTACATACATGTATATTGTATATATATCAAGTTTAATTATTTCATTAATAATATAAAAATCCTTAGACACTTCATACAGATATTTAATATTCTATGTATATACAATGTATTTACTTATGTATATTAATTTTCTTTTTAATCAGTTATCTTATTTTTTTATAATTATTCATAATATAGCTACTTATTTTATAGGACAATTTTTTGCCTTTAAATCATTATTCCCTCTGTGCTTCCTTTCTTCTCCTTTTTAAAATAAATTTAAAAGAAGGTATGAAGAGTAATTCTAAAGCACCTTTTTATTTGTTTTAAAAGCAAGGGGAAAAATAAATAAAAAAAATAAAGTAAAAGAAAAAGAAAGAATGGGGTAAAAAGGGAGAACAAAAAGAGCCAACTTCGAAAACGAAAATGTAAAAGAACTAGATATAGAATCCCAAATCACCTAATACAACCAATAGTTTAATGTTTTAACTTTTATTTGCCTGTACTTTAACTGGTTTATGCACTTTTCCACTTAAGGTAGACATGAGGTGTTTGAAAATTACCTGCGTTATATCCTCTGATTTTGAAAGATAAGCTATATTCTACAATGCATCACAATTTTCTATATATATGGAAAAAAAAATGGTCACCATACTGAATTTTTTGTCTAATACTCTATGCTCCAAAAACGGAGGCTGCCTAGACCTGTTTATGTTTGTTGAATGATTTTTAATTTATCCACCTTTCATTTTTGTCAATGACACATACTCAAAGTAAGCAATCCCAACTTTTGAAAGGAAAACAAACTGATGAGGAGTTACATTTGGCTAGCAAAAATAAGACAATCTCCATTGCCAGACTTTTCAAAAAGGATTCACCTAAACATGCACAAACGACCGAAGGAGCAATAACAGAATTTAAATATACCGTCCGCTAAGAGAATAACTGGGGTATCAATATTTTTTGCATCACAAGCAAGCATAGTATATTTTATCATGTCCCTTAGTAGTTTTCGAGGAGTACTGTCTGTATATACTTACAAAGAATTCTGATGGCGGAGTGCCGTCTGGCAGCACTGATTCTGGTGATGTACTTGGCATAGTTCATCCTCCCACCCTTAGCTGATCCTTCGGTATCCTCAAAAAGAGCAAAAATAATTTACTTTACTAATTAAAATATATAGACATGGTACCTAGTCAGGTTTACACTGCTTTTCTTACATAAGAATAATTGACCTCTGCAAATGTCTTCCTGTGAAGTCTTTTGAAAAGATGAAATTAGAGCATTATCATTTAACAGATTCTTATGTAGAAATATATAGAGCACACAAATGTTCGAAAAGTCAGAATGAAACCTCCTCTACAAGTCTCTGAGTCAAGGAAACATTATTCTTTAAGCCTTCATCATTCACATTTAAGTTAGTCGTTAGTGTCTACTGCTTGAAAAGCTCTCCTACGATCGGAGGTAAAATTCTTCAAACGCTACTTCCGGTGCAGGTGCTTGACAACACTGTAAACTTTCTCTATCTGATAACGGTTTTTCTACTTTCACTTGTCAGTTGTCACTACCCAGAGACAAGATGGCCAACGAAAAATTAATGAAGGGACATATTCTAGATTTTGCGGCACAAATGAAAAAGATGGTGAATTGCAAAGACCACAGGTAGGCGAAAAACTATTAATATGAAAACTGAACCAGGAAAACAAAAGCACAATTGTTTCTCAAACTGTTTCAATTATACTAGGCAAAGTGTAACCTTGAAAAGTTTTCAAGAATAGAATAATCATATTTTAAATTATGAAGTCAAATAATAGTTCTTTGCTCAATCATAATTTGTATTTACATGTGTAGATTTAAGGCTTTTTGACTTATACATGTATATAAGAATTCCTTGTAAATACACCTGTACATGATGTACATGTAGTCATGCATGCAACTATGTACAATGTATTAACTGACTTGCAGTGAATCACAGGAGCTCAGTTTCAATATGATATATCAAGTGCATTGTGTGTTCTTCAATGTCTGTTAAACTTCAATGATTAAAATGAAAACAGCTAGGAAACAGTTTTAAAAATATTTCTAATGTATATACATGTACATTAAATGCAGATAGAAATATTTATACAACATACAAAACCAAGCCCTTATTCCATGAATGCATTATATATATCATATTTAACCACCATAAAGCGTTCTTATTTGGATGTCACTTTTCATTGAACATATATTTTAAAATAACTGTTAACAATTTCTAAAAATTTACATGTCATACTCAAGGATTTAATTGCACTAAATGTGCAAAATTTAGAAGATATAAATGTTATGTGATACATCCATTTTTTGTTCACAAAATATGAATGACAAACAATTTAGATAATTAGATAAAAATGACAGATTGCCCCGTACTAGCAAACTATTTTTTGTTTTTATTTATTTCACTCTTTTAAAATTGGTATTTACTTTCATTGAAAGTTTAGTAAACCAAAAAGGATGGGTATGAACAAAAGTTTTGTATTATGATATATCACAATTTTTTCCAATAATATCATGATATTTTTACATGCAGTTTTTTCTATAATTTTAGATAAATATCCATAATTTTCCTAACTAATATATTTTGAAAACACACCTTCACTTTTTTCATTTTCATTTATATTTTAGTAAAGCATTTTTGGATGCTAGGATGCCATTGTTTAACTGTTTTACAACACTTTTTACACTTCCAGTGATTGTAATTCAAAAGTCTTAACAAAAAAATCATTATGTCCAGAATTTATAATAACATAGTAAGTACTGGAATTTTAATCTTTGTATCACGATACATATTGTGCAGTAAAAAATCATGATATATACCATTATACCAAAAAAAGTGCATCCCTACAAACTAACACATTATTATTTAAAAATAATTAAAATTTTTAAATTCCTTTCGTTATTATTGCAGTGACATCAAATTTTTGATAGGACCCAACAGAAAACCAATATATGCTCACAGATGTATTCTCTCTACTCGATGTGCTGTGTTCAAGGCAATGTTCAGTGACCAGGCACAGCGAGGGGAGGGGGCTCAGAATGCCAATGTACCATTTGTACTGACTGACATCTCACCAGAAATTTTCACTGCCATGATGGAATTTATTTATACAAATTGTGTTACTCTCACACCAAAGATTGTGAGTTAATTTTAAGCATTGTGTGACATAGATTATAACACAGTTTTAATTACTGCAATTGATACAAACAAAATTATTTATCTTTTAATGCAACTTTGCATTGAAAATGCCAGGGTATGCATATCTGAAAAAAAATCTTTGTAGTTGCTTATACACTAGAGTGATACGAACAAGCATATCTTTCAAGTGTGTAAAATATTGATTTTATTCTGCAATTAATTATAGGCTATTGACACCTTAGCTTCAGCCCTTGAATATGGCCTGGATGAACTCAGAAAGGTAAATAAAAGTTGAAGTTTCTGATTACACAACCTCTAATTAAACAATAGAATGAATGGAAAAGGAAATCATATTATTTTACAGCATATTTGATGGCATATGTACATAAATTACTTTAATGTTCACTTGAATCACTTCAGAAATCTTATCACAAAGACTGCATGCATATTATTTGTAAGTTTACTACATACATTACATTAATTCTTTTCTTCCAGTTATGTGGGGATTTCCTTATTGACAATCTAAGTGTACAGAATGCTTGTGACTGTATGCAGGCAGCTGTAACCTACAGCCAGCAAGAACTGAAGGATCACACCCTAAGATACATTGAGGAGCACACTGAGGTATTAATTTGTGCAACTGATATACAGAAATAACATTATGATAAAAACAAATAACAAATGTACTGCGTGAATCCCTAGCAGAAAGATACATTTTTAAAATACAATAACTGCCTGTACATGTTTTGATATTTGGTTTCCAATATTGTCTGAAAATTAATGGAAAATAAGATAGTTTAAGAAGTATTTTATTCATGATATACATAAATGTATATACAATGAATATGGATTGAACAGCAGGCAAAATGGCCTATATAAGTTCTCTCCATTAAAGATCAAGGTACAAATCATGAAATGTTACAATAATATATATCATAACTTTTGCAAAGACATGTATTTTAGACTAATTTTTAAGGAGGATACAATGTACAAAATTGAAAAAAGAGGGGAATTGAACAATAAGGTGGAATAATGAAAGGAAAGAGAGAGAGAGAGAAAAAAAAAAAGAGGGTGGGGATAACGGAAAAGGGGAAGAGGCTCAGAGCCATATATGTATATGTACTTTCAGTGTACATGCTGCACATTAATGCTTATTACATTTTCACATTCTAAAATCTTTTAGTATTTTTTATAAAATTATGAACTTGATCAAATAATAACAAATTTTCTTTAAGAGATAGACAATCATAACCAGACAATACAATATTGATATCTCTTGGTATGTCATGATCAATCATATATGTGATCAAAGAGTTCCTGGCAAGATCATAACATGGGCATTGAAAGAAAAAATGAACAGAATCTTCAAAAGAATAACCACATTTTAAGCATTTAGGTGAACCAACTAAGTTATGATTAAACAAATCTGCATTAAGATTACTTGACAAGTTTCTCAACTGACAGTGGAATATATTTAATTTCCTTTGTCCGTAACTGTATAATTTTGATTTTATTTTATCATCAAGATTTTTATTTTGAATACTTTGTTTGAATTTAGCTACACTTGTTGCAGATTTCGTGCTATCTGGCAAATCATTCCATAACTTAATTGTAGATGGTAAAAAACTATTATAATATGCAACTGTTCTAGTGATTGGTATGTGATACAAATTACTATTGCGTAAAGCATAATTGTGTGAAACAGGTAGACACTGTTTAACCATATCATGCAAATATTCAGGTGTATAATTATTAAGTATTTTGTACATAAGTGTAAGCTTGTGTTTATAGTTCTTCTTTCACTCAGTGTTTCCCATCCTAATTCTGTATATAAATTTTGTTTCGAAGAATTGCGCCTTAGTCCAGTAATGATACGCCCAGCCTCTACTTGTACACTTTCTAATAGATTACTCTGCTCCTGTGTACAATTATCCCACACTACATTACCATATTCTAAAATAGGTCTAATGAATGCAATATAAATTTTAATAAGGGAATCCCTGTTTAGTTTATATTTGAGTGTGCGAAGAACATTTAAACGTTGGCATGCTTTGTCATATATTTTGGAGATATGTTCGGACCAACCGCCATTGGATTGCATTATAAGTCCAAGGTGACAATGACTTTGTTTCTGTTCTATGTAGTTATGTGTGTGACCAAATGAAATTTGTGGATGTGATTTATTTGACCGTGTAAAATTAACATTTACAGTTTTATTAGGGTTAAAATCCACCATCCATTGTCTGGACCATTGTTTAATTTTTTCCAAGTCATCTATTAAAGAGATGGTAGGGGCTAATGTATCAGAGTCTACAATAACAAACAAAGAAGTATCATCTGCAAATAACCTAATTTGATTTTCTAAATTTACAGTTATGTCATTGATATATACTAAGAAGAGAAATGGTCCTAATACAGAGCCTTGTGGAACACCTGCATTTATACTTTCTCTAACTGAGGAGTACCCTTCTAATAAAACTTTTTGTTCACGATCAGTAAGATAATTTTCAATCCAGTCCAATAAATTTCCTGCAATACCATTTTGCTTAAGCTTATATAATAATCCCTTATGCCAGACCCTGTCAAATGCCTTTGATATATCACAGAATACAAATCTTACATCTTTACCCTGGTCTAAACTGCTTATAATAGTATTGTATATCTCTAGAAGTTGATTTACAGTGGAGTCTCCAGGTTGGAATCCAGACTGATTTTTAGATAGAAGATTATGCTCTAGCATATAGTTGTAAAGATATTTAAATATAATTTTTTCCATAATCTTGCAAAGAATGCTTGTTAAAGCAATTGGCCTGTAGTTTCCTGGCTCTTCAGGACTCCCTTTATTTTTATAGACTGGTGTAATATTTGAGAGTTTCCATATATGAGGAAGCTGTTTATTGGTTAATGATGCATTAAACAATTTTGCTAAGGGTGCAGTAATTGAAGGAATTATATTTTTTAGTATATGTGGAGAAATTTCATCAGGTCCAGGGGGTTTAGATGGGTTGATATTTTTTAATTGATCCTCCACATCTTGGGGTGTGATATGAATTGTGTTTATTGAATATGGTGGACCTGGCCCTTGTGGAGGTAATTGGGGTTCTGTGCTAACATCAATATGTGATATTTCTGCAAAGTGTTTATTGAGTATATTAGCTTTATCAATAGGGTGTATAAAAATTCTACCACTGGATTTTATTGGTGGGGGTTCAATATGTTTTTTAGAGAATTTAGTAATAGACTTTACAATTCGCCACCATTTCCCAGGTGGAATTGTTCTATCTAATATTTGTGAAGTAATTTTTTCTTTATAGACCTGTTTTGATTTACGTACCATACTTATTACTTCATTTCTTAAATGACGGTATTTACTCCACTGGTATTCGTTATTATTTTGTTTTGCCTTGTAATGTACTCTATTTCTTTGTCGCATCTTACATCTGATAGCACTTGTCATAAATGGTTTATCTGAAGGTCGAATGGTCACTACTTTTTTGGGTATATTTTTGTCAACATAATAGTTATATACTTTCATAAAGTTGTCATATATGTCATTAATATTATGAGTATTAAATACTGGAAAATAAGATGCTAATGTTGCAACCACTTTTTAAATTTTCATCCTCACTGGCAGATTTCCTTTTCAACATTTTAATCTGTCTATCTTAGAATGTCTTCAAATCAAAAGGATTCCAAGAGCTGGGAGAAGATGCATTAATAGAGATCCTAAAGTCAGACGAGCTGATGTTAGATGAATCTGACATTATTAAATACATCAAAGAATGGGCCACTGTCAATGCAGTAAGTATATGTATTGTATGGTGCCAGTTTATAATTACACATTTTCAAAGGTTTGCAGAAAATAAGTCAAATTTAAGTAATGATTGATGTTGTATACATGGAAATACACCTCATAAGCTTGAAGGACATTCTTAATTTTTTCCAACCATTTTCTGATGATGTACTTCCTTGATTGGAACTATAAGCATTATAATCATTTATTCAGGTTTAAAATTTTTTATCTATTAAAAATGAAACTAAAAATTTCACTTAAAAATTATTTTCTTACAGCAAGTAGCAAGAAAAATTATATTTCTATGTGTAAATAAATATAAATTGGAAAGGTTTGTGAAATATTTGATTTTTAATGCAGGTTGTGCTGAACAAACCAATGAGTGAAGTAGCCCGAAAGATTGTCTGTCATGTTCGCCTTGCTCTTCTATCAGCAGAGGAACTAGAAAAATCTGAAAAGGACAACAAAAAAGATAATTTAATTCCTGTAAGTTCATTGCTACATTTGTCTCTTTCTTTATGTTGTACCATAATCTCAGCTGCACTGAAAACTGTTCAGACATGCTAGAAAATCAGTAAGACTTAACTCCAGACAGAAATTTAAAAAAAAAATCATTAACAAACAGGAAGATATCAGTGTAAATCACATTTATCAATTATTCATGTTAGTTATCTGGTAGACTTTTCTATCAAGACGTTCGTGTTTATAATAATTAAAGGGGCATGCATGGACACATCTGCATTGCTGTTTTGTTAACAGTTTTGAAGTTCTATTTTTATTTGAAAAAAAGTTTCAGATAACTTACCTGAAAGGTCTTTATACTCCATGACAATGGCATTCTTCATTATCTCACACCAAACATCTGTGTTTGTAAACAGTGGGATGAGCTCTGATATTATTATTATTTCTTTACATTTTAATGGGTGTGTTCGATTTGCTGACATTGCTAACATCTGACAATACAGTTTTGTTGATTTTGCATTCTTATATATTTCTTTGACGTTTCTTGTTTATTGTTTTAATCTTTTATTAATATACATCAGATTACCCCTTTTTCTTGAATATTAAGAATAAAATTTAGTTCATGAAAATGCTAGGAGTATGATAATCGAACATGCCTGGAATTTGTAGTTTTTATAATTTACAGATAAAAAAAAATTCTAAACAGGTATTCCTAATATACCGGTATATATATATCTGGTATAAAACGCTCTTTCAATAAGTTAGTCATGAATTCTACCGACAATTTTGAAAGTTATTTATTATTAACGACAAATCTGTGTTGATCATGCTCTTTAAATACATTTTTATGCAGGTTTGTTTGACAGGTTAATCTCTTTTATGACAAAATATCTGAGATGTTTTTCTTCTTCAATCAAAAATCCAAATTACAGTTGAATTATGAGCTTTTTTTTAAAGTAAAATTGCTAATTGAAATTGAGAGTAATCATTCTAAGTGCAAGTTTTAGTTTAAAATTTGTGTCTGTCTGTATTCCAATAATAGATTTTGTCAGGTTGTTCATTAATACATAATGTACATGAAACAAAGTTCGACTGTATAAACTTTTCAAATTTGAAGTCTGACTCTATAAAAAATGTTACGTTTCTTTTATTTCGAAAGGTGGATTGCTATAGTGGAGCATGGAAATTCCATGCCACCAAAAAGGGAGATAAATCTAATCCACTGTTGGTCAAACGTAAGGGAACAACAGAACGTCCTCATCATCAAGCCCTGGAGTAGCTGTTGAAATATGAAAAAAAAAATCATCAGCGCCAACTTCCTGCAAAAATTTATTATTATCATAGAAACAAAATGTGAAAGTAACAATTTTCGGACATTCCAATGCCCTGCTAATAATTGCTTATCAATTATGAAACTTTGCTTTTTTGTAAAAGCGCAAGTACTAGTTAGTTGTGATGTACATGATTGTGTAATCAACTTGCAGTTGGTCCTTAATTATGATAAACCAACCAATGATATCCTAGAATGATACTTCAAGTTGATGATAAAATGTTTTGTTTTGAGACGGTCTTTTGAAATGATTTTAAATGTTACAATTAAAGTATACTTTTTTCTTTACTGTCAGGGTATCTAAAATAAATGCTTTTATCCTGACCATTCCTGTTATAAAATTCTCATTTGTTAACTTTTACATGTATATCGATTTTAGTTAATTGTGTACCTGTTATATCATTTTATCGGTTTTGTAAACATGTTAAAGACTGCTGCTTTTATTAATTATTAATCAAATATTTCAAACAGTATTAACTTTGAATGTTACAATATATACTTGCAAACAAAAGCTAGAAATTTACGCATAGGGGAAATTAACACTAACTATGTGTACGCAAAAAAAAAAAAAAAATGTTTTTGTCTCTGCGTTACACGCAAGCATCACGGACAAGGACAACTGGCGTGATATTTAAAACGCGCAAATTTCCACGTTTTGATTACTGTTATTGCTTTTGTCAAGATATTCATACATCATCAACATACATGTATATAGAGAGCATTGTAGTTTATATTGTACATGTATTTGTTTTCTGAATATATATATATATATATATATATATATATATATATATATATATATATATATATATATATATATATATATATATATATATATATATATATATATATATAAAATCAAATATTAAATATTTAATGTATTGTTGCACTTATAGCCAATATTATAATATCGACATATCAATAAAACACTGTCTTTCTGGGCCAGTGAATACCAAATGTAAACTATTGCGTGAGTTTTATTGATAAAATATTTATAGGCTTCAGTTATGTTTGCATGCATTTCATCCAAAGTTCTTCTTGCGCATTAACGCACTTAATAAAACTTTTAATTCACATTTTTCCACCGTTTGTCATTTTAACAAATTAAATTTGAAAATGCATTCCAGTATCCTTAAAAAAATCACCGCTTAATTTAACTTCCTTTCCTGAAATAAAACAACTCGGATCACATAAAGCGGTTTCCGGTCTGCTTCGATGTACAAGCAATATATATATTTTTTAAAATCTTGATTGCAGTTTATTGTAATTTAAATGAAGTAAGACAGACGGTTACGCAATACGAAACCTTTACAAGCTGCTTTTATTGGCAGCAGATCTCTCCCCAAAATCAATTTCAAATTAAGCCCATCACTGATAATTAAATTTGATTAAAGTCAAAAGAAAACAGGCCCGGTTATTTTTAGTGTGTAATAACTGCTACTGTTTGTTTGATCAGCCCTCTCCTTACAGCATCAGTATCTTGCTTATTTTCTCCCGCCAAATCTTCGATCAAATTTCTTGTCTGCGAAATCAAACATGCACCCGATTTCCGGTGATTAGAGAAGCTCATATATGTTTCGAAGTCTCTGTCGATGAGTGACATTTAGGTAGCGGGCTTATGACTCTATTAACCTGTGATCAAACTTGCATAGTTGCCATAGAAACTGAAAATCGATACCTGTAATAAGTATTACTAAATTGTGTATACGTAGTTCTTGGTTTAATGGCGAGAGAATTATAATTGATCCAGGCAAGATTGCAAGACCAGTATTGGTGACAAATTGGTTCCAGCGCTTGGACAATATCAACACTGAGGCATTATGTTTTTCAAGGAGTAACAGCGCCCGTAGTTACATGTACTAAGACATGGTGCTAACGCGATTGTAGTAGCTTGATCTACAATCGTGACACAGTTGTAATTCCATCTGTATACGGCTGTTATTCACGAGAGGTTATCAGAAGCCGTTATTTAATAAGTGCAATAATCATTACTTGTGCTTTCTACGAAAAAAAAAAGAACGATTGATTTGGAAGAGCAGTCACCGTAAAAATCTGCTGACTGTGATACGGCATGGTATTAGGCCAAGAAAATCTATCAGTTGACCACCAAGACACAAAGAGGGTACTTAACAAGGGGGGTGGTAGGTTGTACGGGAGACGGAATGACGCCTCGTCCCCATGCGTCTTTTGTGGATTTCGGGGATTATCAGGAAAGCTGCCATGCTGTGTTGTGGAACTTCCCGGGTGAGTAGACACATCACGTGATTGATCTTCGAGGTGTTAAACATCTTGTATCAAGATATGCGGGTCAACTCTCTGGCTTGCCAAAGAAAAGCATACTTATACTAAATGTATACGCAACGTATGTAATGCCTATATATATATATCTTTAATATTTTATCAATTAAGCAAAATAGGTCAATTGTCTTATTTTATTTCTTTGAGTCTTATTTGACTACAGTTCCGAGAGAAAATCTAAACAATTTTATAACATTGATTATTATACGATGTCAGAAACACGGAGTGTAGGCTATCTCCCCAGGGACGTAAGGCTAGCACGTATCCCGCGATCCGCAGGGATAGCTTTTGTTTTCTCACTTTTCTGAACTGCATCGTTCAGTATGAAAGCGATCTCGGCGAATAAACCTTTTGTCTTTCGACTTACATCGAAATCAATGCATATTTAAAGTGACTTGAAAGGATATAGTTCCAATTAGGACAATATTTAGCCCAGCACATCAACACTATGAAATAACCGTTCTCCGTGAATCGATATATTGCTGTAGTGACTGATTTATGGGTATAAAGTCATAGGGCAGTAGGATCATCTGTATTCTGTGTTACTGATAGAGCAAAACTAAATAGTTATTAATTTGCTTGATTCTGTGGATAAAAGGATAGTTTTATGCTAAATCACTATCCAAAAAAAAAAAAATATTGCGTGCGAAAAGTCACCAACTCTACTCGATTTATCAAACACGACTTTCACTAGAAAAGTGCATGAAATGTATATCAACCTGTTTTTTTCCTTTTTCCAAAGAATTACATTTGAACTACTATAGTAAGCTTATTGACACAAAGCAGTATTTATTAGTAATTTCTTACAAATAAACTGAAACAGTAAAACAAATTAGAAACATGTGACTGATCTAGGGAAATAATGTAAATAATGGATATGTCAACTTGGGGTCTCAGTTAGCTCAAAGGGAGAGAGATCTCGCAGAGTCCATTATCATTTCCTGGACAGAATTGATCCTGTTACTTTACAAATACCCACTCAAAGTAACAACCAACAGATCTGGTAGCAAAACTCTCTTTGTCACTCGCCTGGGATTTCGACATGACACTCCATATTGGTAATTCCATAGTATTACTTTTCTGAGATTCTGCCTGTCCTTACGCCTAGTAGGAGGGTACTAACCACGGCAACCAGTTCTTGAACTATGTTTATTTTAAAAATAGCTTCAAATTTTCTTGGATGGACAATATATGCCTCGTATATTAATTTACGAATCTGCAAAATCTTTAAATCGAAAGTATAAGCATAGGAATAATGTACTTAAATGTGTAAGGTCTGCAGAAAGAGATTGTTTTCTCTGTAAATCTTTAAACGAGTCACATATGTAGTGATTGTATCCCATATAATTTAATAAAAGAAAAAAAAAACGTAACGTGCTCTCCTTGCACCGGTGTCAGATCGGAATCTGTAGTATGTCTAAATTTATATATGTATTCTGACCACAAGTCTTGAATCCCAAGAAACTTAAAAAAATCGACAACGTCAGCACATGACACCTTACATCAGACAAGGCAGACACTAAAACGGCTAGATGGTAGATTAATGCAGCAAATTTTGATGCCCTCCCAAAGGTATCCATCAAGGAGGATTAAATGCTGCTAGCATGTCATGGCAATTACCATGATGGCGGATGACAACCTTTTAAGCTGATTGTGTTAAGTTATTGTTCGGAAAAAAGATATGTACAGGAACCGAGCCCCAGTATCCTGTGAACATATTTGGTGTTTTATATACAATATGTATTAGTGGAATTGGGAATGCTCAATTTAATCTTAGGACTATAAGGGAATTGTTCCATTACTGTGCTGTGATCTGGATACTACTAGTATTCAGGACCTGATTCTCTAAGCAAAAGAAAAGTTAGACTCCAGTTATTGCATATTTCAGGATAAAATAAAGATTAAAAGTACAGAAATTATTACTGGCAAGATATTGGGAAAAACTATAACTTTTTTTTTTATCAACATTAAAGTCATTTCCTTTTGAACGTGATCTAAGAAATAGAAGACAGTAATCAGACGCATACCACAGGTCAGGGCCTGACCCGACAGTATTCAAACACTTTTTCCTTCAGCTGTGTAGCACAACCACATATAGAATGCTTTTTTAAGGTAGAGCGAGCTTAATTCTTGAAATCATAAAATATATGAGAATATAAGTTATTGATAATTATCGAAAAGCATACCAGTAAAGATGTACATGCACAGAAATTTACATGTACGAGTGAAATAGAAAATACTATGACCAAAGGTGCTCGTAATGGATTTTTATGATAAGATGGACAGGTGCTTTTACATTATATGCTGTGGTTTCTTCATTATGATGAAATGGTTTTGCATGATATGCTGTGATTTCTTCATTATGGTGAGGTACTTTTCCATTATATGCTGTGGTTTCTTCATTATGGTGAGGTGTTTTGCATTATATGCTGTGGTTTCTTTATTCTGGTGAGGTGTTTTGCATGATATGCTGTGATTCATTCATTATGGTGAGGTGTTTTGCATGATATGCTGTGGTTTCTCCATCATGATGCGATGTTTTGCATTATATGCTGTGATTTCTTCATTATGGTGAGGTGTTTTGTATTATATGCTGTGGTTTCTTCAATCTGGTGAGGTGTTTTGCATTATATGCTGTGATTTCTTCATTATGGTGAGGTGTTTTGCATTATATGCTGTGGTTTCTTCATTCTGGTAAGATGTTTTTCATTATATGCTGTGGTTTCTTCAATCTGGTGAGGTGTTTTGCATTATATGCTGTGATTCATTCATTATGGTGAGATGCTTTTGCATGATATGCTGTGGCTATTTCATTTTGATGAGGACTTTTGTATGATATATGCTGTAAGTTGTTTCTTCATTATGATGAGGTTCTTTCACATGATATGCTGTGGTTTCTTCATTATGATGAGGTGCTTTTGCATTATATGCTGTATTTTTTTCTTTTCATTATAAGATGATTTTAAATTATATGGCAATTTTTTTGGTAATGAAATAATGGTGTTGACATACATGTAAGATACAGAAATTGTAAAAAAAGACAACGATTGCCTTCCAAAAAGTCAAAGGCAGATAATTTTGAGATAAGTTTATTTTAATTATTGTGAATACGCAATCTCATGTTCAATCTTGGTCTGTAGTATGGATTTGACAAATGATTTAGAGTTGACAATTTCATTTTTTGCAAAAGCCTTATGTTACTTGATTCTTAAGTAAGAAGTCTGAGTATATACTGCATTGTTCTTAACACTTTGGATACCTTCAAGAAATGGCTGAAAGACTAAAAAAGAAAACAGGTTTCTTAACACTTCGGATACCTTCAAGAAATGGCTGAAAGACTAAAAAGAAAACAGGTGCTATTCATGTTTTTAACACATACAATATACAGAGAAATTTTTAAGTTTGTAGCCTTTTGATAAGCTAAAGCTTTTCAATACACTATACAATAAATGTTATATTACCATCACCACTTAACAGATACTCGAAGGAACTTGAAAATAAAACATCAATATAATGATAACTAGCTATGACTCTAGGGGAACGATTACAGTTTTGTGTTATTATATGCAAGGATCAAATTAACGGAAGCACGCTATGATAATCATTTTATTCAGAATTTAACTGACAACAAGAATAAATGTAGTCTTGTTGTATTAATATAGATAAGTGTATTCTGATCCAGTAATAGCCCTCGTGTATAAAACTCTTGACATTTTGATTAAGAGGAGTATCGTTTTGATTCTCTGTTTTTCTTAGTATTTCGAGAACCATCTGATAATCTTAAATTATTTATAGACATCTTTAGAGTTACAAAGGACTATGTATGATAAGAGTCAATTTTATCCCCATAAATCAACATTTTTAAAAGTGATTAAGATATGTTAAATTGTTTTTTTTTATTTTGTAAAAGAGTATGTATTAGAGATATTTTTAATACATTTGTCTCATTTATATGCATTCACTGGCTGTTAATGACGCCATAATAATTCATGCTATTTTTGCAATATAATCAAATGACAAAAATGTGCATATTTCTATATGTTTTTCCAATAGGAAACATAGAGCGCAGCTTAGAACATGAATAATCAAATATTTGTTTTAATTTTCATGGTTGCAGCACAGTTTGTTCTTTGGAAAGAAGTGGTATAAATAATGATAATGCCTTAGAGAAAAAAGGAAATGTGACAATAAAATTAACAATTCAGAATTCATAACATAACCTCCCATCCCACAACAATAGCCTTTATACACTAGATAATCTAATTAAAAGCAAATGCATTCAATTAAATAACGACTGAGCTTTTCAAAACGACATTCTGTGTTTAGGAATTCAGGTTGTACACTCGTTCCTACAATGTTCATCAGATGAATGCATGCTCTCTAAAATTAAGCAGCAGCTGCGTTTCAATAAACTATGACATAACTTTTCAAATAAACAACACTCAATTTGCTTTTATCACTCATTTTGAGACAAATATAGAAACCCACAGGGAAGATAATGAGCACCCCATCACGTAACTAATATGAAGAATGCATGCAATCTCTGTCATTAGCTGTTGTTTTGTTGCTATTCTTCAGACCACATACTCATACAATGTCCTCTTGCATGTTTTTTCCCTATCTATTCTTCTGTTCGAAATTAAACTTTCCGGGTACGTTTTACTTATTTATGTTTTAAAAAATACGAAAACTTGAAAAAAGAGGGCTCAGAATGAATAAGTGATGACACGCTACACTTCTTGGGGGATTTTAAATAATGTAAAGCTAAGAATAGGTAATAATTATTATGAATGATTATTCTGTGACTAATTTATATATTCTAGGAAATGCTTTCATGGTGGTCGAATTGCACATATTAAAGCGGACTATGAAGTCTTTCGACACATCATTATGATCTAATACATGTTATCAAGTTTGCTTGGACATACATGTACATGTAGATACGTTGACCAAATTCATAGTTCCTTTTTTGAATAACCGAGTTACAAGTATGAAATCTTCAGCTAGAAAGACCGATTAACAAGAAACATTAACAGTAAATAGTTGCCTAAGGATTGACAAGAACCATGTTATGAAGTAACGAGCATTACGCATGCATGTATAATGTAAGTGTGATATTTTTGACATATTTATTGAAATCCATAATAGAGACAATACACACACATATCATTGTTCTATGGTGCTAGAACTTGCAAGTGTGTTGAATGTAAATAATGACCTTGTAGTGGGAAATTAATATGGAGATTAAGACAGTTATTTTCCAAGCATAATAAATGTAAATTATCTTAAGTAATAGTTTTCAATGTTAACTTCTGAGATTTTTTTCAAAGAATCAAAACATATAGTATTGTTGTTGTATTTGAAACATAGTGGTCAATATGTTTGAGACATATAACCTATACTATATGTTATATTACAATGAATTCTTAATAAGAAAAATGTCTCCTCTAAAAGCAGGATGAAGGAAAACTGTCTTGCTTGATAGCAAAGAAGTCAAACTGCCAGAGATTAAATCACTTCCTCAATCAATGGACATACTCTGTAGCTGGTCATTGTCGTCTGATGACGCCGTCTATCGATCCCAGAAAACCCCGGGAAATAATGCCGGACCATCCGTTATTCTGCTGCAGACGTTTAGTGAAGGTTGATCAATTATTCACGTCACTATCACCCCTTCTGTATAAAAAATACTTAAACCCCTCATCGGCTTCGTGTGTGGAAACTTTAATGGGCTGTAAACGTGAAAGCTTGGCTTTGCCAGCAGTATATCCAGTACATGTTCTTTGTCTGCCTTGTCTTTCTATCTATTTATAACTGGAATTACTGGTATGGTAAAGTTTATGTGGCTTTAATTCACTAATTAACTCTCCATGAATGTTGAAAAAAAAATGTTTTAAATCATTGAAATTGAATGAACAACATAGCAGTGCTTTAGTTCTATGATAATATGAAGTTTAGTGTGACACAAATGAAAGGGAACTTTGAGCGATATTTTATCAAGATCCCTGCGTAAGGCGATTTAAATAAAAGCATCATGAGGTTTATAACTTTAAAAAAACTGTGTACTCGTATAAATTACTCACGAGTAAGAAGTATACTAGCTCTGAATAAAAGTAAACAGCCGAATTTAGAATGAAATAAAATCATAAATAGCAATTAAGTAAATCATTTATGTATATATGTTAATCATTCAAGTAAATCATACATGGTAATTAAGGTGATCACACAATCACACACATGTATATAGTAATTAAGTGAATAATACATAGTAGTAAATAATAAGTCAATCATACCTTGTTATAATTGAGTAAATACATATAATACATAGTAATTAAGTAAAATTAGGAAGTACTGTAGTACTTACATATGATAAAGTAACAATATACAAATCATGATGAAGAAATTTTCTTTGCGATATACCTTAATCATTTGGAAACTTCCTTGATTTAGAATAAAAACAATGTTTCGTATTGGAACAATGCATCGATAAAATGGTGGATAGACATAACTACTAAATCTGCCGATGGACCATTTCCACACACCCTGAAACAGCTTGACTGTTAGGAAAGGTGTGTACTTTATTGGACTTTATAAATACATGTATATAAAGAGTAAAAACGTTTAGTTATATTTTAGTAAACAAAATGGATGAAATGTAACCATCCCACTTCTCGCCGCGGATCAAAACAATATTGAAGACTTTGTCACTTGTTTAGGGTGGGTAAAGCTCACTCCATCTGATTGAAATGCAGATTCACATATTACATGAAATACTGCAAAAAAGGACAAATATGCATAAAAGCATATGCATATAATTGCGGAGGTATGAAGTGAGTATGGTGTATACCAAAATATTATATTTAAATGATTAAATGAATTTAATACTAATCATTTATAATATTAAAATCTTATTGTAGAATTGATATAAAGTTGGACTGCTTCAAATATTAAACATGTACTTGTCTATTACCTAAAGTATGCAGAAAAATGTTTTAAAAAGAGATTATCCAGTTCCTAGTATCCTGAATATTGTCAAGTGTTCTTTGCAAGAACGCAAAGATTTAAAATCTTCTCTCTTTAGTCTTAGTTATGCTCTGAGCATAGAATACTGTTATTTTTTCTCTTCTTTCTTTCTTTTTCTTTTTTCTTTTTCTTTTTTTTTTTGGAAAATAAAGTGGGCAGGTTGCAGTGGAATAATGTTAGACTATTGTGCTAAATGTCAAGAACAAAACGCGGTAACATCTGCTATAACTTACAATGTACATATCCAAAACAACACATAGCTAGAAAACATGATTATTAAATGTTTAAAGAAAATTGGAACACCCGACCACGTTCTTAGTGGAAAACAAAAAGCAAAATCTGAAAATTCAATCTTTTCCTTGATGTCACATAACTTAAGACCATTTATTACCAAGTTCTGAATATCTGTTTATTAGAACCAGGTTCGGTTGTCTCTCTTTAACCTTACTGTGTTTTCATATTGATTTTGGTGCTATTAGAAAATTTGCCTGGCACACTGACACTTTGCATTGCTGGTCCAAAAACTTTTATTTTATTTTCCATAAATTTTCTTTTACCTTTTCACATGTCTCACCTTAAATTTTTAAAGTAAGAAATTAACTACCAAATGAAAATGAAGTCTTTCTTTTTGAGAAATCCGTACTTGTTTCAAATTTATTTATTTGCATTGTCAGTTGTTATAGAATACATGTACACATGTATATAGACGTAATGTCCAACCTTTCACAGTTTTTTTTAGGCTTAAAAAAAACTGCAAATTTATTATTTTTCATAGAAAAGTTCCCCAATTGTTACTGTTTTCTTCTTTTTATAAATTTCCTCGAGCTCTTTAAATTTGTTTTAAACCTTTTCGATGCAATCAGTGAATTAAATACACGTACATGTGTGATGTCTTTCCACAAATTTTGCTCTTTAAATTTGTTTTAAACCTTTTCGATGCAATCAGTGAATTAAATACACGTACATGTGTGATGTCTTTCCACAAATTTTATTTTAAAATAAATGTTGTTATGACCACTTTACCCCCCCAAAAAATGAATAAATAAAATATTTTAAAAAATAATAATTAAAAAAAATATAAATTAACTAAAATTTGTGTAAAGATAGTGACGAAATGTAAACGTTAATGTAAACGATACTGACAAAGTCAAAAGCATACATTTACATATCTTTTCTCGGAAATTAAAAATATTTGAAAAAATTGCTTAATTTTCTAAAATAGAATACAGAAGGGATAATTTAAAACAAAGATAGATTAAGTTTCATTCTTTGATTTGATTAGAAATATTTGAAAGTGAATTAATGTATAGTTGATAAGCACCGTTCAAGCCGTATGGTCTGCGAGCGCTCAGTATTTTTTACTCATGGATATTCGAGTCTAGGACTGTTTACCACACATCGAAATGACGAAGATTTACTTTAACTTTTCCTATGTCTTGTGTCAGACATTAAAGCTTTGAACATGTGTTTGTTTATTGCATAAAATTTCATTAGGTATAACCATCTACAATTAATTTAATTCTTCATTTTCTTTATGTCGTATGGCATATCAGACAGCAAGACGTGTAGGAATTGAACATTAATGATCAGTAATTAAAGTAGAATTGGTATACATATGACCAGGAAGTATTTTTTGCAATTAAAACAAGAATGAATGACTATATTCCTTGAATATTGACACAACTAAATGTACAGTGTTTGATATGAGAAAAGAGTTAAATTGTCATATGGTGCTGAAACATGGAGTTTTACAAGGTCAAAGATGTTGAAAAAATATATACCAACTTTTGTGGAAAAAGTCCTAGGTGTACAAACATGTACTCCAAATAATATTGTATATCATGATTTAGTAGACTTTTTGGTCCCTGGTTTAGGGTTCTCTTAGAACGTTGCAAAAGTTCATTATTAATAATCTATTGTCATCCCTGTTACATGTACAAAACGAGTCTTGATTCTAGGTTATAGGATACATAAAGGTCACAGGAAGGTCACAAAAATTTGACGTTTCCGAATTTTCCTATTTTTACATAAGATTTTCATTAATTTTAAAGCACTTTTTGTTTTAGAGAATAAAGAGCACAATCTTGCCTATTTACCAAATCTGAATATTTCATGCACTAGTATCAAATGCATCCTGTGTATAAAAATCTCAGATAGGCAAGCTCGTGCTCTATATTTCCTGAAGTGAAAAGTATCTCAAATTTGACTAAATTCCATCAAAATTGAGAAAATTCGGTAAAATGTCCTACTTTGGCACCCTTTTGTGGCCCCCATGTAAACTTTAAATCAAATTTAGTACTGGTTTTAAAACAAGCATCATTTTAAGTTCTTAACTACAAAGTATCACAATTTTAACTGTGTTTTGATTTTTATATCAAATAAAGGACCAAAGTCGGCTATTACCATACCTTGTCCTTTGAAATATTGGCTGAAACGTAAAGGGCGCAAATAACTGTATATTGAGTGCCTGCAATAGATGAGAAAAGAATAAGGAATAATGACAATTGTTTAATAATATTAATAATGAATTTAATAAACTTGGTTCAATTAAGTTGACTTTTATTCCAAACAATATTATGTTTAAAAACCAAGTGTCTGCAAATTAATGCAGTTGCTAAGTGCTCAAAATGTCAAGAAATGTTTAAGGAAGATTTTTATTCAGCGCTTCATAACAAAGATTAGATTTACTTAGCAGTGTATAGTATATATTCTGTAAGTAAAAAATAATAAGAAAATATATAAAGAAGTGAATAATTTCATTGACCAGGTTATATGATGGTTAATATATATATGACGTATGTATATGATGGTCAATATATAATTTATATATACATGTATGTATATGAAATAAAAATAACCAACCTTGATCTTAAGTGATATTAAATTTTCCACTGTAATTAAACAACACGCCTAAATAATCAAATCCATTAACAATTTCCATTTCATTCACCATCATACAGAAATTTATCAAATATTTCTATATATCCACGATTTCAGAACAGAAGTTTTGTGTCTTCAGTGTTAAGTTTCAACTTCCATTCTTGATTATAAAAGTAAAGAGTCTTACAATTTCTGTAGTGCGTCAGAGGATTCGACCATAAGTTCCATTTCATCAGCATACATAAGCAAAAACACGTCGTCTTCTTACTCTCCTCACACCTTCTTACTTCACACCAAATTGAAGAATTTTGTTTATATGATTAATTAACTAGAAATTGATGTTTGACCGCCGATATTCTTCCCCTTGTGGAATTCCGTCAAAATCACTTACTTGCAACAATTTTTTTAACTTACGAATCACCATCTCCATAAAGGAAAAATTGCAGTTATGTGTCAAAGACGAACAATAATTCTATAAACACTGCTTATTTAAGTAATTAAAGATGTACAAGTGTTTGTCCCAGCTACAATTTTGAAATAAATTTACTTGGAATGCAACTCCTAATTCTTACACTGTTAACAGTCATCTAGAATCTAGTCATAGGGTAAACTTTGTATTTATCAAAGAATATGATCAGTATTAAAAAAAAGGTAACATGTACAACAACAAAAGCAAAGAAAAAAAAAGTCATTTAGTGTGATTTTTTAAGTATCGCATTGCTTACGGGAATGGTCAAAGTAATGATATTGTATGCTTACAAACTGAATTTGTTATCATTTTTTTCAATACACTTTAATTCAACGTGATCTGTTTTTTTTTTTCATTTGAGGTTTATTTTGGTTCGCTGTGTTTTCCCTACCACTAGTCTGAAGTCTAGATGAAACATGCATGTAACGTTGATAAAAAACACACAGTCGATATATATGCTTGGTTTCCGAATACGATTAAGTCTACATTATTTTCTCAATGATTTAATGCCAAACTTAATTCGATTTTCGACATCAACATCAGCAAACACCATATCTCATGAATAAATGTTAAAATTGCAGTTAAATCATTGAGATGTCTTCCTGAGATCATTAATAGCTATACCACTGGGAGGACTAGCGATTACAGAGTATTTTCTTCGAACGTACAAAAAAAGTTTCCGCGAGTGGCATTATCGCTAAACTCGTTAAGTCGAGAAGTAAACGTTTTATTTCGTTACATGCCATCCCCGATACAAAATTAGATTATAAAATTGCCTCACGTATCTTGCAAATAAAAGTAGCTCTTTGGACCTATTAGAGATCGAAGTGGAACCCCGCTGTAGGACACAGATCGAGAGACTTTTCCGAATTTTCTGCATGAAATAAATCTTTTCCAATAAGAGAGTAACGGTTTCAAGAGCTTCGTTTTCACTAAAATCCTTAAACAGCAAGAGGGGGTCCTGTCTTTCACTGATTGAAACACCGATGTCTTAAACTACTTGAGAAGCCCCTACCAATAAGAAGCCCCGATTTAATTTGAGGGAAAGAGCTTTAAAAAATCCTATCGGTTTCCATTCCTATGACGTCAATTTTTAAAATTTAAGGAAATTATTTACAGCAGTTGATTTGGTTCCCTTTAGTGACCCATGTATTGCTATTTATCTAGACTGAGTGACGCATGTAGAATTTCCAAAAAATTCAGCTTCTTTGTATATGTTTATCAGTATCTGGATCCATATCTACTAATGATAATCTTAGGTGAGTCTTCAGATCTTGATTTCAAAAAATTAAGACTGATCCATTTTCAAAAAGCAAATAAATTTCTTTTTTTCCATATTAAAATGTATTTTCTTAACCAATTTTACACACATTGTATTTGATAAAAAGATGATAGGTCTAAGTTAAAAATTTTGAAGATTTATTGGAAAGTACCACGATTTCATTGGTAATGCAGGTACCTGAAATAGAATTGATCTCGTTCATTCAGTAAAAATGCAATGTATTGAATTCTCGTAAACCCAACCTTGGTCGGCTTTCTATAATTATCGACTCCATCATTAATCAATATAGAACTCACCATGTCACAATCTCCCATAAACCAAACATATATACGGACTCCATCGGTTGTGACAAACGCAATCCGCGTAAACATGCATGACTGAACGGCGCTGCATATTTTGTTCTATATTAGTCTTTTATTAATGCCGCTATCGATTCTTATGAAAATTCCTGCGAATAAATAATTGAAAATGGAAAAAAAAATGTCTCGTCACAAATCAATATGCATAGAAAAAATTTCCAGTGGTATTACGTTTGTCTTTCTTGTGAGAACTCTTTTGTAGAGTGAAAATTATTAAGGTATATGCCTATAGCGCGAACTTCCGTTTATTGATCGGGCTTGAACATTATTAATCTATCGCTGCTTGCAATGTTAACTTTAGGGAGACGGCTGTTTTTCAGTGCTATGTCTATTTGTAGGAAGACGAGGATTCCATGGCACAAGGGACATCTGGAATAAGATCAGAAAAAAGCAAGAAATCGGATGCCAGGTACAGACAGGGAAAACTGAACTCCAGGCTTGTGTCGCCGAGAGAGCACTCGTGTAGTCACACAGACAAGTCTACCGGTGTGGATGACGATTCGCCAAGTAGCGCTTCTAGGTCTAAAAGTTCCAATTCCAACAATGGAGCGCCTGACATGGGAATAAAAAACATCGTCATGGATGACTCGTATATTGTGCAAACAGTTGAAATTAAGAAACGGCCAGGACAAACCCTTGGATTTTACATTCGGGAAGGTAATGGGATTGACAGAAGTGAGGGAGTTTTCATTTCTAGGATTCAGCTTGGTACTGTGGCAGAGACAAACGGTTTGTTACACATTGGTGATGAGATTTTATCAGTTAATAAGAAAGAGGTAAAGAATATGTCTCTTGATGATGTTGTAATTTTGATGTCTATTCCTAAAAAGTTAACATTGAAGATAAGAACGAGAAAGAATGGGAACAAGAACGCATCTTGTCCCACTCTTGCTGTGACAGAACAGCAACATCCCCCGGTGGCAGTTATTAAACGAGGCCGCTCATCCTCTGCCGACGCTGTGGAGGAGACAGAAAAGTGCCCGGATATGTTTCCTTTTTATGGAACACCACCCAGCCATGATCATTTTGGTGCTAGACGTTCTCGACCTACCTCATCACAATATGCTAGTATCTTCATATCACCTCACCGAGCTGAGGCTAAACTCTTATCAGACGACGGGGACAGTGAAAATTCTAGTGAAGGGTCTCTTCCAAGGAGTGTAGATTCTGGTAACAGAGGTTATTACTATGGTTACAGGGGTTACGTATCAGATAGTGCATATGAACCAACAGGGGCCTATACAAGTCCTACATTGTCTCCTAATCATTACGGCAGTCAAAGTGATCGGGACTATGCGAGGTATATGTATTCAGATGGAGGGCTTCCGAGACGAATGACCCCGCAGGCTACCCCCAAATCTCCCGCCAAATCCTTCCATACACAACAATATCAACGAAATCAACCTTGTGACAATCCTGATTACTACGCTGGTGGTCAGCCCCTTGATTTTCATCGTGGTTATGATACATCTCGTAGGTTTCAGGGTGGACTGAAAGAAATGATACAATCAAAAACAAAATTCGGTAGACTTCAACGGAGCCACTCGCCAGAATGTTACAATTCAGACTCAGAGATACTATATACTCATGCAGGTGGGGGATATATACCGGTTGATTCTCGGGGCTTTGCCTCGGACTATGAAACTTATGCTAATGCAATTAGTGACGATGACCCTATTTATTCTATTCCCAAAATGCCGTCCAGTGGGAGCACTGAACTTGAGGAGTTATTGAAGAAATTTAACACCCTGTCACAGGAGCTTCAGGAGGAACAGACCAAGCTGAGTCGTCAGATATCGTCATCGCGAGACAAAACAGGTAATGAGAAAATATCGATCGAACCAAGTTTTTCCTTTAGTATTGAAAGGGTATGAATCATTCACCTTTTTTTCCTACACTGGTCTGCCATATAAATCTAATTAATAAAAGAATCCCCGGGTTTCTATCCTTTACGTTTTCGTGATGTACAAGAAAATACTTTCCTAAGGCCTACCATGTGGGAAAACATATACATTGGTTTATTTTAAATATTCCCCATTTAACATTGGCCCACTTCCGTTCTCCAGCCGCTGGGTTCCTGGAGGAGTACAAATGTTTCCTAATCCCGTCAATCCCTTTCATTAGAAGAACCTAAGACGATCGATTGCGAGTCATATTGAAGGTGGATAAACTCATTTCACTCATCAACGTGTTTTTAGCTTCGATTACGAGCAAAATCAACACCAGGCGGAATTTATTATCTTACTTGGTTTAACTTGTATCCTCTATTCTTTTTTAAACTCGTGTTTTGTATCTTTATGGTCAATGATAAGAAATAGTGTTATTTAATAGCAAGAAGCAAATAACAAGTGAATAAAACAAATCCATTTAATTTTTGAACTTATATGATAAAATATTAATAATACAGTTTATCGATATCTGAAAAAGGTTTGGTCTTTGCTGAAAAATCATAATTATTTCACTTTTGATGTCGTGCTTATTGCTAGACCTTTCACTGGACATAGATGTAAGAATTCTCTTATATTGAGTTCTAAATTGGCATAGATTTATACTACTGAATGTTTCAAATGTCACCGCTCAATGTATGGCCTCTGTGCCTGGATTTACCACAAGCATATCAGATTACTGGGACCATAATTCGATAAAAATTCTGGCGGCTCATTGTTTTCAGACAATAATAATTGATCATTTCAACTGAAACATCGGGGATTTTATATATGTATGTAATGCACACCCCTGGACATAAATGACAAAGAATGTCTCCAGAAACTAAACACGCATAATTGTACTGCATGTGGTTTGTGCAAATAACAATTTTTAAAATGCAATTGACAGACAAAACATTTTATTATCTTAAAAATGATAGTTTTTCAACAGAGGAAATTATTATCTTGCGTGATGCACATCTTTTTTGCCTTGTTCGAGACACAAAAGAAAATGCGAGAATCGAGTAGTTACACAAATGAATAAACATTGCACAATGTTTTATTAATTTTTAAAGACGCGAAGTCCAAGTTATATACATAATTACATATACTTAAATTCTAATCAAAGTGCTATATTGTAATCAATAACTTCTGAAACACCTGTCGACCAGTTCATGATAATTTACTTTTTTTTTCATTACACGACAAATCAATACTCTAAATTTCTCCCACTCTCGCCCAATCTCGTTAATTTCTTACTCAAACTTGATGAGCTAACAGCAAAATCGATATGACTTTAAAATATGCAGTTTTTCTAAAACATGAATCAAACATTGAGGCTCAGAAGGAAACGAAATAAACACGCCTCATTTGTCAAAGTATTAGATACACTTGAAAACCTATTAAGGTACAGGAGAACGGATTCCATCATAAAACATTGACAAGAAAGATACATTTAGAAAATGTGGTATTTGGAGTATTCTTTTACTTTGATGTTGAGCAGGTCACTATCCGACTATTATATGTTTGTTTTTTTTTAATCTTTTTTTTATCCACAGAAAAACATCTTTACTGAGCCAAATTATATAATTTTTGAAAATTTGGAATGATATGTAAATGTTCCCCGATAGCCAATCATTTTATGCATTCAAAAAGGGATCGACCAATCAGTGCTTGCATTAAAAATTTGAGAGAGATAAGTTGTAGAAATTGTTATGAGAGGATCCAAATGGAGATGTAAATTGTCGATGCTTTCGGAATTTTTTCGATAATGTAATGATGATACGGCTGGAATGTCGATCCCGACTGATTAATTCTATATCTGGTTTCACACAAAGTATGAATCATCTTGGCAAGTTCTTGTCTACCATGTTTTTGTATATTTACTTAAGAAACTCTTACTTCCATGTACCACATTGGAACTAGTGGACGTTTGCCTTTAATCTTATCTGATTCGGAGGACAAAAGTAGCTAGTCATTATCTTCGAAAACATTCATGTCTTGGTGTTCAGATAACCGTTGCTTCTACATGTATGCTATTAATTAAAGATAGAACTAGTTCTATAAAACAAAGTTGAAAGTAATTCTGAGATATTGTCAGCAAGTTACTACAAGAGCATAATGTAATCGACCTCATCTATCATAAATGGTGTATAATTAAATTGCAATTTTAAAACCTTTTATTTTGTGGTCTATTCGCATAGAAATTCTCTGATCTTACATAATACAGTGCTTTGGCTTTAAATATTTTATTTTTTCTCTCTCAAAATGTCTTACATCACCAGCATTGCCGCGCGAAAGAATTGTTTTCTATATAAGGATCTCAGAGTGTAACAAAATTTCGTTGCATCAGTGGTTGGAATTCCTGAAGGTAAATTGATTTATTCGATGGAGAACTAATCGCTTTCATCGTCTCGGAATTGATTAAAGAATCATTGAAGTGACATACGTAGATCGGAGTTGGCGACGACTTTTCTAGAGAATCGATAATTTCGTCTGTTTTTCCTCCCCTTCGTTAGTTTCCATCTCATCTATCATCTAACCATATAAAATCCACCTCTCTGCTCGGCCATCTGGTTGGCTGATTAAGTTTTATCTCACAACATTATTTCATTAGACTGTGTACTTCACAACTCGTCAACTGAGTGGTAATTAATTAGGAGATATTGGCAAGCATTATCACTATATTATAGATTTCATGCAATATTTAGAGCACCGGTAGTAACACTTTTACGTGATGTGTTTGACATTGTTACAATATGGTGGCCATGGAAATATTCTCTATGTCTCACACTATGGTAACGCTTAGTTCCAGTTATTGTTTGAAAAAGACATCATCAGATATGCAGATTCAAAAGAATCAATTATATGAAATATCCTCAAACTATGCTTAAAGATAGTCTATAATAATTGCTATCATAGTTTGAAGTACAAAAATTTAAAAAAAAAGTTTTCCTATCTTGAATTTTTGATAATTCCAGGGACATATTCGCTAAACCGCACATCAACTGATTCACCAAAAACCGATCTCTTCACAACCACCAGTAGACGTCCCCAATCGCCTTCATCCGTACGAAAGGCAGCCTCTACACAGACACCCTCTCACTCTAAGTTAATCAGAAAACTGAGTGCAGAGGCCCTGTCTCAACATAGAACATATCAAAGTGAGTTTGACTCAGTCAACTCACCTCGCAATCACAAATCCCTTCCACTGTCGGTGTACCAACTGAACAGGGGAAATAAATCTTACTTATCTACCTCATCGGCCCTAAGCCCTGCCCACGGAGACAATAAGAACAAGAGTACGGACACAGAGGAAAGACACGTCCCAAGGTCTTCATCTGCAAGGTTCAGAGACTTACAATTAGTGAAGAAACCGCTGCAGATACCTTATGGTGAATTTGAGTTTACAAGGCCAGATCCAAGAAAACGAGTTGAGTTATCCAGATCCAGGGGATTGGATGGCATGGCTCATATACACATTCTGTCTGGTCAAGGATTAAAGTCCTCGAAGATGACCCTTCGGGACTTATATTGTGTTGTGTCTGTAGATTCTGTTAGTATAGCTAGGACAATGATTAGGACGGGGGCTGTGAACTTTGATTGGGATGAAGCTTTCGACATCGAATTAGAGGATGCCAAAGAAGTGTCTCTTCTCATATACAACTGGGATCCCAATTTCAAACATAGATTGTGTTTTCATGGATCATTATTCATTCAAGGGTGTTTAACTGGTAATACTATAAAGAAAGTAGCTTTAAAAATGGAACCTAAAGGACTTCTATACCTAACCATGTGTTACAAAGAACCATCAGTGTCGTTGCAACGATTGCCATCTGTGAAAAAGAATGGTCTGTTTGGAATCGATTTGGAGACAGTTATCAAAAGAGAATCAACAGGTCATAATGTACCACTACTTGTTAAGAAATGTATCAAGGAAGTTGAAGACCGTGGCTTAGAGACGATTGGGATCTACAGACTTTGTGGATCTGCAAGGAGAAAAGCGCAGTTGAGGGAGCAGTTCGAAAAAGACACGGAGGGTGTAGATCTTTCAAAAGACAACGTAACTGATATCCATGTAGTGACTGGTAAGTGATTTTTGTTACTCGTGGTAGAGAATATATATAGAATGTTCAAGGATGAAACTTCTTTACTACTGTTATTAGAAGAAAATGATGCAAGGCTGTATCTTGCAACTAAACTTCATGGAACCCTAATCGGAACTGCTACATATCCTGTACGGCTTAGTAATGAAATACTAAACAGAATTAATCTTGACTTTATCAAGTCCTATTTGTTAATTCTGGCCCCTGGTTTGAAGACAATGGTAGGTTCAAACAGAGAAAAATGGCTTACAGATATTAAGACAAAACTTTGTTTTCATGTAAGACTTTGTAAAGATCTGTAGTTTGTTAGTAGTGTAGTGTTAATGTTCTTCGAAATTGCAGCCGTATGCATGATAAAGAATAATTCAATAAATTCCATTGACATGCTGATATTTTTTTATGATGTATTCTGATATATGTATAGTTAGTGACAGTCTAGACGAAATGACGGACAATAAATTACTAGCTGACTTCTCAAGGTCAAAAAAGTGTCTTGTCGCGCCAGTGGACACCTTGTTTATAATGCTTTATTAGTTCATTGTGTTTTGCTGAACAGTGCAGAAAGGATCAAGAACAATTATTTTCATGACGAAATAAATACACATTTTAACGTAAAAATTTTGTTTTATACAAGTATTAATATAAAAAAGGATTTGCACAAAAGCAATGAATAAAAGCATATACATGTATTAATTCATCATCGCAAGCCTATGGAAATAGAATGGTCACTAAACCTGTGGCTTGCGACGATGGTAGTAACTTGAATGGCAGTCAATCTTCCTTACAAAATTCTCTAATTAAGAACATCGGTCGGCTCCATACTCTGCGGAGGTCAATGAAGAGTAGATCACAACTATGGCGATATGGGGGTATCATTTCCAATTATGACATTATAGAATTTTTTTTATACCAGTTGCTACATATATGTGGATAATACTGCTCTATCACACAACTTGGAAACTGATTTTAATTAAGAATATAGGCAATTTAGCTTATTTTTGATTTTTTGAAAATCTGTTTATCTGGAGGACTTTTAGTGTATATTTAGTAAAATGATAACCATGTAAATGGTTTTAATGTAGTTACACGTACACTGTAGCTTAAGTCGACTAGTGCCCCTAATCTCACAGTTGATTTCAATATCATGCAAAGGCTAGAATTAGAATTATTTATAAATAAGTTTTCAAATTGATTTGAAAAAAAAGATGTTTAAGCATGCAGGATATTGGAGTTGGTATTTTAAAGAGCACGTCAGACATTGGTAGTTCCTGATGCATGTTAAGACGGACGGTGGTGGTCAATGAATGACAAGGATTGCATTACCAAGACTCTGGACATTTTCATTAAACCCTACCTTAAAATTCCACAAGTGTATTATTTTCTTCTATATGAAATAAGTTATAAATCTTCGAAAGATACCTGAGTAATTTCAAAATCTTTAGAAAGTTACAGCAAAACACATCATTAACTTTACGACTGATTTGCACTTTTCCCCTGGTTGCTGGTAATATAGGGTGACAATTTTTTATTGTGTGGTTGGCATTAAAGATAATAATTTGTCACGTTTAATGACAAGAAAATCAATGTTGAGCACATATCATAGTACAGATCATAGTAAGGTTTCAGGTCTCCCAGCTGAGAACCAGAATACTTAGAACTGATCGTGTGTGACAGCACATCGTGTCGCATTGCGCAACGGTATCATGGGAGACATTAAAAAACAGCTGTTGATGACCTGTTGAGTAATTCCACGGTTCATTAAAACATCGCCTGATACGGTTAAATCAAAGAAGAGCTATAACATTATTAGAATGACTAATAGATTAAACAAGGTATTTTTAGTATTATGTCAATACCTGTGGGTGAAATACAATATGCTCGATAATGTGTAAAGATTTATATGCATTCTTGTTAAAAGATGTGTTCTTGTATGGTTTTTTAGTTTTTTGGAAAAAAAATCTTTTAGTTAATTTTCATTAGTCTCCAAGTACACGCAAAGTCCTCATTTTATCACAATACTATCAATTAGACAGTGGGATGTGTCTTATATTCCAGAGTATCCATTATAGCACACCTTCCAAGCATCAATCTGTAGAGTCTGTATATTGCATTCAAAAATAGCTAATACAAGCTTTAAATATATTTATAAATGCTTTTCTAATACGATCACCATGTAAAGCATAAAGGAATCTGTAACTAGTTAAAACCTTTTTAGTTGTATCAAGATTAAAACGTAGAACTCTTCCAGTCTTTATTAGAAGCCGAATATGGTAATGCAAGATTCTAAACGTAAGATAAAGCAAATCATCGTGAGATATTACACGTGACAGTTTAACACTAGGAGAATACAGGTCTCAAATAGAGAGCAAATTGATTGTTAAAGTATTTGTATTTTTCTGGAAAGTCAGGGATTGGAAGAGACATTTAAGGAAAGGTCATCGCTTTGGCATCCAATTGCTTCTGTAGGGCAGATACCAAGACTGACAATGTGTCAGACTCAATGTGGCTTCCTAGACGATCGATGTCCAATTTTACCCATCTTTAACATCCACAGCTATTTAAAACGCAAAGCTTAATCCCGTCCAAAGCGTTCGAAGCGATGATTGATTTAATTACGTCTAAGTGACTCGCATTCAAGTAAAAAAAAAAAACTTCGCCATTCAAAGTAAGAGTAAAGGTTCATCTGAAGTAAGAAGGATAATTGGTCAGTGATAATTCGAGTTATCTAAGTAATGAACAGCAACACAAGGCTATTCTTATGTACTCTTGCTATGTTGTACGTGGAGTAAAATGATATCATTTTCAATATTCATGTATATTGATAAACTTTATTACAAGATGTCTCAACAGGATTTATTTCATCTACTTATGACAAATAGGGCACTTCTGTTTTTCGTCATCTATTTTTTTAAATCTAAGACATCCACCAAGAGCCTTGAAGCTTCTTTAAACAATGAATGTCAAGTTCATTATAGTCAAGCTTGTACTTAAATCATCTCTTTACTACATTGAGAATGACAATATATTTAATTAGATCAAGACGTTTCGTATGTAGTTATAATATATAATGATATACTTTTTATCATATTTGAATTTTATTATAAGACTGTGTATAGGGGATGAATAATCATAGGGTTCACAGATGTTGAACATTTGCTCCTTGGCTTAGAGGTATTTACAGAAGCACTGTACCGTATAAACTATGAAAGGAGATAAGAAATAAGTAGATAGTGTCATTTTCTGTACAATTGACACACTATTACAGCATGCACATCGCCTTGCACGGTTGACGGTAGGTATATCGGTTGCGTATTACATGTAGGTTTTACGTCGTAATGTACTACCAATCGGGTGACGGCATTAGTATTAGATATGAAAATCGAAAGAAGTTTAAATCATATAATTATTTTGAAATGAGTATATACAGAAATGATAGGAATCGTTGTTGGTTTGCTTTATAGGGGTCCTGAAGGATTACCTCCGTGAGCTGCCCGAACCACTCTTCACTAACGCCCTGTATCACATGCTTCTTGATGCACTGAGCGTGCGCTTGCCCAGTGACCCGGATGGTAGTGCAAAGCTTATGCTTAGCATCCTTGAGTGCCTTCCAAAAGCCAACCAGGTACGAGATGTCAGCTTCTGACAACTTTTTGAATAGTTAATTCTATTATACACAATGTGACTTTGAAGTTCACTTTGCATGATGTAAATATGAAATGTTAGCCCCATGTAATTTCAAGCATATCTCAATACCCAAACTATGTGCATAGTTTAGAACTATTTTAATAAATGTCATATCATCAATTTAATTACTGAAAATGCAACAATTATCTTATTTGAAATTCATATGTCTGAAGATGTAAAAGAATTGCATGTTTTTCATTCTGATTTGGAGCTAATGCTAAATTATAATTTTGAGTGTTGATTTTTAGAGATTGCAAACACTGTGCTGACTTTTTTTAAAATCACGTATCAGTGGATTTCAGATTTTCTTAATTTTCACTTCAATAACGTTAATGACCACAGAAATCTCACAATTTTCAGTAAATTGGTTTTGATATATAAAAAGGATCATCTTAGACGTGTCCATAGAATCAATATGTGTGGAATTTAGCCCATCTAAAATTGCAGCCAGCGTAAAGCTGCGAGGCAAATATGTAGTAGTTACAGTTTCGGAAATTAGATAAAGATTTTTTTAATTCCTTTGGGAACGATTTCATATAAATCATCATGCAGAAATCGATTGACTGAAACACATCGCTGTTTTTACCTGATTAAATTACGAGAGCAGATTGCATATTCTGCGTTCTGCTATTTCTCATGGGTAAACATATATAGTGCAGTTTTCTTTCCAAGTAAAGAAGCGGATTTTATGTTATCTTTATCAGAGGGGAGACGTTAATCGATTTTTACGAGTTAGAAAATACAATTCAAAGTTGCTGAATTGTATTATTTATAATTTAACGAAAAATATCATTTAGAGTTAATTATTAATGAGAACTCTGAATAAAAGTAACTAAAAGAATGATATATTTTAAAGAAATGTATGAATATAGAACTCACTGAGATGATTATAGAACTGAAATAATTTTGATCCATTCAATCATGAGAATATATAGCAGTTTTTGTTTTTTAAAAAATGACCCTAGACTCATATATATATTAAAACATGACGACTCCCCTTACAAAAAGGCCCTACCCTATTCAGCTGAATTGGTGCATGTGTAACGTTCATATCAAATTAGCATGAATGTATGTGTCTCTCCACAGCAGTATAGTTCGGAGAACATATAACAAAACTATAAAACAATTAAACATAACTCAAACAAATAAGCTTAACAATAAACAGCTAAAAACAGACACACATAACTAAAAAACAATGCATGTCTTTTTTTAGAAGATATATTACCACAGGTACACTAGAAAAGTGTCATATTGTACATATTGAAATTGCCGACTGGCAGTAAATACATATACATGTATATAAAATTTACAATGTGAAGTCTTTAAAAATACACTAAAATTTTACAAATGCCATTCATTTAATCTCCGCAGGAAACCATGGCCCTGGTATTAAACCATCTGAAGAAGATCTCCCATCACAGCGACAAAAACAAGATGACTGTAGACAATTTAGCTGTCTGTTTCGGTCCAGTTCTTCTCTGTCCCTCTCCAAAATCAACGGATGACCACGCCCTTAATTTCAAGAAACATATCGAAGTTTTGAGATACCTCTTACAAATATGGCCAGAAAATTATGGTACGTACATTATTTTAATACTCTAGCAAAAGATGGGATATGTATTAGAATTTACTATGACCACCGTCCTCCTCATGTCACATCCTTTCAAAATGATTTTAGTGAAGAAAAATTAAAACTTACACCTGGCTAGAGATTGTTTATGACCAGAAAGTGGGTCATGACAATGACTAAGGTTGGTTTTTAGAATGTGGACAAGGTTAAAGTTAAAGAGATCAAAAAGTATACAACAAATAGGTTTAAACCAAGGACAAAGCCACGTGATACTGCAATGTAAATTTTGTCTTGAATTTGCAAAGTTATTGCAATATTTCTATGTTTTGTTTTAACGTGCCCCACAGAGGGTATAAGTCACGTTATATAGTAATATAACCCCCTCCCCCATTATGCAAGAATTTTTTTATATAGTATATGTCAACATGCAGGCGAGTTATGTTGACATGCAAAATAGCTATATTGACACTAGAAAGAAAAATGCGATAGGATAAGAATAAGGAAAATTTTCATGAGATATCAAATGCCGCAAACATTTGACATCCGACAAAAATGGAAGCAATAAATGAATATCGACATGCAACTTCATAATGTCAACCTGCACCTTTTTTGTTGACATACAACTAATTCCTGTTGACATGCAACTCATCTATGATGATATGTAGCTTAATTCATAAGCTTTATACTTGTGACAAGTGACAACTTCGACGTTTTGCTTATTGTGCATGTATCGTTAATATTAAGATTTTAAATAGTTGCATGTCGAATTAATTGAGTTGCATTTTGACATGAATTGCATATTTGCAACCCACTACCACTACCATGTTGGAAGTCAAAAATGGTCGATATTTGATATTTTTGGTAAATTTTCCGAATTCTTAACAAGTCATATTTTTCTTGCATATCAAGATAGTAATGTTGAATGTTGACATATTTATGTTGCATGTCGACATAACCCCATGTAGTCATAATCTACTTAAAAAAACTTGAACAAAGGGGGCTGGGCTGAAATAAGGCACCATTACTTAATACTGACCTTGTCAATGACATTGTTTAAGGTAAAAGTTGTCTGTTTCCTGTTGCTCTGCTACATGGAAACATGACTTAAACATAGGGATACGTTGTAAACATAGAGATACTTTTAATGCCACTGCAGTGTACATGTATCTTGCTACAATGTACGGGAAATGTTCAGGACTCGGACAGCTTGTGCTTGATATTTTGAACACTTTCCGGACCAGTGCTCAAATGTGAAAAAATAGATATATACGTTTTGGTTGAAAAATTGTTTAAAGTTTTGAGCAGACAATATGGGAAAAAGCAAAGTACATATAATATATTTATTTATATGTAACAATCTTTAATTCACTATTAATCATCGGCCGCAGCATCTTCTCGACGAAAACAAATGCAACGGGAAGTAATAACTGAGATACACAGCAGCTCTGAATAGCTGTTTGTCTCTTACAAGTCTTTTTATCAAAACAGCAGAGATTTATAAAATTCCTTGTGGCAGATGTTTATGAGTATAAAAAGAAGCGTTCATTTCCTATCCTGTCTATAAGTATGACGTGTACTCCTCCGCTTTGTATTGTGTTTTGTTAGGGGATAATTTTCATGCTACAACTTCATTAGTTCTTCAAGACACACCTCAGGGAAAGGAACAATCCTAATCTTAACATTCTATTTATTCCCTTTAGAAATGGTGACAATTAATTCACAACAGAATTCCAAAGAAAATATAGTGGACTTGGATAAAGATAAAGATGATTCTATGACGTCACAGCAGGGAAATGGCGTCGAGAACAAAAAAGACTGAAATAATTTTAAATAATTTAGATCAGTTTAAGTCATTTAATAGAATATGTTTGATATTGATGGATGGAAAGATCACAAAAATGTCAACCACTGCACAAGATTATTTTAATGTAATTATTATCATTATTTAATACTATTTATTTATTTATTTATTTTTGGGTTTCACAGAATGTATTTCAGTTAGAAATGATGCATATCGAGGAAAACCTATTTTTGGACAGAGCTAAGTTTTGAAAAGACATTAAGTTGAGGAATTTGTTCTAGTCTATGCTTCCTTAGTTATACATAACTTACTATTTCATTGCATTGAAATTGGAGGTAATACTTTGCAATTAAATGTCCATTCACAGCTTACGACAGAACTTTATTTACCGTAAGTTACAAAAAAAAACAAACAAAAACAAAACATTTGTTCAGCACAAGAAGTCCATTGAAGGCTTTGTTGTATCTATTTATAGGATATTACAGATTAATCTTTACATATTTAGTTTGAAAATAAATTATTTTGTATTTAAACTGTTTGATTTGTCTTATTTTGCCATTTTATCTTTTTTCGTACAACACCAAGCAGCAAGGTTACTAAGACATGTTGGAGTTGAAGATCCAAGCTGCTGGCTTTTTAGTCAAAGCAGTAAATGTTCTTACAATGAAGCGCATTGAAGTGGTAAAATTTTTCATTTGAATGGAACGTTTTGAGCTATCTTTAGAACGTTGATTGTCATATACATGTAATGACACGCCCATTTCTTTAGAAAGGAAAAAAAACCCGGTCAAATGGTTCATTCGAATACCTGTAGAACAGGTATTCCATAAATATAATAGCCAATTAAATTGACGATCTACATAAACACCGAGTAAACACGTGTTCGACCGATACATATGTTGTGGTAACTCAAATAAACATGATAATCTCATGATTATGTATATATTCGTTGCAATACGTGTTGTACAGAAGAGGGGAGTCTCTAATCTCTCTTTTAACGTCATAAAATCTCCATTTCAGTGTAAATGATGTTGCTATCGCAGAAAGTGGGATGTCCTAAAGCATTACGACGAATATTTCTTTCTCGTTTCTAGAGAAATGGGCGTGTCATTATGTACCAATTGACGTTCGATAAGAAACACTCAAACTTTCCATTCAAACGAAAACTTTTACCACTTCAATGCGCTTCATTGTAATTACATGATTACCTCTTGTGAGATATTCTGTAAAGGAATTCACAAAACAGAAAGACAATATATATAAAAATTGATGTACAAAACAGACAAGACATCAACAAAAAGGGGAACTTTGAAATATAAAATAGTCTATACATGTTCGAATTCTCTATCAAAACAATTAATCCCTTGGTAGTTTTTCTTTCTTTCATCGCCAACATTTATAAACCTTTAAGATATGTGAACAGTTTTCTTTTAAAGTCTTTTCAAGATTTATTAGTTTGGACTAAACTACTAATTGGTTTGTCCTTCCTAACTACTAGTATAATGTGAATATGAGACTCCAGACTTGCGAAGAGCAGCGGAAGTGATCTTTTATGCCATGACACCCTGTCTTCATGAGACAGATTACGTGCTACAATCTACAGAATAATGCTACGCAGAGGAGACAAAATGTTCACCTTTTCTCATTATCTGAAACAATCAAGACAGACGATTTATCTATGTCAAAATATAACAAATGTCATGTGCAAAGGGTATGATTTAGGCATGATTCTTAATCATTAAATATCTGAATCAAATGACACAAATTATGAAAATTTTGAGATTCATTACAATTAGTATATCAATTGAATATTTTGTACCATTATTAAGAATTATATTGCCAATACACAAATTTTACATTGTAATATGAAACTTTTTTATTTTTAGCTCACCTGGTGAGCATCCGTATACCTGTCAGTTTCTCTGTGAACAATTCAGTAATCCCTGATTCACAAATTATTTAAAGATATCTATATTGAACTTCTTTTTTTAATTTTTGAAAAGGATGTTGCTATAATTATTTAAATATAAAATTTTCTTAATGTCTTTCAAACTGACAGGGGTACTTTTGCAAAGGTTTTAGTACCATTATGTTAAATTGTGGTTTACAAGTCGTTTGCACCAACATGTACAATTATTTATTAATTGGTTGAATAATTCCTTGCTTTCTGATTAGCTGAGATCCAACATTGTAGCAAAATACGGCCTTATATTAAGTTGCGCGTGACGTTCTAGATGGTCATAAAAAGAACTACGCACGCTAACTCTCGATTCCCGCCTACATTTTACACCCATTTAATTCAATACTATGGCAATTTGCCCGGAAATTTTTTGTTGAATGCAAAGAACAGTTCAATGGTAATTGACTGATAATTTTAATTCCAGTGTTAAACAGTTAATTACCCCTAATTCCAGCTATTTAAATAAGGGGGGGTAGACGATATTTTTAATTGAAATCGGGCTTTAAAGCATCACCACATTTTAAAATATTCTTGGATATGAATAAATGTTCCTTAAATCTTTTCTTATGTTTTAGTCAGATAAAATTAAACATATATTGATAATAAAATACAATGTTTTAGTTGTAAACCCCTTTGAAATTGGTGAAAAAAATAAGCATTTTTGTAGTTTTTTGTCTGTAAACATATGTCCCCCCCCCCCCCCCCGTGAAACACAAAAAGCTTTGGTATGAATTTGTGAAATGACAGTCCATATTAGGCTCTAAATTCGCTCTTGAGTACATCTGGGAGGACAAATAAAGAATTCTGTAGAGACTTTTTTTTCTTAGATTTCTTTATGTGTATTTGAAGTTTTGACTCTAAATAGGACAAAAAAATGTTTGAATAGATAATCAAGTCAAAAATAAATGTTTTATTAAAGTTTGAAATATGTGTTACGTAACACATGACAGACATATAACGTAACATGACAGACCTATGATAAAACGTGACATGATTAAATTACATTCCTGATGCTTAGCAATACAAATAATCTGTAAAAAATAAAATTAAACAATTCCTTAAACAATGCAAAAATTGTTTCACTCTTACGTAGAAGAAAAAAGATTTTTAAGCCACTTTTGATGCACAAACTGATGATCGTAACACTGACAGACTCCTTTACCTAGCCAGCCAAATAAACCAAAAACTTTCATTGTTTTATCAAAAAGATAATGTTGCCGTAAGAAATGGACATTATTCAAATTTTGATTCCTTATAGATTTTAAATTTGAATTTTTAAAAAATAAATCTCTGCTATACGCTTTGTAACATACAAAATTTCCACCATGTCTGTCATGTTACGATATTTCTTGAGCAATACCTGTTTGAAACGAGCCAATAAAATTTATCATTCAAAGCTTATCTTTTATTCTTGGAAATTATAATACACAAGACATTATCATTTATGAAAATACTAATGAAATTTAAAAAAATAAATTATTTCACATAGATCAAACCTATATCGTAACATGTACGGATGCACGTAACCCTGACAGATTCGTTTTAAAAACTGCAAGAAAAACAATTACAAAATTGTATTGTTTAAGTTTTAAAGACAAATTTTGCCTTATGATACACTAATATTCTTAAATAAAAATACTTTTTGGTTTAATTCACTGAACGTATAAATCTGAATGCACCCGTTTGAACAGACATTCGTTTTGTCCGTCACCGTTACGATAGTATTCAGGCAATGTCTGTCAATCGGTACGTTATGTAAGAAATGTCAAATTTTAAGTGTTTATGTAGTGATGAAGAGCGTGCAAGTTCATATTTTTAGGTCACCTGAGTCACTCAGGTGACCTATTGCTATCTGTTTTTGTCTGTCGTCGTTCGTCGTTCGTTGTCAATCGGTCAAACTTTTGAACATTTTTAGCTTCTTCTCTGGAACCACTGAACCAATTTCAACCAATTTTGGCATATAGCATTTATGGGTAAAGGGGAGTAAAAATTGTGAAATTCATGGCCCCTGCCCCCCTGGGGCCTGAGGGGTGGGGCTAAAACCATCAAAATTAATGCAATCTTTAAAAATCTTCTTCTTTACTCCTGGACATCAAGCAGTCAAACTGTTGGCATGATTGTAATAAGCATTGAGCCCTCTACCAAAATTATGAAATTCATGGCCCCTAGGTCAGGGGTTCTGGTGCTAGGGCGGGGCTCAAATGATTATATAGTGAAAATGCAATAATTCTTTAAAAATCTTCTCCTCTGCTCCTGGGTATTAAGCCGATGAATTAAGTACATAGTTATGATGAGCAAGAGTGCCTCTTCCAAAATTGTGAATTTCATGGCCCCTGGGTCAGGGGTTCTGGTGTTAGGGCGGGACTCTAATGAATATATAGTGAAAATGCATTAATTCTTTGAAAATCTTCTCCTCTGCTCCTGGGTATTAAGCCAATGAATTAAGTACATACTCATTATGAGCAAGAGTGCCTCTTCCAAAATTGTGAATTTCATGGCCCTTCTTGGTGAGGGGTTCCATGTTGGGGGGGGGGCTTATTTATAATATACTGAAAATAAATTAATGCTTTGAAAATCTTCTCCTCTACCCCTTGGTATTAATTAAACAAACTAAATACATAGTTATGATGAGAAAGGATGCCTCTTCCAAAATTTTGAATTTCATGGCCCCTGGGTCAGGTGTTCTTGAGCTTGGGTGGGGTTCTATTGATTAATTAATAAAATCCATTAATACTTTGAAAAACTTCTCCTCTGCCCCTGAGTACTAAGCAAACAAGCTAAATGCAATAATATCAATGTAAACACATGTATTAAAGGACTTATCGCATGATTTTTCAAAAATCTTAATTTTATGAAAAATATTATCTACAACCTTGTTTATTAAAATTCTGAATACAATAAACGTTGTTGAAAGCATATTTTAAGAGATATTGAGAGTTGAAATTCAAATACGGCAATATGCATATTTCAGTCGGATTTCGGCGAAATACTGCTCTGACGTCATAGGCGACAATTCAGTGATAGAGAGATGAGAAGTTTCACACTATTTACGAAGTTATCAACGACAAATGCAGCTTAAGGACATACGCAACGTACCTTACCTACTGATAATTTTTCAAGATATTCTTAATTTAAGATTATAGTGCCATCAGACGTTTGTATACAAAAAATCAGCATGCATTACCAAGGGTTTTGAAAAGATATCAACTGATGAAAATTCTTGTATAATTCAGAGAAAAATACACAAAAATTACTAAACATATATTCCAGATGTTTTGTTTATCAAAACTTGTTTTAGAAGAAGTATACAACAGCATACATAGACATTAAAATGAAGCACACAGTTCCTTCAAGTATTGGAACTCTTCAACTCCAGGCGAAAAGACAATAAAGTTCAAACTACGTTGCGTATGTCCTTAATTATGAAAAATGCTGAAAAAATTAATTCCTACCGTGATTTTCAATTACTATAGAAACATTAACTAGTCCTAAGGTATAAGAATTTTGAGATATTTTCGTTTTTTATTCCAAATATTTAGAATCTGTAGGTCTGATTACGGCAATGTTTCGTGATCGGAAAATTATTTTTCAAGACCGCCATCCTTTACAAAACATATGAAAGCATACTTGCATGAATTAATATTATGTTAAAAACGAAGAATAACAAAGTTATGTAATATTAAATTTGTGAATCAAATAAGTTAGTACATGAGATAAAATGACAAATCAAATTGTGTTGTGATGGCGAGTTTCTTCGTCTTCGCCGCGTCTCCCTCGCTATCGTCGCTGCTATTTTTACAATGTTAACGGATTTTTCAGAGTATTTCTTGCTGACAATTCTAAAATATAAGGTTGGATATGAAATTTCATATCGATAAAATCAGTGATTTGGTCGTCCATAACGCAGAAAATCCAGGTTGTATCGCGTATATTTTAGTAACATTTACGTGAAGAGCTGATCAGCCATTGTCGCCTTTGACGTCACAGGGTCACGTGATCGCTATCTAATTAACTTAGATTTTTAATTCAGGGGTTTTCATCTGAGTCAATAATTGGTTAATTACCGCGGTTTATCAGCAGTAAAAACACAAAATTTATAAACTGTGGTCATAAGGAACGTTTTACGCTTTTAATTTCAAATAATTTAGAAACATGCGATAAGTCCTTTAAATTAATCAAAAGTACGCATGCGCGGGATGAAAAGGCGGCAGTTTTTGTGCTCTGTAAGTTTTTGGATTTTTTGCTTGGAATATGTAATATTCTGTATGTGATTGTGGATATATATGTACATCTGTGCACTCTGATTCCTAATGATGTCAAATGAAGCTAAGAAAAGGAACCCAAAAAGAAAAAATGACAATCAAAACATCAGTGGAGAAAGTTACAATAAAATACCGATTAAAAATACCCTGAGTGAAGACTTCTCAGTGCCACGTATGAGTTCGACGCCTGTATCGAACACGGAAGATAGACAGAAAGGGGTGAATGGGGTGACAATGACTTCGGAAGGCCCACAAGGCCCTCAGGCAACCTTTGTTGGAATGGAAGTGCTTTCACCAATTAACCAATTAAATGAGTCACTGTGCAGTAGAATTGACTCACTTACACAGACAATTAACCAAATGAACGGTAAACTACAAAAACTGGATACTATTGAAATGAAACTTAGCCAGTTTGAAACGGAATTAAGAACCGTAAAAAATACAGTGTACGTAGCGGATAAAAGAATAACTGAAGTTGAAAAGGCAATGGAATTTATGAACCAAACGTTTGAGACCAGTAGAAAAAATACAGCAGAAATGACAGTTGCGGTGTCCTCCATAAAACAAACTACCCAACAAACTAAGCTCGATACGGAAACAGTCCAAGGCCAGGTACGAACAGTCCAAAACAAGATCAAATGTGCTGATACGGAGCTTTCAAGACATTCAAAGATGATAGAGGGCATGGCGAAAAATATGGACCAGTTAAGACGAGATAAAATCCAAATGCAAGAAACAATAACAGATTTGCAGTTTAGGTCAATGAAAATGAACTTGGTGTTCAGTGGTTTGGGAGGAGAGAGAAAGAATGAAAATACACAGGAAAAGCTGCGTCAATTTCTCTACAACGAGCTGGAGGTTACGCATCACGTAGAATTTAGTAATGTACATCGCTTCGGACGTTTCTCTAAAGGGAAAACCCGACCAATTGTTGCTCGCTTTCTGTATCAAGAGGATCTTGACATGGTTCTGGAACGATCAAGCTGGCTACGGGGAACATCCTTTGGAGTACATAGACAATACCCAGCGACCATGGAAAAACGTCGACGGGAGCTCATACCAATCATGCGTCAACTTCGTAGCGAGGGGTCGCATGTCAAACTTGTGCGCGATAAGTTATTTGTGAACGGTCTGCAGTATGACCCGGACAATCATAGCTATTCAGAGGAAGAAGAATGGGAAACGAATGATCCTATGGACTACGATACGAACACAAATAATTACCATAGCTACACTTCAACGCAGGGCACTG
Source organism: Saccostrea echinata (assembly GCF_033153115.1). Classification (NCBI taxonomy): domain Eukaryota; kingdom Metazoa; phylum Mollusca; class Bivalvia; order Ostreida; family Ostreidae; genus Saccostrea; species Saccostrea echinata. The sequence goes on along the minus strand of NW_026889771.1, from coordinate 3,416,490 downwards.
CAATGGGTTTCAGATAGGAGTGCGTGGCCGCTACATCCAATCAGCGTGATGTTCTTCATCTTGATTGCGGCCGCATCAATCCTGTGACTGAACAACATTGTAGAGACAGAAAGGTCAGTGACTTCACCTCTAACCTTTCTTTTATAGTGTGGAATGTAAATAAAGGTATTAGACAAAAGCTGAAAGATAAAGAGTTTGTAAATATTGTAAATAAATATGATATTATAGCTCTTTTGGAATGCTGGATCTGTGCAGGTGATGAATCATGTATATATTTAGATAAGTACAATTGTTACACTTTTCCTAGAAATTGTGGAAGAGGGGGAGGAATTGTCATTTTTTATAGAAACATGCAGAGTATTAATGTTAATATCGTAGAATGTTTTTGCAATACTGTTATCTGGCTAGAAATTATAAAGGGGTCAAATGTAAATGAAAAGCCTATTTATCTAGCTTCTTGCTACATACCACCAGAAAAAAGTACCTTCTATAAAAAGGAAGATGTAGATATTTTTCAGTATTTAGAAGAAACAATTTGCAGATTTTCTGGCAAGGGAAAGGTTTATTTAACTGGGGACTTAAATGCTAGATGTGGTAATTTAGATGATTTTATAAGGAACGATATGATAAATAAATCGGTATCAGATAATATGCAAGTTTTTACTGATTACGATTTAGATACAAACGAGTCTACAAGAAATAATATTGATAGTTTTGTGAATAACTTTGGTAGAAAACTGACAGACTTGTGTAAAACCAATGCGAATTATTAATGGAAGACATAAAAATGATCTACATGGGGGTATCACTTTTTATGGTGCAAATGGTATGAGTACCATTGATTACCTAATAACAAATAGTGAAAACGCTAGTAATATTGTAGATTTTACTTTAGGAGATTTTACTGTTTTTTCAGACCATGCACCCATTATTTTTTCTCTAAATGGGTCATACAAAGAAAGTGATGTTGTTTGTGATCAAGAGCAGTCAGGTAGAACGGTTTTTAAATCAGTAAAATGGGTAGAAGAAAATGTAACACAGATAAATACTACTCTCAGTAATAACTATGACTTACTTTCTAATTGTCTGTTTCATTCCTTTGATAGCACAGAGGAAGTAAATCAATGTGTAGAAAATTTTAGTAAAACTTTATGTGATTTAATACTACCATACTGTAAAATTATACAGAGTAATAGCTCTATTTCTGTGAATAGAAATATTAATTCATTACAAAATGAAGATAAACCATGGTTTAATGAAGAGTGTAAGTCAAAGTACATAGAATATAAAACAGCTCTAAACCATTTTAATAAACAGAAATCTACTGATAATAGATTGCTATTACTTAATAAAAAATCGGCATACAAAAAAATTATGAAAAAATGTAAACACAGTTATGAGAGACATCAAGGTAATAAAATCGAGTATATCCGGAAGTACAATTCTAAAAAAATTTACAAATTGTTTGAACGTAAGAAAGGGCAAATAAGTTCAGATTTATCTGCTAATGATTTCTTAGAACATTTCAAAAACTTGCTTGAAGGTAATACAGAAAGCAGTAGGAATAATGAATTTAATCACATAGAGACACAACCATCAGTATACTGTGAATTAGATCAGGAAATCACGGAACAGGAAATCGAATATGCTATTGATAAATTAAAGCATGATAAAAGTAATGCAGAAGATTGCATGATTAACGAATTCTTTATACATTGTAAACAAATACTCATGCCTATTTTATGCATGTTATTTAACAAAATATTTACATCAGGCCATTATCCAGAGAGCTGGTCTACTGGGTGTATAGTGCCAGTATTTAAGAAAGGGGATACAAATAATCCTAATAATTATAGAGGAATTACACTTGTTAGTTGCATGGCCAAATTATTTACAAGCATATTGAATAATAGACTAATGCATTGGGACAAAGAATATAACATAATTACAGATGCACAATTTGGATTCAAGCCAGGTGCAAGTACCATTGATGCAATATTTGTACTACAGACGCTAGTTAACAAATTTTTAAGGAACAAAAGGAAACTTTATTGTTGTTTTGTGGATTATCAAAAAGCCTTCGATTATATCAATAGACTTAACTTGTGGCTTAAAATTAGTTCTCAGGGTATTCAAGGGAAATTACTTTGTATTATTAAGTCTTTATATGATAATATCAAGGCATGTGTAAAATATAATGGCTTACTTACAGAGTATTTTGAAATTACGTCTGGTGTGTTACAAGGAGAAATTTTATCACCATTGTTATTTTCTATGTATTTGAATGACTTTGAACGTCACTTTATTACAAATAATTGTCCATCAATTGAACTGCAGATGTTAAATATATTTTTACTGATGTATGCAGATGATACTGTTTTAATATCTGACTCTGCTGATGGTTTACAAAGAATGTTGGATGCATTGTATACATACACCACAGAGTGGAATTTAACTGTAAATGTTGAAAAAACAAAAATATTAATTTTTCGCAATAGTCGTAAAATCCTTGAAAATGAACGTTGGATATACAACGGTTGCATTGTTGAAGTTGTTAATCAATTTAATTATCTAGGAATGTTGTTCAATTATAATGGCAAATTTGCTGAAACACAGAAACATTTTTCATGTCAGGGTAAAAAAGCTATGTATGGTGTAAACAGTAAAACTAGGGATTTGCATTTTAACGTAGAAACACAATTAGCAGTATTCGATACCTATATTAACAGTGTAATGAGTTATGGAGCTGAAGTGTGGGGATTTCACAAGGGTCAAGATATAGAAAATGTTCACTTAACTTATTGTAAAAGAGTTTTAAAAGTCAGACAAAGCACCAGTAATGATGCAGTTTATTGTGAATTAGGTAGATTTCCACTTATACTAGAAAGGAAAAAGAAAATTTTGAAATATTGGGTGAAATTAAAAAACAGTGATAATTGTATTTTACAATCATGTTATCAAGATATGGTGGAAAATAATGATGAATGGATTGTAAACATTAAGAAGGAATTTCAAAGGCTTGGTTTAACTGACATGTATAATAGCAATTGTATTGATAATAATTCTTTGAACATCGTATTTCAAAGAATGTATGACGGTTATAAACAAGATATTATGGCAAGAATTTGTAATTCTCCTAAATATTTTTTATATCAACATGTAGTGGATAATGTTGTACTACAGACGTATTTAAGAAAACCATTACATTCAAAGTATAGAATACCTATTAGTCGTTTAAGACTATCAGCGCATGATTTAAAGATAGAGAGGGGAAGGTATTGTAACATAGAAAGAAAAGATAGAAAATGTGAAATATGTATATCAAATGAGATAGAGGACGAATTTCACTTTGTATTAAAATGTCCTCGATATGAAGAACTAAGAATTAAATATATCAAGAGTTATTATTTTAAAAAACCATCAGTTTTTAAATTAGTACAGTTACTGAGTTCCACAAATACTAAAGAACTATGTAACCTAGGTAAATTTCTGTATTTTTCTTATCAATTAAGAAATGATGTTTTAAATAGTGTACAGTAAGAAATGATAATACATTAAATGCTATTGTTTTTGTAATTGCCACATGTAATGTATATTGTATAGCATATACTACACTTATCCTGTGCAAAGCTTATGTATAAATATTTATGTACATATTTTGTATACCTACGAGATGTAATGTCTCTGGTTCAAATAAAACAAACAAAATTAAATTGTAAGTAAATGTGCCTTTTCTTTGCTTGTGGTTATCTAGGAGACAAAGTACACAATTGTGATGTGAAGCAAATGAGAGTTACTCCCCTTTGCTAAATATTGTTAATCAAGAAATCCTTGTATATAATTTAATTAACAGGTTATTTGATTGAATGAGAATACAAGAAAGAATGTTATATATATATAGAAACAAAATAAAATGAATGTTTGGTTTAAATGAGCAAAGTATGCTCAAAGTCAGATTCTTGCCTGGAAAGCAGTATAAAAGATTGACATAAAGATTATTTATATACTTAGCAAAAGTTGTAATTGTACACAGTGTGCATACTATGTGGTGATCTAAGTTAGTGTCACTTGTAGAGGAGTTGTGGATGACAGGAGACTGGATGTTGTTTTATACTTTATCAAAGTGAACAAAGAATCCCAGAGAGCCAGAGTGACTTATTGTAATTAGTGACAAGTGGCAAATAACCACGTTGTATATACCCAAGTCTGTGTGTACTGAATTGTAGCACTAGGCAAGTGACAAAAAAAATATCTGTATATATTGAATACCTTACACAATAGGCAAGTGTTCTTTGTATTTGTATATTTTGCATTCATTATCATCCCTGTAAGACTTGGGAAAACCAAGTATGATCCAAAGGAGATCAATCGGGTCTAGCACATTACAATAAGCAAGGGTATTTTTACCAGATTTTTAGCTCACTTCGACGAAGTCAAGATGAGCTCATGCTATACCTCCGACGTTGGCGTCCCGGTTAAAGTTTTAGGAGCAAGTCCACTCCCAAGTAACTATAAGCCCTACCTGAACCAAACTTGCATGGATGATGCATCTAGGGATGGACACTACCATACTTGCTTCGAATGCTGGATCTGACCTAGATTTTCCAGATGAGTGACCAAGTTAAAGTTTTTGGAGCAGGTCTTTTTCCAAGTAACTATAAGTCTTACTTAAACTAAACTTGCATGGATATTGATCTTGGGATGTATACTAACTAGAAAAAAATATGATGTGAGATTTGCCTTACTTATAGATAACATTTGTCGAGGTGAGCTTCGTAATCTTTGATTACCTATGTTTGAAATTCTTTAGCAACATTGCTTCGTCTATCAGTTAATTTTGTTTTATACTTCCGTAGATCCTTTAGTGTTGTATTATACTCAGGTGACCGTTAAGGCCCTTGGGCCTCTTGTTTAAAAAAGAATCCAAAATACACCTACTAGTTGACAATATTTGATGATATGTGTTTAAAATCTAGGATAAAGACAACTTATATTCTCATGAACGTAACATACTTTGTGTAACGTAACACTTGACAGACAAACGTTCGTGGCTTCTCGGGCTCTCTCTGTAGCTCTTCTTATCGAAATGTAAACACATTTGCATAGAACACTGGAGAAAATTTAAATATTCATAACCTTTAAGTAAAATGTATAAGAAGAAGCATCTCCGAGCTCCATTCTTAAAATAGAACGTAACGCCCACTTGCCATGACAGACGCAGGAATTTCTAAGTACACGTGCTTTTCTGTTGAATCCGCGATCACTTAATTGATAAACAGGTAAATTTTCTATCAGTAGACAAGAAAGATAAAATAGTTTGCATAAACAATGGCCCATTTTATAACAATGTACCCGGTGTATTGAGACTGACAGACGTTACGTTCAAAATATGAGAAGAAATAAATTTCAATTTTTCTTTTATTTGAGACATAATGTGCATTAAAATACTTTTGTATGTTAATTTTATCCTTCCTACACAGTAGTGAATGAAGATATTCTGTGTACAAGGTATTATCGCCGTATATTTGACTTTTATTTTGACATGGTTGAAAATGTCCCCCTACACATGCGTAATTCTAGTGGAATTATCAAATTCATTTCAAGAAAAAAAAAGTAAGTTGATGAAAAAATCTGCTTATTTTATCTCTTTTATATATTTGCAATATATTTTTCAATATAAAACATTTCTTATGTCAATTTTTTAAATAATTCATTTTATATTCCTCTTGTTAAAATCATAGGTCAAGATGTACTCAAGAGCGAATTTAGAGCCATTACCTGTAAATAGGAATTTTTGTTTCACGGGGGGGGGGGGGGAGGGGGAGAGATGTTTTAAAAATATTTTCCGTTTTCCGTTGATTTCTATAGTGAAAAACACAAGTTTTACCCAAATTATAGAGTTATCTCTCTTTGTTTTCCCAAAGAAGTAATGTTTTATGAAAATTCATATAAATATCTATATACATATGAAAAATCATTCAAATGTGTTAACTTTTGAAAATTGACTTGGAGGTAGGCGGGAGAACAATACTATCGTTCGCATTTCTTTATTTTTTTTCAACATTGGACTAAAAATAGATTGAAAACTTCTAAATTGATACAATTATTATGATGTGCTACAGCATTTTCGAGAAGTGGTGTAAATGAGATATGGAGATAACGAACAGTATTCAAGCTCAAACTTCTAATAAAACAATACAAATCAGGAGCAGAGCAAACATCAGAAGTGGGATCAGGTGCCATGGAGCAGTAAGCATCCTATGCCGACCGGTCACACCCGCTGTGTGCTCCTTGTCATGATCGGGAAAAACGGAAAAAATCCGTAGACAATCCAGTGAGTAAATAATGGCCTAAGAATAAGTATGAAAAACTTCAGTTAGCATTTGACCTAATGATACATTGTATTTGCTAACAAGGTCATTGTATCGACCATAAAACTTGCGAAATGATGACTTTAAACGAAACTGTTGATTTTCTTGTTTCATCATTTTGTTTGTCAATAGCTTGCCTCGTTTTATAAATTGTTCGTACTTAAAGTATGCTCTTGCGCATCGAATCAACTAAGAGACATTAACCCCATATATAGGTGATAAGGGTAAATTGCAACATAAGTAAGGGAAGATGACGATTGAAAAGTTGAAATCACGTTGATCATAAAGCTTTGTTGCTAGTTTACTATATACTTCTTCTTCTAGTAAAATATCTAAATATGAAACAGATGTGTCAGACCCTATGGTATCTTTTATTTTAAGCTCACTGGGATATATCGAGTCGACATATGACTGGAAGTAACTATTGTTAATTGATAATACGTCGTGGATATATCTGAATGTCGAGTTGAAGACCACAGCAAGTGTTTTCTTCTGATGTATAAGATTTTGAATAAATTCTGCTTTATATGAATACAAAAATAGGTCTGCTAATTACTGGGCGCAATTGATTTGTTAATCAAATGTGGATTCACAAAAACTCCAAAGAAAGTTTAGAAAATTTAAAATCACATTTATCAACTACCATATGTAAGACTTTTATTAGTAGTACATTCTTCCCATTGAAAAAAAATATTCATAAGAAAGATAACTCTTGCTAATGAATGTAATACATTCTTTTCTTACAAGCACTTATAACATTGTTATATTCTGATTAAGGAAGCAGTTCTTTATTATGTTCTTTAATATGAATTTAATAGGTATATATGACACTAAATATTATTTTCATATATACCTTATATTTTTTAATTTTATGTTGTGATAATAAATTATTACTGTTTCTATTCTCTGTGTTAAAATTTCTTCATATCATGATCTGACATAAATATCATTTCTGAAAAAAAAAACCAACGCTTCATATAATTTTTTTTATCAATGTTGTTGTTATGGATGCTATCATTTTCTAAAATTTGAATTTTGCATTTACTTCCATACATTTAAATCCAAATTTTACAACACGATATATCTTATAGAAAAAATAGTTAAACGCTTTAAAAAGGTGCTACTACTTGATACAAGAAACATTTAGAAAACATACAAAAATACCAAATTCTGTAATTGTGAACCAAAAATATAGAAATTGTACAAACTCAAGTGCATAAGTTCGCGTAGATCATTATAGATTTAAACCAGTAGGAATAAAGACGTGCAAGAAGATCAATTAACAGTCGACTAAGGCACCCGATAAGTCAAAAGTCGGATTTTGACATAGATACAATGACCTTACGTCCATGGCGATATACCATGTATCTTTTAAACTTACTTTGATATGTAACAAAGTATCGATGGAACATTGACACGATGACTAATTAGAAAACAATGTTGAACAATGTTTCAGTAGTCTTACAAAGGTGTACAGTCAACTTAACTAATTGGAGCAGTGTATCAGCGACAATGCGGGTATCTACCTGTTATCAGTATAATACCTTTAGATTTATATGTATAAATACATATATCGGCGATTTTTTTGCCATAATAGGTCCCCCTTTTCTATCATCACTATGGTTTAATTAGAAGGTTTTTTGAGCATTGTTCGATTTGCATCTATGGATCAAACGAACTGTAAGTATTAACTCATGTTTCTTGTATACAAAAATAACATTTTCACCGTTAATTACAGAAGAATTGCTTTTGTCTAAGATGGTTTGTAATAACAATTAAGTAGAAACACAACTCAATAGCTGATTACACAAATAAGGATATTTTCATGTTGTCCTATATCCGTATATTTTAAATCAATGTTGTAGTAATAAAAGTAATGGGAACTCAGAAATCAATGAAATTTTATGTAACTATTTAATATAAACTGGTATTTCTGCTGTCTTTCTTGAATTAAAGACACCATATAAGTAGAGTCTGCCACATCTGATTCATATTTAGACGTTTAACTGACTATAGACGCTAAGGGTCAACTAACAACTCAATTGTATGACAAACGAGATGACTTCAGCTTTCTCATTGTCAACTTTCCTCATTTATGTAGTAATATTCCACAATCACCTATATATGGTGTTTACGTCTCCCTACTTATTCGATACTCAAGAGCATGCTCTGAGTACGATCAGTTTTTAAACAGAGGCACGCTACTGAGAGATAAGTTGATGTTACAAAGATTTTAACAACCTTGTTTAATCAACATTTCGTACATTTTATGGTCGTCATAATGACCCTCTTAAAATATAATCTCACACTGGTTCGTATTTTGGTTGTTTCATACCAACTGTTAGGCCCCTTTTTTATGCTTGATTTGACTACGGTATGTTTCCTCTACCGATCAATACATATGGGTCACGGCGGGTGTGACCGGTCGACAGGGGATTTTTACTACCACCTCTGGAATTTCAAGAGGTACGTGTTTTATGCCCTTACCACAGGTATGTATTGTTTTTGGATTCTTTTAAGATTGATCACAGTTCGTTATGGTGGTGCATTCTAAACATGTATAGACGACAGGGAAAAGATAGTAATAATAAAATGTAAAACAGTTCTTTATATTATGAGATGCAGAGTGCATAGGCACCTGTTGTTTTAAATATTGTTTTACCCCATAGTATATGATAATAATAATGATATTTCGGGCCTGATAGCCAAGAGGGGTCCAGTGTAAACAAATGGAAGTGACTTACCTTCTCTATTTTATAATACCGCGGGTATGATTTTTTAGTAAAACGTTAATTCTGCGTTATTTTTTGGATTTTTCTTATGGAATACATTGTAAATGTGTACTAGAAGAATAGTTTATGAAAAAAGGACATAAAAATATTTTTTGACCTGTGGGGCATATTGGAGGGGGGGAGGGGGTCCTGTCCACAAGTACCTGTGTTCACCAATATAGAGAGTTAAGCTGTATATGAAGAAAGAGTAACATGTATATTTTACCACTGTGACTTCTTCATCCTGTAATAAGTTATATTGAATTCAGAAGAAAAACGAACCAAGTATGAGGTGAACGATTTTATACTATCTAGACTAAACTAAAAATAAAGATGAATATAACAAAGGACATTCTGCCAAAGACAATTGTTTCTGAAATATTTTTCTTTGCTACACTTAAGTTTCAGAATTTGACTATTATTATCATTTTTTGTTGTCAGGAAGCTTCCCCTTCTCTCCCAAAAGAAAAAAAAATCTCATAATTTGTTATCTTTTATTTATGAACTTTTAAGAAAATGCTAAGGCGAACTGTTTATTGCCATTCTCTTCTACAAAAATTTATCTAAAAAATTGTACTTATTCATATATTTTAAGAGACATATATCAAAGAAATTAGCCAATGGACGTGTTTGTGGCAGGTATTTCAAATGGTATCATATATTTTGGGACACCCTGTACTTTTAAGATTAGATGCCTTGTATTATTATCATATTCTATGGGGTAAAACAATATTTAAAACAACAGGTGCCTATGCATTCTGCATCTCATAATATCAAGAAGTGTTTTACATTTTATTATTACTATCTTTTCCCTGTCGTCTATACATGTTTAGAATGCACCACCTACATATAAATCATGAAAAACATGCTTTGGATAGAACTTAAATATGAATAAAAAATGAAAAATTTCTTTTGTGTTTTCTTACTTTTCTAGACTACTAACATTTCTTTAATGAAATTAAATCACGTTTAATAAACTATAAGTATCAAAATATTTTGAGGGAAAATCTTAAATTCAGACACGATGATATTCAGAGTTGATATCGACATTGAACCCCTGTTTGTATCTATGTATAGACAATATTATCGTTATGCCTTACTTTCTGCACTTTTAATTACTATAACTTGTCGTGGAGACATTCACGTGACCATTTAACCGAGATATGATAACTGACCACTTGTACCAGCGTGATAACAAAGACCTTGGATGCAGACTAAATTTCAATGTCCTTGAAGAAGCAGATTTATCTAAGTTACCTCTTCAAAAAAAAATAATCATAATAAAAAAAATGCCCAAATAACGTTTCATTCATTTCCTATGTACATTTTATGTAGTTTACTACTTTTATTTCAGGGGGATGTCGATACTTGTTGCTTGCATGTGATTGTCTCATTGCCTTCGGATGTTTCTATTGTGTAGATATTCCCAGTGCTCTACAAACAGAACTACAGAGCTCTCATGTAATCAAATTGAAATATTTTATTTCTTTGAAAATACACTATTCATCTCTCAACATAAAACAGACAGGTTTTTCAAGGTACAACAGAACACGTGCATGTCGTAACAAAGGAGCATTGCTAAATAATAAGTATTTTAATTTGAATTATAAAGTTAATGTAAATTTATTGCTATTATGTACAAAAATTGAGATGTTGTTTATGAATTAAAATCTTGATACAGGTAAATTGTAGTGGTGTACAGAAGAATGTGACTTGTTGTGAGGAATGTCTCGGTATCGGCCCAGATCATTACAATCAACTCTATGCTGTTTTCTCATGGACGTACGTTTTATCTAAATGTATACATAATTGTAACAGAAACAGAGTACATATGCACTGCATAGATAATTGATTAAAGTCTTATTTGTAAAGAGATGTTGTTATTATATAGTGAACATAAACTTTATCTTGGTTTTTAGAAACGCTGTAATCGTTTTGCCTATCGGGGTTATACTGGACCGAATAGGAAACAGAAGTAGGAAGAATCTTAAAAATTATATTTTTCAATTATAATTTTCAAAAATATTTACTTTTAAATCTGTAAGTATTAAAATATTAAGTAAAATCATTCTTTCTTTTGCTTTTAAGTGACAGCAATTCTGTCAACATCAATGGCCGCCATCGGTTCGTCTTTATTTGCCCTGTCTGTGACGTCGTGGTTTAAGATGACGTCGGCCATGTTTCCAATGATGATCGTTTCTAGAGCAATTTTGGGAGCCGCAAATGGAGGATGTCAACGTATGTAATCCATAACATTAATCAATGATTTTTTCCGCTCACATGTACATGTAATGCAAGGCTTTATGTTTACTAACAAATTATATATACTGTAAGTAATCTAATATATTTGTGGCGGTCAGACGTGTTCGATCGCCGGTGGCCAGACAGGTCAGTTGGTACCTGACTGGAGATTCCGGGGGCCCAGGTTCAAATCCCGGTCATTTTTCTCTTTTTCTGTTACATTTGGTGCCGTACCATGCCCTGGAAGTGACAGATGAAATACCTGCCAGGGAAGAGCTAGGGTTGGTGTCTTTGGGCCTTTAACATTTAAAGGAGGGAGGAATGTGGCGGTCAGACGGGTTTGATCGCTGTTGGCAAGATCAGTTGTTTGCTCACCTGACTGTAAATTCAGGGGGCCCGAGTTCGAATCCCTCGCATTTTTCTCCTCTCCTTTTACATATAATATATACATGTAATTCTCAGTAGTCTTTATATTGTAATCCTTTCATATATATGGCATCAATGGAAAAATCATCCGTTATTTTTTAACCATCCATAGATAATTATAATAACCTTTGATCATTTGAAATGCTTTTTTACTTAAATGATAGTTGTTCAAGATCGAGTTATTGCCTATTGGTTTCCGGACAAACTGGGTTTAGCCTTTGGAGCCATTGTGAGCGTCATAAGATGTGGCAACGTTTTGAATTTTTTTATCACGTCCAATATTGCAAAGGTTTATGGGGTTCCCATGGCACTTTGGACAGGTACACACAACTTTTAATTTAAATTTCAAACATTTTATAACATCAAAGACTCAGTTTATGAGTGTATTGACTATCTGTTTGCAGGTGCATTAATGTGCGGTGTTGGGTTTATGGCAGCAGTGGGGTACTGCGTTTTAGACGCAATTGGAAGCCGTAAACTGGACAAAACTCATGTATTCAACATCAAATCTCCACCAATAGTGAGTCAATTTATAAAATCTCCTTCAGTAGTGAGTCAATATTATATATCAAATCCCCACCAGAAGTGAGTCAATATATCAATATATATCATGTGATCAACATCAAATCTCCCCAGAAGTGAGTCAATATATTAATATATATCATGTGTTCAGCATCAAATCTCCACCAGGAGTGAGTTAATATATCATATCACCAGTAGTGAGTCAATATATCAATATACAGCATGTGTTCAACATCAAATCTCCACGAGAAGTGAGTCAATATATCAATTTAACACATGTTTATTCCTTCAAACTATGGATATAGCTCATAGGATATCGTTTTCATATCCACGACCGTGACGTCACAATGGCTTTTGCGTGAATTTGATCAAGTCAAATATTGTGGCTTTAAAAAAAGTGTATAACATGAAATAACTATGTGTACAACATATGATAAAAAGAATCTCAACACAGTTGGATAAAAATCATATCCAATCATAAACCAATGGGAGATTCTTTTTATCACATGTTCTACACATAGCATATGTTTTACCCTATTTTCATATGTGAATTCACTTTATTTGACTTCATCACTTTGACGCAAAAACTATTGTAATGAATCAATACATATACCAAGTGTTCAGAAACAAATGTTCACCAATAGTGAGTCAATATATCAATATACCAAAAAAACATACAAAAATTTCTGGTTTTTGTTATACAGTGTATACGATTTTGACTTTAAACATGTCAATGGGAAATAAAGAAGTTAACTACATCATTCAATACGATTTATGACTGAATATAATCTATTTGATGTTCAGACATATTTTGATATCAAGATAAATCAAAATGTTTTTGTGTGTGTGTGTGAAAAGTTACATTATGTATCCTTTTTTTCCCCGCAGAAATTAAGCGATGTTAGAAATTTCCCTTTGTCCTATTGGCTCGTCACAATTATGATCTCCACATATTATAGCTGTTTCATTCCATACGTGGCGAATGGGAGGTAAGCCAGATTTAAGTGACAATCGTTGATGCAACTTCAATTTTGTTACATTTAACTAGTATCTACATTACAAACTTTATCAAAGGATATCGACACTGGAGTCTTCAGATTTATTGATTCTTTTTAAAGTTTTTTTATATACTTAGGACGATTTAAATTTGAGTACTTTGCATCCCTCCATAAATACTTTTGCTTCACTCAGATATTGTCAACTTACACTATTTTTTCCAGCAAATTCATCCAGGACAAGTATGGATATTCCCGTGTGGAATCGTCATATATAAATGGAGCTGTTTATGATGTATCCATTGTTGTGTGCATTACCACCGGCTTATTTCTCGTAAGAATTTCACAAATCATTGTTTATTGTGACTAAATTTATTAACAAGACTTGCTTATCTGTAAATTGTAAACTACTGTAAAAGTTTGCAAGAGGGTTTAAGATTTTCTTATGCATTTATAGTTGAGCCCAATATGTGGGTTCTGAAAGAATCATGCAACACAAATTGAAGATTATGCACTAAGAAAAAGTCTCCATTATTATCATTGAATACACGAATACATTATTTTACAAAAATAAAGAAATAAAATAAAGAAAAAATTAAAGATAATTTTTTTAAGAATAGAAATTTTTAAATTAAAGATAATTTTTTTAAGTATAGTAATTTTCATGTGAAAGTAGAAATATTTGTTTGATTTAATAGAAAGATCAAAACTCGTTCCATCTTCCCAAGTCAAGGGTTTTTGATCCGCTCCCCTCCACATATACAGCAAGAATAAAGGTCTCCGGTTGGGCAAAGATACAAATACCCTTGAAGCAAGTGGAAAAGCAATGTTCACAAACATTATAGACACACTTAGGAGTAACCACACATTTCGTGCTTTTACACTCAAAATAAACCACTTTAAGTACTGATATCTAATTTTGAGTGCATACTCTTGTTATATGCCAAATGATTGCATTTGAAGAATTCATCCACTAGGTTCAAATTTGACTAAACAATTGAAGTATAATTGTGTTAATTCACTTATCTTTCGTCGATCAGGGCTGTGCTGATTGTTTCCGTTTGTTTTTAGGACAGATTTGGAGGAAGAGCAATCTCGTCAACTCTTGGGGCGGCACTCTGTGTTCCTGTTATTATTTCACTTGCATTCTTTGAATTACCTCCCCTTATACTTACTATTTGTTTTGGAACTTTCTATTCCGTCACAGTGGTATATACTTTTTATTATTTGATAAAATTTTCCTAACTATTATGAAAACAAAATCGAATTTATAAATTTCTTTCGTTTTTAAATGTCAAAATAAATATTTTTGGTATTTTCTTTATTTTGAGAATAGCAATTTCTAAATCTGACCAGAGGCCTACCTCTGATCTGATATAAAACAATTTTACTTTTCTAATTTGTGCAACGTCGAATAACTGCAGTTATCAAGATATGAAGATTTATAGATACATGTATAGGTAGATTTTTCCTTAAGAAATAATAAATCTACTAAATCATCCACATTTTTACCTTAAGGTGAGTCTGTGGCCATCCATTGCTAAAGTTGTCCCCCTTGCAACTGTTGGGACTGCGAATGGCATAGCTGCCTTTATGCAGGGGTTAAATATTGGCATGACTAACCTTGGAATTGGTAAAATTCTGGGGTCTGTTGAGAAGTAAGTAACCGTTTTAAGTCAGTAGATCTAGAAATGTACATTATTTTACTTAATATTTTCATGTAAAAATTAGCAAATTTTATAGCAAAAAATTTTTTTTTTATCTTTATGTACTTATTAAATATGCATCTGAATGTTTTAAATTGTGCTTTTTTGTTCGAAAATAATTTAGCCAATATATATAATATATATATATATCTTAAAATTATATAACAACCTCTGTTTAAAAGATCTGATGTGAACAACAGACTAACCGACTGGAAAATTGCACTGACAATTTTATTATGTCAGGCCTCTATTTGTACTGTGCTTGGAATCTGGCTTAATGTCAATGAAAAACTAAAGGTATGTTTTGTTTTGATGTAATACAACTATCTATATATTTCTATTTGTTCAGGATAGGTTTTGTATATAATTTGTACGATCATATTTTATTCATTTACTGTTTTTTTTTAATCAGAAAGGATCCTTGAATGGACGATACAAGAAGATGGCGGCTTTAAAGCCCCCAACAGAGAAGTCTAAACTGATAACACCAGAGGATAAGGAAGATTTTTATGATTCCATAGACTCTGGTTATTCAATACAGACCTAAGTATTTTGGCCTTAGTTACATTTTTATAAAGACCTATGTCTCTTTCCTTATTACTGTTTCATGAAAATTTGATTATGTTTTGTGAACCTTTTGTTCAATATGTTTACCTATATATAGTGTTCCAAGAAATTATTGAGAATTTTTAAAAAAAATATTTTTATCTAAAATAGTGAATAATAACATATTTAATATTACCTTTTTTCTAATGACAATACACCTTACTTTCTTACAATGCATGCAGTTTTCATGGACATTCTTCTATTTATTCTATATACTTTCTCTTGTCCACTGTTGTTCAGGTTTTGTGCTTTTGAGAATAGAAATCTTATTCAAGATATGTATTATCAAGGAATTGTAAAACCTAGTAATATTTCTGAAACACTTAGTATTTCACTGTCTACTTTGTATTGTGTGGTACAAAATATTGAAAAAGAAGAGGAACTCAGTGAAGGAAAGAGTAGGTAGGCCTAGTAAACTAACATTTACAGATCAAAAAAGGCTTAAATATCTGTTCTGTAAGAAGAACACTGATTGTAGAAAAATGGGGCTACTTTCCTAAGCCTACAAGCTCTTCCCCTATTTTGAATTCCTTTCCTTTTTCCAATATTTTTTGTCCCATGCGAAACAAAAGACATTGGAAAACTCAGTGTTTCAGACGTTTCACTAGTTTTCAATCCTTTGATAATAAACATCTACAATAGGCTTTCTGTTTTCAAAACCACCGATTCTGAACATAGGCAATCGACAAAAATCATACAAAGTAAATGGTAAGCAATTCATGATAACTGTACATAACATAAGAAAGTAAAAAGTATTGTCCCTTGACAAAAAATTGATATTTAAAAAACTTTGAATATTTTATTTTCACAATATTTTTATAAAAAATTATCAAAATTTCAGGAAACACTATATCGAGATATATTTGCTTCTTATAGAAATTTTATAGCTCTTACAAAGTAAGTGTTCTGTCAATGATGGTTACTTTTAACCTCGATTAGATGTAGGATTCATGAAAAAGAACCATCTTGCTCTAAACTAAGATGTTATATTTCCATTCACTGATGTTGAGACAGTGATAAACTCTGTAGATCTCAATGTACATATAAATCTATAAACCACATGTGTCAATGCAATGTTACACACTTGTTTTATTTGTGACTATAATGCATGAAATGTGTTAATGTTAGCCCGAGAAACATTTTTCATTGATTAAAATGTGAATAGAATTAAATATTGGCTAATTTTGTTATGGCATATGGAGTTACTTATTCTTTTATTCAAATTACCATGTGCTCAAATGTATGTAAACCAGGATGCACGGATGACCCCACTCCACCTCTTTCAAACAAATATAGTTACATGACACACACACATCCTCAAAAAAGGGAGGGTTTCTTAATTTTGAAATCCATCATTGGTTGCTTTTTAAAATCAATGGTGAATAAAATAAAACACTGATTTATTCAATTTTTGTTATTATTTTTTTCCACACAATAGAACTGGTGGTAACATGGGTTAACCTTTATAGAACTTCCTTCTGCAAATTAAAGCATAGTTATTGCACATTGTGTGTATTATTATTATTTGCCTTCTTTTCCCCAATTTAGAAAGAATGCGCGTGAAAATCGAGTAAATATTTCCTGTTTAAAAAAACTTCCCATCAAATATTATTTTTGCACTCTGAAAGATAATCATATCATAAAAATAAAAACAATTGTATAATTGTTCATATAGAAATTAGCAGCATACATGTAAACTGCAGAGTGAATAAAGTAAAAAATGTGATTTTAAACACTATAAGTATATAAATATAAATTATCTCCCATTTAAATATTAGAACAGTATCAATATTTTTATCATATTATTTAAATTTATGAACTTTTAAATATAGCATCATCCACAAATATTTGGTTCCAATTTTTATTGATTTTATTTTTTTTGAAACCTTAAATGTCCACTTTTATGTATGAAAAATTCCGTCTGCTTTTGGTATTATTTCCCTTAGAAACTACACGACTTTCGAAAATGTTCTGATGGCTTATAGCCATTCCACTCTTATATTATCAAATACTGTAACTGTTTCATTTCTTATGTGGCGAATGGTGTATGAAACAGGATAAATAACTGTCAACACGTCATTAAATTAAAAAAAATATTTAAAAAACATGGGTTATGACTATACTGCTTGTAGATAGACGTTTGAACTGCATATTTCTAGTATTTGGCTCATACATTTTTAAATGTATTTTATTTTTTTAAAATCCTTAAGTTTTCTCTATGATGCTTTAAACTTAAAGTACTAATGGTGCACTTATATTTGTTCGCAACATATATCAATGATTTGGCTAAGGAAATAAACGCACTAAATTGTGGGGTACAAGTTAACAATACTCAAGTATCAGTATAATCAATAGTATCAATAGCATCAATATTGCTTTTATGCTGATGATGTTGCTTTGATAGCTCCAAATGAGGGAAACCCTTCAGAAAATGTTCAATGCGGCATATATGAATTTTGCAACACTAGATGGTACAAACTACAGGTAGGTTGCAGATTCTGATTCCTAACACGAGTTATCTATAGGAATGGTACCGAAAATGGAGATTATCCATTAACAACGACAAAACCGAAGTAATGTACTTCCAACTTCAATCAAGACCTCCTTCAACTATACCTTTCATTGCAGCACAACCATCATCCACTTTGAAAGGCGTTATCGGTACCTGGACCTCTGGCTGGATAACCATCTAGACTTCACTTTTACTGTTTCGGAATCCAGCAAGTCGACAAGCAGAGCACAATTAGCACTCTAAATAAATAAGTAAAAGTATACTAATACTTAAATTATACGAATCCCTTGTGGAACCAGTTATGTACTAAGGAGCTGGGATCTGGAGGAAAGAAATACGCAATAATAAAAGAAATGTGCAAAATAAGGCCACTCGGCATTTCCTTAGCGCCAAAAAGAACGCTTCCAATGTCACAAGTCGTGATGTTTTGGGATGGGGTTCACCAAACACAAAACAAAAACTTAAGGTGTTTATACTTTTATTTCACATACAAGAAGCATTTCATTTATTTTGTAATTTTGAATAGACGTTTAATTATTATTTCCATTACATATGAATTGAACATTTCCTGAAATAAGTCTTTTACCACTGATAATTGTGATATTTTTTGATACGACTACAAAAAGGAAATTCCCATTTTGCATTATCAAAATTCCCATTTAGCCTTAAGTCTATTTTTAAAACTCATTTTCTACTTGAATATCTCATGCAAAGCGAAATCAGAACACATCTGTTCTACTTAAAAAGTGCTTGTGCTTGTTAGTAATGTAATGTAACCCCTTTTGTCAATACTACGTCTTCTCCTTATTTCAATATGCATGTAAAACTTTTGTATAATGCTCAATATGCTCAAAACAAACCGAAGAAAGACTACTACTGTAACGTATACTTCTATGGAAACAATTCCTGATAATTACATAACTTAATGACTAGAATGAAACTTCAATCTATACATAAGTATTGGCATTTTGCTTGTTACCAAATTAAGACCCGTTTCATTCTAAAATTTTGCATACTCTAATATTTCTTCTTTATTTATATACATGTATTAAAAACCAAATTACTGCAAAAATGAGTGCAAAAAATATTTAATACCTAGATATGAGTGTTCCACAATTATACCTGTAGGACCGAAAAGGAATTTACTGGCGATCCACGAATGTATGGTATATTTTGAAATTTTTGATAGTTTAACACCCTGTGCCGTCGTCACAGCATAGTATAACACCCAATGCTATGGAACGCCATAGCTGCCTTATGTGGTTATTTCATAGAAAGATGGTGCTTTTTTATGTTATGCTGTGGTTATTTCATGTGAAGATGGTGCTTTTTTATGTTATGCTGTGGTTATTTCATGTGAAGATGGTGCTTTATTATGTTATGCTGTGCTTATTTCATGTGAAGATGGTGCTTTTTTATGTTATGTTGTGCTTATTTCATGTGAAGATGGTGCTTTATTATGTTATGCTGTGCTTATTTCATGTGAAGGTGGTGCTTTTTTATGTTATGCTGTGGTTATTTCATATGAAGGTGGTGCTTTATTATGTTATGCTGTGGTTATTTCATGTGAAGGTGGTTTTTTATGTAAAGGTGGTTTTTCATGTGATGGTGGTTTTTTATGTGATGGTGGTTTATTATGTGAAGGTGGTTTTTCATGTGAAGGTGGTTTTTTATGTGAAGGTGGTTTTTCATGTGATGGTGGTTTTTTATGTGAAGGTGGTTTTTCATGTGAAGGTGGTTTTTTTATGTGAAGGTGGTTTTTCATGTGATGGTGGTTTTTTTATGTGAAGGTGGTTTTTTATTTGAAGGTAGTTTTTTTATATCTAATGTGAAGGTAGTCACTCTGAACTCCTAATATTTTTGAAGACTGAGTTTAACAGCTAATATCCCAAAATTTTGAAAGTAAAACAAATAGACAATATAATTAAAATCATTTTAACACGCCATTGCTAGTTCCTCTTTTTTCCATAGGCGCTTGGTTTCAGGATGGTGTATTTTGTGTATTATGTTTTTTTTTCTAGCTGTTTCTGAATAAACTCGATGACATAAAAATAAAAAAAAAATCACTGAAATTAGCACGTTTTAAAAATGTAATATTACTGTATACAAAAAAAGAGTGAAGGTATGAGAGTTGCAATCTTCGATTTTACGGGGTACCCGGCTCGTTCACACTTGATTTTAATCAATATCTACACTTTTCCTACCAGTTTCGGGTGAAATCTACATTTAAAATTGATTGAATAACGCCCTTCAATCGTCTGCCAATTTGAACTTGCCGTATGAAATATGCAGTAAACAAAAACATCCTGATAGTGAAAGCAATGGAAGTGACGATTTTTAACCTTGTAAAATGTAGAGGCGTCCATAACACGGAAAGTCTAGAGAGAACAAGTTTGGCGCGGTTTCTTTCCACTCTAGATTTTCCAAAGATGGCAACTGTCGTACCTACACATGTACACTCCTATTATATACAGTAATATGACATTTTTAAAACGTGTTAATTTCAGTGATTTTTTTTTATTTTTATGTTTTCGAGTGTATTCAAACACACCTAGAAAGTAACATAACACACAAAATGCTCCATCCTGAAACCAAGTGCCTACGGAAAAAAGAGGAACTAGCAATGGTGTATTAAAATGATTTTAATTACATCGACTATTTGTTTTGCTTTAAAAATTTCGAGATAATAGCTGTTAGACTCAGTATTAAACCTTCAAAAAAAAAAAAAATGAGGAGTTCAGAGTGACTACCTTCACATTAAATAGAAAAAAAACCCACCTTCACATAAAAAACCACCTTCACATGAAAAACCACCTTCACATAAAAAACCACCTTCACATAAAAAACCACCTTCACATGAAAAACCACCTTCACATAAAAAACCACCTTCACATGAAAAACCACCTTTACATAAAAAACCACCATCACATGAAAAATCACCTTCACATGAAAAATCACCTTCACATGAAATAACCACAGCATAACATAAAAAGCACCACCTTCACATGAAATAACCACAGCATAACATAAAAAAGCACCACCTTCACATGAAATAAGCACAGCATAACATAATAAAGCACCATCTTCACATGAAATAAGCACAGCATAACATAAAAAAGCACCATCTTCACATGAAATAAGCACAGCATAACATAATAAAGCACCATCTTCACATGAAATAACCACAGCATAACATAAAAAAGCACCATCTTCACATGAAATAACCACAGCATAACATAAAAAAGCACCATCTTCTCATGAAGTAACCACATAAGGCAGCTATGGCGTTCCATCAATGCCGTCGTCACAGCGTTGTATAATACCCAGTGTCGTCGTCTTAGCATAGTATAACGATACTTTTCTTTTAAAACTAAATTGTTTTAACACTTAACAAGGAAGCAATGATTAATAGAACGCCATCATGTATTCATAAGTTTGTGTATACTTGAAAGCAATCTGTAACTCTCACAAAAAGCAGATCTCACTTAGCGGTATAGTATGCTTACTCATTTTAAGTATTACTCGCATACATGGATGTGCCCCTTATAAAAGTACAAAACTGCTTGTCAGGAATGCATGAATAGTGTGTCTGTTTTTATAACTCCATTATAACATTTGGAGCTTATTAATACTGACGAAGTGAAAATGATTCGTGGCCTGTGTAAGGTCTTATAGTATTTGAGACCTTTTCTTTTCAATTTGCTTAGCTATAACATGACCATTCTTTGTTTGTAGGGAAAATTGTCAAATTTTTGGTGAAATAATTAATTTACTGAATGATCTGTCAATCATAAATATCCACTACATGTTCGTGTATTTCGTTCTTCGATATGATCTTTGCAACTTGCAAATGTTTCCTTGCAGGAAGAACATACTTTATTATAAATATTTCTATGGAATTTAGGCACATCCAATCAGCCTGTTTTTCATATCAATCCATCTACTAGTAACACGATCTGTACATATTATTTACTAATCAATTCCGGTCTTCAACTATACAGCACAATATACTCAAGGAAACATTTGGAATATTGGTCAGCAGAAATCAATAGTTTACTAAACAAAACATTTATTCGTCATTGACATTCTTAATTTATGAATACGTGGGGACTCTGTTAAAAGTAACGTATGAGTCATATCTTCATTGTCTCAATTGAACCTATTTCAACTCCAACTCCTATTGAGAATACCATCATTGAAATTCTTAAAATAAAAAACCAGTGCCTATTGCATGTTTTCTACCTTTAAGAAGTCTATTAGTTCTCAAAGAGTAAAAAATAAATTTAAGATTAATATTTTTTGAACATTAAGTTTTTTTTAATGCAAATGGAGTGCAACACAAGTTAAACTCTCAGTACTGTCAGTAACACTATTATCTTATTGAAGTTTTGAAGTTTTAAATCTTGTTTTTTTAAAATAACAATACATTTTTCTTTAATTATCTTTATCTTAGATAATACTCTTTGATGTTCCGTTCAAAACTGAAGAAAACATCAGATAGATAACACATATATTATAGATTGTATAGATTCAAATGTTGTAGCAAAAAGAACAAATATTAAGTTTAGACATTTTATACACGAAGCCTATGACAAGAAATACAACGATCGCCGTGATACCCCCAAATAAGTCACATCTCAATCGCCGAACTTTTGTCTTTTTACTATTTAAAATTTAAAATACAGGGTGTTTCAGCAAATATATCCCGACTTTGCGGTTTCAATATAAAGTTAGAGAGTATTAATGTAAGATTTTTTTGCAAAAAATGAAAACCACATAACCAAACAATTTCATCAATATGAAAGTTTAGGTAATACTGAATCAACTATTTTTTAAGACGGGCATTTTTATATTTTGAAGATCAGCAGCAGTTTTCGATTTAACCTCATTTTTTATGAGTTCGAAAAAGCCACAATGTTTCTAAATCAGCATTTTGTCTCTGGGTCCTGTGTGGCATATATTTTGACATCATTTGAAAAGTCTGTTTCCTAGAAAGATGGTTTTCATATGAAAACTTCTTTTTTTCAAAATCTTATGCACTAGTATTGGTGATTTTGGAGATCATCTGTTTGTATTGTTTAGTTCAAAAACATTCAAAGATCCATGTTTGGAGTAAAAAATCTGACAACCTGATTTTTGAAGATGTAATCAAAACTTCTATGGAAAAAATTAAATGATGTTATTTTATATTGTTTATATTACAATTATATTAACGGAAAATGTACTATAAAATACAGTTATAATTTTGTTAATATTTTATTATTGTGCAAAAATATAGACATCAAAAGTCGGGACATATTTGTTGAAACACCCTGTAAAATGAAAGTTGAATTAAATTCAATGTAAATCAAGACTTCACATAAAGCCA
The DNA here is from genome assembly GCF_033153115.1 of Saccostrea echinata. Lineage (NCBI taxonomy): Eukaryota > Metazoa > Mollusca > Bivalvia > Ostreida > Ostreidae > Saccostrea > Saccostrea echinata. Next base: position 3,392,972 of record NW_026889771.1, on the reverse strand, counting down.
AATACCTTTTAAAAAGTCACCTGAGCATAACACAACACTATAAATGATCCACAGAAGTAAATAAAACAAAATAAACTAAAAGATGAAGATATGTTGCCCCAAAACAAGAGAAATAGGATGATAACTGATCAACAACATAATGTTGTACTCAGTAACAAATTATAAAATCAGAGGTATTTACTTTTTTGTACATGCCAGTGTTAATACTCTCCCAATTGTCACTATAACCATGTAGACAAAACAATAGTGCTTGAGCACATAAATTTATCTCACACTCTCTCAGATTGGCCTTTCTTGGTCTTTGAAGTACCTCTAATAACAAATTTCACAAATCTGATAAAAATACCATTGCTCATCACAACTTTGTACTCTGTTTTCCTCCTAGATTTTTACAGAATTAATGTATTTTTACTATATAATCAATGGAGTCTCACCCTGAACCAGAGCCCCTGAGCAAGGGGCCAAGAATGTCACAGATTTGGAAGAGGCATCCTTGCTAATCATAACTATGCTTAGTTTATCTGTTGAATACCCGGGAGCAAAGAAAAGGATTTTCAAAAAATTGATGCATTTTCACTATATCATGTTGTAAATTTTGAATTTACCAGGGGGAGGTAAATGCAAAATCTATATCATGTTGTAAATTTTGCATTTACCTGCCCCTAGTAAATTCAAAATTTACAACATGACAACTATACAGTCAACAGCTAGAACCCCAACCCAACATCAGAGACCCTGACCCAGGGAAGGTGAAATTCACAATTTTGGACGAGGCACCCTTGTTCATCATTACCATGTCCGTAGTATGATTGCAAAATACCAAAGAGTAGAGAAGAATATTTACAAAGAATTAATGCATTTTCACTATATAATCAATAGAGCCCCGTCCTAACACCAGAACCCCTGACCTATGATAATGCCAAAAGTTTGACTTCTTGATGTCAAAAAGTAAAGAGGATTTGTGAAAAATGCATTGGTGGACTATGAAATTCATGTTTTCTTCTCCTTTGCTCATAGATGCTCTATACCAGAATTGGTTGAAATTGGTCCAGCTGTTTATGAGAATAAGCTGAAAATGTTTGAAACTTTTGAAAGACGGACGACGACGGGCGAACACAGATTGTATTAGGTTACCTATGTGACTCAGGTGACCTAAACAAGTAAAATCCCGATTAAAGATGACCAAATAACATATTTTATCAAGTTACAAAGAAGAATCATACAAAATGGTGAATCAAAAAAAGTAGACTCCTCTACCCCCCCTCCCCCCCCCCCCCAAAAAAAAACAAAAAACAAATGTGCAGTAGGTGAAATCAGATACATAAGTCTAGAAATTACTAAGAAAGTTTTCAAATATGTCGCCAAAAAAATTTTAAATACCCATATGTTCAATCATTGGAGTCTTCTTATTATTTTCTGTTAAATATGAAAGCAAAGTTCCCTCTTAAACTTTTCATGCATCTTACTATGCATTTTAGTTGTTTGACTGTTGCATTCGAAAATGCGGGCTATGACAGACTAAAACGACCATATCGTCTCTCTTTAAAATACTGTTTCAAGTCCATTTGATTATAATCAATCACTTGTAGTAATTTTCTAAAACGCTCACGACTTTCTTTACAGTGAGAGTCACTTCGTCTTAGAGGTATCCCGATTCCTCTATCAATATCACCAGTATAATGGTAAACGTGACAAAGATATTCCAAACACACTTCGTTATCCATTGCTTCTTTTTTCAAGGAACATTCTTCCGTTGAATCTGCGTCAATTAATTCATCGATCTGTAAAATCGGGAAATATTTCTAATTAATAAAATACGCACATGAAAACTGTTTACAGAAAAAAAATTGTGACTTACTGATGGTTCCGTTTTAAGGATTTTCTTGTCTTTACGTAGATTTGATGACTCTTCACCATGCATACCATGATGTTGTTCCATCTGGTAAGCGTTTTTAATTACCCCATTGTTAATGAGTCTCTCACAAAGTGTACATGAGGACCGAGTTTCGTTCGCTGTACACAACATAAGGTCATGCGTCAACTGTGAATCCCTGATAAAAAGTATTTTCATTCATTTTCAGATTCTTCATTTTAATGAATCAGATGTTATACATTTACGTTTGGCACAAAAATAATTATATATTCGTAGAAGTGCTAGAAAGAAATTTGACAGAAAAAAAATCATAAAAATAGTCTAAGGATATAAATTCTACCACCGTTATCGACGAGACCAAAGAAATGCCGCGGACTTTATTCTCCAATAAATCACTAACGTCATCAAAAAATTATCAGATCAGAAACACATGTCAAACGCCTCGGCTTTTATATTTCGGACATTATTTCTCGACCTCGGAGGTTATCCTGCAACGTTCACGATAACGCGGGCTTTATTTCTTAAATAGATGTATTTAATCTTATAGTATCCTTTATATATTTAATTTACCTGTAAATTTTGATTCCACACCTCTTGCAGTCAATGATTTTCCTACACTCTGTCTGGTGCATTTTAAAAGACTTCAACGGAAAGAACTTTCCACAACGAGTACATTCAACTGGCTTATACTGACAATTCATCATGTGTGCTTCCACCCTTAAGCGTGTGTCTTTATAGTCACAATACTGGTATCCGCATTTCCTTATGGGACATAAGTGATGCCTGAACTCAGATTTACTAAAGCATTCACTGCAACTTTTGCACTGAGAAAAACATAATTGAAGATGTTTGATCAAATCCTTCCTTGCAAATGTTTTCTCACAGTGTGGACACTCTTTGACAGCTAAGGGACAATCATGTCTCTGTTGGTCTTTTCGCAAGTACATCCCACCACAAGTCTCACAAAGTTGAGGCGACCAGGGACATACTGAAAGATGCTTCTTAAAGTTTTTGAAAGGCACAACCGTAGTACATCCACAGGATTCGTTGATGCAAGTAACCAGCCTGTTTGGACATGCACGTACATGTGAGGCCATTTTTTGCCGCTGCGTCTGGATGATGCAATTTTCTATTGGACATTTTTCTATGGAAAATTTACATTCCTCCAAATGCGTCTTCATGATATTTCTCCTGGACGTAAAGGGACACAGTCTGTTTGGACACTGAATTGGTATATACCAACACTCTTGGAGATGCTTTTCAAGCTTTCTAAAGTTTTCTCCGCTGCAGGAAAAGGAACAGTCGCCATATTTGCAAGTCAGTATACAATGTTTGCTTACATTTACAAGTCTTAGAAACCCAAGGAGTGGGTTAGAATCTCTTTCTTCTCCAAGAATACGATCCCTTTTCATGATATTTCGAAGACGTCGAAGGATTCTTTTTCCATTGCTGTAAACTTTAACACCTCTCAGTTGGATTCTACGGAATGTTAGGCGAGGACCTTTATAATACATGAATTAAAATATGAATAGAAACATGTCAAATTTATATTCCTTTTCATAATACATTCAGTTAACACGACTTGCATCACCTTTTTAAATAAACTTTGAATCTAAAAAACTATGTACACTTGTTCCGAGTGAATTCATTTACTCTAAGGTAATCATAATTATGATTTTATGAATGTTTACTACATATACCTTTCAGTGCCTTCACAAATCTATTTTTCAGCTGCATCAGACATTCGTATACCGTTGTGTCATACTTTTGCATTTTCTGCTGATATTTCCAACAATGAATACAATTCAAGACCCGCATACACCGAGGAACTTTACATTTGTCGAGAATGATTGGAATCACTCGATATTTTCCCTTTGTTATCATGTACTTCCAGAGTGCATTATCTAATAGAAACTGACAGGGTCCACTTCTGAGGAAGTGTTTGCTAACAAATAGTACCGAAGCCTTCGTTTTGTCGAGTCCATTTTCAATAATTTTTCTCACTATTGGCTCTCCAGGTACCAAATCTTCGTCAGGGTCAAAAATCCTCATTCCCAATATGCTTTTCATCATTTCCATGATGCGTCGAACTTTGCCTTGGTCTCTAAAGCTGTAGTTGACAATAACAGGGTATCCGTTTATGTTCGTTTGAGCCATTCTACAAAACAACAATAATTAGTTTTTACTTTGAATTTATTATATTATTTGATTGTTTGTTTTATTTCTTTTTAAATAATCTAGCATATCCTGTTTAAATTGAATTATGAATTGCACAAGTATAGCTTTTTCAAAAAGTTTTGCCGTCTTTAGCATCAACCTTAAACTATAACTGTAAACTGACATACACCTATCAGGCTGTTTTATTTTTGAGTACTGTAGTTCTTGGCGTTGTACTTTAACAGCTTTTTTACAGACACTAGCCCTACCATATAAAAGAAGGAAAAAATAAACATACACTTTTCAATGTTTGCATGCAGAAAAAGAACTTGAAAATTTAGAAAAACTTGATTATACATGTCGTTGCTATCAAAAAATTAAAATATCAATTTCATTTACTGCAATTTTTCTTTCGTTCTTTTTGTCGATTTTTTAAAATTAAAAAAATCGTGAAAAATTGTTAATTCGTACGAATATGAAATCACGAGAAAATCGTCTCCTTTGCCTAGCACAACATTTCAAACAATGAAATAATTGAAAATTATTTGAAATTAATTCAAAAAAGAGAGGAAGTGTATAGTCCAAAGATTGTAAAATACTTCAACTCTATATACCGTCTTCAAAGGAAGACGATAAAAACTCAATACTTGGAATTAATTCACAAATTACGAATCGAAACACTGCAATTGAATAGTGCATTTCATACATTTTCTGGAAAATGTCCTTTCTCTCTTTATTTCATATTTCTTGAATTAAAGTGTACATGACTCATTATCATATATTACTTTTTTGTTCTAGATTTGTTATTTTATCTAGTTGGCGTCAACTATCGATGTCAAGAACCTTTATTTTTGCCGAAAAGAAGAAAAAACATGAGGACGATGAGATATTTTCATAGGAATTAAGAGATTTAACCAATTATTCAAAACATTACACGAATTTAATAGGGTTTCGCTTTTTAGGAACTTATCTTTCTTTTTCATCTCATAGTGTTTTTTATACAGTGGCGTAGATCAGGAAGTCAAAGTCTACTAATGAATCGTTGCAGGAAATAATTCCACTCCTACAAAAGTGTACTCGAGATACCTCTTATAGGGCACAACAAGATATCTTACTTTTGTCATCCATGGTTGCCCTGGAAACACTACGTACAACTGCTTCACTCTTACATGTATATAGGTGTGTATGTAAATGATTTAAGGCACATGTGTGTCTTTTGAATATCGTCCAACGAAGACAGCTGAGGGTCTAGTTGAACATATCGCTCGATCTGCCAGAAAATAATTTCTGGATATCAAGATATTTTTAATAAGATTTTGTCGCTATCATTTCTTTCAATGCATGAAAGAATATAGGTGAGGATCAGATAGGTATACATATTTTTAAAACATATATTTGATTTAATTTAATTTTTTTTACAAAAAGGTAGGAGGAACATATTTTTTGTCTTTGTTTTTTTTTTAAATATTGAAATAACGACTGTATTCAAGCTCACGTGTCAATCCATTCAAACAATACAAATCAGTAGCAAAGCAAACACGGACCTCTAAAACAACAGAGGTGGGATCAGGTGCCATGGAGGAATGAGCATCCCCTGCTTACCATCCTAAAAAAAATACTATAGTTAACTATAGTTAGCTATAGTGATAACTTTGACACTATGAAAACTATTGTTAACCATAGTGATAACTTTGACGCTTTGATTTATGATAGTGATAACTTTGAAAACTTTGATTCACTATAGTGATCACTATGACAATATGGTAATAACTATGAAAACTTTGATTTACTGTGGTGAAAACTTTGATTTACTATAGTGATCTCTTTCAAAACTTTGATTTACTATAGTGATTACTATGACACTATAGTGATCACTTTGAAAACTTTGATTTCCTATAGTGATAACTTTGACACATTGATTTACTATAGTTAACTATAGTAAACTATAGTTAACTATAGTATATTTTTGTTAGGGCAGTCACATCCGCCGTGTGCTCCTTGTCATGCTCGGGGAAAACGGAAAATCCGTAGACAATTTAGTGTGTAAATAATGGCCTTACAATTAGTATGAAAAAGGTCAGTCAACATGTGACTTAATGAAAGATTGTATTTGCTGACAAGGTCATTGTGTCGACGATAGAACTTGCGAAAAGATGACTTTAAACAAGACTGTTATTTTTGTTTCATCAACTTGATTGTCAATAGCTTGTCTCGTTTAAGAAATTGTTTGTAAGTAAAGCATGTTCTTGCGTATGGAAGCAACTGAGAGACATAAACCCCATATGCAGATGATAGGGGTATATTAATTACTACATAAGGGAACTTGACTACTGAAAATTTAATTTAAATCATCAAGTTTGCTTGTTAGGTTACCATTAACGTCTTTTTCTAGAAAAATATCCAAATATAAAACAGATGTGCAACTTTATTTCAAGCTCACTGGGAAATATCGAGTCGACATTTGAATTGCAGTAACTACTGTTAATTGATAATACTTAGCCAAAATATCTAAATGTCGAGTTGAAGGCCACATCAAATGCTTTCTTCTCATGTATAAGATTTTGAATAAATTCTGCTTCATACGAATACAAAGATAGATTTACTAATTACAGGGCGCGATCGGTATGCATTCGAATTCCGACAGATTGTTGGTCTCCAGAAAGTACATAGACATTGTCAATCAGAAAATTAAGCATCTTTATAATGTCAACTTCAAAGTACTTGTGTACACCAAGTACACTCAGAATGATTTTAGCCAAATAATTCCATGTTCTGAAAAAAACGGGAGCTGTCATTTGGAACACAAGCATATGATAAGCGGAGTTGAACATCAGAAATAACATCATATGAACATGATTAAGTAAATGTAATACATATTTCATAAATGATATTTAAAAATACCAATATTCTAGAGTTTACATTTTTATAAAAATATACTTTAATTCTCAATAACTTTTCCATTCAAAAATCACATTACATAACACACATACATACAAACAGCCGTGTCCTCTAGGGTTCATTTATACAATTGTACAATGTACTTTACTTTTAATGGAATAAAGATAAATAAAAAATATAAAAATAATGTCCAGCTGCTATTGTATCTTTTATCTTGATAGCTTGAATGTTTTTAGAAACTTCTTATTTTAGACAAAATTATATAAAATATACTTCCTATCACTATTTATGCAAAAGAACAATCAACAAAATGAAAAAAAAGTACAGGTGGGCAATAATTTATTTCCAAGTCCCACTTTTCAAACAGCATACTTTCCTTTCAATAAATTCTTTTCAGAAATTTTATTAAGCTTTACATGAAACATTGATGTCTTATCATTTCTACTTAGTTTTCATTTTATAACCTGTTTATATACGGTTTGAAAGCTTGTTAGTATTAAAAAAACTATGAACCAATAGTAACGATCGCAGAAGGGAGGAAAAGGGTTTATAAACAAATACTTGTAAATATTCCGCCATAAATTTTAACGCCATTTTTGCACTTTGGATATATTGAAAAGTTTTGGAAAATATTAGGAAATTTACTTTAACTCCGTAGAATAAAGAAATAAAGAAACTATTTTATAGCGCCATTAGATAAGTCCTAGCAAAATTATGTCCATTCATCTGGAGCACTCTGCAGAGTGATACATCACTTCATCGTTAGATTTTTTTTTCTCAGATTGTAATTATTGGAAAGAGTTAACTCTTATTGCCATAACTATTTAAAAGTCTATGAAGCAAAGGACACGAATTCTCTTCAATCTGAAACTTTTGGTCAAAAACTTCTTTGTTGTTGTATCCCTTTTTAAAAAATTTCTATGAAATATTCTCGTGCAGTCTGGCGCGCATCATTCTGACTCAATCTTGCAAAGCCGACATTAGTTCGTCCGTAATACATGTAACTAATGACCGCCAAGCTACTTTGCTTTCACTCAAGCTCTAAATAATTTTTCAGAAAATCATTTATGCAAATAATAGACTAAAGCTCTAGAAAACTTCCGTCTGCAATGAATTTGCTTTAGTAGATCGATCTTGGTTTGGACAGAACTTTTCAGCTCTAAACAAAAGCTAATGTATGCTTCCTGCTCAGTCTTGACCCCAAAATTCATTTTGCCGTCATATTTAGATTTCTATAGCTTGATGAAATCTTTTCATGATCCCCTTATAACTAAATAAAATGCTTTGAAATTTACACAAAATGTATTTGAGATAAAATGTAAAAAATTACGTATATAATTTAAATTACTTTCCCACATACCCTGGGTTCACCGCGACTAAGTATGTAGTAGTTACAAATTTCCAATATCTGATTTTGTGACTGCGCCGGGTACCCCTACCATCGACATATTAATATACCATTTTAAAATATCAATTTTCTTAAATATTCCTTGCGTAGAATTGAAATTGTTATACGTATTTACCTATTTTCACCTGAAGACGTCGATTAAAGAGAAGGATAAACATAATGTCTGAATAATTTCTGAACAGCTCTAGTATTTCCTTGAAAAAGTATTCTGAATAATGTATTTACTTAAACACACACACACACAAACAAACAAACAAAAACAAAAGCAAAAACAAAAAACAAAAATAAACCGCAGCAAAGATGGATTTGATTTTCTGAGATTTCAGGCAATGTACATCATACAGAAAATTGAAAGATTTCTTACAGATTAAATCAAGATATTGCTTAACATAGACTTTCAAATGAATACAAACTTACATTGCATAAAATCATGAAGGATTATAGATCATGAAGCATTTTTATGAATCTTCTGCTACTACAAAAAAGCAAACTTACCTGAACTTAAACGTGCCTGCTTTTTTAGTTGAGTTTTGTTTGTTTACAAATATAGATAAATTACATGCAATTGGGAAAACCGAGTCAGAAAAAATCCCCTTAATATTCAGGAAGTTTCATGAATATTACAAGCATCTGTTTATAAATATCGTAGTAGTTCATGCATTTAATGTACTATAACTGAAAGTTATTAACGTTTCTCATACTCTATCTACACATAAAATTGATCTGAACTTGATTTGTTGATATATCAGATGAAATTGTGTGTCCTGATAAAAAAAAATTACCTAAAGTATCGTTCGATAGAAAAAAAAAATCTTAATAATTAGTATATTATAGTATCCCAATGTTTTCATGGTCAAACTCTCTAAAATAAAATCTCTTTAAAACTCTCTAAACTAGCATGTGGAATAATATTAAAGGAAATATTTAAGGAACCTAAATCCTAAATGTAAAGAAGGAATATTACACAAGTATAATCCATATAAGCATAAAATCAAGCTTTTAGTATCGTCAACTTTATTTTGACATTACAAATGAAAAAAAAAACCAAATAAAGGAAACAGAGAACAGTGAAGATAATGAACAGTGTTCAATCTCATAAATTCAGTAAGCACAATGAATTGTTTACAGAGCAAAAACGCGGACCCCTGAAGACACAGATGGTGGGATCAGGTGCCAAGAAGGAGTCGGCATCCCCTGTCAACCCGTCACCCACGCCGTGAGTCGTATGTATTGGTCAAGTAAAGAGAGTACTCTGTAGTCAAATTTAGTATATGTATACAAACAATGACCTAATAAATGGTATGAAACATGTCAGATAAAATACGACTCAAAGATAGATTTTATTTTCAAACAAGGTTATCATAACGACTTTAGAATTTGCAAAAGCTGACTTAAAACAGTTTGTCGAAATCTTTGTAACATCAGCTTATTTGTCAATAGCTTGCCTCGAATTATTGTTTAATTATTCTATTCAGAGCATTCTCTTGCATATCGAATCAGTTTGGAGACATAAACACTATATGCAAGTGAAATTGAAATGTGGCTACATAAAAAAGGGAAGTTGATGATCTAAACGCTGAAGTCATCCCATTTCATTTGTCATACAACTTAGTTCTTAGTTGGCAATTCTCGTCTAAAGCCAGTAGCACATCCAACTATGAAACAGATGTAAAAGACTCTGTAGTGTCTTTTATAAAGTCTTCACTGGATTATATCGAGTCGACATATGACAGAAAGAAACTTTTGTTAATTGATAGAATGTTCTCGATATATCTAAATATTGAATAGAGGGTCACAGCAAGGAATTTCTTCTTCTCATAAATATTTTTTGAATAAATTCTGCTTCATAGGAATAGAAAAAAACAGGTTGGCTTATAAAGAGGCACAATAAGTGCATATCGAAATTCTAACAGATAATTGGAAGACCTGCTGGTCTCCAAAGACTCATAGATATGTCAATGAATAACTCTAGCATCTTTTCAATATCAACATCAGAGTACTTGATTGTGGAATTAGTGTGACTTTTTACAAAATAATATTATAGATGACCAATCACAAGATATGAAAATTCACGAGTTCCATTTTTATTGAGGAAGCAGTTGTATATGATGCCAAAAAGCCTAATATTATTTTTTTTTTTATTTATCGTAAGGATTGGCTGTATAAAGAAGCCATGTGTTTTAATGCTATTGATGTTTAAAAATGTTTTGAGATTTTAAATTATTCCAAAAGTTCTTTGGAGTTTTTGAAAATCCACATTTGATTCATACCACTTCTTGATTGAAAAGTTTTCACATTCTAAATATTCCAAACGTTCTTCTTCTTTTTTTTCTTTTTTTTTAATTATTATTATCATTTTTTTGAATCCACATTTGATTTACATCACATCTAGAAAATGTAGCACAATACGTTTGAAGGTTCTCCTTCACAACAGTTAATATTATGAGGAGTAAGGATAGGGGCTTGATTAAACATTTACTGAACCCTGCAATATATCTTTAATTGTAGAGTTTTTATTTATGAAATTAAGAAATCCAAAATAATTATGGTTAATCAAACTCAGTTCCATTAACTTGAATGTTAAAGGCACTTAAAACTGCAGGGTGATTTTGAAGAATTTCATCCTTTGAAAGGGCAATTGGAGTATAAATTAGATTACCAGATGTTGAATTAAAACCAAGTTCTTCTAAAATGCAGTTGTAATAATGACCTTCACAAACAAAGACTATATTGCTGAAAACTTTGTCAGCTGGAGCTAAAACATACTTTCAATGTAGTCTTTCTAATTCTTTTATCACTTCCTGCCAACTGAAAACAGAAAGATAAATAGTTCTCATTTTGCCCTTTAATATTTTTTATTCCTATTCTCTTTTTTTTTTTACTTAAGACGGAAAAGGACCATTGGATACTTCTCACTGAACAGAGCGACATTACACTCACTGCACAATCAGCAAATCTGTGGTACTCTGAACAGTTAAACTGAGGCATTGCCTAACTTTTCATAGACCAATGTGAAAGCAAATGCATCGGGATAAGTGGTGGTCTGAAAATCATTTTTTTCAGTTTCTGGCATAAAATACTCAGTCATATAAAAAAAAAAAATTCATTTTATTCGTTTGTTTGTTGTTTCCCTCTCGAGAATTTTTCACTCATATGGAGACGCCACCACTTGCCGGTAGAGAGTTGTAAATTTAAACCTGTACTTGGCACTCAGGGCCATTGAGCAGTGAGGGATCTTTTTCATGCCAACACCTACTCCTTACTCCGCGACTCTAGAGCAGACGCTCTAACCACTACGCTATGAGGGCGATGAAAATTTTCATTTTTAAATTACATTAAATTGAAGACAAAAGAAAAATTTTCTTTTATGAACAAGGAAATTTACCGTTTGCTCTTTTTCTTTTTAATTCTTATTCTATTTTTAAAAGATAGTCGCTATTCTTTATAAGTCTTAGTTTCAAATTCATTAAAAAGCCTGAAAAAGCAATTACCCTGTCATTTCATAATAATAGATATATACTTTTTCCCTGTATCTAATTTCCTGTTTCTTGATTTTCCACTTCGTGTAAATTTGACATAAATGTACGTGCAACTGGTTCGATCGGCGTATTGTTTGTCTGTAATGCTAAATCTCTTGACTTCAAGTCAGATCTACATGTAAGACTTCTAGAGAGGGTTTGTCTGTTCCATTGTGAAACTCAGCGATGAATAAAAGGTAGCACTCTTACAGAAAAGTCCCTCGGAGTTGTAGGCTCAATATTGCTGCATTCAGACTTTGCGACGAAAAACTCTTAACCTTTATTAGGTAATTAACGTAGTTCTAAATTTGGTTCTTTGTTATAACTAGTGACGTCACCTTAAGGTTCATTGATACTCTGATAAGAGAGACAACTCTTAATGACATAAATATTAATAATTCCTTTATACATTTGTCAAGTTGAAGTGTCTTTTTTTTCCAATTTTGCCCCGCAAGTTATGCTATAATTGTTTGTATTTTACTTAACAAATACATTTTATTTGGAAAATCATAAGAGTTAAGGAAACAGTTCATAAAAGTGAGCAGAGGGTTTATGAACCTTAAGAAAGAAAAAAAATCCTGCTTTGATGTTTAACACCATTCAATCATACAGTTATGATTATGCTTACGCGTAAGGACAGATGATACAAGCAAAAAATAATGAATGCACTGATTGGTATACATCTATATTTTATGACCTATTTTGGTTGTAAATGATGCAAATATCAAATGTCTAAAATCTTAAGCAATTGCAGACTGTGATGTTCTACATTCTACCTTTTCGCCTTATAAATCTCTTCAACTTTTTATTAAAGTATAGAACATTACTGAGAAATATTGATCGAAAAAATTAAAATCTATGTGGCTTAACTTATTTATTTCCCTAATATATACATAGACACCTTCAAAAATTCGTGGAAAAAATCATATTCTTGTAGGGAAGAGAGATTTTAACTTACTCCTTGGCTTTCTGAGTCTTGTGACCAGCAACCACTGGAGACTGACGTATAAATATGGTGACTGTTCCTTTGCCTGCAGCGGAGAATCTATCATCAAAACTTCATGATGAACACGATGACTTCAATATTTCCATTGTCAACTTTCTTTATCTATGTAGCAAATGTATTTGTAACAAGGTCATTTTATCGACCATAGAACTTGTTTAAATATTGACTTTAAACGAGACTGTTGATATTCTTATGTCATCAACTGATTTGTTAATTTGTTATTAGCTTGTCTCGTTTTAGGAATTGTTTGTATGTAAAACATGCTCTTGATCGAATCAACTCGGAGACACAAACTCTCTCTATGCAGCTGAAATTAGTTATCACAAACAAACAAAAAAAAAAAAAACAAACAAACAAACAAACAAAAACAAAATCTTTTATAATATAGGAGTTTATTATAAGTCATAATATGCTGATTGACGTTTTTTGACGTTTTTCATACTAATTGTTAGGCCATTATTTACACATCGACGGATTTTTCCCGATTATGACAAGGAGCACACGGCGGGTGTGACCGGTCGGCAGGGGATGCTCACTCCACCGTGGCACCTGCTCCCACCTCTGATGTTTTAGAGATCCGTGTTTGCTCCACTCCCGATTTGTATTGTTTTAATGGACTTTGAGCCTGAATATTGTTCGTTATCTCCATATTTCATGAATCTCGGGTTACTCTGGGTGGTCTTTTTTTTTAAATCTAGCATTTCCCGTTTATAGCACGTTAGATGTTAGAAGTTATAAAACCTTAATTTCATTAAATAAATTCATACTTAACAGTTGAAAACTGTAATTTCATTTTAATTGTTCTCTTTACATATTACACATGGAATCTCTTTCTCTGTGTGTGTGAGGGTGAGAGAGGGTGTGTGTGTGTGTGTGAGTGTGTGTGTGTGTGTGTGTGGGTTTGTGTGTGGGTGTGTGTTTAAAATGCTAGTATACGAAGGATGATAGCATAATTATAGTACAAATGTACATTTCCTATGTTTGTCATATTATCCATTGGATATTACCTTAAAGAAATGAGTCCACGAAACATCAAAAATGGCCTCATATTAAAAAAAATAATAATAACGCGATTTTTTTTAATAGAGATTGTAAACATTTAGCTTTTCATAACTGTTTTTCTTTTATCGATATTTATTATACTTTTTCAAAAGATCTTGCAGTATGACTGTGTTTTGATAGAAAAATGTAATAGGAACGTCATTTTTTGTAATGTAACGTCACTTCAACAGGCGATAGAAATGACCATGCGATTATAATGTAACGATATATGAACACGGGACTTATAATTGAATGGGAATAGACTTTTATCTTATCAACATCATAATCAATTAACGATTATATAAAGCAGATAAATGTGTTCATTTGATAAACAGGAACAAGTCAATTTTGACTGGATAGAAATGCAAAAAGATGTTTTCTATGGAAATTGATTTCCACTGAGGTATACGTATTAATAGATCTTTGAATAGTTAATATCTGAGCCTTTAAAAAATCTAAATCTAGATACATATTTAGAGGAGAGGAACTAGTACACGTAATTTGTCATTTTTGACGGATTTGTAACAATATATTGAACGTCTCGTCGTTTCCGACAGCGGACACATAGAACATTTTTGATCATTTAGAAAAAAAAATGAAAAGGGGTTTTGTAGAATACGGAACACATGAACAATTAACTTTTTAGTCCTAAATACGAGTTTTTGAGGAGTTAAAATTGAATCATTTTAAGGAAAATCACTTAAAACAAAGATGTTAAATCTGCTTAAAAATTAAAAATCTCAGTTATTGGCTTAGTTGAATTCAAGAGAATTCCCTGCATTCCCCACCTGCACATGTAAGAATAAACAGAGTATACTAGTAATAGACATAATCTGATTTTTCTTTCGAAATATATCTTAACTGCAAGAAATAATTAAAGGTAGTAATCTATGCTTATATTCAGTGGCCAATTTAAATGTATATATATATATATATATATATATATATATATATATATATATATATATATATATATATATATATATATATATATATATATATATATATATATATATATATATATATATATATATATAAAGAGAGTTACATGAAACGTTTAGTAAAAAAAAAGTATATGATAATAGATCTGAGAGATTTAAATAGTAAATTATTAAACAATTATCAACTATTCCAAGTAATTTACATGACTATTATTCAAATTGAATTTCGGTATTAATTATTGCAGTCATATCGTATTTTTCCTTTGCATGTTGTTCTTTTCCTGTGTGCAGTGGTGTGAACTAGCAAACCTAAATCTGCTATATATATATATATATATATATATATATATATATATATATATATATATATATATATATATATATATATATATATATATATATATATAATTTCAGGAAACACATCCGCTCACCAGAAAATATATCTAACAATTTTATTGCATTATACAGTGTATTATACTAAGAAAAGAAGTTAGATGATGTTAATCGTTTAGGAAATTTAGATTTCGTTCAATTGAAAGGATAACTTTGTTTTAAGTGATTGAACGGAGATGAAATCAAAATTTTGTTGACTATACACTTTTAAATCTTTGTAAGCAAATTCATACAAATTTTGCTGAAACTACATTGCATTGGATAAAAAGCTTTTTTTTTTTTTTTTTTTTTTTTTTTTTTTTTTTTTAGATCATGGGGCATGTTGTATGAAAACTTACATGCACCTTTAACGTAAAACATTGCTATTCACAAGTAATTTCTTTAATTTTACAGTGTTATAATATTACTTTCTTGAAATGTTGTCAACGGGTTCAATCGACGCAGCTTTCATCCTGTATGCCAAAGGTCTAAACTCAAGCTCAGGCTCAGATCTAGAATTTTTCAAATAGGTCAGAAAGTTCTATTGCCAAACTTGGATTTGAAAAAAGCTTCCTACATAAAAGACTCTTAAAATTGTGTGTCCTTTATCAATACATGTATAGGCTCTACCTCGAGAAAGAACCACGCCTGTGTTGGGTAGGCAACATACATGCACGCAGCAGGTTTTAATACGGAATATCTGTTGTAACTGGTGATGATATGAGTGAAAATTCCCGCTATGATGATTAAATTCATAGTAACATGTACTTTCAGTGGTTGTCGAACTTACCAAATTTTGAAAAGTTTTAAGTTCGTTCCAGAAAAAAAAAGAATAATGGATGGCATATAATGATTATAGGTATAAAAATTTATTTTGCTGTTAAATAATTTCTACTGAGATATTATTGAATTATCTCTCTTGAATTCATAGATTTGTAGTGTATTCGTTGTAAGTATTATTGCAGTGAAAGGGAAATTTATTGAAACACCAATCATTCAAATAAAACGATATCTTTTTAATAAGATCACAGATGGAAATTTATACAAAGCATTAATAACGAACAACAACACTAATAATAAAAATTGTCTAATTTTTTCGGAATGACTTTTCTCTTCCTAAAAATAAAATAGAAAGTCATAAAAACAAATGAAATTTTAAAAAAAAACAAGAAAACAAAAATATCCAGCACTTAAGTATATATTTACAATTTAACATGTATAATTTGAATGTTAAAAACCAGTTGATATGAAATGATTCCGGACTTAATAAAAACTACGTCCAACTTGACCTGAGAACAGCAGAATACCTGACGTACTTCTTCTTTTTTTTCATTTCCTATTTAACAATCTTTTTTAAAGACCTAAAGAATGGAATAAAATTTGCTAAAATTAAAAGTGCTATAACTCATATGGGTAACGTAAGAATAAAGTCTAAAATCTCTTTGAGACAAGGAAGAATATGTCCTAATTTGATGTGATAGATGGATTGGATGCCTGTGACGGTACATATTGTCGTTTTGTACATATTGTCGTCGGCGACAATATGTACCTACCCTCACTGCACATATTGTCGTCCATCGGTACATATTGTCGCCGGCGACAATATGTACCGAGACGAGCCTTATTTTCCTCCTGCATAATGGACGACAAAATGCACAGTCAAGCACCAGCACATATTGTCGTCGGCGACAATATGTACAATCATGGTCGGTATATATTGCCGTCGATATATTGTTTTGACGAATATTTACTTGAGAAAAGAAAGAGAAATTGACAAACACACACACTCACGGAGGGAGACAGACAACATAACTTGCAATACTGTAGGGAGAAAACTTTTTGGTCAGAAAATGGTGTCCAGGATTGATGTACATCACTATGACATATCAAGATACCGTAATTCTTGAGATATCTGATAAATCAGCTAGTCTTTTTTTCTTGTAATATATACTTGGAGATTGAATACAGATATTTTTTTTTGTTCAGTAGTAATATTATTTCGAAATTATTCTTATATACGATCATGTGCCGATATAATATTATAAATATAATTTATTGTTAATAATAATATAAGAATAGCGCAAAAAATAACATGTTTAGATCACCTGAACTGGAAGTTCAAGTGATCATGAGCTTTACTGATCACATTTTGTCTGACCGTCCGTCTGTCTGTTAACTATTCATAATTTCAGCTTCCTTTCAAGAACTTCTGGGTCAATTTCAACACATTTTTACAACAAACAAACAAACAAAAACAAAATCAATTTTGTTCAAGTCATGACCCCAGGGGTAATGTGAGCCACAATGGGTGATCAAAGTTTTATATAGGAATATATACAGAAAATCTTTAAAAATCTTCTCAAACACCAAAGACAGATGTAGCATCCCCCCCCCCCCCCTCGCTTGGTGGTTTGAATTTATTTATTTATTTATTTTTTTTTTTTGCTTTGGTAAATTCTGTTTGTTTAACTTGTATATACTTAGTCCACAGGTAAAATTTCATAATTAAATAATTAAGTTAACATATACAATAACACTGATGGACGACAATATGCGCAGTGAGGGAAGGTACACATTGTCGCCGGCGACAATATGAACAGGACGACAAAATGTACCGTCACAATCACGCTGCATGAAATAGCAAACGAGACACATCAGTGTGATTCTCACACCAATTACATTCACAAAACTACCATAAAACAGCAAAAGACATCTTTAAACAACAATATCTTTGCGGCGACAATATGTACAGTGAGGGTGAGGCACATAATGTCGCTAGCGACAATATGTACATATGTAACTTTTCAGTCGGCTACAATACGTACAGATGGACGACAATATGTGCAGTGAGGGTAGGTACATATTGTCGCCGACGACAATATGTACAAAACGACAATATGTACCGTCACAATGCCTCTGAATTTTTTCTCTTTTATAGGGGCCTGGACACAGTTTTATGCCGTTTTGTTTACTATTTTTCAATTTTGAAGTTATTCAATTCATAACTTCTGATTCATGAATTGAACTTTAATGAAAATTTTTAATTCAATGACCACGATATCCAAGGTCACACTTCAACACATAAAGATAGGGATGATTCAAGTTTTGACCTAAAGAAAATAGTAAATGTCGATACATTTTTTTTTTCAAAGTGACCAGAGCGCTATGGGAGTGGCTTTTGTTTGCAATTATTTTACTAAATTTTATTGTTTAAAAAAACCCAAATATATCGATATCTATCAATTATCAGTTAAAAATATTTTTTTTAAGATCCAAAAGATGTACATATTGTAGGAATCCACATGAAATGGGTATCGTGCAGACTTGTATTTTCATCAAAAGCAACCATTTCTTTGAAATGCAGAATAGAATATCAGTTTCTTTTATAGCCAAGTCACGAACAATTCTCTCTGAAATCCTCTGGGTGCAACAATCAGCCTAACTCCAAACTTAGAGAAGAAATTCTATGATTATGCAATGAATCTGATCAATATCAGATTCTTGCTTGTCAGACATATTGCGTAATCAGTCTTTATTTTGATAAGTATACATTCATCCTTATAGATATACATGTACATCTGTGAGAAAAGAAAATCAATATATTTTATTTATTTCGAATGAAATGGTTTCCTGTTTCATGCAGTATTGCAAAAGGATCCCTGGATTGGAAACTTGTTTACTGAATTATATAAGGCTTTTCCTTTGAAGTAAAATAAGCGAAAAGTATAAAGAGCAGAAATACCAATGAAAGATTTATCCTTACCTTTCCCGAAGTAATTCAATCTCCAAGAAGCACAAATTAAGTTTCAAAAATAAAAATATTCTTACGCAGAAATAAAAAATACTAGTAGTCTCTACAATATAAAACTGTATATCAAAAATAAACATTAAACTATATTGATTGCATATTCATTGATAATTAAGATAGATAGTAAAATACAAACTGCTGGGACTACGCATTGTCACATAAAAATGCAAAAATGACATACAAGTTGTTGCATTTGTTGGATATTTTTTATGGAAGCTGTTGTTACATTTGTTGGATGTTTTTTTCTGGAAAGAGACCATTTTAGTCGAACACAAGAAAAATTTTGGTTTCAAATTATATAATCCCTATGAATCATATTTATCTCCTGTGTTTTTAACGAATAGGTTTAGACTATCTATACTTGTAATGAAATATATGGAGATAACAAACAGTATCAAGCTCAAAAGTCCATAAAACATTACAAAATAGGAGCAGAGTAAACACGGACCTCCAAAACATCAGAGGTGGGATCAGGTGCCATGGAGGAGTGAGCATCTCCTGCCGACTGATCACACCCGCCGTGTGCTCCTTGTCATGATCGGGAAATAACGGAAAAATCCGTCGACAATTCAGTGTGTAAATAATGGCCTAACAATTAGTATGAAAAACGTCAGTCAGCATTTGACTCAATGATAAATTGTATTTGCTGATAAGGTCATTGTATATACCATAGAACTTATGGCCTTAAATGAGACTGCTGATATTCTTGTTTCATCAACTTGTTTGTCAGTAATTCACCTCGTTCTAGAAATTGTACATACGTAGAGCATGCTCTTGCGTATTGAATCATCTGAGAGATATAAACCCCGTATGCAGGTGATGAATACATAAGTAAGGGGAGTTGACGATTGAAAAGTTAAAGTCATCATGTTTATCATTAAGCTTGGTTGTTAGATTACCATTAACGTCTTTTTCAAGAAAAATATCCAAATATGAAACAGATGTGTCAGACTCTGTGGTATCTTTAATCTCAAGCTCACTGGGATATATCGTATCGACATAAGCATGGAAATAACCATTGTTAATTGACAATACGTCGTCGATATATCTAAATGTCGAGTTGAAGGCCACAGCAAGTGTTTTCTTCTTTTATCATATACTTAGTAGTAAATACACCGATTCTGCACTGTGCGATATGGATGACGTCACAATACCCCATATCATGGACCGGTCCGAAAATCCATATCACGTATCTGACCGGCGGGTAAAAATCCATATCAAACCGGAAGTAACGTTTGTTTAAAGTTTAAAAGTCAATTAACATGATTTTATTTAAATATACTTGTAAAAGAATTCTTTACTAACATCTGTGGACTTAATTTGTTTCAAAGACCTAAAATTTGCTTTATTAGATTTTAAAGAAAAAAGTTCATAAACATGCACGAAATATTCTTCAATGATTTTATGTGAACTCACATATTAAGTATTTTAAATATATGATAAATAGAATACTACATACTGAAATCCATATCATATGTCATATCAGCCCTCGGGCTGATATGACAGATGATATGGATTTTAGTATGTAATATTCTCTATTTCATGTATAAGATTTTGGACAAATTCTGCTTCATTTGAGTACAAAAAAGGTCTGCTAATAACGGGGAGCAATTCGTACCCGTGGGAATTCCAATAGACTGTTGGAAGACCTGGTCTCCAAAAACCACATAGATATTGTCAATCAGAAACTCAAGCATCTTCTTAATGTCAACTTCAGAGTACTTGTGTGTACAATCAGAATGTTTTTTAACAAAATAATTTTGCAAATGACCAATGACAAGGTTAGTAAATTTACGAGTCCCATTTTTATTGAAAAAGCAGCTGTCAATGATATCAAAAATCCTGGACTTTAATTTATCATGGGGAATGGTTGTGTATAAAGTTGAAAAGTCGTAAGATTTTAAGCTGTTGATTTAGGTAAAATCTTGTGATTTCAAATTTTCCAAAAGTTCCTTGCTGACGTTTAAAGAGATTGTTGAAATACTTGTAACATCAATTTATCTGTCAGGAGCCTGGCTCAGTTTAAAAATTGATCGTACTCAGACCAAGCTCTGGAGTATCGAATAAGGTGGGAGACATAAACACTATATGCAGTTAAAGCTGAATATTACTACATAAATAAGGAAAATTGACAATGAAAAAGCTGGCCATTTGGTTTTGTCATAAAATTTAGATGTTAGTTGGTCCTTATCGTCCATAGTCAGTAAAACATCCAAATATGAAAAAGATGTGGCAGATTCTGAGATGTAATTAATTTCGAGTTCACTGGGATATATCGGGTTGACATATGAATGGAAGTAAATATTGTTAATTGATAAAACGTCGTCGATATATCCGAATGTTGAATTGAAAGCCACAGCAAATGTTCTATTCTTTTCATGGAAAAGTTTTTGAATAATTTCTGCTTCATAGGAATATAAAAACAGATCAACTAAAAGGGAGCACAATTAGTGCTCATCAAAATTCAAACAGTTTCAAACCTGGTTTCCAAAAATTACATAAATGTTGTCAATGAGGAATCCCAGCTTCCCTTTAATATCAACTTCAGACTACTTGTTGTAGAATCAGTGATTTTTAACAAGTAAGTTTGTTGATGACCAATCAAAAGATACGAACATTTCCGAGTTCTGTTTTTATTGAAGAAGCACTTATCTCTGCTATCTAAAGGCCTATTTTGATTTATCGTGAGGAATGGTAGAATAAAGTGTAGAAAAGTCGTACACTTTGATATCATTGATTATTGAAAAATTTGGTGATTTTAAATTTTTCTAAAAGTTCTTTGGGGTTTTTGAGAAGCCACATCTGATTTCATCACTTCTGGAAAATGCTTTAGCACTTTCTCCTTTACACCATTTAATATTTTTGTGAGAAGTAAAGAAATAGGCTTGGTGGAGCATTTATCAGACCCGGCAATATATCTTTGTTGGAAAGGATTTTCTGAAGTTAAGAATCCAATATAGGTAGGGTAGATCGAATTCACACTAGTTGACTGTAATGTTAGAAGTATTAAACACTGAAATGTGATTTTAAAGAATTTCATCTTTGGAAAGTGAACTGTGGGCATAAGTTGGATTTCCAGACGCAGAATTAAAACCAAGTTCTTCTAAAATACAGTTATAATTAAATCATGAGCCTTACAGACAGAGAGGATATTCTTACAAGCCTTGTTTGCTGGAACATAACATACTATTCATGTAGCCTTTTTAATTTTTTTTTCACCTCCGATTTAGTGAAAACAGAAGGATATATAGATAGTAAATCTATTTCTAAATAATAAAACTGGTTTCTTTTATTCACTTATTAGACAGTTTCTTTTATTCACTTATTAGACAGTCTCTTTTATTCACTTATTAGACAGTTTGATGCAAGTTTTAAAGGCTTTATAAATTTGAGGTTCATCAATTTCATGTTCAGTCACTTTCACAATTACGACATATAGATATGTCCTCCTCTTATGTTCAGAGCATTTCTTAAAACTCAATCAGATCATAATGTCCAAATTGTTCTAGGTGATTTTCTGCATATACGGGGTGAGAATGTTATGAAACCAAATTTCAGTGTAATGGTTAAATCGTTTTAGAAATATTAGTGAGGAAATGGTTCCCGTCAGCCAAAATGAAAAAAGAAAATCATAATTCTTTGAATCAAAAAAGATCTAGAAGATTTGAAATAAACTGGCTGTCTAAAAATATAGAAGCTAAGTACAGATCATTCTTTAAGTTCAGCCCTTTCCGTAAGGTACGGTAACCTTTGGATGAAGTGAAATTCATAGAAAGCATGCCTTTCAAATTCTGCTGTGCAGTAGCAAAAAATCATGACCAAGGAAATTAAATGCAATAGGAATTCCTTGAAATTAATATAGATGTGAATTGTGAATCTAAAAGTAAAAATGTATTAGGAATTCCATGAAATAGATTTTGTCGGTGATGTTTTACCTTTACCTGTGACATTCATTACTGTTAAATTAAAAACCTGCTTTTCTTTGAAATATGTATTATTTTTCTTTAATTCTTGGATTACCTGGCACTATTCAATAAGTTGAAAATAACTGTCCAATAAGTTTAGTAATGGACAGAGTTCCTAACTTATTGGACACATACAGGTATCTTATTGGATTGTTTTTAGATTTACAGGAACTTTGTACTACATGTATATAACAGCCGAAAATAAGAAAGGATTACATAACAAACATGTTTTTATTAATGAAAATACGAATATATATATTGCTCTCATTATAGGGTTAAAATCATGTTGGTCAATATTTCGTATTCGCCTTCTTTTTTATTTGTAAGTCTTTATTGCTCCTCCGGGGGCCTAAATTGGACGAATGAATTTGTATCCAGTATCTTGTATTGGTTTATTATATCAAAAGATAATTTTAACAGTGATTTTTTTTTTTACAAAATTAAAAGTTTTGTACATTAGAGTAATGGATTTCCCTAAAGTTTTTTGTGCTATTTGATGTATTTTTTTCTCTCTCTTTTTTCAAATTTTCTACAGGCTTTATTCTATTGCTTCCTACAGACACTCTTTATTATACAGATTACCGCTGATTAACTTAAGAATGACTGTGTTTGATATCCAGCTCCTTCCAAAGATTAAAACTTATTTTCTTATCTGTTGAAATATTTCCTTTTAAAAAAGTGACGTTAATCCTAAAATCAAAATTCCATTTTGTATAAACTTTTTACAGACTAGTATACTATAAGAAATTCGGGGGCATAATTCACAAAGAATAAGAAACATATTAATAAGTTCATTAATATGATAATGCAAAATATAGTAGCCAATTTGTTGAAACGTTTCGTAGTTCGGAAGCTTCTATGCATCCGAATTCAGTCTTCATCAAACGCAGAATTAACTAGAAGATGTAAGCACTATTGCAATTCATGAATCATGTGCACAGTAAACCTTAAATTAGGGGAAAGTGAAAAGATTTTACGTCCAAGGGTTTAGTAAGCACTAAAAAGAAGTGATTTTTTCAAGGCTGTTATATTTCTTTCAGTATCGTCTAGGATCATCTCGAAGATTATCCATTAGACAGGCTATATATATCATTCTTTAATCTCAAATCTATCATCGATTAGTCAATTAACTTTGCATTGCTAAGGATATGAAAATACCAAAGTATATGGCTGCCACTGTTGTAGGCCGTCCACTGCCAAAATACATTGCGTAAGATGACTCAAAATAGTCTGCACTTCCACATGGCTGTCTGAAATTTTTGCCTTGTGTAAAGTTGTAGATACTACGAGAGCTGTAGATTGATTGTGACCCGGCATGTAACATGTACCCTTTGAGGAAAAAAATTCAACTTTTACTCTAAAGTTATCATATATATATATATATATATATATATATATATATATATATATATATATATATATATATATATATATATATATATATATATATATATGATATTTACCTACAAGTACTGTTAATCAGCTATTATTCGCGTGCGAGAAATATCCGCGATTAAACGCGTTCTTCTTGAAATTACTCGCAAATAACTCTAACTGCAAACCATGACTTTTTACTTTGTTTTTTGTTTTTTTGTTTTGTTTTTTTGTTTGTTTGTTTGGTTTTTTTTTGGTGATGAACGTCTTCTCAGTCACAAAAATTTATAGATTTCAAACTGACGAATCGCGAATAAAATATGTCGCAAATATTAATTTCAAAAATTTTTATATCAACAAAGTATTTTTCCGTGAGTACTTATGGAATCCGGATAGAGCCACGCGGTTCATATATTATACAATTATGGACTTCAGTGTAGGACAGTGTGGTTATAAGGACCCATGTCAAGACAAAAACCTTAATATGCCATAAGGCCATTGATGTTTGTAAGGGACTGATTTACCTGTGTGAGAGACATGGATTTTGTAAACAAAGAAACAAACACATGAAAAGAAGTGAATGATTCAGCAGTTATATGGACAGGAAAAAAATGTTTTTAAAACGCTGGGCCTACAGGAAGTTGTACATTGTGCCACTATAAGTGAACAAACTGCCGAATATTGGCCCACTGTCGAACCAACTTGTTGGTTGAATGTTGGGCCGATGAGCAAGATTGGGCCAACGCATAAAAATGGCAGAGGGCCAACGTAATTGTCACCGTTGGACTTCCGTTGGCCCAACGTAAGCACGCCATCTGGAAATACTGATATCAACAAAACAGAACATAATACCATATCAAGTTAGAAGGTAATTGCATTGTTAAAAACAAAATAAATAAATAATGTCTGTATGGTGAGTAGTGTTAGCCGTAGAATGTTCCAACTCGATCAGCACTACCTTCAGAGAGGAATATCTATAAATAATGGATATAAAAAAAAATAGCTAAATTGATGAAAAATAGTCAGATACTGGTATAATACACAAGGAAAAACATATCACATATCCCCTAGGATAGGAAGAAGGCGTATGGATACCAAAAAAATCATTTGCTTCTAAAGTTAAGCTCGTTTATTCATTTTGACCACATTTATTGTTTATTTATCTCCAATATTTAACATATTGCAACCTAAATTCTAGCTCTGAAACAAACATTATTCTAGTGCAGAATATTTTGAACTGAAAAAAAAATCACTTGGTGATTCCTTTCTTTAGCTCGATCGATAAGAGAACTGCTGCGCAGGAATTTCATATTCCAACGTGTCGTTTCCACCAGTAATCAGACCGATCTCATTGCTTAGGGATTTGCTGCATTGCAACTAATGCCGGAATAAAATATTTCATTCGGAAAAATAAAATGACATGACAGCTGATTTAATCGGTGTGTTCGAACATTTTAGGTCATGTTGTGTTGTTAGGAATGATGTCTTTTACATATGGAGACTGTAATTCGCTGTAATTTAGCGATCGAATAGAGGTATTGATTAAAGTGCATCATATGCAAGTTATGTAATCGAAACACTTTGTTTTGCTTTCAATGAAGCTTTTGACGGCTGCATCGTCAGGGAAACAACTGTTAAATTGACAAAAAGGCTCAAAAAGAAGCGTCTAAAAGCTTCTAAAGCGTTATCACTTTAGAGTAATTAATTCGTCTACCTCGCCACACAGCGTACGAGTTGAAGTTATCTCCCTTCTTTAAAAAATGGAAAAATACCTTGAAAGGTGTTTTGGATTCCCTGAATATGGTAAAACTCAGTCTTTTTTTTTAAAGATACTACAAGAAAATGATAAATGACTATCACTACAGCAATCGCAAACAACGTTTTAATTATCGGTAAGAATACAATTCAATAAAAAAGATGAAAGAGAAAAAAAACCGTATTCAATAGGGTAATTTTATTCTCAAAGGTAGTTCATCTTAGGAATGTTTGCAGCTGGACCGTGTCGGAACACAATCCGAAGTCAAATAATAAAAAATAAAGGTTTTGTGTGATACTGAATGCTATTATTATTACAAGATCTGACTTTCTATTAATAGTTAATAACAACCTTAAAGATTACACATGAATTTTGACAGGGGGGGGGGGCTTGGACATGCAGAGTTTAGAAATGTTAATATGCAATTACGAAAGCCTAGGCTTACCATATTTGGAAAGTGGATGTATCATTATTAGATAAATGTCTTGTTTATCATTACCTTTGTCCTCACATCAAAGCATGCTACATGTACAAATTATCTTTTTAAGGAAAGAGAGGGGGGCTACGCCTTTCCATGCCAGAACTTTCAAAAAATCTTGAACATAGCTTCAAGATTTTTAAAATGTGGGTGTGTCCTTTATAGGCGATTTTCATGAGCCGCATATTACCTCGACTTTTGAACTCTGGGTTACATGACTTATTTCATAGCAAAACTATACTACTGGAGCCTTTTTATCCTACGACTTAGGTTATTTGGCACATAAATGCATGCATACTATATGAATCAGCAATTGCTATGAGTATACTAAAGTGTTGAAAGAGGGGAAAATGTACCAAAGACGAGTTCTTTTTTCCATTTCAACCTAATCAGTTATTCTTTTGCCAGCTGTGGTCAGGGACTGTAGTTTTTGTTTCTCTCTTTATGTCACATTCTCTCGGGAGATTAATTTTTCGTATTATCAAAATCAACAAAAGCATGTGTCTAGCGGCATCATGTAGTCGGCCTTTCTTTTGATTTTCCACATTAATAAGGTGAGAAATTCATTATTGTTTACTAAAACACCAGTTCAAGTTTTCATTTGATTTACGATATACTGTTAGTATTTCATCCTACTATGTTTTGGTAATAGTGCGTATTCCAGCTGCTAACAAAGATAGAATAAGGACGATCCAATACATAGTTCTGTCAGTTTTCCAGTTTCTCGTCCGTATCTTTTTTTTTTAATTAGCCATGTTTATTGGACCAATATCATCAGCCCAATACATTCCTATCCACATGTTACAATGATCTAACAGCTGCCAATGTTTCTAATGTGAAGGGAAACGCAAGGATCTCGATAAATTTTTAATGATGCGATGGGCAATAAACGTCGAACATCGAGTTGTCATGGAATAATATCCGAACACTGTTGAGACACAAATGTTCGGAATTTACTAATTAATGAAAGTTGCATTATAAGGAATTTACGATTCTAACAATAGTAATGTTGTGTGTAAATTCATTACAAAGTTCATGAGACAATCATGAGAAATGTGAATAAAAACACAAGCGCACTTGTTTACGAGGTAATATTGATCTTTTTGGGGAATGTTTTCAATAATGCTCCATAAAGCACATGCAAACACATTAATTTAACCAGGAATTATCATTATGAATGTTCTAAGTATCATCAAATAAACATATATTCATTTAGCTTAATTTCTACATGCGATAACTTAATTTTGATATACAATACTTGTTCTTTCTTAAACAAATAATGTTGTAAGATCCAAGATTAATAAATTGATTTTTTCGTAGGTTAGAAATGATACGTTATACTTCAGCCATTCGTAATAGAAAATTTATAGAATACACCAAAAAAGAATTAGAAAAAGTGCAAAAATCTTGTCGGAAATGTGAAAGACAATTTCCCACAGGATATTGAAACAATATTTGTCTCTCACCTTTCCGAAACTTTCAAGAAGCAATTGCTATATAAGTATATTGAAGTGTTGAAAGAGGCAAAAATATTCCAAAGACGAGTTCTTTTTTCCATTTCAACCTCATCAGTTATTCTTTTGTCAGCTGTGCTCAGGGAATGTAGTTTTAGTTTCTTTTATGTCACATTCTCGAGAGACATTGTTTGCATTATATCCTCGCTTGTGACCCTTACCATCACTAACATTCGGAGACTGTTTTAAGGGGATTATTCAATAACACTTCTAATCACAGAAAGAAATGTTATGGACCGGGAAATTTAAAATTTTCACAACTTGACACGAATCCAAGTTATACCAAGTATAATAACATTACAAAGCAACAACTCAAATTTGATTCAAAATTATCACTTTAAAGTCTAATGAAACATCTTACAACCTTTGATTTCTACAAAGCTCAAGATATGAATTACAGGTTTTACAATTCGCAGAGGGACATTCGGTGTAGCGCTTTTAGTCTAATTGCGTGACTTATCCTGAAGTTGACTTCTTTTGAAGAAAGGTTCGGGAGCGACAGACCCGCCATAAGACTGCCTGCTAAACAAATACAACTGCAGATGATGTTTTACTCTCTTGAAAATCAATAGCGCGGCATTGGCACTGTATCTGTTCCACAGGAGCTACCTTCTTCTCGTGAAATGGGACAAATCTATAGAATCAACCACCTCCAAGGTAAACACATGTCTTCCTTTATTGTTTATCTCTCATTTCAGTTTTTTTTTCTATTGTTCAATCTGCTTCATAACACTTCTGAATTAAATGGATATTTTTCTTGGAAAGCATATAAAATTAGATTTGTGAACATGGGCCTGATTTCACTGCAATATTGATATTATAATTATTCTATTATTAATGACTTAGGATTATTGAACTTCTATGAGCTGTTTTGCTGAATGTCGTAGAGGCATGTCTTGGATTTCACTGTTCATATATATTTCATTGCTTAAGAGAATGGAAGCATGTCATCAATGAGGATAAAGTCGACATTTGATCTTTAAAGGATATCACACCTCTTAGAGAATGGAGGCCTAACTGGACCATAGTGACTCCGTAGATCGCTAGAGTTGTGTATTGAACTGTAAACAGGATATATAGTCAATAAATATATATATACTCCGTATGAAAGATGAGAATAATGAAACTCACGGAATATTCTACTCACAACGGACGGCAGATTCCACTGTGTTGAAGAGGCGCCATTTCCACTGGGAGAATCTCCAAAAACAACGGTCTGGCACGTGATACAGATCGCACTAATAAAAGAATGGGCCTCTTTTTCGCCAAATAGAGTAGAAATGGCATCACGTCACAATATGGTCGTCTGCTGTGGGAGTCTTGTCCGTAGCTGCGGATCAAAGTTATTCCCGGCTTATATTCTTTAAGGACACTTGGACCAGACTTACATTTTTTCAATCGACCGTGTCATTTAATTAATGTGGGACATCGGCTATGCAGGATGAGACAACTCAGGCCAATATTTTGAACGAACTTGGTGCCACCCCGATCCGGAAAAATGGACATATTTCGGGGGACAATGAACGGATTATTCTCAATGTGGGGGGTGTCCGGCATGAGACCCACGTGTCTACTCTACGGACTGTCGCCAACACACGGCTAGCCAGACTGGCTGAGAGACATTTAATGTTAGATCATAAACGTGAGGAGTACTTCTTTGACAGACATCCCTCCGTCTTTAACTCTGTGATAGATTTCTATAGAACGGGTAAGTTGATATTTTCCTATCTTTGTCAAATTTGGTGGTAGGTTCGACAAAGAAATGGTTGATGCGTCTGTTTTTCTTTCTATTTTTTTTTTCATATGATTGTTAGCGATTAATAAGTTTGCTCTCTCTCTTCGATATGAATTTGTTTATAGTTTACACTTATGTACTGCATGATGTTTATTCGTTAATGTGAATGAAAAATAAATCCTACAACTACATTATGGAACATTTCGGAAATACAGTAGGAGAGGTGTGGTTGCTGCAAAATGTGCTACTACAAGTGTACCTTAATTCTTGACGATCTATTCGGATAGTATTGCGTGTTGATTGGTGGTAAGTTATATGCACATAGGGGACGCTAATACTGTTATACCATGGTAACGTGGGGGCTCATGCTTCCTCGGGACCCTTGTTTTATCAATATGAATGTCATTTGATAGCAGTGCAGTTCAAAGGCCTATCATAAAAATGGCTTGATATGAACATTATGTCTTTATTATATTAACCGTAATTTTGTCATCTTTTCGAAAACAGATATGCAAATAAATAAAAAAAAGATAAATTAGAGGATATTCAATATTTTACCGTTGATATGGGGTTTATTCGCGGGTGGTACGGGATTTTTATATATATTTATATATTTTCACTAGTGCGAACACACGAGTGAAATTGTTTTCATAAAATCCTGTTTTATGAGTGAAATAAATTCCATATCAAACTATAAATCATTAAATTTTCTGATAGTACATTTTCTTTGATTTTCCTTTTGCTTTGACTCTTTTCGTAACACAGTATTTTATGCTGTGGCGTTTTAGTCGAGTTTGTAAGACGTTTACAAGGGATTGTGAGGCTACTCATAAATCGTTTGGGGTTCCAATCAAACTGTTGTATTTTCTAAAGACTAAGGCATTTCATGCCTTCAACCCCTTTAATCAGCAATCCAGTTCCCAGTGCGAATAGGTCAAAATAATTATCGCAGTTTCATAATGCTTACCAAAATGAACGCCCAAAATAAACTTATAAATACTTAAAATTTATACATATTTTACAATAAATCATTTTCTACAAAATGAAAAGAAAGATTGTGTGATGCGTGTTTATTTCTTATAGACATTTACATGTACATATGACACCTCAGAGTAAACTGGCGAATACAGAAGTGGAGCTATATATATATATATATATATATATATATATATATATATATATATATATATATATATATATATATATATATATATATATATATATATATATATACTATATATAAAATCCAAGCAAAATCTTTGTGCGATTTGTGCATGATATCCGAGGTAGATTGAACTTATTAAACCAATTGCTAATTATCTGGCTAAAAGTCGTACCAGACGACTAGAAATGAAGGAATCCTAAATTTATAAAACGGTTCTCACTATTTGTTTTTTGAAATGATCGATTCAAAATCAAGTTTGACTTTTTGCGCTTGTTTCGAACACTTGTTTTGTGCCGAGAATCCGCTTAAGTCATCAATGATTGATGAGGTGCGCCTTTTGTAATGGTGCAAGCATTAACAGAACCATCAGATTAATAAAATTAAAACACTGGGTAATATGACAATTTTCTTCAACAGGGAGAACTGTTTTTAGAGTAAATCTTTCATAGAATTATGATAAATTTCTTCTTCTATGTGATATATACGAAAAATATGATACATGAAAACATTTATTGTGACACTTTTGTGTTATTTTATCAATACTTTATCCATGCTGAAAACGTTAGCAATCATAATATGAAAATGTTTATTTAAAAAAAAAAACATAACTGGTTTATCAAACAGAATTTACAGGACATTGTTAACGTTTTCTGAAATCTAAGAGGTCATCCACAAAAATATTTAAGTCATTTATTATCAAACATCGGATTTCTGACCTTAAGCGATCTAAGAAGACAGTACCAACAATAATAATGTGGGTACATGTATACACGCCCATGCCTTCAAATGCGAATGTTTTTAATTCAAAACACGTGAATGATCATACACAAGCCCGTAGGAAGCAAATTCAGTTGGGGGGGGGGGGGAGCACAGCCATACATTTTCATTTGACAGTTGAGGGGCACTACCAAAAATTTCCTGACAAGAAAAAAAAAGGTCATCACACATTATTGAGGGGGCACAAGCATCTACTATCCATGTTTACTATAGTAATCTAAATATCGGCAAAATTATTGGGGGGCAAGGCCCCCCGTGCCCCCCCCCCCGGTTCCTACGGCCATGATACATATATAAACATGTAAACTACGAGTGCAGAATTTGTCAGAAAAGAACGTTCTATACACTGCAAATTAACGAACTAATGTGTTAACATGACTACTGATTGAGAAGTTTGTATTAGTGTTAATTCTAAAGGGAGATTGAGTTACACCCAATCAACTGATATTGTATAGTGTTAAAAAATGAAGCGAAATATAGCTGTATTCTGTTTATCATGTCTCCATGCGCCACTCTGTACAGTACTACTTCTCAGCTTACTTCCGTGGATAGTTTACTGATCCATTGACACTCTCGTAATAATCTCGCAGTAGTCTCGTCGTAGTTACTGAGAACTTCTCGGGCATTATAATTTGCTGAACACCGAAAAATAAAAGGTTCCGAAACTTTTGTAGGGTTAAAACAGAAACGTAGGGATTTTTATTGACAGTTTGAGTACTGCTTGTCATATCTGGTCTGGGTGATGCCATTGAGGAATTCTTTTGTACCAGATTCATCCGCATCAGATCTTCTCGCAGACATTGATCACTAATGAAGGTCTCCCGTGGACTTCAATGCAGTGTTTACACTTCTTATCGCTTTAGTTTTTTAACTGCACAATGGTTGTCTATTGAGGCGATGTAGGGGAATTCACGGGTAGATGGTCTAATTGAGAGTAATATTCTTTCCATATTGACACTTTTTTAATGACAGGAAGCTTATATTACAAGGAATTATAAATTAAATTGAATTACAGTCGCTGAATCGTGATGTTGGGCGAGTTCTACTAATATAATGTGAGTAATAGACACCGCAGCGCCATTTTATTCTGCGTCTTTCCTCTTGAAATATGACCTGTTTCTTTCTCTTTGAAAAGATTGCTTTTCTGCACATCAATAAATAAACAATGAAGGCTGTATAATTAGACCAATTTCTTACAATCATCAAGTATATCAGAGGGAAAAAATGTACAGCTTCGCTTTTAATGAATGTTTATTGGTCGACCGAGAGACAAAAATTATATCTCTGTCCTTACCATTAATAATAATTAATTACAAATTAGAGCATCCTTATAAATGTACATCTATTGACCAATCATTCAATAATATTACAAATTGGAATCCCAGATTGCTGCATTGCAGGAAATTGGACAGTTTAACATTACGACATTGGTTGCAATTTATGTTTGAAATGGCAGTTGGAGAGGTCTGCAAATTATATGATTACAAACGATCATAGATATTGGCAATACCACTGAAACAAGGGTAAAACCATTCAACAACCTGCCATGGCCTCGTCTCTGTGTTTATATAGGTCTAGGTTCACTAAAGGTTACATGCGGTCGACTTTCTAAACCAAACTCGGCATATGAAATAGGACCGGGTTGCTAATCCCTCCATTGATAGGACGTCTGTACTTGGTATGTTCTACTCTGTAATCAATCACTCGTGGATCTTTTAGATCCGTATCTGAGAAATCTTTGAGAACTGCGCTGAAAGAACGTGCATCATGCATGATAATTTGATGATTGTAACTGGTACATAAAGTTGGGTGTTATCTGTATCACGGGTATATGAGGGTAGGGAATCTCGTCAAAGAAATAGAAATGGCTCCACAGTCACGTGTTTTTTTTTTGGGGGGGGGAGGGGGTTTAAGTGATAATATTTTGCTATGAGTTCTTTGGATTATTAAATTGTTCATGTTGTAACACGGTGTAGGGGATGTACTGAAAACAGAGTTATTAAATGTTATTATGAAGTATTAATATTGTGTTGCCAAGAGTTTTGATTTTTAATATTTAAAAGTGTTATAGCCCCATTTGGGACGAATCAGCTATAATATATAACTATAAATGTTTGACATTTTACCAATACTTTTTGAGATATTTTTTGAAATAATATGATGGATAGAATTTATTGCCGATTCATTAAGAATGAGTCAAGGATCCCTTGAGTAATATTAAACCCACTATAAATACCACCATCTCCAGAAATAGAAATTACGGGAAAGCATCTGATGCATCGTCAAGTTCGCATCAACTTGGGACATTTTTAACAGGGGTGCCGTGGCCTGCCCCCTCTCCACACCTTTTTATTGAACGGAAATTTTTACTCTGAAATTAGTATGAAAGGTTCATTGAAAGGTTGGTCCCCCTGTTAATTGACCTTGAC
This sequence comes from Saccostrea echinata, assembly GCF_033153115.1. NCBI lineage: Eukaryota > Metazoa > Mollusca > Bivalvia > Ostreida > Ostreidae > Saccostrea > Saccostrea echinata. The sequence goes on along the minus strand of NW_026889771.1, from coordinate 3,358,757 downwards.
AGCCCCCCCCCCCTAAAATATTTGGAGTTGGGAGAATTATCCTCTTTTGGGGAAGCCGGACTAATTGACAATTTTTTTAGGTGAATTGTTTTATTTCCTTATAATGTCGACCTCCCCCTCTCCTCTTTTTTAAAAAATTGATCCTTTAAACATGCCTCACATTTATTTCTTTTTTCCTACATCGCACTTTTAATACATTTTAAAATTCAAAATTACTGTAAACGTATTACATTTGGCGGTGTATTCTATTTAGCGCCTTTCTCGGAAAGTAGCTACCGCTAAATCAAGTACATCGCTAATTGTCTTATGTATATATTTATATCTAGCAAGTTATAAGAAAGCGCTAATCCAAATCTGCGCTAATTTCTTGTAAAATCAATTTCCACCAAACATCGTACACGCTAAATAGAATACATTTACAGTAAAACATCTGGTTGTTATATTTAACCCCGTTTCTCAAATTATGTTCGGCTAGAACTACAGTTAATGTAAGCAAGTAAGTTGGCATGGATTGTTAAATGAGTTTGTATCATTTAATCATTGAAATCATATAATAGAACAAATATTGCTGGGTTTTTCGGCCAGTACGATGATTTAGCCACCTTCAAAGTACAATATTCAACTCGCCCTTCGGGCTCGGTGAATATTGTACTCCTCAGGTGACTAAATCATCGTATTGACCTAAAAACCAGCAATAATTATATAATATCATCCAGTGTGCCTATAATAATGCAATTTTAATATGTAAGATTTCAAGAAATAACTACCGGGTATGTTGCTGACACAATGATAGTACTTTTCCTGAAAAAATGAGACTCAAACCAAGGGTTAGTAGGCGGGATAAGGCATTTTAGAAAATTAATATGGAAGAGTTCCTCAATAGACTCAATACCATTTGCACATCATACAGTAGCTTGTGTCCCTCATTGATTTTCAGAAATCTTCTGTCTGGTTCGAAACTTTATTCGTTTTTTCTTACCACCTCACAAGCATGATATTGATTGATTCTGGCAACTTAAGATTCATCAGATTTGTTTCAGCTCGTGTTTCGACATCTTTTTATTTATGTAAAAATATTCATGGCTACAGATTTGGTTGGTTCAAATGCTCTCTGGAAACCTTTTTTTCAAATATTGAATAAACAAAATATATCGTTAATTGAAACAGATGAATATTGAATTTATTTTGTTTCAAAAACGATTTTTTTTTCGATTTTCATTTCTTAAAGGAGTACGATCATACCCAATTTATCCAATCATATGACCTTGTACCCATTAGCTTTGCTGCTGAAAAGAGATGAAAATGTTAGTATAATTTCCTTCTTCATTGCCTTTGCTTGATTTAAGTGATGTTGACTGTTGTAGTGGTAGACCTTCTGATATGTCACAATCCCAGCCTTCTATGTATTCGCAAGATGTTTGATTACATTGGAGGGTTTCTTGTTATGGAAACCACTGAAAGACGAATAATAATTGACAACTTAATAATCTACTAGTGCAGACAATTCAATAAATTCCCTTACTAGAGAATAAACCATAAAATGACTGTAACGCCAATAACTTTGCACGCTTAAATTATGCCAGTATTGTTTTCATTTCTTCAAAACCTTGATTCAATATTTTTTGTGATTGATCATCTGTCAAGATCACCAAGAATTAGACCGAATCCAAGATTATCGGATTACAAGTAATGTAAGTACAGTGTACTTTCTTCATATTCCAAACCATAAAAACGAACTCAAGCGTTTCATTATTTAAAGCCATGGATTTTTAATGAGGTCGATGATTGAATTGTGATTTATAAACATATACATCGTAGCAACAAGTGAACAAATCGATACTGAGGTCATGTTGACTCCTGTATCATATACATTACAGGCTTCTTTAGTCCTACAGTGTAGGCAATATACTTCTGAAGAATATGAAGAGTCAAACAGAAAGGGTTTTAAAAGCAACAATCAGTTACATGGCAGAATATTTCCTCTGAACAAAGTTTCCAAGCAGATAAGATTTTTTTGGTGATACGATATTACCATTTTATCCAATCCTATGTTTAATTATTTATCTGCAAATCGTTAATTTGCAAAGCATGCCTTCTTGTACCGATATGTTTGTACGAGGAGAAAAGTAACAAAGAAATAAATAATTTTCAGAATAAAGAATCAGTTGTGACTTCATTTTGGAAAACATTCCAATATGCACGAAATCAATTTTAAAATATCTTAATCAATTCACAAACTCGGGGAATTTTTTGCAGTTAAAATTTTTAACACATTATTTTGGCAAATCTTATTTTATTTGAAATAAAATCACAAATTCTACTAAAGTACTGTATAACTTCTGAAATTGTTAAAACATGGAGAGCTATTTAATCAAATGTTTTTCACTCTAATTTGTCAAAAGCTCTATAGTGTAATTTATATACTGTATATTGTAACTTAGAACGACTATATATAAGAGAAACGAAAAAGGCAACGAAGGAACTCAGCCAATACTGCCTAGACAAAGATGTTCTTTCGATTTTTTAGGAATAAAGATATCGATTGTATGTTCATCTGACAGACAACATAATCCGTAAATTAATCTGAAATCATTTGGGATTATTCATTCTAACTGCATAACCAAAATCACTACTCCAACCGATCCTGTATATTTAGTTAAGAAGAACATTAAAAATGTGTTTCTGTGTATACCTTTGTATTTACCAGACTATCTAGTAGATAAACTTGAAGGTATACAGCTAGAGACTGTAAGAATACTTACGGGAGGGAGTAGAATGGCAGATAGCTAGATACTTGTTATACAAAGCGACGGAATGGAAATCTTATCAAAAAGAAGAGAAAATCATTGCCTGATTCAACTCAACAAAATATATCTAGAAAAATTCACCTGATTTGATTTTGATTTAGTAAATATTATCTCAGATCATGGCAATCATAAGTCAATGTTAAAGCAATACGTCAAGAAATTCAAACTCAACTATATTACATGTATAATTTCTTCTTTCCTTCTACAAAACGTCTTTGGAAAAATGCCTTTGGTGGTTCAAGATAATCCCTTTCTCTCGGGTTTCAATCATACTTAAATTCTAGTCATTTTTTTTTTTTTTTTGAGTGGGATTGGCCATGTGTCATGTTGTAAATTTTGAATTTACCGGGTGGTAGTAAATACAAAATTTACAACATGACAACTTTGTCATGTTGTAAATTTTGTATTTACTGCCACCCGGTAAATTCAAAATTTACAACATGACACTATAGTTTTACATACAAAACTCGGACTCGAATTTAGTTCTGTGAATTTACATATCTTGCGTAGACATCTTTGTAATACTTCAGTGTGTTCATGTGGTGAAATTGAAACTACCGAGCATCTTACACTGTAACAATTTATTAGAATGCGTTAACGAGCTATTCTTACAATACCTCATCCTTTGACCGTTGATACATGGAATAACGATGTATATACTGACACGCAAAAGAAGTGAACCACACATATTTGAATTTTTTATCTTATGGTATTCAAAATCTAACATATATTTTAAACAATGGGAAAAAACTTGATTAAAAACACCGGAGAATTGATGTTTAAAACGTTGAACGTTATCTTTTTTCAAACTTAAGAAAGTAACAGGTAACAACCCCCCCCCAAAAAAAAAAAAAAAAAATTCGATTACAGCGTGCAAGTCCGACATCACAACAATTGCAACTAGGATTCTACAATGAATTCAAATCACCAGTCTCTTGATTTGAGCGAAAGAAATATTCTTCAGTCTTTCTGAAGTGCCTGTTTTTCAAATTCATGCGGTCGAATTTCCTCAAACATGGCGCAGTGTGGTAACCATTGGACTTCCGGTCCACGACTGTCATTCAAGCTAGTGAGACGTATGAGCATGATAAGGCATGGTATAGTATAGTTCATCTTTATAACTGCAACGATTTTTCATCTTCTTTTTGAATTTCCAGCTAGAAGTAACCGAATCATTTTCAGGAAGTTTTGGCATCATTTATGGAAAAATAACGATAATTTTTTTCTTTCGGAATAATTCTACAATACTTTTGATGAACAGAAACAAACTCTTGCAAACCTTAATTATAGCCAAAAATTTTGTTAAAACCTGCAAGTTATGATTTCCCTTGAGTCGGGGTCGAATTTTAAACAAGTTACGGGATGAAAATCACTCAACCGTAAAATGACTGATTAATGAAAGTTGAAGATAACCTTACTATTTACGTACAAAATTGTACCCTATATCTGACTTTATTTCTCTAAAATAGGATGTTGCGTTTCTTTTGCGTTTCAGTATACTACTTTATGGTTCACACAATATCTAAGAAATAGAAAACAAAATACAATTTACTTATCATTTAAAACTTTCTGGCTGAAAGTAAAAGAATTCATTGATATATATTTACTATTAGGACTTACTATTTTGGTGTAAATATTGTTTCAGCGGAAAACAATTTTTTATGTGATCTGGTATGAATTTGCTTTGTTTATGTTAAAATGAAATTTTTGAAGATTTTTTTCACCGATTTCCCTTCCAGTAAAACTGCACAATATACGCATAATTATGAAAATATTTTCTCCCTGGGCGTATTCTATATTAGTTTTCATTTACATACATGTACTCTCACTTATGGCATTAGAGAGCGGGATGGATAAAAGCTTATTGGCTTGTTTCCCTATACTATTGTATTTATTACTGGTGTATTCTTAATTTTACCAATTTTGTTAATAAAACATTATAAAGCTTTTCACACAAATTTTGGACAGTGGCTCTATATATGGTATCTTTATAAGGATACCCACTTCCGGCCCAACCCGGGGTTGAACTCTCGACCTACGGAATCTGTCTCCTAGCAGTACAGGAACAGCGCGCTAGACCGCACGGTCATCTAGGCAAGTCACAAATGTTACTTTCATGCTGATGGAATTCTCGCAGCGCCGCCCTACATTATAGTTATTGTAAATTAAATGTGCTTTAAAAATAATTGAATTTCTCTGTGCTTTATTTATCAATATTCCTTTCACTTAGGGAGCATACAAGCATTTTTAAGCCTTTTTAGTGACAGATTAACAAGAGATTAGATACTGTGCCCTCTCTCGGGAAGGATTTTAGAATATATGTATCTTAAACAATCTAATTTGTTGTATTCAACAAAAATTCTATTATAAGGGTAAATTACATTTTTTAAGCGGTAAAGCACATCTTATACAAAAAAGCAGCTATTGAATCTGTCAGTGGCAGGTTGTTGTAAAGTACGATCGATGGAAGTTTGAATAGCAATGTGTAATGTGCATTCTTGTGCACTGGGATAATTGATACATACAACACAATATAGAGATATTGTGCAGTGCTCAAACGCCGTGTCATGAAAAGCTCTTTTTCTATCCATTGCTCAGTGTACTTGTTCGCGTGTCATATTGCTGTTTTGAAAAAAATCCCCTGGGAAAATGTTAAATCTTATCAATGACATAATTTATGCAAGAGCTTGTATCGACAGTGTCTTAATTTAATTAGGTCATGCTTGCTCGCTATCCGTCATTTATTATTTATGGTGCAAATAGGAATTTCTTGGCTGGCTTCTGTCAGATGACCACAGCACATCACTTTTACCGTACCTCGAGGGAGTGAACATCGTCAATATATGATGTTCAATCCCGGCAAATCTGGATTCTGTCGTCTTGTTACCCAAGAGAGAGAGAAATCCTTAAAAACATTGAACAATTCGGTTGCAAGCAACAGGTTGACTACAATGTAGACTGTCATAAATAGTACATGTTTCGTCAACATGTAATTGAGCCCTAGCTAGATAAAATTATGATCTGCTATTAAAAATCGACCCGAGTCATGGGTGAAACGAACTCAAAAATGTGGAATTTTGAACCAGACTATTTTTCAGCAGGTTTTTTGGAAGAGTAAAATTGAATTCTAGACAAAACTCATGTTGGAAATATTTCCCTGTTGAACCACGTGACCATCGCCAGATTTCCGAGCCTGGAAAGGGGGGGGGGGGGTTGCAAGCTAGTGTCTGGGAGGTACCTCCTATTCTGAGTTAGAATTTTTTTTAAATAATGGATATCATTTTGTGGGTTCTGGTTTATTCTAAAAGTCGTTTTTTTCATATATTACATGTAACAAAATCTAGCAGCATAAAAAATATTGAAGTTGTTTTGTCTCAAAAGAAATATTTCGGATTTTTTTCTAAAAGGTGATGCAAACGCATCTTCCCTTGTAGATGGCCTTGGAACCATTATGGCTTCAACATGTTTTGTGAAATTATCCACGAATACTTAAAATGTAACGCCTTAAACAGTTTTAAATTATGCTTTTTCCCTAAAAATTGAATAATTAATGTTTGTACTAATTAATTTAAAGATTTCTTTTCTTTAGCTTAACATTTGTTTCTTTAAGATTGCACTTGTAAGTCAGTTATGTACCACGTCAATATCAGAGTTTTAGACACATTTTTTAGAATATAGATGTATGTAAATTTGTCAGTTTTCAGAAAAGGATTCTTGTGATTTTTTTTTTTAAATCTTGTCATATTTTAGAGAATTAATACCTGCATGATCGTAGTTACATTTTGATCGGAATATCTTACAAATTCTTTGGTTTTAATTCTCCATAAGTATATATTCTGTATACTATTAAGTCTATTAATTTAAAAATATACAATGTAAATACAAAGGGGGGATTTATGGAGTTTAGACGGGGTCCTAAGATGTGATATTGTTCACAGTGGCAACATTGCATTACCGAAATATTTGAAAACAAGTACCGTTTGGTTATCATAACCGGAAAATTATCGTTTTGATTGCTGGGAGAATATTAGAAATCATTAACGATTTTTTTTAAATGAGATACCGGCGTGCATGAATATCAAATTCAATGTAGGCATCTAATCCAGAAAAAAAATTAAGAGAACGAACGACGTTCAGTGCCGAATTCTATAAAAGTCATCAATATATCATCCTGTTTTGGGCATTATCACTCAGAAACAGACAACAACATATATCAAGATATGAGCATTGGTTAATAGTGAAACGGCTGAAAATACATGCAAATAGCTATTGCATATTGCTGAGATATATACACGACCGTCGTGCACATACGTAAGAAAAAAATCTATTTACACGACCGTCGTGCAAATAGCAATCGCACATTTCCAGAGATATATACAGGACCGTATACACGACCGTCGTGTGATCGAAACATTTCACACCGCACATACGTCCCTGAAGACACGACGTTGTTTAGGCTACACAATCACTGTAGTTATATTTTTTCAACATTTGTAAAATACTGTTATTAAATGAATAAATGAATGTTTGCAATTATGAATGGACATTTTACTTTTATAAAAATAAAAACTAATCGATAATTTAAAAATGACCCGATCCCGATCAGATTATGTTTGAGCTGATAGTGTAGATGAGTCTATCTCTTGTTTTATGTGCACGTTTAGTCGTTTTTGAAAAAAATTAAATGGAACTGACACTTTTTTAAAATAGAAATGCAAGCAATTGATTGTTTCACATACTACTAATTGTTATGTTGATGTATTTAATTACTTCAACTTTTTTTTAATTTTATCTCATGTTAAATAAAAAGAAAAATTATAAAACATATGAGGAAAAGACACCTGTGTAAGATCTACACTCCAACTTCAGATTTAAAAAAAAAAGCTTTCGTAGACACTCCCTCCCCTATCTGGATCTTAAAATACATAAGTTCAGAAACAGGTTGGGACATAGATACCATATTGCATTAGTTTTAGTCTGAAGAGACTGGGATACATGAATGTGCCCCCTTTATGGTTCTCTCTCATTTCTTTCAGTCTTTCTATTTCTAATTTCTACCTACTTGAAGACTACTTCATTTACATATTTCTATTTGAAACTGATTAAAATATTATGACCCCACAGCCATTTCTTTTGTGGAGAATTGATTATATATTTTACATATAAAATTGAGATATCAAAATACACGAGGACGCACGAGGATAGGTATACTACTAGGCATATAAGCTATTCAAGTGTGAAAAAGAATACAACTGAATCGTAATATAATTTCTGTCAGTTTCATAAAAATGTAGTGGAACAGTTTATTAGCCATAACAAAGAAAAAAATTCTTAAAAAAAAAAATAAAGATTAGAAACGAAAAAAAAATAGGAAAGGGGGGGGGGTGATCACTCAACATCCGCTTTAAACGAGAACTATTAGCATATAAATATCATTATTGTTTAATTTGAGATAATATTTGTATAAAAATGATAAATTAAGGTTGTATGACAAAATTTTGGTTAAAAAGTGTATTTAAGAAATCAATACTAGAGTAGGCGAAAATGCCTATCAAATGCGTTATGGCTCTCTTTAATTGGTGAATATGGGTTGAGGTGGATGGGGTAAACCACAAGCTCACCAAAATAGTAAGTAAGTAAGTAAATATTTTATTATAATGACATGTGTATATGCACAAATACAATAGTAGTTATAATAGAAACAGATTTACATTACACCCCGACCCATTGGACCTATATTTCACTTCAGCATACATAACATATTTTCATTTTCAAAAGAGAGGGCACATGCATTACTATTAGATTTGTACAAATATTTTTGTCTTACTGAAAAGATTAAAAAGATTAAATTTAAAAATTTGGATTTGTCCTTGATTATTTTTCATTTAAGTGTTTAAATTATATAAAGCGCATCAGTGCCACGTAATACTTTTTTTTAAAGTTGGAATTTCCAACTTTATTCTTGGCTTTTCCAACTTAAAAGTTGGTTTTTCTTATTTTTAAGTTGGAAGTTCCAACTTTAATCTTAACTTTTCCAACTATAAAGTTGGAAATTCCAACGTTAAAGTTGGAAAACACAACTTTTTCGGGCTTCATGCGTTTTATTCGTATACTTTATAGTTAATTGGACTCGCGTTGCTGTTTATAATATAACAATGAAAGTAAACAATTCATTTATATAATTATGATGAAAGAAGGAATAATTTTCTTTGTGTTTTCATATACAGAATAATATTACATAATAAAAGAAAATTATAGAAAAGCTCAAATGAAAGTAGTAAAAGCCAACTTTAAAGTTGGAAAAGCCAAGATTAAAGTTGGAATTACCAACTTTAAAGTTGGAATTTCCAACTTTAAAAAAAAAATATATATTATGTGGCACTAATACGCTTCCGTAATATTACCAACTAGATCTACATTTCTATTTAAATTAATATTATAAAAGAAAGTTTTTCTGATGTTTTCTTACCATCTCATCCCTCCCACACACCCCAAAATGCTTCGAGGGTTAAAGGCACTGCGTGTCGAACCTAACTGGGGACGAAACAACGAATGACATAAGCGATGTTATGTAAATACGATACACGACGGTCGTGCAAATAGTCATTGAAAAATTATATACACGACGGTCGTGTGAATAGCCGATGAAAAATTATATACACGACGGTCGTGCGAATAGCCGATGAAAAATTATATACACGACGGTCGTGCGAATAGCCGACGAAGAAGTAAGTACACGACGGTCGTGTATATAGACACTGCCAAATTTTTCACATAATAATATTATCAAAAAAATTTATTTGAGCAGATTAATTTAAAGATTTTACATAAGAAAATATAGAATTTGTTTGCATGAAAGTAATGAAAATTGTTAAGGTTGCAGAGTTTTTGTATGTGTTTTATTTTAAAATTACATTTCCATTCAAGTAATCTATTGTTGAAATATAAATTCATATTTTAATTTTGTTTAGGAATTATTTTAAAAATAAAGCACATATCTAACAATTAATTTTTTATGGATTATTTCAATATTGGATAAATTACGAGTTTTATAGTGAGGGGAAAGGGGAGGTAACTCATCATGTCATTACTCTATGATTTCTCCTAATGTCATATAAATATTTTCATTAATCATTTATTAGTAATTGTTTTGTACTTCTGATTTATTTCTTCAATTTTTTTTCTAATTTACTTTGCAATTTTTTTAATAGCACTTCAATCATTATTCTTATTTTCATGACGGGAAAACAAAGGGGGGAGGGGGTTAGTTGTGGACTATTTGGTACCTTTATTAGCCCTCAATGTGACCAAGGTGTTTTGAGTGAAGAATGGTATTGGACAAATCTTTCATGTAATGATAAAAAATAAAAATTCTATTGGACAGATTTTTTTTTAGAATTTAAAAAGTGTCAAATTTGTGTGCATGAAAATAGTTAAATTTGTTGAATTTAAAAGGTTTTATAAGCACTATTCTCTTAATTTATCTCTGTTCAGACAATCCATTGTTAAAATAAGTTTACAGTATCAAAATTGTTTAAAAATAATTTTGAATATTGAATGCATATTGCATAATAAATTTTTTATGGGTAATTTATATGTTGTATTATGATTTTTTGGAGTGACTGGAAAGGGGAGGTAACTCATTACCCCTTGGTTCCGTAATTTATCCTCAATGCCATGTTCATATTTCCACTAAAGGTTCATTACACATTCCTTTGCACCATGTGAAAATTTCAGCAAAATCTATTGGGAGGTTTTTCTGGGGTCAGGTGTCCTTAGCTACCTTAATTAGGTCGTGCTTGCTCGCTATCCGTCATTTATTATTTATGGTGCAAATAGGAGTTTCTTGGCTGGCTTCTGTCAGATGACCACAGCACATCAGTTTTACAGTACCTTGAGGGAGTGAACATCGTCAATATATGATGTTCAATCCCGGCAAATCTGGATTCTGTCGTCTTGTTACCCAAGAGAGAGAGAAATCCTTAAAAACATTGAACAATTCGGTTGCAAGCAACAGGTTTACTACAATGTAGACTGTCATAAATAGTACATGTTTCGTCAACATGTAATTGAGCCCTTGCTAGATAAAATTATGATCTGCTATTAAAAATCGACCTGAGTCATGGGTGAAACGAACTCAAATCTGTGAAATTTTGAACCAGACTATTTTTCAGCAGGTCTTTTGGAAGAGTAAAATTGAATTCTAGACAAAACTCATGTTGGAAATATTTCCCTGTTGAACCACGTGACCATCGCCAGATTTCCGAGCCTGGAAAGGGGGGGGGTTGCAAGCTAGTGTCTGGGAGGTACCTCCTATTCTGAGTTAGAATTTTTTTTAAATAATGGATATCATTTTGTGGGTTCTGGTTTATTCTAAAAGTCGTTTTGTTCATATATTACCTGTCATAAACAAAATCTAGCAGCATAAAAAATATTGAAGTTATTTTGTCTCAAAAGAAATATTTCGGATTTTTTTTTTCTAAAAGGTGATGCAATCGCATCTTCCCTTGTAGATGGCCTTGGAAACATTATGGTTTCAATATGTTTTGCGAAATACGAATACTTAAAATGTAACGCCTTAAACAGTTTTAAATTATGCCTTTTCCCTAAAAATTAAATAATTAATGTTTGTACTAATTCATTTAAAGATTTCTTTAACTTAACATTTGTTTCTTTAAGATTGCACTTGTAAGTCACTTATGTACCACGTCAAGATCAGAGTTTTAGACATACATGTATGTATATTTGTCAAATTTCAGAAAAGGATTCATGTGAATTTTTCTTTTTTTAAAAAGTCATATTTTAGAGAATTAATACCTGCATGATCGTAGTTACATTTTGATCGGAATATCTTACAAATTCTTTGGTTTTAATTCTCCATAAGTATATATTCCGTATACTATTAAGTCTATTGATTTAAAAATATACTCTGTAAATACTAAAGGGGGGGGGGGGGGGTTATGGAGTTTAGACGGGGGTCCTAAGATGTAACATTGTTCACGGTGGCAACATTGCATTACCAAAATATTTGAAAACAGGTACCGGTTGGTTATCATAACCGAAAAATTATTGTTTTGATTTCTGAGAGAATATAAGAAATCATTAACGAATATTTTTAAATGAGATACCGTGTGCATGTATATCAATGTAGGCATCTAAATCAGAAAAAAAAACCCATTAAGAGAACGAACGACGTTCAGTGCCAAATTCTATAAAAGTCATCCAAATATCATCCTGTTTTGGGCATCGTCAGTCAGAAACAGACAACCTATGTCAAGATATGGGCATTGGCTAGTGAAGCTTTGGTACGCAGAGTTGCGGCTGAAAATACATTTTTACTATGCTCCTGGTGCCGTGTCAGCCCAGCATAATATTCCATTTTGGGTAACACTTTTCTTCAGTAACTGAAATTCGAATTATTATGTCGAGGATTAGAAGCGTTTTAATCTACTTTTCATTCGACTGTAAATAATTATATGTATCTGACTATTAATCAATTCCATAAAAATTGTCTGCTCAAAAGCCTCTTTCACCTTCCCCGTTGTGAAAAGAGCTTCGATAATGATGCCTGAATATCTTCAGTATTGCATATCGATATTCAGTAATGCAAAACTACATTCACAGTTAAGGAATTTATGACCTTTTATTCTGAAATAAATTTTGAAAAGCGATTATCTATAGATAACTCAAAAGTCCCAGACCTTTTGGCCTGCGCATGATTTTGCGAAGACTGAACATAACCAAAATCCCTATTGCTTGCGGAGACTTTTAAAATCAGTTTAATTCTGTTGAAGACTTATGTTTATGGCTCTGTGTTTTATGATTTTGTAAGGAAGGGGATGTTTGTTCAATCTGCAGTAACTCTAAAAGTGCCAAAGCTCTTTTGTGTCCATTAATGATACAAAATCTATTTATGATTTCATTTGAATCCTACATGTAATTACATTACAGAGGAAATGTTGACTTCCTTCTCAGCCTGACAAAACGATACACTGTTTATACAGTGTTATTTTAATATGTTTTATGTCTTAAATATTAATAATATTTTCATGTATACGATGAAATGCGTCATCTTTCTTTATTTCAAGTATAAAATGTTTTCCCTCTACAGGTGAGCTTCACGTACCTCTGGAAGTATGCGGGGCTGTTGTTATGCGGGAGTTGGATTTTTGGCAGGTGGATCAGCACGCCATCAAATCTTGTTGCTGGCGTCATTACCGATCTTACATAGAAAACAAAAGAATCCTCGACTCCTTCAACCGCAGTCTGAAGAAAGAGACCTTTTCTGTTGACGTCAGTAAGTTTGAAGGATGGAAAAGAGTACAGATGCAAATGTGGCTAATTCTAGAGCATCCAAGGACTTCCAAGATAGCAATGGTAACATGGTTTGTTGTAATTCTTGAAAAATGGCCATAAAACAATTCACTATCTTTATATGAAGAAGATATTCTAATTTGTTAGCTGTATTACTCTCAGACGTGATTTGGTAGGATGATAACCATACGATCATTTGAGGCATCTACAAAATAACATAAAAATTAATCCAAAAAAATTCTTTTTGCTTTTTATAGTTTTTTTAAAAGCTGTAATTAGATGTGTTTGAATATCTATATCCCCTATATCTCTGTTTCAGGCGTATGGAGTTGTTTCCCTGATGTTCGTTGTTGTGTCTATCCTCGGATTTTGTTTAGAAACCCTGCCGGGTCTTCGACCAAGCCAACGTTCCCACAACAGTTCAACGAACGTTAACTGCCCTGGAAACAAAACGAAAATCATAGAACTCAGGGAGAACGAAGCACTCTACATTTTAGACATAATCTGTACAGTGTACTTCACCATAGAACTCGTTGTCAGGTTTATCTTTGCTCCACAGAAACTGGAGTTCATCCGTTCCGCTGTGAACATCATCGACCTACTCGCTCTGGTGCCTCTATATATGCAGTTAATTCTTAACTCGGATGACATGCGAGCTTGCTATATGAATGAACAGTTGATTATTGAGATCATGTTCGTACTCCGTATTATACGTATGTTCCGAATATTTCATTTGGTGAAACATTATCAGGCGTTGAAAATCTTAGTGTATGCATTGAAAGCAAGTCTTCAAGAATTACTAATGCTCGCGATTTTCCTTATTATAGGTATGTTAATATTTTCATCCTTGATTTACTATGCAGAAAGGCATAAAATTAATTCTGGGGAGCCAGAAACTATAACAACCATTCCAATGGGATTTTGGTGGGCGATAGTCACCATGACGATGGTAGGGTACGGTGACAAACATCCGACCACAACTGTCGGTTACATTGTGGGAACCGCATGCGCAGTCGCTGGTGTTCTTATGATTGCGCTTACCATTCCAGTTATATCCAATAATTTTACACTTTTCTACACACATGTACGTTCAAAAGGAGGGAAGGGACCCCCTAATTCAGATTCGAAGGAATCACTTGTATTATCATCCAGAGAAACAGAATTTGATGAAAAACGGAAGTTATCAAGCGGGTCTTTGGTTGTGGAGGCATACATGAATGGAACGCATGTTATCCGGAAATTGACTTCAAAGTCTGGAAGTCCACAATATTCTCCGATACTGAGAAGAATTCCGGAGTCCAACTCTTTAGTGGACATTTGTGATAGGCGGAAATGTAATGGAGAATTTGACCTGATTAGAAACAACAGTAGTAAAGCTAAGAGTGATGATGGTGTTGCTTACGCAGGGGAAACACCGCTTTGATAAAAACAAGCCTTCTATTTTATTCTTGGCAATGATATAATTTCAATGTAATGTAATGTAAATGTTCAATATATTGTACAAATAAGAAAAATGTCTTTTTTTTCTTAAACTTACGTAATTATAATTTTTTTTCCTGAAATATATCTTATTTCATTACAGCCAAAAAGTAATATTAAGATAAATTTTCTTTGATATACAATGTAATTTGATTTGGAGACGTATTATCCTTAACAGAACCCTCCACGTGACTACTGATAGTTTTTGAAAAAAAATGTATAGAACTTTGAACACTTGTCACCTAATGTCCAGAGATGTGGCGAATGTATATATCATCCATGCACATGATAAAAATCAACTTCGGTTACATTTTCACTTTCTCCATAATTCTTGTATATGTATGTGAATATCAATACACATTGAATCATTTTCAGTGATCATAATTCAAGGTTGTTTTCCCCAATTTTAATGCTATGCAAGAGTGTCGGTTGGTATAGTATAATTGTTCTCAAATTATTTTGTTTAGTTTAATATTAATATTCTTTGCTGAAATATTGTTATTAAATATATCATTTTTGATGAGCTTTCACATTACAATAGAACCAAGTTTACGCACATAGAAATGGTGACCTAACCCAAACTCAAAGCCATCCTATTTAGAATCTGTAATTTCAAACACTATTAATTAGTGTAAAAATATGTATGTATTATGATTAAGCATGCTATTTGATATACATGTAATACATAATTGCAGGCATGTATTTACATTGATGACCATTGTAATTTCCAGATATATTCAAAGTGAATAATTGCTTGAAAGTTACTCGAAATCAATTACTTATTCCATTCACATTTTATCGCGATGTCATTCCAATTTTTAGTGATCATGGTTGGGGTTTATAGGAATATGGCTAAGGCAATGTTTAATTTCTTTTGATATGCATGTATTTGAATGTTGTGTTTACCTATCACTTTGTAACTGACTTTGTTGACTTAGAAATGCCCTTTTTAAACAGTGAATTTTTTGTTGAAATGCAAACTATCTTACATATGATTTGATAGATAACGTTTTATCAACGAATATTATCGTACTTACAATTGTATTAACAAAGGTACATGTAGTTGTTTTTTTATTTGATCTACGTAGCCAGCTGGGTTTTTTTAATTACCATTCTGTACATATAGCTTTAAATTATTAATGAATCGAAGCTTCCAAAGTTCATGTTGGTTTTCTCTGAAAATGAGGAAAATGTTATTATTTATTTCTTAACCCCAAAATAATGATTTTTTGGAATGTGTTTTAGCAATCCAATGAATACTACCATCGTTAAGAAATGCAGATTGTATGTCCGAAGTCAGATGGTTTGACAAACACGAGTTTTTGTATTGTTGATTGAGCAATAATTGTATCTTTCATGTATATATGGTGAAACAATCATTTTTTAAAACTCTGATGGCATATGTCACACGATGTGCAGCTTTTATGTATGCACATACTTTTTGATATTCTAGTTATTTTTACTTTGCTCACTTTGATAATGTACACTAATACGGTGATGGACTATGAATCATGATTTTATTTGTGTTTATACTTTTTCTTTCAATATTTTTACACGTTGCAGACCAAGGCTTTTACTTCTGTGTCGTGTAGTTACGGGCTTGCTCGTATAAGTGCATTGGCTATTCAGATAAGCATTCCACGTGAAATTTTACAAATTGTTATCTTTGTTTATTTGCTGCTATTTACATCTCAATAAAATTGAGTTGAAATGCAAACTTACTTGATTTATTCTGGTATACGAACTTAAAACTGGCGTCTTTAAAGAAGGATAAAACTTTGTTACTGCACGATCTGAAATATGAACAAATTGTCTAAGATTACAATGATTATATAGGTATTCTCTTTGTTTATAATTTCGTAGAAATTAGCATCTCTTGATAATAAGAAGGGGATAATTGAATTTTCTGAAGAATATATGTATAGATTGTAGACTTGATATATTGAAGGGACACTCATTAATTCATCTAGTAAGTACTAAATACCTGTAAAGCAGGTATTCAATTCAAGCACGCTTTCTTACTCACTCGAAGGCTTTTCTTTGCCACATTCACACCCACTCTCCAACCCATACTATACTTCCAAAAAGAAATGTTAGAAATAAATTTTGTTTCAATAATTAAAAAATGGTCTCACCAAGTAATGTGTGATAGAGCAAATTCTCGTATAACGAAGTATAGCTAGAAATGGTTGTTCTAATGATGAGTGTATTGCGTTATGCAATGGATAGTAGCCAATGGGAATGTGTTTTAGTAATGGCGTGTTCGAATGGGTTAACAGATATTTCTAGTATTCATTCTATTACTGCACAGGCTTTACCGGACAAGTAAAAACTTTTGCTCATTGTAATAAACAGGTTTACAAAGATTTGTGGGAATGAGTCCGCCATTCATTGTTTTCTTGCAGAGTATTACAATAATGCTCAATATACTCATGTTAGGGAATTGATTACTTGTGTATTATAGATGTGTTATCTCTTTTTTCCAACCATTTGATTTGTTTTGGTTGTTTTATCTGTATAAAAATCTTATCAAACATATATTGCAAGGTCAAGTAAATGTTCAACCAAGCCCCTATCCTTACACCTCACCAAAATATTAATGCTATGAAGGACTAATTGTGCAGCTACATAAATATATTCAAGAAGTGCGATAAATCAAAATTAATGTGGATTTAATAAAAATCCAATTTTTTTTTTTTTTTTTTTTTTTTTTGAAAATTTAAAATTTCAAAACTTTTCAAACATCAAATGCATTAAAACATAACTTTTCTACGCTTCATACAACCATTCCTCACGATAAATTAAAGAGCAGGCTTTTTGTCATCATAGACAACTGCTTCCTAAATAAAAATGAAACTACGCAAATTTTCGTATCTTGGGATTGGTCTTTTCTGCTTAAACTTTCAATAAGGCGTGACATTCTCGGCGATACATAATTAGCGTCTCTCAAATGGTGACCTAGATTCTCATTGGTTAAGAAATTAGTAACATTAGCAACTTCAGATTGTTGTTAACAAACGATGAGATGACATAAGCCACACCTCTTTACTGTAAGAAACGATGTAATTGGTTCCTTGCGTCACATGTTGACTCTGACTCATTTTATCCCATGTGTATTTCACCCGTGAATGAAAAGCTGTGTAAATTTCAGTATTTATGAGCTAATCCGGCAACCAATGAGAATCAAGGTCAGTATTTGAGAGACGCTAATTATGTATCGCCGAGAATGACACACCTTACTGAAAGTTTAAGCTGAAAAGAAATTTGTACTATTTTGTTAAGAATCATTCTGATGCTACACACAAGTACTTTGAAGTAGATATTAAAAAGATGGTGGAGTTCCTCATTGAAGACCAAGTCTTCCAACAATCTGTTGGAATTGAAGTGGTCACTAATCGAGCCCCTTTATTAGCCGACTTCTTTTCATATTCCTATGAAGCAGAATTTATCCAGAAAAATCTACACGAGAAGAAAACTCTTGCCGTTGCCTTCAACTTAATAAGTAATTAGTAATATTCCGTTATCACCAGCACATGGTGTTTATGTCTCCCAACTTATACCATATTCAAGAGCATGTATCTCAGTTTTTAAACTAAGGCAGTCTACTGAAAGATAAGTTGTTGTTACAGGGTTTCATTAACCCCCTTTTAAGACAGCATTTCATAAATTCTTTGGTCGATATAATGACCTTGTTAACAATTATAACCTATCATTGGGTCATATTTTGGCTGACTGATTCATACCAATTAATTGTTAGGCCTTTGTTTTATACTAAATTTGACTACAGAATATTCTGTCTAGCTGATCAATACATAGTGCTCACGGCGGGTGTGACCGGTCAACAGGAAATGATTTCGCCTCCTAGACACCTGATCCCACCCCTGGAATTTCCCGGGGACTGTGTTGTATGCCCTGTTCCCAAATCTGTATTATTTGTAGATTTTTTTTTAGATTGATCACTGTTCTTTATCTACACCTTTTTCATCAAAGTATACTTTGACAGTCCTACAATAAACTACAATAAACTGTGCATTATGAACATGCATTGTAACTTGTTGTAAATAATCTTTCAACCCAAAGAGTTATCTATTCTCATTTCAACCATCTTTGCTAAGCAAGCGTCTCTTAGCCGCTTGCACGAGTTTGTGAGGAGAGAAGCATATCTAAAACATTAACCATTATTCTGATCTGTACATAAACTTTACAAAACTGAATAAATAATAAACAACTGAAATATAATGAAACTATACTGTATTTATACTCACTCCTGACCACATGTCTAGGTAAAATATATATACATCTATAAACTAATGCTACATGTACTCCTTGACTAGAAATCTATCACATGCAAGATATATTATAAGATTATTAAAAATTGATAGCTTTTTACAACACAGAACAATAAAGTATGATTACTTATAACTTAACGAGGATAACATGGCAATAGGAACAAACCGTAGAGGAGCTTCTTACGAGTCTGATCTACTTTGAAATAGAAAAAAGCTAATCTCTGTGACCACTTAAACTTTTCTGGCATGCTTGATTTTGATAAAACTGTGCCCATTATTACAACTTGACACAAGAAACATGTATCAAACAAAATTTGGTTGCTATGTGCCTTGGTTGCAATGGTAACAATCAGGAAAATTTGAAAAAAAGAGCTATATATTCAGCTTCTTTGAATCTTTACCAGGCCTTACTAAGAAAATCAAACAAACCACTCTTAAAGAAATATTACATACTGATGCCCCTTTTGCTATAAAGAAACTTTTTAGAATATATTTCTAAGTAAGTACATGTAGTAACCATGGGTACATTTGGAATACATTTTAAATGCAGTAAAAATACTTAATATTCACTATTTATGATTTGAACAAACTTGACGTTACACTACAGAAGTATTTGCTTTCTTTAGAAAAAAATTTTCAAAAAATGTTCCTATACACTTAACAAAACTTCTAAGTGCTCACTCTAATAAATGTATTAATTTAAAAACTACACGATAGAATGGTATGATATTTTGAAATCATTATAACCAATGAGTCTTCTCAACAATTGTCGTAAGAAAATCAATTATCACCGATGAAAATCAATGTCCCGTGACGAAGCTTAAAAACAATAAATCTGTACTTTGCGGCACGTGTTTTGTGTAATCAGCTTCTTTTAGTGACCATTATCAATTTTTAACAACTGGTTTAACTAAAACACAAAAAATGGGCAAAATGACCATTGAGGAAGGATGGAAAGCCGTTGGAATGTTGATATCTGGATCATCCTTACGACACGTTTCACTCACTTTTATTTTAGTGTTTATTTGTCCTTCATATTACTTTTAAAACTTAACAACCTGAATAAAAATCCATTTAAACACATTTTTCCATAGGTTGTGCGTCATTTTTATCGCCAATTTATCAAAATTTGAAAGCTTTGGACAAAATTTAATCAAACCGGAAGTGACCAGGATCTTCGTCTGAGGCCACGGTTTTGCGTCACAACCAAGTTAAAAGATTGTTACATGGTTCTGAACCACTTTAGAAACATTTAAATCAGCAACATCAATGGTACGAAAATGGCAACAAATTGGTGCTCATGGCAGTCCAGTATCATCTCATCCAGTCTGAATCATCCTTAAAGAGGTACACTTAAGTGAGAGACGCCCAAGGAGGGTCTTAGTGTTGACCAAAAGGCTTCTGTGTGATGCAGTGGCCTGCCAAATCCCCAGCTCTGAATCTCATTGAACATATTTGGGACTTTGAAAAGGAATGTCAAAGCCCCCCCCCCTCCTTTACACAATTTCAACGGTTTAGAAAGATCCATGCAGAAGGTGTGGCAGCAGATAGGCAAACCTTCTGTTCAGGGGTACATAGGATCCATGAGAAAAGGATGTCTTGCAGTAATTAGAGCGAGTGGTGGTCTTACGCCATAGAGATTATTTTATGTGAATTTTCATTTTGAGGGTTCTTCATGTCCTTGACACTTCGCTTTAAAGTCTGACGAGATACTTACATGAAATTTACGCAACGTCGAACGGAACCATGAATTAAAGAAATTATTTATTGTATGCATTTGTTCTTTATAACTTAAAAAATGTTAGGTGAACACTTAGAAGTTTGGTTCAGTGTATATATATATATTCCTATGTAAAACTTTGCTGCCCTGATGTGGCCCCACCCTACCTCCGGGGGTCATGATTAAGATTTGAACAAACTTAAAATCTACACAACCTGAATTAAAATGACTAATCACGGCTTTGCTGTTCTGGTGAAGATTTTTAAAGATATTTCATATAGGGCCTATACAGTAAAACATGCTTATAGCAAACAAGCTTATTCTTACAGGGAAGTGATTTTTATTCCCTCTGGCTTTAAAATATATTGTGACCTTAACATATAGAATGAACTATGTTTATAACGAAGCAAAATCGTCTGTTCCTGGCATGACACACAGCAATCAATTTTTGCCTGATAAGTGATAAAATTTATGGTATCCAAGACTTTAATCATAGAAAGTTACAAGAAATTTTGGGACTATGCATGCCACACTTCCCGTATAGATGTTCAAGTCATTACAGAGAATGACTCTTAAGATTTCATAGTAGTGATACTAGAATTTACTTTGATGTGTTAAAGTAAAGGCCCTGCTTTTACAAATCCCGTAACTCGCTCAAGCTAAAAACCATGAGAATAGAAAAATAGATCCTTACTTCTATATAATTCTGTCCAACAAAAATAAAATAATTACAGGTATTCAAAATTGCACCTTTGATCACATTTCAAAATGTCTATTCAAAATTGCACCTTTGATCACATTTCAATATCTAAAATAAAAATGTATTTAAAAAAGGTTTTCGTTAAGTTTTGGTACATAAGGAAGAACAAAAATTTAAATAATGGCACACATCTGTAACAATAGACATGCTTGACTGAATACATGTACACGTATACTGCATGCTAACAATAACATGAACATTGAAATCTATATATTTGCTAAAACTGATACCAATTTGGATTATCCCTCTTTGTCTATATTGACAATTAATTAATATTATTGTTTAAAGAGACCTGTGTGTCATGCAATATTCACATAATCATATAAATAATCCTCTTCACACTTAACAAGATCCTCATGTAAATCTACTCCATTCCCCTGCCCCATGCATATTTAAGTCAATTTTTTTCAGGATATATCACAAGAAAAATCCATTTCTTTCTGAGACAGTCAGTTTATAGAAAAATTAAATCATTTACAGAAACAAAACAAAAAACAAAAATTGCATCTTTCTTCCTTACGCAGGGTCACATCTTAAATATTTCAATAAATAATGTTATACACTGCACAAGGAAGACTTCTAATTTTATGGTATTTTTGGGCAGTTAGAGTTATCTGCCCTTCAAAACTGAAACAGATTAGTTTAAAAACAGTGGTATTAAACAGAGTGTAATCAATTCAGGTGTATTCTTAACATTACATTAGAACTACAAGATAAATTACATGTAATTGAATACTTTATCTGCAAGTTGTTTCCCCATTTTAGTAACCAACAGTGATTTCTGCGCATCAATACTGTGTTTTCTTTAAAAAAATTTTCCTAGCCGGTCCAAGGTATCTATTTGGAAAATCAAATACATCTGATTCTCCTAAATATTTTCACCATTATATGATTTAATTTTCTTGAAGTCCAAAACAAAACTATTTATGTATTAGAGGGTCTTCAAAATTACATATCATACACACACTTTTTTTCAATCTGTATATGTAGGTAAGTAAGAAAAAAAATACCTCTTTGCAATTTTTTGTGGGGCCTGGATAACAACAATTAAATTTCAATCTTCCTATTGTTTAATTAAAAGAAAGAATTTTTTAAATAATTAAAAAAATCAGATAACCATTAAAAAAAATTAAATTTAAATAATAATGATGACTAGTCAAAGTGTACAAAGTAACATTATCTAAAGAATTAGGTAATATAAAAGCTATTGTGTTGATAATACTGATTTTCCCCCTTCATGATTCAAAGGTCACTTACTAGAATTAAATTCTTCAGATATTTTATGTGAATATACAATTTAAATTCAAGTATCATACAGTTGATAAGGATTCAGGTTAAGAGTAAACACGGCGGTACAAAAATAATGACAAGATGTAATACCCATATAAAACAATAACACAACAACATAACAGCTTTCTATAGTTCAAACACACTGCAAATATATCACTTCCAGCTTTAAATATAAAATCAATCACATGGTGCTGTGCCATGTTCTGGCAGTGTTAGGTGAGACCTGCCAGGGAGGAGCCTGACTTGGTGTCTTTGGGGACAAAGACCTTTAATGAGGAAAGACGGTGGCGGTCAGATAGGTTCAATTGCTGATCGATGGATAGATAGATTAGTGGTAGAGCACCTGACTAGAGATTCAGGGGGCCCGGGTTCAAGTCCCAGTCTTGTCCGTCACATTTTTCTCCTCTCTGGTTATACACAATTAATTGTTCATAACTTCTATAAATATCATAAATTGGACAGAGAAAAAAAAATTGGAATAAAACTTTGTCAATAATACTAGAAGAAATGCCAGCAATGCAAAAATCTATAAGGCCGTTTTATATGAAATGATGAATATATCAACAACTTTTTCAACTGCAAAACAATTTGTGTACATCATTCTAACAAATATGTATGAAGTCACCTGAAAAAAGCTGAAGTTTATAATTTAAAAAAAAAATATTTTACATATTTAAAACATTTAATTCTTAAAGCACCTTATACTGATGATTATATCCGTATAATCATTGTGTATACATGAAAAATTTCAGTCAGAATTCTATTATTAGTGACATCAATACAGTAAAACTCCATTATAAAGAACTTGCTCATAAGGAAACTTTTATGAATCCCTTACAAGCAAGGGCGAAACGATTACACGTGTAAACGGCGACGTTTCGATTAAATGCTCTAAACGTTTACAAACTGAGTAAACGTTTACACAAAGGTCATTATCAATGTCTATCAAAAATAAAGTTTAATACAAACAAGTTGTTTCATCTCATATTTACCAAAGAAAACGGTCTTTTACAAACTGTTAACAATATTGTTTTCTGTTTTAATCTAACCGGAAACATGATATTAAACAAAACTATCTGAAATCCAATAGGTCTAGCATATTTAATTCCAATTTCCGAGTAGTGAATACTAGCGATGTATTATGATTTTAATTTATTTTTCAAAGTATATGTTCCAACTCCAAAAAATTATCTTGGTCACTCATGTGGAAAATGTAGGTCAGATTCGGAATCCAAAGCAAGTCTGGAAGTATCCATCCCTAGATACATCATCCATGCTAATTTGGTCAAAATATGGCTAAAATTCACTCATGTGGAAAATGTAGGTTGGAGTTAGCATCCGAAGCAGGTGAGTTACTGCACATTCCTAGATGCATCATCCATGAAAGTTTGGTTCAGGTGGGGCTTATAGTTCTTGGGAATGGACCTGCTCCAAAAACTTTAACCTGGTCACTCATGTGGAAAATCTAGGTCAAATACAGCATCCCAATCAAGTGTGGTAGAGTCCATCCCTAGATGCATCATCCATGAAAGTTTGGTTCAGATAGGGCTTATAGTTACTTGGGAATGGACCTGCTCCAAAATCTTTAACCTGGTCACTCATGTGGAAATCTAGGTCAGATACAGCATCCCAATCAAGTATGGTAGTGTCCATCCCTAGATGCATTATCCATGCAAGTTTGGTCCAGGTAGGGCTTATAGTTACTTGGGAATGGACCTGCTCCAAAAACTTTAAGGAGGATCTCTACACCTATGAAGTATAAATGATTTTTGTTTCATGCATTTGTTTCTAATAATAGACTCAATATCCAATAAAATAAAGCTCCAAAGTAGTATTTTACTTTATTTTTTGGAAATATTTAAAATATTTAATTTATTTTGTAGAAATCCCTTAATTCTTTATTTTTAAAAGCCTTATGCTTTAATTTTCTATTCAAAGTTTAAAGTTATAAAATCTTGAAAAGAAAACCAACAAAGTTATAAATGAAATCTACATATTTTTTATTTTAATTTACAATAATAGACAAAAGAAAAACTAAAACAGCATTTTCATGAGAAGAACTGGATGGATTTCCTCCAAAATCTGAAAATGAATATAATATCAAAGGGTTAAAATGATGAAAAAAAGAAATTGAATGAAATTGAAAAACTGACAAAAATTTTAACCATCACAAAAATTAAGGTGTCAAAGATCCGTTTAGAGAGTGGGCTCAAATATCTTGGTACTGGCTTTTATATACTTAATCTAATTCTTCTAAAACTTGCACGGTATTGAAAAAAAGTATTAAAAAGTGCATGCCAAACTAGGACATCGAAAGAAGTTCATATTGTATTGTTTTTAAATGAATTTAAGCGAAAACCCACACGTTTCTAGTCAAAGACATGTAAAGTGAATTCATAGTATTGAGAAAGGTAGATTTACTTACCATTTTCAGCCAACTTGTATGTACATGTATTATCCTGTGCTACGGATGACATGACACATAAATGGTCAAAAGCGGGTTAAAGATATTCGTATAACGAAATTCCTACTTTATTTCAAATCTGCATGTTTTCGATACAAAACAGCTGAGAATCGATGTTGATCAAACGTTTGAGTTAATATAATTCCACTTATCATCGAAGCGTTTTGGTGATTTCATGAAGAGTTTCAATTTCACCGGGTATAACCACGCATGCGGGGTGTATACTTGTTGGGAACAGGGTGTCTCCTCTAAGCGATGGGAAGGTGATAAATATGCTTTATCTGTTTAAATTTGCATTTTTGGATATATTTCGCTGGAGAGCATATGCTTTTGGAGAGAAGCATAAATTTAGGACTTAATGGAAACATATGAGTGGGTTTGACACGCAATGATCAACTATCATGGTGACAAGGCTTTGGTTTATTATATTAACTTTTTATTACTTATAATCATATTTTATTTTGATAAATTATATTGTTTGTGAATAAATAAGTCGAAATTGAATATATTGACAAACAATTCATGTTCAATGAAAGGCTACAATGGCCACTCTCGTCGCCTCGAGGGGATAGATTCCATTCACAATAGAGCTAGTACCGGTATACATATCGCAAGTTGTGTTATACCCGGTGATTTATCGGTGTTCAGTGAATTTGTTTAGGAGAGAATCAGTTCATTTCGAACCAAAATGGCGTTTCAAACGGAAATACGCCATGTTGTGACGTTGTAGAGAGCCCCTTTAACCTGGTCACTCATGTGGAAAATCTAGGTCAGATCCAGAATCCGAAGCAAGTGTGGTAGTGTCCATCCCTAAATGCATCATACTTTTAATTTGGTCCAGGTAGGGCTTATAGTTACTTGGGTATGAACCTGCTCCAAAAACTTTAACATGCTCACTCATCTGCAAGATCTAGGTCAGATCCAGAATCCGAAGCCAGTGTGGTACTGTCCATTCCTAGATGCATCATCAATGCAAGTTTGGTCCAGGTAGGGCTTATACTTACTTGGGAACAGACCTGCTTCAAAAACTTTAACCTGGTCACTCATGTGGAAAATCTAGGTCAGATCCAGAATCCGAAGCAAGTGTGGTAGTTTCCTTCCCTAAATGCATCATACTTTTAATTTGGTCCAGGTAGGGCTTATAGTTACTTGGGTATGGACCTGCTCCAAAAACTTTAACCTGGTCACTCATGTGGAAAATCTAGGTCAGATCCAGAATCCGAAGCAAGTGTGGTAGTGTCCATCTCTAGATGCATCATCAATGGAAGTATGGTCCAGGTAGGGCTTACAGTTACTTGGGAACAGACCTGCTCCAAAAACTTTAACCTGGTCACTCATGTGGAAAATCTAGGTCAGATCCAGCATCCGAAGCAAGTGTGGTAGTGTCCATCCCTAGATGCATCATCCATGCAAGTTTGGTCCAGGTAGGGCTTATAGTTACTTGGGAATGGACTTGGTCCTAAAACTTTAACCGGGACGCCGACGCTTACGCCGACACCGACGCCGCGGGTATAGCATAAGCTCATGTCGACTTCGTCGAGGTGAGCTAAAAATGTCAACAGGTCACAACTTCCGCTGATTTAGAGTTATCGTTCTTTGCCTCCCCCTAGCGTTCAGTAATTCCCTTAACCCATTAAGTTCTACTTTCACTTTGTCTGATTGGCAATCTCATTTTTTCAACCAAAATATATTGAGATGACAATTATATAGGCATTTTTTGATTATCAAAGAAAGGCCCTACCCGTATCACCTCTTTTTTTTTTAAGTAGAAGACAATCAACATTCATATTCAAATCACTACTTTGGGATCCATCATTAGCGGATGAACGGCGAGAGGATGCCAGATACAGAGTTTTCCCTCGCTTTTCATCATGCTTTCGGAATGGCCGATGTTACGATTTTCGACCTCCATTCATTTCTTGTCTAACATATTCTCTATTTTCTCCTTAATACAGGTAGATCTTCTCCGCAAAATCAAAATCAGTACAATTATCTGTATTTTAAGCGGCGTCTTGTCGTTTCGTTCCATTTTCCCAATAGACCCTACTTGTTATTGCAAATCAAAGTACTGAAAGTACTGAAACGCATATAGCATGCTTCCATATATGCATGTGGGATTTAATAAACATAATTTGTACGAAATGACGATATTAAAGTGTTGTAGAGTTTATGTTCAATGAAATCAGACAAGATTACTTAGAACGTTTATCCTTAAAATGATATTGTCCTATGGATCCGGTTTAACGATAGAATTCGTTCCGTGTATTGGCAATGTGGCAAAATAAACACGGACGATAACTCGAACTCAGTGCATTTACTACGATCAATCCAGAGAGTTCCGAATGTCAACATGGCGTATAAATTTGAAGCGAGAAAAAACTTTGAGCAAATGAGTTGAATTTTCGTCTTTATGTGGATTATTTTTAAGGTTAAAAGGCATATACAATCTCAAAAAGGTTTGTTATGATTAATTTGGTAGTTATTTTCAGTGCAACTCCTTGTGTATACTTCAAAATCATTTCGGAGCAGATCCGCTCCGATTTGCTACAATGCAAGTATATGGGACGTATTCTAACTGTGGTTAGGGCTTGTCCCGAGACACAGTTAGATTATTCTAACTAAAGATTACTGAACTCTGTAGTATTTTACTAAATGACAGAGCCAATAATAACACGCAGACACAAGTTGTTTTTTTTTAAATACATAGATATGTAACGTTACATTGATGTCATAACTGCATGTTCAAAAAAATTATCAAATCGTTATTTCCTTTGAAAGACAAAAATGCTATTTTTGGAATCCACTACGGTGGGGACCTGAGGTAGGGCTTACCGACAACGTAAAAATGTTGATGGTGCATATCTATCTGTCATGCTCTATGATCTAGCTCTGCATGACGTAAAAAAAGGCCCAAGGGCCCTTAAGGACATTGGCAAGTCAAGGTTTTCCGGAGAAAAAAGGTTTAATACATGGGTTTTTTCACTTATGAAATAGTGATTGAGAGTGATCTCCCGTGTAGAATTCTCTAAGCGGTGAAAACCAATAAAGCATATGTTTACAGAGGTAAACAAAAGCACATGTACTTCCTTCAACGGGTAGAATCATCTATACAGCAAGAAAGAAAATTAGTAATGGCTTTGTTGTGAATTGTATTCAGGGGACCAAGATCCAACAGGTTGTCATTTACCATAGTTATGCTCAGTATGCTGGGAAGGGCAAAGATGTGACATACGCTGAAAGGTAGACCGACTGAGATCAGTTCTCAGGTTGTATGAAGGAAGCAGCATTTAGTAACTACGAATAAAATTTGAAATAAATCCATGCCAATATTTTTATGACAATGTGTTTCAATCAATTCAGTCAATTACATGATAGAATCAATCAACCAGTCTGACTCTCTTGACCATTATGAATAATATGTAATTATAGCTGTTAAGGGAAGTAACTCAAAAATAAAGATCGGTGCCGGTATGTTCTTGTCCTGTTTCTATATATACATTTTCAGCCAAAATATCTAGAAGTCATAGGAAATGAAGATACAATAATGTATATAATACAAAAACTATATGAAATAAGTGGGTTTTTGAAAAATATTATGGTGAAAAATTATGTAGCTCCCTTTTATCAACATTTTACACAGGAAATGCATTGAGAATTGCAAAAACACTGATTTGACAAAATCTAAAAAAGAAGGTTGGCTTGGTAGGTTAAACAATCCAGAATATAGCCTGTTTAGTACAATTAAACCTACTCAAGAGTTCTTGAAAAATTCTATACTATAACCAGGAACCTTGCCAATGTCCTTAACAGTCAACTGAGCATAATACAACAATGTAAAGGATCCATAGAAGTATAAAACAGAATGAACTAAGAGACGAAGCAATGTTGCTCAAGAATTTTTAAAAAATTGGTAAAAATACCCTTGCTTATTGTAACATGCTAGACCCGAGTGTTCTCCTTGGGATCATACTTGCTTTTCCCAAGTCTTACAGAGATGATAATGAATGCAAAATATACAGATACAATGGACACTTGCTTATTGTGTAAGCTATTCAATATTCACAGATATGTTTTTGTCACTTGCTACAATTCAGTACACACATACTTGGGTATAAGACATGGCTATTTGCCTCTAATTACAATAAGTCACCCTGGCTCTCTATGAGTCTTTGTTCACTAGTATTTATAAAACAACTTTATCCAGTCTCTTGTCAACCATGGCATTAAGGCACTCTTCCTCATCATAACTATGTACTTAGAATGGGTAAACAAAAGTGATCAAAAGTAAAACTCTTTACACCAAGTTTTCTTCTAAAACAAAATTACTAGATTATATAAATCAAAACATTTTAAGTTCAAGTTGAAATTGGAGATTCTGTATTTGCGAGGTAATGAGTACTTCCAAGATTTAAAATTATATGCTGCCTCCCTTACTGGAAGAGGAACAAGTAAACAAATAATCAATTTTCATGAAATGTTTATAATCAATTTAATTTTATAAATGAGTACTAGTAAATGGAGGAATATGACAATCATAAACTCAGAGTCTTGCACATTATGATACATGTTTAGGGACATCGATGTAGGTACTGAGTAATACTCTTGATATTAGAGAAAGCCTGTGTTTATTGTTATTTCTTGTATCTTCAGAAAATGGAATAAATACGTGTATATCTCTACAATCTGAGTGAAATCAAATCTTAGATCCGCGCCGTATATACTCTGCGCGAATATAGGAAGACATATTGATTAGATTGAAATATACTGGTTTTAAAGCAATCATCATATGAAGTTGGTCAAGACGGCAGATAAGACCCCCCCCCCCCTTTCCAGCTCCCCGGCACACACACATATGTAAAAAAAACTTGTATATATATCCAATCTTCCAGGGGAAGGCTTACTATATAACCAGGCCTCCAGGGGAAGGCCCACTACTAGTATATAACCAGTCTTCCAGGGAAAGGCTCACTATATAACTTACAGCAATGTAAAGGATCATTCCGGCTGGATTTAGATCTTTTGTCGACACTACTTTTTAAAATAAATTTAATAAGGCATGTAATTATTATTCATGTATTTTTTTCTTATATTAAAAGCTTTACATTCAAGAATAAAGTGATACTCATCAGCAACTTGGGCAATATTACAGGTTGTACACGTTTTTTCTCCTATGTGGTATATCATGCTATCTTCTGCCTTCTACTGGTAGACGACGATTTTATTTACGAAATTACGAATACGAAGTATTTTTTTCTGAATGAAAGACAAGTTACCAATGTAATTTTCAGATCCCATGCTTTGCTTAAAGAATCTATAAACTTGTTTTTCAGAAGTTATCACTGAACAACTTTTGAATAATTTGATGTTACATTTGCATTATAATGAAGATTACATGTTTTATCCTTCATTAAGAATTCATATTGACACCTTGTTTATATTTGATACATTTCGGCATGTAGAATCGGGGGGCGGGGGGGGGGGGGCGTGGCCCCTCAATTTTTTCCAAACTTAACTTTTCACTGTTGAAATTGTTCTAGAAAAGATTGTTACCCCACTTTTGTTTCAGTATATTTAAATCATGGGTAAAGTATTGATAAAATTTGACTTATCAATTTAACTTTTTTGGACTCAGAACATTGTTTTAGTGGGCTCAGATATTTTGTTTAAATTTCATTCATATCAGTGTGTAATTAATATTGTTGATCAAGATGAGTATTTGCTTGAACATGACATAGGAAAATTTCCAAAACTTATTTTTGATTTTTTTTTTCTGTTTTGGTAGTGAAGTTGTAAAATTTATAATATAAAAAGCTACATATATGCCCCATCTTACCCCTCTCCCCTTTTTTTTTGGGGGGGGGGGGATGGGGCATACAACAAGGATTGCGTTTGAGAGGGATTTTGACAGATATATCACCGCGCGAAATTGACTGATTTACTTTTAATTCGTTTAGAGGTTTAAGTCCATGTTTATTTATTTATTTTTTGTTTTAAATTGAAATTCAATATTCAGAAATTATTCCGTATTGAAAATCTTTCTCATGTTAAATCACTTATTCCTCATTTAATTCCCGAGTGGCACTGGTCGGACAACAAAGGGGCAGAGTGATAAATTCCAAAGACAGTGCTTTTTTTATGAACTTTTCCCCAAAAAAGTATCATTAATTTTCTTTTTTTTATGTCCATGCCATCAAAACATTTTATAACTTTACCTGTAACACTTTTACTCATTATTACCACATGTCATTTTTTAATCTGTTCAGTTCTTCTCAAATATGCACTAGAAACCTTGTCACATTTTACTGTCCCTCGTTCCCCTTTACCATTTCTACTGAACAGTTTGGAGACAATGGCCGCATCCTACTGGTTACTTGTTGATCTCATTATATTTCCATTTCTATTTGTTTTCTCTGTGATAACTCTCTGAAAGTTTGGAGAGTTGATTTCTTGATCATTCTAAAGGAATGCAAATTTTGCCAAGCAAAAGGTCAGTAGCTAAGAAGGCCTAATATGCATGTAATTCTCGTGCGGCTGTCTTTGTGTCTGACTCTAAGGAGGCCTAATATGCATGTAATTCTCGTGCAGCTGTCTTTGTGTTTGACGTCAGTGGGCGGGAACTATTGAAATTGATGTGTGAGGCCTCGTGTAATTTAAATCTATTAGTCTACATTTTTAAAATCTAAATTTAGATTTTTATTTCAAAATGAAATGGAAATATAAGGAATCACTGTCTAGTTAGTAGAGTATGCCAGGGACATCAACGATAGTTGGAAACGTGGAATAATTTATACATAACGGGCTTCGCCCGTTATGCAAATTATCCCACGTTTCCAACTATCGTTGATGCCCTGGCATACTCTACTAACTAGACAGTGATTCCTTAAATATCACACGGACATATACATTGTACATGTACTTCTTATGAAACATTTATGCGAAGGCAAGAAATATCGATTGTTAAAATTGACACCCAGTCATCTTTCTTCAGGGGTCAATATTCGTCGTCACACCGGCTATATATGGGCGTTTTGACATGTGATGTACATGGAAATCGTGTTTATGAAACATTTGAATGATTAAAATATCCACAATTTGGTCGGCTGACCACACCTGGACAGGCTTTACAGACATAGGAAAAAGCATTGGCACAAACCATGCATGGCCAAAATTTACAATCCTCTCCCATTTTCAGAAGAGAGCAAAATGCGGACTCCGGTGTAAAATTACGAAAAGTAACCCCCCCCCCCCCGTAGAATATTGACCAGGGGGGTATTTTTCTACATAGAAAAATGACCCAGGTCAATATTCTACTACAAGAAGGGTCATTTTTCGACCGAAGAAATCCTTTCAGGCCAGTAATTCTACGACTCCACACACGTTGAAAAATGAACCCCTTAGAAATTTGAACCCCTACTTTTTATATAATAAAAGCTTATGAAATGAGATGCGATACACATTAATCCCGAGGTTGGGGAGGGTCGGCTAAGGCCTATAGATATCTGTGTCTCCTGATATTTTTTTTAAAACTTTCAAATGTTAGGAGGGGAAATGTACTTTACTCCTTCCCTTCCTATATTTGGGTGATTCAAGCAGTCAATCAAATGTATGTTGAGGAAAAAGCAAAATACATTTCCCATCCTTAATGTAACTTCTTAATAAAAGAATTATAATCAATGTTAGGTCTGGAATATTGTGGTGGTTTTTTTTTTTTGGTTTTTTTGTTTTTTTGTTTTTGTTTTTGTTTTTTTTTTCCCAATTACTAAATATTATTAAAGGAGTATAAATGTATGATTACTTATATTTTGGGTGGCTATTTTTTTCTCAAAGGTTTCGTTCGGAAAATGGCATGATATATTTCTGATAAACTTATGGCTAGGGAGTCCCCGAAATTAGCACTTTCAACATTTGAATTCATTTTTAAAAATGTTTACAAATCCAAAAGCATCGCATCTAAGCAAGAAGAGGAACGTTAATTTTTATACCCCCCGACTGAAAAGTGGGAGGGTATATAGTTATCGGGATGTCCGTCCGTTCGTCCATCTGTACATCCGTCCGTCCGTCTGTCGGTACGTACGTCTGTTACGCTTTTGGGATACCCATCTTTTATCCGCAACTCCTCTTATACCACTGACCGAAATTTAATGAACCTTTCACAGAATTTTTGCTACATAGTGCCATTGTGCACCTCCTATTTTCCTTTTTGATCGGACACATATTTCGGGTTTCCCATAGCAAAACATGGACACTGCCGTTCTTTCTATTATATTGAAGGGTATCCATCTCTTATCCACAACTCCTCCTATACCACCGAATAAAATTTAATGATACTTTCACAGATTCTTTTTTACATAATCCCATTGTGCACCTCCTATTTTACTTTTTGATCTCACACTTATTTCGGGTCTCCCAGAACAAAACATGGACTTTGCCATTATAACCATATGGGAGGCGGGGGAGGGGGTATCATTTAGTGAGCTCATTGCCCACAGTACCTCTAGTTTTAATTATTACTCTCTAGGTATATTTGTATATATTATATGTAAATATCTTTTACAGTTTTACTATACAACGCCATTGAATACGTTTACGTAAAAATTTGCGTTTAATCAAATAAATCAGTTTCAGTAAGAAAAGTTAAAGTTTGTGGCCGATTGACTGTAATACAGAAAGACAGACGAGACTAAAACAATATGTCCCCGATCTTAGATTTCGGGGCATAAAAGAACCAATAGTATTCAAAGATTGTGATAGAAATACTGGCAATATACTCCTCTTCCTTGATCATTATAGAACCATGTGTAATCTGCATCACCATGCACATATGCTTTATCCTATTCAGGAAGATTTTCTGTGAAATGTTTATCACGTTTATCCTTAAAACTCTTTATCCTTAATCCTCGTACTACAAAGCAAGAATTAACGCTTAATTTGTGTGTTGGAAAGACGTATACAGTAAAACTCCTTTATAGTACGAACACGGATATGGCGAATTTACGGATACAGCGAAGTTTTTTGCAATTCCCGGCAAAATCCTTCTTGATTTCTTGTAAAATTTTACGGATATAACAAACTCGGATATAGCGAATTTACGGCTATAGCGAACTCATTTTGTGTCCCCTAGAAGTTAAATATATGATAAATTTTAAACTTCTTTATATACATTCAGTAATCATGCTTGAAGGGAAAAAAATTGATATAACGAATTCGTTACGCAAACTTTAACGAATTCGTTATACGGATTTAACGAATTATGAATATAGCTAAGTAAATTCGCAGGTCCCCAGAACTTCGCTATAACCGAGTTTTGCCGTACATAGATTGCCAGAAGGGATTTATAAGCTTTAAAGAGGGGGTTACAACCCCGTAACCCTCTCCCATCAAAACTCGCCACTTTAAATCTCGCATGATTCTTGATTCTATAACGCAATGTATTACAATACTTTTTTGTACAGTTCTATATATTTTTCACACGCAACTTCAAATGTTGACAATCATACTTAGGAAAAAATAGTATGTAGACTGAGAACTTCTCCATAATGCAACATTTGTTTTTTCTATTGGTAAAAAGACCCCCCCCCCCTAAAGTCATTACATGTAACTAGAAAGGGGAAACCGATACTACTTGTGTCAATTTTTGGTATATCAAACACTTCCTTTTTTAATTAAGCATTTTTTATGCAACAATCCTCATTTTGTTCAGGTTTTGTTGATACTAGAAAACGACAGAAGTCATTGGTACAGATTTTGAGCTAATCACTTTTTGTGTCGCTGGTATGAAAGAGCAGAGGCAATTTAATTCAGTACTAATTTTCTACAAATTAAATAATACCTATCTTTTAATGAGAATTTTGAGATTTCTTTTATAGAAAATCAAAGATATTTCTTTTAACAAGCGCCTTTTTCGCACAATTGTTTGAAGTGGGGCTCAGAAACATTAAACTTATACTGTAATAAAAAAGTTTAAGACTTTATTTTGATTTTTGCAAATAAATTACCCAGGGTAAAATCAAAGAGACTTACAATTATGGAAATTTTTTAGAGAATAACTTTCTTTTTTCTGACACCAACTAAGAAAATGACCTTGATTTTTTTAGAAATAAAAATGACAACCGTTGAAACTTATTGTTTAAGATGTGCGTATCTTTGCTCTAATAGCCTTAGAACATTATTATACTTTGCTTTCCTTTAATGGGGATAATACAGTTTGTATTATTGATGTAAGGTATAGTATAAGTTTTGATTTCGTTATTTAAACTTAAAAGATTTCAGAAATGAACACTTCATATCATAAGGCTGCTTGATTTCACCCGTATGCATTCGCTTAACAAAAACATTCTTACCAAAACCAGTTTAAAAGATGCTACGGGGTCATTATTCTATGGGGTCATTTTTCTACAATCCACATTGAGAAAAATGACCCCAAGACCATAATTACAAAAAAGTGGTTCATTTTTCTGCATGGAATATTGACCAGGGGGTCAAATTTCTACGTAGAAAAATGACCCCCGGTCAATATTCTACGGGGGTCACTTTTCGTCGTTACACCGGACCGTTGCTAGAGACGATAAGGAAAAAGTTACATTTTCATTAAAATACCTCTTCAGTTTATTATTTATGTTCGCTTATCTTAATAATTACGATAACATAGTAACATTGGAAATACATACATGGTTTGTTTTTGTTTGTATGTTGTTTAACGTCATAACACCAGTAAAATAATATGGTATAGTCAAATGCAATTTCATCTACTTGTACATGTATATATTAAAGTTTCAAATTGGTTTCGCTCTCAGTGCTACTGAATTTATACATATTTATCTACATGTATTTTAGAACTTTCATAAATCTGTTTAAAAGGTAACATTTTGAACCATATGACTCATTTATAGCCAATTTTCAAGTTATTTTCTGAGCAAATCAGAACAACAATATTTGGAATATATTTCCCTTTCCTTTTTTTCCAGAAGAACCCAATACATAAAAAGAATGCTGAAATTTTGACTTTCAAGTGTGCCCAGATTCCTGCCAAATATCAATCAAATGCACCCTCGTTCTTAATAAGTTTAAGGTATATTTACTACTTTGTGACCACGACCTTCAGTTTGAAATTGCAAAACTCTGAAGAAGTTCAAGAGAGAAAACGTGTGTGTTGAAATACTAATAGTAGAAGAAGATGCGAATTTGGAGTTATAAAAGGCCTGTATATACAAGTTTATCAAATTACAGAGATTCTGTGTATAACAAAAAAACATGTATATCTATGGCCATATATGGCACAGACAAAAGACACCAAATAAATAAACGCCGTGTGTTTCATAAGTCCACTCACCCCAAATTTTAATTTATAAGTCAGGGTCCCCATTTTTCTCTGTTTGTGTATGAGGGACTGAGTTTAGGTCCCCAATTCTGTTTGCTTATGAGGAGATGGGTCCCCTAATTTTACACAGAAGTCCTCAGATTGGCACTTCCGGGTCCCCATTTTATAAATTCATGGAAATATCATTCAATTTCGAAGACTCACTCTATCTACTTAAACCAGGATAACTACGAAGTAAAATGAGTTAAACAATACCAATTATGTCCCCATTTTAAGATTTTATGACAGAGTCCCCAGATCAGAGTCCATACACGTATGTATGTGTGTGTGTGTGTGTGGGAGGGTGTGTGTGTGTGGGGGGGGGGGGTGAGGGTGTGTGGGTGTGGGTGTGTGTGGATGTGAGTGTGTGGGTGTGTGTGCGGGTGTGTGTTTAAAATGCTAGTATACGAAGGATGATAGCATAATTATAGTACAAATGTACATTTCCTATGTTTGTCATATTATCCATTGGATATTACCTTAAAGAAATGAGTCCACGAACCATCAAAAATGGCCTCATATTAAAAAAATTTTAAAAACGTGATTTTTCTTAATAAAAATTGTAAACATTTAGCTTTTCATAACTGTTTTTCTTTTATCGATATATATTATACCTTTTCAAAAGATCTTGCAGTATGACAGTGTTTTGATAGAAAAATGTAATAGGAACGTCATTTTTTGTAATGTAACGTCACTTCAACAGGCGATAGAAATGACCATGCGATTATAATGTAACGATATATGAACACGGGACTTATAATTGAATGGGAATAGACTTTTATCTTATCAACATCATAATCAATTAACGATTATATAAAGCAGATAAATGTGTTCAAATGATAAACAGGAACCAGTCAATTTTGACTGGATAGAAATGCAAAAAGATGTTTTCTATGGAAATTGATTTCCACTGAGGTATACGTATTAATAGATCTTTGAATAGTTAATATATGAGCCTTTAAAAAATCTAAATCTAGATACATTTTTTTATAGAGGAGAAGAACTAGTACACGTAATTTGTCATTTTTGACGGATTTGTAACAATATATTGAACGTCTCGTCGTTTTCGACAGCGGACACATAGAACATTTTTGATCATTTAGAAGAAAAACTGAAAAGGGGTTTTGTAGAATACGGAACACATGAACAATTAACGTTTTAGTCCTAAATACGAGTTTTTGAGGAGTTAAAATTGAATCACTTTTAAGGAAAATCACTTAAAACAAAGATGTTAAATCTGCTTAAAAATTAAAAATCTCAGCTATTGGCTTAATTGAATTCAAGAGAATTCCCTGCATTCCCCACCTGCACATGTAGGAATAAACAGAGTATACTAGTAATAGACATAACCTGATTTTTCGCTCGAAATATATCTTAACTGCAAGAAATAATCAAAGGTAGGTATCTATGCTTATATTCAGTGGTCAATTTAAATGTATATATATATATATATATATATATATATATATATATATATATATATATATATATATATATATATATATATATATATATATAAAGAGAGTTACATGTAACGTTTAGTAAAAAAAAAGTATATGATAATAGATCTGAGAGATTTAAATAGTAAATTATTAAACAATTATCAACTATTCCAAGTAATTTACATGACTATCATTCAAATTGAATTCGGTATTAATTATTGCAGTCATATCGTATTTATATAATTTCAGGAAACACATCCGCTCACCACAAAATATATCTAACAATTTTATTGCATTATACAATGTATTATACTAAGAAAAGAAGTTAGATGATGTTAATCGTTTAGGAAATTTAGATTTCTTTCAATTGAAAGGATAACGTTGTTTTAAGTGATAGGACGGAGATTAAATCAAAATTTTGTTGACTATACACTTTTAAATCTTTATAAGCAAATTCATACAAAATTTTGCTGAAACTACATTGCATTGGATAAAAAGGGTTTTGTTTTGTTTTGTTTTGTTTTTGTTTTGTTTTTTTTTTTTTAAGATCATGGGGCATGTTGTATGAAAACTTACATGCACTTTTAACGTAAAACATTGCTAGTCACAAGTAATTTCTTTAATTATACAGTGTATAATATTACTTTCCTATTTCTTATTTCTTGAAATGTTGTCTACGGGTTCAATCGACGCAGCTTTCATCCGTTATGCAAAAGGTCTAAACTCAGGCTCAGATCTAGAATTTTTCAAATAGGTCAGAAAGTTCTATTGCCAAACTTGGGTTTGAAAAAAGCTTCCTACATAAAAGACTCTTCAAATTGTGTGTCCTTTATCACTACATGTATAGGCTCTACCTCGCCTGTGTTGGGTAGGCAACATACAGGCACGCAGCAGGTTTTAATACGGAATATCTGTTGTAACTGGTGATGATATGAATGGAAATTCCCGCTATGATGATTAAATTCATAGTAACATGTACTTTCAGTGGTTGTCGAACCTTCCAAATTATGAAAAGTTTTAAGTTCGTTCCAGAAAAAAAAAGAATAATGGATGGCATATAATGATTATAAGTATAAAAATTTATTTGCTGTTAAATAATTTCTACTGAAATATTACTGAATTATCTCTCTTGAATTCATAGATTTGTAGTGTATTCGTTGTAAGTATTATTGCAGGGAAAGGGAAATTTATTGAAACACCAATCATTCAAATAAAACGATATCTCTTTAATAAGATCACGGATGGAAATTTATACAAAGCATTAATAACGAACAACAACACTAATAATAAAAATTGTCTAATTTTTTTCGGAATGACTTTTCTCTTCCTAAGAAAATAGAAAGTCATAAAAACAAATGAAATAAAAAAAAAAAAAACAAGAAAACAAAAACATCCAGCACTTAAGTATATATTTACAATTTAGAATGTATAATTTGAATGTTAAAAACCAGTTGATATGATATGATTCCGGACTTAATGAAAACTACGTCCGACTTTACCTGAGAACAGCAGAATACCGGACGTATTTCTTCTTCTTTTTTTTTTTCATTTCCTATTTAACAATCTTTTTTAAAGACCTAAAGAATAGAATAAAATTTGCTAAAATTAAAAGTGCTATAACTCATATGGTTTGTCAGAGTAGTTTAAAGGGTAACGTAAGAATAAAGTCTAAAATCTCTTTGAGACCAGGAAGAATATGTCCTAATTTGATGTGATAGATGAATTGGATGCCTCTGAATTTTTTCTCTTTTATAGGGGCCTGGACACAGTTTTATGCCGTTTTGTTTACTATTTTTATATTTTGAAGTTATTCAATTCATAACTTCTGATTCATGAATTGAACTTTAGTGAAAATTTTTAATTCAATGACCACGATATTCAAGGTCACACTTCAACACATAAAGGTAGGGAGATTCACGTTTGACCTAAAGAAAATAGTAAATGTCGATACATTTTTTTTTTCAGAGTGACCAGAACGCTATGGGAGTGGCTTTTGTTTGCAATTATTTTACTAAATTTTATTGTTTAAAAATACCCAAATATATCGATATCTATCAATTATCAGTTAAAATTATTATTTTTTTAAGACCCAAAAGATGTACATATTGTAGGAATCCACATGAAATAAGTATCGTGCAGACATGTATTTTCATCAAATGCAACCATTTCTTTGAAATGCAGAATAGAATATCAGTTTCTTTTATAGCCAAGTCACGAACAATTCTCTCTGAAATCCTCTGGGTGCAACAATCAGCCTAACTTCAAACTTAGAGAAGAAATTCTATGATTATGCAATGAATCTGATCAATATCAGATTCTTGCTTGTCAGACATATTGCGTAATCAGTCTTTATTTTGATAAGTATACATTCATCCTTATAGATATACATCTGTGAGAAAAGAAAATCAATATATATATATATTTTTTTATTTCGAATGAAATGGTTTCCTGTTTCATGCAGTTTTGCAAAAGGATCCCTGGATTGGAAACTTGTTTACTGAATCATATAAGGCTTTCCTTTGAAGTAAAATAAGCGAAAAGTATAAAGAGCAGAAATACCAATGAAAGATTTATCCTTACCTTTCCCGAAGTAATTCAATCTCCAAGAAGCACAAATTCAGTTTCAGAAATAAAAATATTCTTACGCAGAAATAAAAAATACTAGTAGTCTCTACATTATAAAACTGTATATCAAAAATAAACATTAAACTATATTGATTGCATATTCATTGATAATTAAGATAGATAGTAAAATATAAACTGCTGGGACTACGCATTGTCACATAAAAATGCAAAAATGACATACAAGTTGTTGCATTTGTTGGATATTTTTCATGGAAGCTGTTGTTACATTTGTTGGATGTTTTTTCTGGAAAGAGACCATTTTAGTCGAACACAAAAAAAATTTTGGTTTCAAATTATATAATCCCTATGAATCATATTTATCTCCTTCTGTGTTTTTAACGAATAGGTTTAGACTGTCTATACTTGTAATGAAATATATGGAGATAACGAACAGTATCAAGCTCAAAAGTCCATAAAACATTACAAAATAGGAGCAGAGTAAACACGGACCTCCAAAACATCAGAGGTGGGATCAGGTGCCATGGAGGAGTGAGCATCTCCTGCCGACTGATCACACCCGCCGTGTGCTCCTTGTCATGATCGGGAAATAACGGAAAAATCCGTCGACAATTCAGTGTGTAAATAATGGCCTAACAATTAGTATGAAAAACGTCAGTCAGCATTTGACTCAATGATAAATTGTATTTGCTGATAAGGTCATTGTATATACCATAGAACTTATGGCCTTAAATGAGACTGCTGATATTCTTGTTTCATCAACTTGTTTGTCAGTAATTCATTTCGTTTTAGAAATTGTACATACGTAGAGCATGCTCTTGCGTATTGAATCATCTGAGAGATATAAACCCCGTATGCAGGTGATGAATACATAAGTAAGGGGAGTTGATGATTGAAAAGTTAAAGTCATCATGTTTATCATAAAGCTTGGTTGTTAGATTACCATTAACGTCTTTTTCAAGCAAAATATCCAAATATGAAACGGATGTGTCAGACTCTGTGGTATCTTTAATCTCAAGCTCACTGGGATATATCGTATCGACATAAGCATGGAAATAACCATTGTTAATTGACAATACATCGTCGATATATCTAAATGTCAGTTGAAGGCCACAGCAAGTGTTTTATTCTTTTCATGTATAAGATTTTGGACAAATTAATAAATTTTGCAAATAAACTCCGAAACGAGTGCACCAGAGTTCTGATTAACTCCTCTATGAATACACTTATCTAGATACAAGATGATATCCGTAAACTATATTCAGATTTCACTCGCATAGTAAGTATCGTACATTAAATTAAAAGTCTACTTTCATTTTCTATAAACAGCCATGAAATAGCAAAATCGTGAGTACGGTGGAGGTTCCGGTTGGCGGGACTAAGTTACTGCCAATGTTTATAACGAAACTGACAACAAACAATTCGTTTATTTATTTCATAAAACGTTTTCCTGAACTATTCAATCAAAACTTGATTTAAATAAAAGAAATAAGTTGTGATAACCGATCAAAAAGGGAAATGTGCAAATTATTTTTGTCATTCACCTATTTTAATATTGAGGAAAACTACTAGAACATCATATAGCATCGAGCGCGGTGTTAAAAAGAAAAACGAGGCGATTATAACTGCATGAACATAAAAAGCTTTTGTGTGAATGGTCATTGAAATAATGGTAAATCATTGATAACACTATCAGTTGTGAATAATATATTCATATATCGAAAGACTATTTGTAGGTTTTCCTAATAAATTTATTGGTAAAATA
This sequence comes from Saccostrea echinata, assembly GCF_033153115.1. Lineage (NCBI taxonomy): Eukaryota > Metazoa > Mollusca > Bivalvia > Ostreida > Ostreidae > Saccostrea > Saccostrea echinata. Next base: position 3,316,488 of record NW_026889771.1, on the reverse strand, counting down.
AGTATATTCCTCACTGAGAGCATAGTGGCAACGAACCCGAAGTATACAATTTGTACTTCGCAATAAATTTGCTTACATGAAAAGAGAAAATTAATGAATAAGGTATTGTTCAAATACAATTAAAAGCTGTTAAACTTTTGTGTTTTAATCAATACATTTCATTTTTTTTTTCTGAATACAGTGTTTTGTGTCAAATACTCGGCCTATTCATAGGGCTTTAAAATGTAATGTTTACAAAAAAATTCAATTTATCATTAAAATGTGCATATTCGCTGCATTTATCCTTGACGGAAATGATATAAGAGCACCTGAAGAACAATATCCATAACATAGTATTGTGACGATCGGGCTCGGGATTCAATTATAGACGGGCTTTATCATTAGGGGTATGATGGAAGCCGAGGTTAATCCGGGTGTCGCTGGTGTATATATAAGAGCGCATCCGAGGTAGAATGGTCATTCTGTGTTTGGCTGTCGAAGGAGAAGGTTGCTAACAGGTACGGTGGTTAGAGTTAATAAAAAGAATTATAGTGTTAAATACAACTGCCCAGTGTTGTATTGTGTTTTCTAGCTTGTTACGGAAAATACAGTGGCATTTAACTGTATATACGAGCGGTGGATATATATCTAGTACCTGGCTGCAGCCTGTATAAGATCAAAAGGACACAGCCGTCTTGGGACACAGCCTACAGAACACATCCCAGAGACACGTCCCACGGACAGATACACAGGACAGAGCCCTGTCCTTAAGAAATTACCTGTTATTAGTTTTTATATTAAAGGGATAGATAACCCTAGATATATGTATATGTATATATTGACTCGTTCTTATATTAGCTTTTGTACATAATTCTTGTAATTTTGATCATTTTTATACATCCTCCCAGACTGGTCCAAATCATCGGACCCAAAACACGTTACAAAAATTGGCGGCAGCGTCGGGATTTGGATCGGTCGTTGTTTTAAGTTAATTTCATTGATAGCATTTTATTACATTCATAAGAATGACAGATTTACAAGCTGATGTTGATTTTTTGGAAAGGGAAATAATTCGTTTAAACAGAGAGATACATGACTCTGTCATGGGTAGGAATTCCCCTGGTACACGGACTCCAGGCGTCCTGAGACACAGACCAGGCATGAGTACCAGTACTCCGCATGAGAGACGGAGAGATAGTGTTAGTGGATATGTCAGTGATGATGTTTGTGCATGTACTGATGATGATGAAAGTTCTGTACCTAATGTTCGAGCTCCCATGCGTGCTCCCAAGCCAAGGAAGGATACAAACCCAGGACAAGCCCGATCCAGAAATTTTATAAAGCCAGCTACATATGATGGGTCAGGTTTGTGGAACGATTATCTGTCGCATTTCGAATCAGTCTGTCTTTTAAATGAGTGGACAGAGACTGAGAAGGGATTGTACTTGGCTGCATCCCTTAGAGGCCAAGCACAAGGAGTATTAGGAAATCAGCCTAGAGAGGGACGACAGAACTACGGTAAACTAGTCAAAGCCCTACAGGATAGGTTTGCGCCTTTAAACCAGACAGAGCTATACAGAGCACAGCTCAGAGACAGAAGACAAAAGGCATCTGAAAGTTTGCCGGAGATGGGTCAAGACATAAGAAGACTCATAAATTTAGCCTACCCAACTGCTCCTGATGACGTCCGGGAAATACTCGCGACAGAACAATTCTTAGATGGGTTGCACAACTCAGAAATGCGTCTCAAGATTAAGCAGGCGAGACCTATGAACTTAAATGATGCAATACAGAGAGCTGTTGAACTAGAAGCATACAACAGAGCAGAGAGCCGTCGCATAGATGCAGTCAGGGTGATGAGTGAGAATACAGAGAACTCGTCTAAGGCCTCGAAACTCGATCATTTCATAGAAACAGTTGAAAAGAACATGCGTTCCTTACAGCGTGATATGAGAGAATTGAAACAGTGGAAGTTTCAGTCACAAAGTCAGAGACGTATGCCTCGTCCAGCGACACACACAGATGATAAAATTCGAGCTAGGAAATGCTACAAGTGTGGATCTGATAAACATCTGAGAAGAGATTGCCCACAGCTTAAGAAAGAGCATGAACACAAGTTTAAGGACAACACTGATACTAAGAGGGAGGAGCAAAATAAACCTGAAGCAGGTTTAAAGAAAGATCATACTGTAAATGATGAGTACTCTAGGGCTGTAAACTCTATTAACGGGAAAGGGGTTTATGTTACTGCCCGTATCCATGGAATGGATGCATACTTGTTGATTGATACAGGTGCTACAGTATCTTTGCTTTCTACAATATGTTATGAGAATATTGCAAGGACAGGAAGTTATGCATTGACTGAGGTAACGAGAGACGTATTATCAGCTAGCGGAACTACACTAAAGGTGTTGGGGAAAGTTCCAGTAAATTTTAAGCTGGATGACGTTGAGCTGCAACATGAGATGATTATAGCTGACATAACTGTAGACGGAATACTAGGTCTAGATTTCTTGGTAAAGCATGAGGCAATAATTAACATGCGTAGGCATCAGATATCAATCTCAGGCATAGAGCACCCTATTCAGCTGGAAGGGTCGGCGAGTTCATATAAGGTAGCCATTGTACATAGGATCACTGTACCAGCTAGATCAGAAGTCATGGTAGAGGGACAAATATGTGCAAGTTCGGATGGAACACTTCCGACTAAAGTTGGTTTGATAGAGCCAGCTGAGAAACTTCTTAAGTCAGACTTTTGCTTGCTGGCTAAAGCACTTGTCCGGAGACAGGAAATGGTCCCCATCCGTATCATGAATATTTCAGATGATAGTAGAACCATGTACCCTGGAACTGTTGTAGGAAAATTAACCTCAGTTGATGAGGTTGTGTCATTGATACCGGGGAGAAACTGTCATCTTGATGAGAACAGTAATATTCCATTACATTTGCGAGAGCTTTATAGAAGCAATACTGGTCATTTAGATAAGGAAGATAGACAAAAAGCCAAACATCTTTTACTGAAGTATGCATCACTGTTTTCCAAGACTGATGAGGACGTAGGACGAACTGCCAAAGTCAGACACAAGATAGAAACAGGTAACAATGCACCTATTAAACAGGCACCAAAGCGTCTCCCATTCCACATGCAAGAAGAGGTTCAAGAACATGTTTCTGACATGCTACGTAGAGGTATTATTGAACCATCACAAAGCCCTTGGTCTTCTGCAATTGTACTAGTAAAGAAGAAAGACGGATCTACAAGATTCTGTGTAGACTACAGGCGCTTAAATAGTGTTACAACAAAGGACGCTTACCCACTACCTCGTATTGACGAGTCTCTAAACCAGCTGCGTGGTGCCAAGTGGTTTAGTACTTTGGACTTAAATGCTGGTTACTGGCAAGTTGAGCTAGAGCCACAGGATAAGGCTAAGACAGCATTTGTTACTCGCCAAGGTCTGTACGAGTTTAATGTCATGCCATTCGGGCTTTGTAATGCCCCAGCTACGTTTGAACGCTTGATGGAGTCGGTACTAGCTGGCTTGCAATGGCAGATCTGTCTTATATACTTAGATGATGTCATCGTTTACGGAAAGACATTTGACGAAATGCTAAAGAATCTAGAATTGGTCTTTGAAAAGCTTCTAGCAGCTGGACTGAAGCTGAAGGCTAGGAAGTGTACTTTGTTTGCCCAAAAGGTTAAGTACTTGGGACATATAATCTCTGAACAGGGGATCCAGACAGATCCGGAAAAGATTGAGATTGTAAAGCAGTGGCCTGTACCAGTGAACAAGACCCAAGTCCGATCTTTTATTGGTCTTTCTAGCTACTATAGAAAGTTTATAGCCAATTATGCTCAAATTGCCCAACCGTTACATAAACTCACAGAGGCATGTGTTCCATTTAAATGGACTGATGAGTGCCAAACTGCGTTTGATCTCCTTAAAAGTCGGTTGACTTCTGCCCCCATTCTTACGCACCCAGACTTTACTAAGCCTTTTATACTAGACACGGACGCAAGTCAGTATGCCATGGGCGCTGCTCTGTCACAGATTCAAAATGGTCAAGAGAGGGTTGTGGCATACGCAAGTAAAGTACTCAGTAAGTCAGAAAGGAAATATTGCGTTACTCGGAAAGAGCTTCTGGCTGTTGTTACCTTCATTAAGCATTTTCGACCATTCTTGTATGGACATAAGTTCTTAGTAAGGACTGATCACAGCTCGCTCAAGTGGTTGCTTAGATTTAAAGATCCAGAGGGACAGTTGGCTCGTTGGCTCGAGGTCATATCAACTTATGACATGGAGATAGAGCATCGGGCTGGTAAACTGCATGGAAATGCAGATGGACTCAGTAGAGCACTTTGTAGCCAGTGTGGATACTTTGATGACTGGGACAAGACGGATATGTCTGCAGATCATGCAAGAGTGGTAGAGGACGAAGCTCAAGCAAATAATGAATCATCTGACTGGATTACTTTGCAAGATGTTTGCAAGGATATAAGACTTGTAAAGTCTTGGTTACAAAACGAGAAGCGTCCAGAGTTTAGTGATATATCCTCGGAAAGCTATTTTGTGAAGTCACTTTGGGCTCAGTGGAGTAGACTCACAGTAAAAGATAATCTGCTTTGTCGGATGTGGGAGATTGAAGACAGTAATATGACCACATATCAGATAGTGGTTCCCCTATCCCACAGAAGACTTATTTTAGAGCAGATGCATGATGCAAAGACTTCAGCTCACTTAGGGGTCACGAAGACACTCAATAGAATAAGGCAAAATTATTATTGGCCAGGTCTACAGAGTGATGTGAGAAGCTACGTGTCAGGTTGCGACATATGTTCCAGAAGAAAAGCTCCTCAGAAAACGAAAAGAGCCCCTATGCAACCTTTACAGGTTGGATTTCCATTTGAAAGGATAGCTACAGATATCCTAGGTGAGTTTCCCGAGACAGAAAACGGAAACAGATACATCTTAGTCATCTCGGATTACTTCACCAAATGGACCGAGGCCTTTCCTATGCAGAATATGGAAGCAAAAACAGTTGCTAAGATTATCACCAACGAAGTAATCTGTAGATTTGGATGCCCAAATATCATACATTCCGATCAGGGAAGACAGTATGAGAGTCTCCTTTTTACCGAGGTATGTGGCCTTCTCCAGATCCGGAAGACAAGAACCACACCATACCATCCGCAATCTGATGGTATGGTGGAACGTTTCAACAAAACGCTAGCCATAATGCTAAGTGCCTATGTGGATGAAAACCACCGGGACTGGGATGAAAGCATTCCCTATGTGATGATGGCATATAGATCATCTCAGCATGAATCCACGGGCTACAGCCCTAACATGCTCATGCTAGGTAGAGAGGTGACGACACCTCTAGATATTATGTATGAGATGCCTGCATCTTGGAAAGAGATTCCTAGAAATGAATGGGTATGGATCATGAAAGACCGGATGGAGAGAGCACATACTTTGGTCAGACGTTATGCAGAAGGTGCAATGTTTAGACAGAAACATTACTATGACATGAAAATGTCATATGAAAAGTTCAAAGAAGGGGATTTAGTTTATGTATACTTCCCTCAACGAAAAGCTGGATGCTCGCCAAAACTCACATCTTACTGGCGAGGACCGTTCAAGATATTGGCTAAAATATCAGAAGTTCTGTATAAAGCTGACTGTGGTCGCAACGGAAAAGAGCAAATTGTACATTGTGATCGCCTCAAAGCGTGCAAAACGCAGGTCTTGAGAGGTGAGGACGACGAACGGATTCGTCCTGAGCCTGATACAGAAGTCAGTACAGAACTGCCACCAGATGGTCAGTTTGAGACCGAGATTATCGATGACAGTCAGTCAAAAATAGAGATCACGGATGAGTTGGCTGAAAATATTAAGCCAAAACGAGATAGACGTGCTCCAGCATGGATGAAGGACTATGTCCCAGAATAATTTGCTAAATAAAGCAGTGAAAATAAATCATATGTATATAACTGTTTGATTTACTGATAGGCACCAAACCCTATGCTTTATATAGTAGTTGTTTCTATATAGTAGTAGTTTAATGTTAGAGTCTTATATATTTGTTGGAAAAGCTATACATGTATATACCTTGTTCTAAAATAGAATATTTAATTTTACAGAAGAAAGATGGTAAACACCAAGCTAACACCTAGAAAGGCAAAGGAGATATGCCCAGTATGTTTTTTAGAATTGGACAGTAAAGAAGCTTGGACAGAGCACGTGGTTAGTTGTGCAAGCAGCATGTTAGTATGTAAAGCATGCCAGGTATCCTTTAAGAAAAAGGAGTACTTGCAGAAGCATATGCGGACAAAACATCCCGATGCTCCCTCCCAATCATCAAAGGAAGTAGCAGAAAGCGAGGATAGTGACTGGGATGTGGATCCCGAAGTACAGATTGGGGAGGATAGGATCGAAACCGTAGAGAAGGAAACGGGGGCTGGACCATCTTCTGTTCATAGTGAGGAGTTAATCACAGGTCGCATTGTCCGCAAGAGAACAGCTCCAAGTCCAGTCCAAACTTCCAGAAAAGTTACCCATCAAGAGAAGGAATTGGTACAGAGGAAGTGTGTAGAAGTAGGTGTCCAGACACTTTCTACCATGCCTGACCCAGTAATAAGGCAGATCGAACTTGTAGATCAGAGTACTCAGACAGAGGGATATCATCGACGGGTGAAAGAGGTGACTGTAACTAAGTACAATGAGAACGGACAGAGAATCAAGCGTATTAGAGAAAGTGAAGAACTTTTTGATATGTAAATGGTGAATAGTCATCAGAGAACATTTGTAGACATTCTGTATAATTTCATGTTTGCTAGATAATGATACATAATCACCAGGAAGGTGATAAATACTCATCACTCATCATACATCTCATGTTTGATCATTCATCTGTTATATGAAAAAAAAAAAAAAGAGAGAAAAAAAAATGTTTATGTTATTATTTTGTCATGTGGGGACACATGAAACATTGAGGCGTGGGTAATGTGACGATCGGGCTCGGGATTCAATTATAGACGGGCTTTATCATTAGGGGTATGATGGAAGCCGAGGTTAATCCGGGTGTCGCTGGTGTATATATAAGAGCGCATCCGAGGTAGAATGGTCATTCTGTGTTTGGCTGTCGAAGGAGAAGGTTGCTAACAGGTACGGTGGTTAGAGTTAATAAAAAGAATTATAGTGTTAAATACAACTGCCCAGTGTTGTATTGTGTTTTCTAGCTTGTTACGGAAAATACAGTGGCATTTAACTGTATATACGAGCGGTGGATATATATCTAGTACCTGGCTGCAGCCTGTATAAGATCAAAAGGACACAGCCGTCTTGGGACACAGCCTACAGAACACATCCCAGAGACACGTCCCACGGACAGATACACAGGACAGAGCCCTGTCCTTAAGAAATTACCTGTTATTAGTTTTTATATTAAAGGGATAGATAACCCTAGATATATGTATATGTATATATTGACTCGTTCTTATATTAGCTTTTGTACATAATTCTTGTAATTTTGATCATTTTTATACATCCTCCCAGACTGGTCCAAATCATCGGACCCAAAACACGTTACAGTATAACAGGTTTCACAATAAACGTCAATTAACGAAATTGTTATTTTTTTCAAGTTTTTTACGGGGGGGGGGGGGGGGGGGTTGGGGGGGGGTTACATCTGCTCAAAAGCTAAATGCGGGATTTTGAAGTATTTCTTCCTGCTATAAGCATGTAGACTGTCTATAGAAACTACAATATATATTATTGAAATTTTCCTGTCGGTAGTGGTATAAATTCAATTCCCCGCGCTTGTGCGGGATTTCATCTAGTAATAGAGAAAACAGAGAAAGAAAGAACAGGTCATTAAAAAGGGAACGATTTAAGTCCTTTAACAAATTTCTGGACAATGTGAATGGCGTAAAGAACCGATAAAGTAGCCCCATTAGTTTCTATTTTCCGTAGTTTGAAAAACCGGTCGTTTATTAAAAACATATCATTAGAGATCCACAAAACAACCCCAAAAACCCTTTATTAGTTTCATTTTAGTTTATTAATTACATATAAGTCAATACTTCTCTGTTGTACGAATTGATGAAAATTTTCAATTTCATTAATTCGTACAAAAGGCCAAAGGAAATATTCCCATGTATCTCAGCTGATAATGATACATAACTTTTTCTTGATTGCTGATTGGTTTCAACAGTGCTTTAGTATATGCGCTTCAATATATTTTTTACTGGCTCTTCGCTATCTTTCGAATGAAATAATTTTCGATGAAATATATGGAGATAACGAACAGTATTCAAAAGTCCATTCAACATTACAATATAGGTGCAAAGCAAACAAGGACCTCCAAAACATCAGAGGTGGGATCAGGTGCCATGGAGGAGTGAGCATCTCCTGCCGACCGGTCACACCCGCCGTGTGCTCCTTGTCATGATCGGGAAATAACGGAAAAATCCGTCGACAATTCAGTGTGTAAATAATGGCCTAACAATAAGTATGAAAAACGTCAGTCAGACTCAATGATAAATTGTATTTGCTGACAAGGTCATTGTATCGACCATAGAACTTACGAAATGATGACTTTAAAAGAGACTGCTGATATTCTTGTTTCATCAATTTGTTTGTCAATAATTTACCTCGTTTTAGAAATTGTACATACGTAGAGCATACTCTTGCGTATCGAATCAACTGAGAGATATAAACCCATATGCAGGTGATGAAGGTATATTGCTGCATAAGTAAGGGAAGTTGACGATTGAAAAACTAAAGTTATCACGTTTATCATAAAGCTTGGTTGTTAGATTACCATTAACGTCTTTCTCAAGTGAAATATCCAAATATGAAACGGACGATTATCTCAAGCTCACCTGGATATATCGTATCGACATAAGCATGGAAATAACCATTATTGTTAATTGACAATACGTCGTCGATATATCTAAATGTCGAGTTGAAGGCCACAGCAAGTGTTTTCTTCTTTTATCATATACTTAGTAGTAAATACACCGATTCTGCACTGTGCGATACGGATGACGTCACAATACCCCATATCATGGACCGGTCCGAAAATCCATATCACGTATCTGACCGGCGGGTAAAAATCCATATCAAACCGGAAGTAACGTTTGTTTAAAGTTTAAAAGTCAATTAACATGATTTTATTTAAATATACTTGTAAAAGAATTCTCTACTAACATCTGTGGACTTAATTTGTTTCAAAGACCTAAAATTTGCTTTATTTAGATTTTAAAGAAAAAAGTTCATAAACATGCACGAAATATTCTTCAATGATTTTATGTGAACTCACATATTAAGTATTTTAAATATATGATAAATAGAATACTACATACTGAAATCCATATCATATGTCATAACAGCCCTCGGGCCCCATTTCAGCCATCGGGCTGATATGACAGATGATATGGATTTTAGTATGTAATATTCTCTATTTCATGTATAAGATTTTGGACAAATTCTGCTTCATTTGAATACAAAAAAGGTCTGCTAATAACGGGGAGCAATTCGTACCCGTGGGAATTCCAATAGACTGTTGGAAGACCTGGTCTCCAAAAACCACATAGATATTGTCAATCAGAAACTCAAGCATCTTCTTAATGTCAACTTCAGAGTACTTGTGTGTACAATCAGAATGTTTTTTAACAAAATAATTTTGCAAATGACCAATGACAAGGTTAGTAAATTTACGAGTCCCATTTTTATTGAAAAAGCAGCTGTCAATGATATCAAAAATCTTGGACTTTAATTTATCATGGGGAATGGTTGTGTATAAAGTTGAAGAAAAGTCGTAAGTTTTTAAGCTGTTGATTTTGGTAAAATCTTGTGATTTCAAATTTTCCAAAAGTTCCTTGCTGACGTTAAAAGAGATTGTTGAAATACTTGTAACATCAATTTATCTGTCAGGAGCCTGGCTCAGTTTAAAAATTGATCGTACTCAGACCAAGCTCTGGAGTATCGAATAAGGTGGGAGACATAAACACTATATGCAGTTAAAGCTGAATATTACTACATAAATAAGGAAAATTGACAATGAAAAAGCTGGTCATTTGGTTTTGTCATAAAATTTAGATGTTAGTTGGCCCTTATCGTCCATAGTCAGTAAAACATCCAAATATGAAAAAGTTGTGGCAGATTCTGAGATGTAATTAATTTCGAGTTCACTGGGATATATCGGGTTGACATATGAATGGAAGTAAATATTGTTAATTGATAAAACGTCGTCGATATATCCGAATGTTGAATTGAAAGCCACAGCAAATGTTCTATTCTTTTCATGGAAAAGTTTTTGAATAATTTCTGCTTCATAGGAATATAAAAACAGATCAGCTAAAAGGGAGCACAATTAGTGCTCATCAAAATTCAAACAGTTTCAAACCTGGTTTCCAAAAATTACATAAATGTTGTCAATGAGGAATCCCAGCTTCCCTTTAATATCAACTTCAGACTACTTGTTGTAGAATCAGAGTGATTTTTAACAAGTAAGTTTGTTGATGACCAATCAAAAGATACGAAAATTTCCGAGTTCTGTTTTTATTGAAGAAGCACTTATCTCTGCTATCTAAAGGCCTATTTTGATTTATGGTGAGGAATGGTAGAATAAAGTGTAGAAAAGTCGTACACTTTGATATCATTGATTATTGAAAAATTTGGTGATTTTAAATTTTTCTAAAAGTTCTTTGGGGTTTTTGAGAAGCCACATCTGATTTCATCACTTCTGGAAAATGCTTTAGCACTTTCTCCTTTACACCATTTAATATTTTTGTGAGAAGTAAAGAAATAGGCTTGGTAGAGCATTTGTTAGACCCGGCAATATATCTTTGTTGGAAAGGATTTTCTGAAGTTAAGAATCCAATATAGGTAGGGTAGATCGAATTCACACTAGTTGACTGTAATGTTAGAAGTATTAAACACTGAAATGTGATTTTAAAGAATTTCATCTTTGGAAAGTGAACTGTGGGCATAAGTTGGATTTCCAGACGCAGAATTAAAACCAAGTTCTTCTAAAATACAGTTATAATTAAATCATGAGCCTTACAGACAGAGAGGATATTCTTACAAGCCTTGTTTGCTGGAACATAACATACTGTTCATGTAGCCTTTTAAATTTTTTTTTCACCTCCGATTTAGTGAAAACAGAAGGATATATAGATGGTAAATCTATTTCTAAATAACAAAACTGGTTTCTTTTATTCACTTATTAGACAGTTTGATGCAAGTTTTAAAGGCTTTATAAATTTGAGGTTCATCAATTTCATGTTCAGTCACTTTCACAATTACGACATATAGATATGTCCTCCTCTTATGTTCAGAGCATTTCTTAAAACTCAATCAGATCATAATGTCCAAATTGTTCTAGGTGATTTTCTGCATATACGGGGTGAGAATGTTATGAAACCAAATTTCAGTGTAATGGTTAAATCGTTTTAGAAATATTAGTGAGGAAATGGTTCCCGTCAGCCAAAATGAAAAAAGAAAATCATAATTCTTTGAATCAAAAAAGATCTAGAAGATTTGAAATAAACTGGCTGTCTAAAAATATAGAAGCTAAGTACAGATTGTTCTTTAAGTTCAGCCCTTTCCGTAAAGTACGGGAACCTTTGGATGAAGTGAAATTCACAGAAAGCATGCCTTTCAAATTCTGCTGTGCAGTAGCAAAAAATCATGACCAAGGAAATTAAATGCAATAGGAATTCCTTGAAATTAATATAGATGTGAATTGTGAATCTAAAAGTAAAAATGTATTAGGAATTCCATGAAATAGATTTTGTCGGTGATGTTTTACCTGTGACATTCATTACTGTTAAATTAAAAACCTGCTTTTCTTTGAAATATGTATTATTTTACTTTAATTCTTGGATTACCTGGCACTATTCAATAAGTTGAAAATAACTGTCCAATAAGTTTAATAATGGACAGAGTTCCTAACTTATTGGACCCATACAGGTATCTTATTGGATTGTTTTTAGATTTACAGGAACTTTGTACTACATGTATATAACAGCCGAAAATAAGAAAGGATTACATAACAAACATGTTTTTATTAATGAAAATACGAATATATATATTGCTCTCATTATAGGGTTAAAATCATGTTGGTCAATATTTCGTATTCGCCTTCTTTTTTATTTGTAAGTCTTTATTGCTCCTCCGGGGGCCCAAATTGGACGAATGAATTTGTATCCAGTATCTTGTATTGGTTTATTATATCAAAAGATAATTTTAACAGTGATTTTTTTTTTTTTTACAAAATTAAAAGTTTTGTACATTAGAGTAATGGATTTCCATAAAGGTTTTTGTGCTATTTGATGTATTTTTTTCTCTCTTTTTTCAAATTTTCTGCAGGCTTTATTCTATTGCTTCCTACAGACACTCTTTATTATACAGAGTACCGCTGATTAACTTAAGAATGACTGTGTTTGATATCCAGTTCCTTCCAAAGATTAAAACTCATTTTCTTATCTGTTGAAATATTTCCTTTTAAAAAAGTGACGTTAATACTAAAATCAAAATTCCACTTTGTATAAAATTTTTACAGACTAGTATACTATAAGAAATTCGGGGGCATATTTCACAAAGAATAAGAAACATATTAATAAGTTCATTAATATGATAATGCAATATAGTAGCCAATTTGTTGAAACGTTTCATAGTTCGGAAGCTTCTATGCATCCGATTCAGTCTTCATCAAACGCAGAATTAACTAAAAGATGTAAGCACTGTTGCAATTCATGAATCATGTGCACAGTAAACCTTAAATTAGGGGAAAGTGAAAAGATCTTACGTCCAAGGGTTTAGTAAGCACTAAAAAGAAGTGATTTTTTCAAGGCTGTTATACTTCTTTCAGTATCGTCTAGGATCATCTCGAAGATTATCCATTAGACAGGCTATATATATATCATTCTTTAATCTCAAATCTATCATCGATTAGTCAATTAACTTTGCATTGCTAAGGAAATGAAAATACCAAAGTATATGGCTGCCACTGTTGTAGGCCGTCCACTGCCAAAATACATTGCGTAAGATGACTCAAAATAGTCTGCACTTCCACATGGCTGTGTGAAATTTTTGCCTTGTGTAAAGTTGTAGATACTACGAGAGCTGTAGATTGATTGTGACCCGGCATGTAACATGTACCCTTTGAGGAAAAAAATTCAACTTTTACTCTAAAGTTATCATATATATATATATATATATATATATATATATATATATATATATATATATATATATATATATATATATATATATATATATATATATATATATATATATATATATATATATATATATATATATATATATATATGAATGATATTTACCTACAAGTACTGTTAATCAGCTATTATTCGCGTGCGAGAAATATCCGCGATTAAACGCGTTCCTCTTGAAATTACTCGGAAATAACTCTAACTGCGAACCATGACTTTTTACTTTGGGTTTTTTTTTTTCTGTTGTTTTTTTTTTTTTTTTTTTTTTTTTTTGGTGAAGAACGTCTTCTCAGTCACAAAAATTTATGGATTTCAAACTGACAAATCGCGAAAAAAATATGTCGCAAATATTAAATTAAAAAAAAATTATATCAACAAAGTATTTTTCCGTGCGTACTTATGGAATCCGGATAGAGCCACGCAGTTCACTATATTATACAATTATAGACTTCAGTGTAGGACAGTGTGATTATAAGGACCCATGTCAAGAAAAAAACCTTAATATGCCATAAGGCCATTGATGTTTGTAAGGGACTGATTTACCTGTGTGAGAGACATGGATTTTGTGAACAAAGAAACAAACACATGAAAAGAAGTGAATGATTCAGCAGTTATATGGACAGGAGAAAAATGTTTTTAAAACGCAGGGCCTACAGGAAGTTGTACATTGTGCCACTATAAGTGAACAAACTGCCGAATATTGGCCCACTGTCGAGCCAATTTGTTGGTTAAATGTTGGGCCGATGAGCAAGATTGGGCCAACGCATAAAAATGGCGTAGGGCCAACGTAATTGTAACCGTTGGACTTCCGTTGGCCCAACGTAACCACTCCATCTGGAAATACTGATATCAACAAAACAGAACATAATACCATATCAAGTTAGAAGGTAATTGCATTGTTAAAAACAAAATAAATAAATAATGTCTGTATGGTGAGTAGTGTTAGCCGTAGAATGTTCAAACTCGATCAGCACTACCTTCAGAGAGGAATATCTATAAATAATAGATATCAAAAAATAGCTAAATTGGTGAAGAATAATCAGATACTGCTATAATACACAAGGAAAAACATATCACATGTCCCCTAGGATAGGAAGAAGGCGTATGGATACCATAAAATCATTTGCTTCTAAAGTTAAGCTCATCTATTCATTTTGACCACATTTATTGTTTATTTATCTCCAATATTTACATATTGCAACCTAAATTCTAGCTCTGAACCAAACATTATTCTAGTGCAGAATATTTTGAACTAAAAAAAAATCACTTGGTGATTCCTTTCTTTAGCTCGATCGATAAGAGAACTGCTGCACAGGAATTTCATATTCCAACGTGTCGTTTCCACCAGTAATCAGACCGATCTCATTGCTTAGGGATTTGCTGCATTGCAACTAATGCCGGAATAAAATATTTCATTCGGAAAAATAAAATACCATGACAGCTGATTTAATCGGTGTGTTCGAACATTTTAGGTCATGTTGTGTTGTTAGGAATGATGTCTTTTACATATGGAGACTGTAATTCGCTGTAATTTAGCGATCGAATAGAGGTATTGATTAAAGTGCATCATATGCAAGTTATGTAATCGAAACACTTTGTTTTGCTTTCAATGAAGCTTTTGACGACTGCAACGTCAGGGAAACAACTGTTAAATTGACAAAAAAGGCTCAAAAAGAACTGTCTAAAAGCTTCTAAAGCGTTATCACTTTAGAGTAATTAATTCGTCTACCTCGCCACACACGTATGAGTTGAAGTTATCTCCCTTCTTTAAAAAATGGAAAAATTACTTTGAAAGGTGTTTTGGATTCTCTGAATATGGTAAAATTCAATCTTTTTTTTTTTTTTAAAAAGTTACTACAAGAAAATGATAAATGACTATCACTACAGCAATCGCAAACAACGTTTTAATTATCGGTAAGAATACAATTCAATAAAAAAAGATGAAAGAGAAAAAAAACCGTATTCAATAGGGTAATTTTATTCTCAAAGCTAGTTCATCTTAGGAATGTTTGCAGCTGGACCGTGTCGGAACGCAATCCGAAGTCAAATAGTAAAAAATAAAGGTTTTGTGTGATACTGAATGCTATTATTATTACAAGACCTGACTTTCTATTAACAGTTAATAACAACCTTAAAGATTACACATGAATTTTGACGGGGGAGGGGGGGGGGGGGGCTTGGACATGCAGAGTTTAGAAATGTTAATATGCAATCACTAAAGCCTAAGCTTACCATATTTGGAAAGTGGATGTATCATTATTAGATAAATGTCTTGTTTATCATTACCTTTGTACATGTATGTACAAATTATCTATATAAGGAAAGAGAGGGGGACTATGTCTTTCCAGGCCAGAACTTTAAAAAAATCTTGAACATAGCTTCAAGATTTTTAAAATGTGGGTGTGTCCTTCATAGGCGATTTTCATGAGCCGAATATTACCTCGACTTTTGAACTCTGTGTTACATGACTTATTTCATAGCAAAACACTCTATATTACTGGAGCAATTTTATCCTACGACTTACGTTATTTGGCACATAAATGTATGCATACTGTATCAATCAGCAATTGCTATGAGTATATTAAAGTGTTGAAAGAGGGGAAAATGTACCAAAGACGAGTTCTTTTTTCCATTTCAACCTCATCAGTTATTCTTTTGCCAGCTGTGGTCAGGGACTGTAGTTTTTGTTTCTCTCTTTATGTCACATTCTCTCGGGAGATTAATTTTTCGTATTATCAAAATCAACAAAAGCATGTGTCTAGCGGCATCATGTAGTCGGCCTTTCCTTTGATTTTCCACATTAATAAGGTGAGAAATTCATTATAGTTTACTAAAACACCAGTTCAAGTTTTCATTTGATTTACGATATACTGTTAGTATTTCATCCTACTATGTCTTGGTAATAGTGCGTATTCCAGCTGCTAACAAAGATAGAATAAGGACGATCCAATATATAGTTCTGTCAGTTTTCCAGTTTCTCGTCCGTATCTTTTTTTTTATTAGCCATGTTTATTGGACCAATATCATCAGCCCAATACATTCCTATCCACATGTTACAATGATCTAACAGCTGCCAATGTTTCTAATGTGAAGGGAAACGCAAGGATCTCGATAAATTTTTAATGATGCGATGGGCAATAAACGCCGAACATCGAGTTGTCATGGAATATTATCCGAACACTGTTGAGACACACATGTTCGGAATTTACTAATTAATGTAAGTTGCATTATAAGGAATTTACGATTCTAACAATAGTAATGTTGTGTGTAAATTCATTACAAAGTTCATGAGACAATCATGAGAAATGTGAATAAAAACACAAGCGCACTTGTTTACGAGGTAATATTGATCTTTTTGGAGAATGTTTTCAATAATGCTCCATAGAGCGCATGCAAACACACTAATTTAACCAGGAATTATCAATATGAATGTACTAAGTATCATCAAATAAACATATACTCATTTAGCTTAATTTCTACATGCGATAACTTAATTTTGATATACAATACTTGTTCTTTCTTAAACAAATAATGTTGTAAGATCCAAGATTAATAAATTGATTTTCTCGTAGGTTAGAAATGATACGTTATACTTCAGCTATTCGTAATAGAAAATTTATAGAATACACCAAAAAAGAATTAGAAAAAGTGCAAAAATCTTGTCGGAAATGTGATAGACAATTTCCCACAGGATATTGAAACAATATTTGTCTCTCACCTTTCCGAAACTTTCAAAAACCAATTACTATAAGTATATTGAAGTGTTGAAATAGGCAAAAATATTCCAAAGACGAGTTCTTTTTCCATTTCAATCTCATCAGTTATTCTTTTGTCAGCTGTGCTCAGGGACTGTAGTTTTAGTTTCTTTTATGTCACCTTCTCTAGAGACATTGTTTGCATTATATCCTCGCTTGTGACCCTTACCATCACTTACATTCGGAGACTGTTTTAAGGGGATTCAATAACACTTCTAATCACAGAAAGAAATGTGATGGATCGGGAAATTTAAAATTTTCACAACTTGACACGAATCTGTGACACCAAGTAATAACATTACAAAGCAACAACTCAAATTTGATTTCAAAATTATCACTTTAAAGTCTAATGAAACATCTTACAACCTTTGATTTCTACAGAGCTCAAGATTTGAATTACAGATTTTACAATTCGCAGAGGGACATTCGGTGTAGCGCTTTTAGTCTAATTGCGTGACTTATCCTGAAGTTGACTTCTTTTGAAGAAAGGTTCGGGAGCGACAGACCCGCCATAAGACTGCCTGCTAATCAAATACAACTGCAGATGATGTTTTACTCTCTTGAAAATCAATAGCGCGGCATTGGCACTGTATCTGTTCCACAGGAGCTACCTTCTTCTCGTGCAATGGGACAAATCTATAGAATCAACCACCTCCAAGGTAAACACATGTCTTCCTTTATTGTTTATCTCTCATTTCAGTTTTTTTTCTATTGTTCAATCTGCTTCATAACACTTCTGAATTAAATGGATATTTTTCTTGGAAAGCATATAAAATTAGATTTGTGAACATGGGCCTGATTTCACTGCAATATTGATATTATAATTATTCTATTATTAATGACTTAGGATTATTGAACTTCTATGAGCTGTTTTGCTGAATGTCGTAGAGGCATGTCTTGGATTTCACTGTTCGTATATATTTCATTGCTGAAGAGAATGGAAGCATGTCATCAATGAGGATAAAGTCGACATTTGATCTTTAAAGGATATCACACCTCTTAGAGAATGGAGGCCTAACTGGACCATAGTGACTCCGTAGATCGCTAGAGTTGTGTATTGAACTGTAAACAGGATATATAGTCAATAAATATATATATACTCCGTATGAAAGATGAGAATAATGAAACTCACGGAATATTCTACTCACAACGGACGGCAGATTCCACTGTGTTGAAGAGGCGCCATTTCCACTGGGAGAATCTCCAAAAACAACGGTCTGGCACGTGATACAGATCGCACTAATAAAAGAATGGGCCTCTTTTTCGCCAAATAGAGTAGAAATGGCATCACGTCACAATATGGTCGTCTGCTGTTGGAGTCGTGTCCGTAGCTGCGGATCAAAGTTATTCCCGGCTTATATTCTTTAAGGACACTTGGACCAGACTTACATTTTTTCAATCCACCGTGTCATTTAATTAATGTGGGACATCGGCTATGCAGGATGAGACAACTCAGGCCAATATTTTGAACGAACTTGGTGCCACCCCGATCCGGAAAAATGGACATATTTCGGGGGACAATGAACGGATTATTCTCAATGTGGGGGGTGTCCGGCATGAGACCCACGTGTCTACTCTACGGACTGTCGCCAACACACGGCTAGCCAGACTGGCTGAGAGACATTTAATGTTAGATCATAAACGTGAGGAGTACTTCTTTGACAGACATCCCTCCGTCTTTAACTCTGTGATAGATTTCTATAGAACGGGTAAGTTGATATTTTCCTATCTTTGTCAAATTTGGTTTTAGGTTCGACAAAGAAATGGTCGATGCCTCTGTTTTTCTTTCTATTTTTTTTTTTCATATGATTGTTAGCGATTAATAAGTTTGCTCTCTCTCTTCGATATGAATTTGTTTATAGTTTACACTTATGTACTGCATGGTGTTTATTCGTTAATGTGAATGAAAAATAAATCCTGCAACTACTTTATGGAACATTTCGGAAATACAGTAGGAGAGGTGTGGTTGCTGCAAAATGTGCTACTACCTTAATTCTTGACGATCTATTCGGATAGTATTGCGTGTTGATTGGCGGTAAGTTATATGCACATAGGGGACGCTAATACTGTTATACCATGGTAACGTGGGGGCTCATGCTTCCTCGGGACCCTTGTTTTATCAATATGAATGTCATTTGATAACAGTGCAGTTCAAAGGCCTATCATAAAAATGGCTTGATATGAACATTATGTCTTCGTGTAGATAAAATATTAAAAAGTAATGTTTTGCGCAAAACTTCTTAGCTTGCGTTCTACTTACAAAATTGAAATTGCATTAACGAAACAATAAATTTTGATTAAATTCCTCTATCATTATCCGTCACGGTATTTTTTTTTTCGTATAGCTTGTGTCAAGAGCATTAATTTATAAAATGTATTTCATCTAAGGATGTAGTATACCAAATAAATACCTATTTATCTACAGGTAATCAGAACTTTTGCATAAAATCTTTCTAATTATGTTAATGGACATTTTTGGAAATTAAAAAAAATACTCGCGTTTATTATGGAGGAGCTAGAGTACATGTAGAACAACGTTTTGCTATTTGTAAACATTTAGGAGATCTATGAAATAAGACTAATTCATGGTTTAATAGGCACCTAGATTTGCTTACATCTAAACTAAACTCTAAGCTGGTAAACAGAAGGATATATATTGGTTTTGGCATGGTAAATATATGATTTTCTCGGTAGTACTATTATGTAGATCGTGTCTGGGTCAAAACTCGCGAACCTCTGACTGGAATCAATTCAACCCTAAATACTATGATAAATCTAATAAGTTGTTGCTTATGTCACACGTTTGCTCTGATTTTGAATTGACGTCATATCTTTAAGGTCAGAATATCTTGACTGTAGATTCATATTTTAGAGTGTTGTTGCAGGTAAACTCTAAAAAGGGGTTTCAGGATATTCAATCAAGGTCAATCATCAAAAGTCAAGGTCAATAATAAGCAATGAAATCATTGAAATGGAGCGGGTCATCAATTGGACTCTAGATTAGAATGCATGCAGCCTTTTGTTGTAGCTGATGATCTGAAGGTCCGTTGTCTCAATGACATATCTCAAAAGTCAAGGTTAAGTACTTAGCAATGAGACATTGAATTCGTTCCTGGGCTATAGATTTGGATCATGGATTCGAATACATTCAAATGTCAGTATGTTGTCTCGGATGACTTGAAGATGTGTCATGATCTTGACTCAAGGTCACAGGTCAGTGAGGTATTGAATTATGAATAGTGGGTTAAAATGCATTCAGTGTTTTATATGTTGTTATTACATTGTATTTGTTTATATACTGAGTTGAGGGCACTTTACAAATAGAAATTTCAAACGTTGTATAAGATGACAGGAATAAAAATGAGAAGGGGGGGGGGGGCATTCGTTTTGTCCAAAATATAGTAATATTTGTTTTTAAAATGATTAAATTATATATAGTAAATGTAATACAGTGATAACGAGGATGGGGCTACAGACATTTGTTTTGTGCAAAAATACGTTGAAATTTGGTTAAGGACAGAAGGTCAAGGTCAAATAGTAAAAAGTCAACAACAAAAAAGGAAAAAAAACTAGTGAAAGAAAGGAAAAGATAACAAATTATTTAAAACAAGTTACAATGTACCTTACCGTAATTTTGTCATCTTTTCGAAAGCAGATATGCAAATAAAAAAAAGATAAATTAGAGGATATTCAATATTTTACCGTTGATATGGGGTTTATTCGCGGGTGGTACGGGATTTTTATATATATTTATATATTTTCACTAGTGCGAACACACGAGTGAAATTGTTTTCATAAAATCCTGTTTTATGAGTGAAATAAATTCCATATCAAACTATAAATCATTAAATTTTCTGATAGTACATTTTCTTTGATTTTCCTTTTGCTTTGTCTCTTTTTGTAACACAGTATTTTATGCTGTGGCGTCTTAGTCGAGTTTGTAAGACGTTTACAAGGGATTGTGAGGCCACTCATGAATCGTTTGGGGTTCCAATCAAACTGTTGTATTTTCTAAAGAATAAAGCATTTCATGCCTTCAACCCCTTTAATCAGCAATCCAGTTCCCAGTGCGAATAGGTCAAAATAATTATCGCAGTTTCATAATGCTTACCAAAATGAACGCCCAAAATAAACTTATAAATACTTAAAATTTATACATAATTTACAATAAACCATTTTCTACAAAATGAAAAGAAAGATTGTGTGATGCGTGTTTATTTCTTATAGACATTTACATGTATATATGACACCTCAGAGTAAACTGGCGAATACAGAAGTGGAACTATATATATATATATACTATATATAAAATCCATGCAAAATCTTTGTGCGATTTGTGCATGATATCCTAGGTAGATTGAACTTATTAAACCAATTGCTAAGTGTCTGGCTAAAAGTCGTACCAGACGACTAGAAATGAAGGAATCCTAAATTTATAAAACGGTTCTCACTATTTGTTTTTTGAAATGATCGATTCAAAATCAAGTTTGACTTTTTGCGCTTGTTTCGAACACTTGTTTTGTGCCGAGAATCCGCTTAAGTCATCAATGATTGATGAGGTGCGCCTTTTGTAATGGTGCAAGCATTAACAGACCCAGTCAGATTATACTTGTTAATGATTTTTTTTTTCATTCTTAAAATTAAAACACTGGGTAATATGACAATTTTCTTCTACAGGGAAAACTGTTTTTAGAGTAAATCTTTCATAGAATTATAATAATTTTTTTCTATGTGATATATACGAAAGATATGATACATGAAAACATTTATTGTGACACTTTCGTGTTATTTTATCAATACTTTATCCATGTTGAAAGCGTTAGCAATCATAATATGAAAATGTTTATTTCAAAAAAACATAACTGGTTTATCAAACAGAATTTACAGGACATTGTTAACGTTTTCTGAAATCTAAGAGGTCATCCACAAAAATATTTAAGTCATTTATTATCAGACATCGGATTTCTGACCTTAAGCGATCTAAGAAGACAGTACCAACAATAAATAATGTGGGTACATGTATACACGCCCATGCCTTCAAATGCGAATGTTTTTAATTCAAAACACGTGAATGATCATACACAAGCCCGTAGGAAGCAAATTCAGTTGGGGGGGGGGGGAGCACAGCCATACATTTTCATTTGACAGTTGAGGGGGCACTACCAAAAATTTCCTGACAAGAAAAAAAAAGGTCATCACACATTATTGAGGGGGCACAAGCATCTACTATCCATGTTTACTATAGTAATCTAAATATCGGCAAAATTATTGGGGGGCACGGCCCCCCGTGCCCCCCCCCCGGTTCCTACGGCCATGATACATATATAAACATGTAAACTACGAGTGCAGAATTTGTCAGAAAAGAAAGTTCTATACACTGCAAATTAACGAACTAATGTGATAACATAACTACTGATTGAGAAGTTTGTATTAGTGTTAATTCTAAAGGGAGATTGAGTTACACCCAATCAACTGATATTGTATAGTGTTAAAAAATGAAGCGAAATATAGCTGTATTCTGTTTATCATGTCTCCATGCGCCACTCTGTACAGTACTACTTCTCAGCTTACTTCCGTGGATAGTTTACTGATCCATTGACACTCTCGTAATAATCTCGCAGTAGTCTCGTCGTAGTTACTGAGAACTTCTCGGGCATTATTATTTGCTGAACACCGAAAAATAAAAGGTTCCGAACACTTTTGTAGGGTTAAAACAGAAACGTAGGGATTTTTATTGACAGTTTGAGTACTTCTTGTCATATCTGGTCTGGGTGATGCCATTGAGGAATTCTTTTGTACCAGATTCATCCGCATCAGATCTTCTCGCAGACATTGATCACTAATGAAGGTCTCCCGTGGACTTCAATGCAGTGTTTACACTTCTTATCGCTTTATTCTTTTAACTGCACAATGGTTGTCTATTGAGGCGATGTAGGGGAATTCACGGGTAGATGGTCTAATTGAGAGTAATATTCTTTCCATATTGACACTTTTTTAATGACAGGAAGCTTATATTACAAGGAATTATAAATTAAATTGAATTACAGTCGCTGAATCGTGATGTTGGGCGAGTTCTACTAATATAATGTGAGTAATAGACACCGCAGCGCCATTTTATTCTGCGTCTTTACTCTTCAAATAGGACCTGTTTCTTTCTCTTTGAAAAGATTGCTTCTGTGCACATCAATAAATAAACAATGAAGGGTGTATAATTAGACCAATTTCTTACAATCATCAAGTATATCAGAGGGGAAAAATGTACAGCTTCGCTTTTAATGAATGTTTATTGGTCGAACCAGAGACAAAAATTATATCTCTGTCCTTACCATAAATAAGAATCAATTACAAATTAGAGCATCCTTATAAATGTACATCTATTGACCAATCATTCAATAATATTACAAATTGGAATCCCAGATTGGTGCATTGCAGGAAATTGGACAGTTTAACATTACGACATTGGTTGCAATTTATGTTTGAAATGGCAGTTGGAGAGGTCTGCAAATTATATGATTACAAACGATCATAGATATTGGCAATACCACTGAAACAAGGGTAAAACCATTCAACAACCTGCCATGGCCTCGTCTCTGTGTTTATATAGGTCTAGGTTCACTAAAGGTTACATGCGGTCGACTTTCTAAACCAAACTCGGCATATGAAATAGGACCGGGTTGCTGATCCCTTCATTGATAGGACGTCTGTACTTGGTATGTTCTACTCTGTAATCAATCACTCGTGGATCTTTTAGATCCGTATCTGAGAAATCTTTGAGAACTGTACTGAAAGAACATGCATCATGCATGATAATTTGATGATTGTAACTGGTACATAAAGTTGGGTGTTATCTGTATCACGGGTATATGAGGGTAGGGAATCTCGTCAAAGAAATAGAAATGGCTCCACAGTCACGTGTATTTTTTTTGGGGGGGGGGGGGTTAAAGTGATGATATTTTGCTATGAGTTCTTTGGAAAATTAAATTGTTCATGTTGTAACACGGTGAAGGGGATGTACTGAAAACAGAGTTATTAAATGTTATTATGAAGTATTAATATTGTGTTGCCAAGAGTTTTGATTTTTAATATTTAAAAGTGTTATAGCCCCATTTGGGACGAATCAGCTACAATATATAACTATAAATGTTTGACATTTTACCAATACTGTTTGAGATATTTTTTGAAATAATATGATGGATAGAATTTATTGCCGATTCATTAAGAATGAGTCAAGGATCCCTTGAGTAATATTAAACCCACTATAAATACCACCATCTCCAGAAATAGAAATTACGGGAAAACATCTGATGCATCGTCAAGTTCGCATCAACTTGGGACATTTTTAACAGGGGTGCCGTGGCCTGCCCCTCTCCACAGCTTTTTATTGAACGGAAATTTTTACTCTGAAATTAGTATGAAAGGTTCATTGAAAGGCTGGTCCCCCTGTTAATTGACCTTGACAGCCCCCCCCCCCTAAAATATTTGGAGTTGGGAGAATTATTCTCTTTTGGGGGACCCGGACTAATTGACAATTTTTTTTAGGTGAATTGTTTTATTTCCTTATAATGTCGACCTCCCCCTCTCCTCTTTTTTAAAAAAATTGATCCTTTAAACATGCTTCACATTTATTTCTTTTTTCCTACATCGCACTTTTAATACATTTTAAAATTCAAAATTACTGTAAACGTATTACATTTGGCGGTGTATTCTATTTAGCGCCTTTCTCGGAAAGTAGCTACCGCTAAATCAAGTACATCGCTAATTGTCTTATGTATATATTTATATCTAGCAAGTTATAAGAAAGCGCTAATCCAAATCTGCGCTAATTTCTTGTAAAATCAATTTCCACCAAATATCGTACACGCTAAATAGAAAACATTTACAGTAAAACATCTGGTTGTTATATTTAACCCCGTTTCTCAAATTATGTTCGGCTAGAACTACAGTTTATGTAAGCAAGTAAGTTGGCATGGATTGTTAAATGAGTTTGTATCATTTAATCATTGAAATCATATAATAGAACAAATATTGCTGGGTTTTTCAGCCAATACGATGATTTAGCCACCTTCAAAGTACAATATTCAACTCGCCCTTCGGGCTCGGTGAATATTGTACTCCTTAGGTGGCTAAATCATCGTATTGACCTAAAAACCAGCAATAATTATATAATATCATCCAGTGTGCCTATAATAATGCAATTTTAATATGTAAGATTTCAAGAAATAACTACCGGGTATGTTGCTGACACAATGATAGTATTTTTCCTGAAAAAATGAGACTCAAACCAAGGGTTAGTAGGCGGGATAAGGCATTTTAGAAAATTAATATGGAAGAGTTCCTCAATAGACTCAATACCATTTGCACATCATACAGTAGCTTGTGTCCCCCATTGATTTTCAGAAATCTTCTGTCTGGTTCGAAACTTTATTCGTTTTTTCTTACCACCTCACAAGCATGATATTGATTGATTCTGGCAACTTAAGATTCATCAGATTTGTTTCAGCTCGTGTTTCGACATCTTTTTATTTATGTAAAAATATTCATGGCTACAGATTTGGTTGGTTCAAATGCACTCTGGAAACCTTTTTTTCAAATATTGAATAAACAAAATATATTATTAATTGAAACAGATGAATATTGAATTTATTTTGTTTCAAAAACGATTTTTTTTTTCGATTTTCATTTCTTAGAGGAGTACGATCACACCCAATTTATCCAATCATATGACCTTATACCCATTAGCTTTGCTGCTGGAAAGAGATGAAAATGTTAGTATAATTTCCTAGAGCTTCTTCATTGTCTTTGCTTGATTTAAGTGATATAGATTGTAGTGGTAGACCTTCTGACATGTCACAATCCCAGCCTTCTATGTATTCGCAAGATGTTTGTTATGAACAAGTTGATTACATTGGAGGGTTTCTTGTTATGGAAACCACTGAAAGACGAATAATAATTGACAACTTAATAATCTACTAGTGCAGACAGTTCAATAAATTCCCTTACTAGAGAATAAACCATAAAATGACTGTAACGCCAATAACTTTGCACGCTTAAATTATGCCAGTATTGTTTTCATTTCTTCAAAACCTTGATTCAATATTTTTTTTATGATTGATCATCTGTCAAGATCACCAAGAATCAGACCGAATCCAAGATTATCGGATTACAAGTAATGCAAGTACAGTGTACTATCTTCATATTCCAAACCATAAAAACGAACTCAAGCGTTTCATTATTTAAAGCCATGGATTTTTAATGAGGTCGATGATTGAATTGTGATTTATAAACATATACATCGCAGCAACAAGTGAACAAATCGATACTGAGGTCATGTTGACTCCTGTATCATATACACTACAGGCTTCTTTAGTCCTAGGCAATATACTTCTGAAAGAATATGAAGAGTCAAACAGAAAGGGTTTTAAAAGCAACAATCAGTTATATAGCAGAATATTTCCTTTGAACAGGGGTTCAAAACAGACAATAAGATTTTTTTTTGTGATACGATATTACACCATTTTATCCAACCCTATGTTTAATTATTTATCTGCAGATCGTTAATTTGCAAAGGATTCCTTCTTGTACTGATATGTTTGTACGAGGGGAAAAAGTAACAAAGAAATAAATAATTTTCGGAATAAAGAATCAGTTGTGACGTCATTTTGGAAAAGATTTCAATATGCACGAAATCAATTTTAAAATATCTTAATCAATTTACAAACTCGGGGAATTTTTTGCAGTTAAAATTTCACATTATTTTATCAAATCTTATTTTATTTGAAATAAAATCACCAATATTTGTACTAAAATATTGTATAACTTCTGAAATTGTTAAAACATGGAGAGCTATTTAATCAAATGTTTTTCACTCTAATTTGTCAAAAGCTCTATAGTGTAATTTATATACTGTATATTGTAACTTAGAACGACTATATGTAAGAGAAACGAAAACAGGCAACGAAGGAAATTAGCCAATACTGCCTAGACAAAGATGTTCTTTCGATTTTTTGAGGAATAAAGATATCGATTGTATGTTCATCTGACAGACAACATAATCCGTAAATTAATCTGAAATCATTTGGGATTATTTATTCTAACTGCATAACCAAAATCACTACTCCAACCGATCCTGTATATTTAGTTAAGAAGAACATTAAAAATGTGTTTCTGTGTGTACCTTTGTATTTACCAGACTATCTAGTAGATAGACTTGAAGGTATATAGCTTAGAGGCTGCAAGAATACTTACGGGAGGGAGTAGAATGGCAGATAGCTAAATATTTGTTATACAAAGCGACGGAATGGAAATCTTATCAAAAAAAGAAGAGAAAATCATTGCCTGATTCAACTCAACAAAATATATCTAGAAAAAATCACCTGATTTGATTTTGATTTAGTAAATATTATCTCAGATCATGACAATCATAAGTCAAGGTTAAAGCAATACGTCAAGAAATTCAAACTCAACTATACTACATGTATAATTTCTTCTTTCCTTCTACAAAATGTCTTTGGAAAAAAATGCCTTTGGTGATTCAAGATAATCCCTTTCTCTCGGGTTTCAATCATACTTAAATTCTAGTCATTTTTTTGAGTGGGATTGGCCATGTGTCATGTTGTAAATTTTGAATTTACCGGGTGGCAGTGAATACAAAATTTACAACATGACAAATTTGTCATGTTGTAAATTTTGTATTTACTCCCACCCGGTAGATTCAAAATTTACAACATGACACTAGTTTTACATACAAAACTCGGACTCGAATTTAGTTCTGTGAATTTACATATCTTGCGTAGACATCTTTGTAATACTTCATTGTGTTCATGTGGTGAAATTGAAACTACCGAGCATCTTACAATGTAACAATTTATTAGAATGCGTTAACGAGCTATTCTTACAATACCTCATCCTATAACTGTTGATATATACTGACACGCAAAAGGAGTAAAAAATACACATATTTGAATTTTTTATCTTCAAATTTTTTATCTCAAAATCTAACATATATTTTAACAATAGGAAAAAAACTTGATTAAAAACACCGGAGAATTGATTAATCAAACGTTGAACATTATCTTTTTTCAAACTTAAGAGAGTAACAGGTAACACCCCCCCCCCTTATAAATTCGATTTCAGCGTGCAAGTCCTACATCACAACAATTGCAACTAGGATTCTACGATGAATTGAAATCACCAGTCTCTTGATTTGAGCGAAAGAAATATTCTTCAGTCTTTCTGAAGTGCCTGTTTTTCAAATTTATGCGGTCGAATTTCCTCAAACATGGCGCAGTGTAGTAACCATTGGACTCCGGTCCACGACTGTCATTCAAGCTAGTGAGACGTATGAGTATGATAAGGCATGGTATAGTTCATCCTAATAACTGCAACGATTTTTCATCGTCTTTTTGAATTTCCAGCTAGAAGTAACCGAAACAGTCATTTTCAGGAAGTTTTGGCATCATTTATGGAAAAGAAACGATATTCTACAATACTTTTGATGAACAGAAACAAACTCTTGCAAACCTTAATTATAGCCAAAAGTTTTGTTAAAACCTGCAATTTATGATTACCCTTGAGTTGGGCTCGAATTTTAAACAAGTTGCGAGATGAAAATCACTCAGCCGTAAAATGACTGATTAATGAAAGTTGAAGATAACCTTACTATTTACGTACAAAATTGTAT
The DNA here is from genome assembly GCF_033153115.1 of Saccostrea echinata. NCBI lineage: Eukaryota > Metazoa > Mollusca > Bivalvia > Ostreida > Ostreidae > Saccostrea > Saccostrea echinata. The sequence continues at coordinate 3,287,831 of NW_026889771.1, read as the reverse complement.
CCTATATCTGATTTTATATCTCTAAAATAGGATGTTGCGTTTCTTTTGCGTTTCAGTATGCTACTTCATGGTTCACACAATATTTCAGAAATAGAAAACAAAATATAATTTACTTATCATTTAAAACTTTCTGGCTGAAAGTAAAAGAATTCATTGATATCTATTTACTATTAGGACTTATTATTTTGGTGTAAATATTGTTTCAGCGGAAAACAATTTTTTATGTGATCTGGTATGAATTTGCTTTGTTTATGTTAAAATGAATTTTTTGGAGATTTTTTTCACCGATTTCCCTTCCAGTAAAACTGCACAATATACGCATAATTATGAAAATATTTTCTCCCTGGGCGTATTCTATATTAGTTTTCATTTACATACATGTACTCTCACTTATGGCATTAGAGAGCGGGATGGATAAAAGCTTATTGGCTTGTTTCCCTGTACTATTGTATTTATTACTGGTGTATTCTTAATTTTACCAATTTTGTTAATAAAACATTATAAAGCTTTTCACACAAATTTTGGACAGTGGCTCTATATATGGTATCTTTATAAGGATACCCACTTCCGGCCCAACCCGGGGTTGAACTCTCGACCTACGGAATCTGTCTCCTAGCAGTACAGGAACAGCGCGCTAGACCGCACGGCCATCTAGGCAAGTCACAAATGTTACTTTCATGCTGATGGAATTCTCGCAGCGCCGCCCTACACTATAGTTATTGTAAATTAAATGTGCTTTAAAAATAAATGAATTTCTCTGTGCTTTATTTATCAATATTCCTTTCACTTAGGGAGCATACAAGCATTTTTAAGCCTTTTTAGTGACAGATTAACAAGAGATTAGATACTGTGCCCTCTCTCGGGAAGGATTTTAGAATATATGTATCTTAAACAATCTAATTTGTTGTATTCAACAAAAATTCTATTATAAGGGTAAATTACATTTTTTAAGCGGTAAAGCACATCTTATACAAAAAAGCAGCTATTGAATCTGTCAGTGGCAGGTTGTTGTAAAGTACGATCGATGGAAGTTTGAATAGCAATGTGTAATGTGCATTCTTGTGCACTGGGATAATTGATACATACAACACAATATAGAGATATTGTGCAGTGCTCAAACGCCGTGTCATGAAAAGCTCTTTTTCTATCCATTGCTCAGTGTACTTGTTCGCGTGTCATATTGCTGTTTTGAAAAAAATCCCCTGGGAAAATGTTAAATCTTATCAATGACATAATTTATGCAAGAGCTTGTATCGACAGTGTCTTAATTTAATTAGGTCGTGCTTGCTCGCTATCCGTCATTTATTATTTATGGTGCAAATAGGATTTTCTTGGCTGGCTTCTGTCAGATGACCACAGCACATCACTTTTACCGTACCTCGAGGGAGTGAACATCGTCAATATATGATGTTCAATCCCGGCAAATCTGGATTCTGTCGTCTTGTTACCCAAGAGAGAGAGAAATCCTTAAAAATATTGAACAATTCGGTTGCAAGCAACAGGTTTACTACAATATGTAGACTGTCATAAATAGTACATGTTTCGTCAACATGTAATTGAGCCCTAGCTAGATAAAATTATGATCTGCTATTAAAAATCGACCCGAGTCATGGGTGAAACGAACTCAAAAATGTGGAATTTTGAACCAGACTATTTTTCAGCAGGTTTTTTGGAAGAGTAAAATTGAATTCTAGACAAAACTCATGTTGGAAATATTTCCCTGTTGAACCACGTGACCATCGCCAGATTTCCGAGCCTGGAAAGGGGGGGGGGTTGCAAGCTAGTGTCTGGGAGGTACCTCCTATTCTGAGTTAGAATTTTTTTTAAAAAAATGGATATCATTTTGTGGGTTCTGGTTTATTCTAAAAGTCGTTTTGTTCATATATTACATGTAACAAAATCTAGCAGCATAAAAAATATTGAAGTTGTTTTGTCTCAAAAGAAATATTTCGGATTTTTTTTTTCTAAAAGGTGATGCAATCGCATCTTCCCTTGTAGATGGCCTTGGAACCATTATGGCTTCAACATGTTTTGTGAAATTATCCACGAATACTTAAAATGTAACGCCTTAAACAGTTTTAAATTATGCTTTTTCCCTAAAAATTGAATAATTAATGTTTGTACTAATTAATTTAAAGATTTCTTTAGCTTAACATTTTTTTCTTTAAGATTGCACTTGTAAGTCAGTTATGTACCACGTCAATATCAGAGTTTTAGACACACTTTTTAGAATATAGATGTATGTAAATTTGTCAGTTTTCAGAAAAGGATTCTTGTGATTTTTTTTTTAAATCTTGTCATATTTTAGAGAATTAATACCTGCATGATCGTAGTTACATTTTGATCGGAATATCTTACAAATTCTTTGGTTTTAATTCTCCATAAGTATATATTCTGTATACTATTAAGTCTATTAATTTAAAAATATACAATGTAAATACAAAGGGGGGATTTATGGAGTTTAGACGGGGTCCTAAGATGTAATATTGTTCACAGTGGCAACATTGCATAACCGAAATATTTGAAAACAAGTACCGTTTGGTTATCATAACCGGAAAATTATCGTTTTGATTGCTGGGAGAATATTAGAAATCATTAACGAATTTTTTTTTAAATGAGATACCGGCGTGCATGAATATCAAATTCAATGTAGGCATCAAATCCAGAAAAAAAATTAAGAGAACGAACGACGTTCAGTGCCGAATTCTATAAAAGTAATCAATATATCATCCTGTTTTGGGCATTATCACTCAGAAACAGACAACAACATATATCAAGATATGAGCATTGGTTAATAGTGAAACGGCTGAAAATACATTTTTGACTATGTTTCTGGTGCGGTGTCAGTCCAGCATTATATTCCAATTTGGGCAACACTTTTCTGCAGTAACTGAAATTCGAATTATTATGTTGAGGATTAGAAGCGTTTTAGTCTAGTTTTCATTCGACTGTAAATATATGTATCTGACTATTAATCAAATCCATTAAAATTGTCGGCTCAAAAGCCTCTTTCACCCTCCCCGTTGTGAAAAGAGGACAACTGTACAACCTCACAAACGAAAGAATTTAAATTTACATTTCGGAAATGTTATACATTAATTTCGAAATTAATTATACATGTAATATAGTTTCGATAATGATGCCTGAATATCTTCAGTATTGCATATCAATATTCAGTAATGCAAAACTGCATTCACAGTTTAGGAATTTATTACCGATTATTCTGAAATAAATTTCGAAAAGCGATTATTTAAAGATAACTCAAAAGTCCCAGACCTTTTGGTCTGGGCATGATTTTGCGAAGACTGAACATAACCAAAGTCCCTATTGCTTGCGGAGACTTTTAAAATAGGTTTAATTCTGTTGAAGACTTATGTTTATGGCTCTGTGTTTTATGATTTTGTAAAGAAGAGGATGCTTGTTCAATCTGCAGTAACTCTAAAAGTGCCAAAGCTCTTTTGTGTCCATTAATGATACAAAATCTATTTCTGAATTTATTTGAATCCTACATGTAATTACATCACAGAGTAAATGTTGACTTTTCCTTCTAATCCTGACAAAACGATACACTGTTTATACAGTGTTATTTTAATATGTTTTATGTCTCAATTATGAATAATATTTTCATGTATAAGATGAAATGCGTCATCTTTTTTTTTATTTCAAGTATAAAATGTTTTCCCTCTACAGGTGAGCTTCATGTACCTCTGGAAGTATGCGGGGCTGTGGTTATGCGGGAGTTGGATTTTTGGCAGGTGGATCAGCACGCCATCAAATCTTGTTGCTGGCGTCATTACCGATCTTACATAGAAAACAAAAGAATCCTCGACTCCTTCAACCGCAGTCTGAAGAAAGAGACCTTTTCTGTTGACGTCAGTAAGTTTGAAGGATGGAAAAGAGTACAGATGCAAATGTGGTTAATTCTAGAGCATCCAAGGACTTCCAAGATAGCAATGGTAAGATGGTTTGATATAATCCTTGAAAAATGGCCATAAAACAATTCACTATCAGGCGCAGATCCAGGAATTGAAGTTGGGGGGGGGGGGTGCGCAGAAGTAGGCAGGGGATCTGGAGCTCCTGGATTCTAGAGATTTTGTAGGGTAAAAATGAGGTCTACCGAGTAGACATTTTTTTCATTTTCTGGACGAAACTATGATTTACGCTAACTTTGACAGTTTTAGGGGGGGGGGGGGCACCCCTCTTAAATCCGCCACTGACTATGTTTATATGAAGAAGATATTCTAATTTGTGAGCTGTATTACTCTCAGACGTGATTTGGTAGGATGATAACCATACAATCATCTGTGAGGCATCTACGAAATAACATGAAAATTAATCCAAAAAAAATTCTTTTTGCTTTTTAAAGTTTTTTTTTAAAAGCTGTAATTAGATGTGTTTGAATATTTATATCCCCTATAATATCTCTGTTTCAGGCGTATGGAGTTGTTTCCCTGATGTTCGTTGTTGTGTCTATCCTCGGATTTTGTTTAGAAACCCTGCCGGGTCTTCGACCAAGCCAACGTTCCCACAACAGTTCAATGAACGTTAACTGCCCTGGAAACAAAACGAAAATCATAGAACTCAGGGAGAACGAAGCACTCTACATTTTAGACATAATCTGTACAGTGTACTTCACCATAGAACTCGTTGTCAGGTTTATCTTTGCTCCACAGAAACTGAAGTTCATCCGTTCCGCTATGAACATCATCGACCTACTCGCTCTGGTGCCTCTATATATGCAGTTAATTCTTAACTCGGATGACATGCGAGCTTGCTATATGAATGAACAGTTGATTATTGAGATCATGTTCGTACTCCGTATTATACGTATGTTCCGAATATTTCATTTGGTGAAACATTATCAGGCGTTGAAAATCTTAGTGTATGCGTTGAAAGCAAGTCTTCAAGAATTACTCATGCTCGCGATTTTCCTTATTATAGGTATGTTAATATTTTCATCCTTGATTTACTATGCAGAAAGGCATAAAATTGATTCTGGGGAGCCAGAAACTATAACAACCATTCCAATGGGATTTTGGTGGGCGATAATCACCATGACGACAGTAGGGTACGGTGACAAACATCCGACCACAACTGTCGGTTACATTGTGGGAACCGCATGCGCAGTCGCTGGTGTTCTTATGATTGCGCTCACCATTCCAGTTATATCCAATAATTTTACACTTTTCTACACACATGTACGTTCAAAAGGAGGAAAGGGACCCCCTAATTCAGATTCGAAGGAATCACTCGTATTATCATCCATTGATGATCTGGACAGAGAAACAGAATTTGATGAAAAACGGAAGTTATCAAGCGGGTCTTTGGTTGTGGAGGCATACATGAATGGAACGCATGTTATCCGGAAATTGACTTCAAAGTCTGGAAGTCCACAATATTCTCCAATACTGAGAAGAATTCCGGAGTCCAACTCTTTAGTGGACATTTGTGATAGGCGGAAATGCAATGGAGAATTTGACCTGATTAGAAACAACAGTAGCAAAGCTAAGAGTGACGATGGTGTTACTTACGCAGGGGAAACACCGCTTTGATAAAAACAAGTCTTCTTTTTTTATTCTTGGCAATAATGTAATTTCAATGTAATGTAAATGGTCAATATATTGTACAATTAAGAAAAATATTTTTTTCCCCTTAAATTTACGTTATTATAATTTTTTTCTGAAATATATCTTATTTCATTACAGCCAAAAAGTAATATTAAGATAAAATTTTCTTTGATATACAATGTAATTTGATTTGGAGACGTACTATTCTTTACGGTACGCTCCACGTGACTACTGATAGTTTCTGGGAAAAAATGTATAGAACTTTGAACATTTGTCACCTAATGTCCAGAGAGTTGGCAAATATATATATCATCCATGCACATGATAAAAATCAACTTCGGTTACATTTTCACTTTCTCTATAATTCTTGTATATGTATGTGAATATCAATGCACATTTCAAAAATCATTTTCAGCGATCATAATTCAAGGTTGTTTTCCCCCATTTTAATGCTATGCAAGAGTGTAGGTTGGTGTAGTATAATTATTCTCAAATTATTGTGTTTAGTTTAATATTTATATTCTTTGTTAAAATATTGTTATTACATCATTTTTAATGAGCTTGCACATTACGATAGGACCAAGTTTACACACATAGAAATGGTGACCTAACCCCAACTCAAAATCCATCCTATTTAAAATCTGTAATTTCAAACACTATTAGTGTAAAACAGTATTATGAATAAACATGCTATTTGATATACATGTAATATATAATTGCATGCATGTATTTACATTTATGACCATTGTAATTTCCAGATATATTCAAAGTGAATAATTGCTTGAAAGTTACTCGAAATCCAGATACTTATTCCATTCACATTTTATCGCGATGTCATTCCAATTTTTAGTGATCATGGTTGGGGCTATGGCAATGTTTAATTTCTTTTGATATACATGTATTTGAATGTTGTGTTTACTTATCACTTTGTAACGTGACTTTGTTAACCCAGAAATGCCCTTTTTTTAAACAGTGATTTTTTTTGTTGAAATGCAAACTATCTTACATATGATTTGATAGATAACGTTTTATCAACGAATATTATCGTACTTACAATTGTATTAACAAAGGTAGTTGTTTTATTTGATCTACGTAGCCAGCTGGGTTTTTTTTTTATTACCATTCTGTACATATAGCTTTAAATTGTTAATGAATCGAAGCTTCCAAAGTTCATGTTGGTTTTCTCTGAAAATGAGGAAAATGTTATTATTTATTTCTTAACCCCAAAATAATTTTTTTTGGAATGTGTTTTAGCAATCCAATGAATACTACCGTCGTTAAGAAATGCAGATTGTATGTCCGAAGTCAGATGGTTTGACAAACACGAGTTTTTGTATTGTTGATTGAGCAATAATTGTATCTTTCATGTATATATGGTGAAACAATCATTTTTTAAAATTTTAATGGTATATGTCACACTATGTACAGCTTTTATGTATGCACATACTTTTTGATATTCTAGTTATTTTTACTTTGCTCACTTTGATAATGTACACTAATACGGTGATGGACTATGAATCATGATTTTATTTGTGTTTATACTTTTTCTTTCAATATTTTTACACGTTGCAGACCAAGGCTTTTACTTCGTGTCGTGTCGTTACGGGCTTACTCGTGTAAGTGCACTGGCTATTCAGATAAGCATTCCACGTGAAATTTTACAAATTGTTATCTTCGTTTATTTGCTGCTATTTACATCTCAATAAAATTGAGTTGAAATGCAAACTTACTTGATTTATTCTGGTATAAGAACTTAAAACTGGCGTCTTTAAAGAAGGATAAAGCTTTGTTACTGCACGATTTGAAATATGAACAAATTGTCTAAGATTACAATGATTATATAGGTATAGGAAGATTATTTGTATAGAATGTAGTCTTCATATATTGAAGGGACACACATTAATTCATCTAATATGTACTAAGTACCTGTAAAGCAGGTATTCAATTCAAGCACGCTTTTTTACTCACTCGAAGGCTTTTCTTTACCGCATTCACACCCACACTCCAACCCATACTATACTTCCAAAAAGAAATGTTAGAAATAAATTTTGTTTCAATAATTAAAAAAATGGTCTCACCAAGCAATGTTTGATAGAGCAAATTCTCGTATAACGAAGTATAGCTAGAAATGGTTGTCCTAATGATGAGTGTCGTATAAGCGTTATGCAATGGGTAGTAGCCAATGGGAATGTGTTTTGGTAATGGCGTGTTCGAATGGGTTAACAGAGATTTCTAGTATTCATTCTATTACTGCACAGGCTTTACCGGACAAGTAAAAAACTTTTGCTCATTGTAATAAGCAGGTTTACAAAGATTTGTGAGAATGAGTCCGCCATTTATTGTTTTCTTGCAGAGCATTACAATAATGCTCAATATACTCATGTTTGGGAATTGATTACTTGTGTATTATAGCTTTGTGTTATCTCTTTTTTTCCAACCATTTGATTTGTTTTGGTTGTTTTATCTGTATAAAAATCTTTACAAACATATATTGCAAGGTCAAGTAAATGTTCAACCAAGTCCCTATCCTTACACCTCACCAAAATATTAATGCTATGAAGGACTTATTGTGCAGCTACATAAATATATTCAAGAAGTGCGATAAATCAGTATTAATGTGGATTAAAAAAAAATCCAATTTTTTTTGGAAAATTTAAAATTTCAAAACTTTTCAAACATCAAATGCATTAAAACATAACTTTTCTATGCTTTATATAACCATTCCTCACGACAAATTAAAGAGCAGGCTTTTTGTCATCATAGACAACTGCTTCCAAAATAAAAATGAAACTCTTGGGATTGGTTTTTCTGCTTAAACTTTCAGTAAGGCGTGACATTCTCGGTGATACATAATTAGCGTCTCTCAAATGGTGACCTTACTGAAAGTTTAAGCAGAAAAGAAATTTGTACTATTTTGTTAAAAATCATTCTGATGCAACACACAAGTACTTTGAAGTAGATATTAAAAAGATGCTGGAGTTCCTCATTGAAGACCAAGTCTTCCAACAATCTGTTGGAATTGGTCACTAATCGTGCCCCTTTATTAGCCGACTTTTTTTTCATATTCCTATGAAGCAGAATTTATCCAGAAAAATCTACTAGAAGAAGAAAACTCTTGCCGTTGCCTTCAACTAAATAAGTAATTATTAGTAATATTCCGTTATCACCAGCACATGGTGTTTATGCCCCTCTTTTAAAGGTTTAACCCCCTTTTAAGACAGCATTTCATAAATTCTATGGTCGATATAATGACCTTGTTAACAAATATAACCTATCACTGGGTCATATTTTGGCTGACTGATTCATACCAATTAATTGTTATGCCTTTGTTTTATGCTAAATTTGACTACAGAATATTCTGTCTAGCTGATCAATACATAGTGCTCACGGCGGGTGTGACCGGTCAACAGGAGATGATTTCTCCTCCTAGACGCCTGATCCCACCCCTGGAATTTCCCAGGGACTTTGTTGTATGCCCTGTTCCCAAATCTGTATTATTTATAGATTTTTTTAAGATTCATCACTGTTCGTTATTTACACCTTTTTCATCAAAGTATACTTTGACAGTCCTACAATAAACTACAATAAACTGTGCATTATGAACATGCATTGTAATTTGTTGTAAATAATCTTTCAACCCAAAGAGTTATCTATTCTCATTTCAACCATCTTTGCTAAGCAAGCGTCTCTTAGCTGCTTCCATGAGTTTGTGAGGAGAGAAGCATATCTAAAACATTAACCAAGGGGATATAAAACCAATAAGGAGAATACTGTAGTATTAGCATTGAGTTAAAAAATCGGCATATCCTTTCTGATCTGTACATAAACTTTACAAAACTGAATAAACAATAAACAACTGAAATATAATGAAACTATACTGTATTTATACTAATACTTTATACCACATGTCTATAGGTAAAATATATATACATCTATAAACTAATGCTACATGTACTCCTTGACTAGAAATCTATCACATGCAAGATATATCATATGATTATTAAAAAATGATAGCATTTTACAACACAGAACAATAAAGAATGATTACTTGTAACTTAATAAGGATTACATGGCAATAGGAACAAACCGTAGAGGAGCTTCTTACGAGTCTGATCTACTTTGAAATAGAAAAAAGCTAATCTCTGTGACCACTTAAACTTTTCTGGCATGCTTGATTTTGATAAAACTGTGCCCATTATTACAACTTGACACAAGAAACATGTATCAAACAAAATTTGGTTGCTATGTGCCTTGGTTGCCATGGTAACAATCAGGAAAATTTGAGAGAAAAAATGAGCTATTCAGCTTCTTTGAATCTTTACCAGGCCTTACTAAGAAAATCAAACAAACCACTCTTAAAGAAATATTACATACTGATGCCCCTTTTGCTATAAAGAAACTTTTTAGAATATATTTCTAAGTAAGTACATGTAGTAACCATGGGTACATTTGGAATACATTTTAAATGCAGTAAAAATACTTAATATTCACTATTTATGATTTGAACAAACTTGAAGTTACACTACAGAAGTATTTGCTTTCTTTAGAAAAAGATTTTTAAAAAATGTTCCTATATATATATATATATATATATATATATATATATATATATATATATATGTAAAACTTTGATGCCCTGATGTGGCCCCACCCTACCTCCGGGGGTCATGATTAAGATTTGAACAAACTTAAATCTACACAGCCTGAATTAAAATGACTCATCACGGCTTTGCTGTTCTGGTGAAGATTTTTAAAGATATTTCATATATACAGTAAAACATGCTTATAGCAAACAAGCTTATTCTTACAGGGAAGTGATTTTTATTCCCTCTGGCTTTAAAATATATTGTGACCTTAACATATAGAATGGATTATAATTATAACGAAGCAAAATCATACATGTATGTTCCTGGCATGACACACAGCAATCAATTTTTGCCTGATAAAGTTTATGGTATCAAAGACTTTAATCATAGAAAGTTACAAGAAATTTTGGGACTATGCATGCCACACCTCCCGTATAGATGTTCAAGTCATTATAGAGAATGACTCTTAAGATTTCATTGTAGTGATGCTAGAATTTACTTTGATGTGTTAAAGTAAAGGCCCTGCTTTTACAAATCCCGTAACTCGCTCAAGCTAAAAACCATGAGAATAGAAAAATAGATCCTTACTTCTATATAATTCTGTCCAACAAAAATAAAATAATTACAGGTATTCAAAATTGCACCTTTGATCACATTTCAAATTGCTATTCAAAATTGCACCTTTGATCACATTTCAATATCTAAAATAAAAATGTATTTTTAAAAAAAGGCTCCCGTTAAGTTTTGGTACATAGGGAAGAACTAAAAGTTAAATAATGGCACACATAATCTGTAACAATAGACATGCTTGACTGCATGCTAACAATAACATAAACATTGAAATCTATATATTTGCTAAAACTAATACCAATTTGGATTATCCCTCTTTGTCTATATTGACAATTAATATTATTGTTTAAAGAGACCTGTGTGTCATGCAATATTCACTTAATATATATAATCCTCTTCACCTTTAACAGGATCCTCATGTAAATCTATTCCATTCCCCTACCCCATGGAAATTTAAGTCAGTTTTTTCCAATATATCACAAGAAAAATCCATTTCTTTCTGAGACAGTCAGTGTATAAAAAAATTAAATCATTTACAGAAACAAAACAAAAATTGCATCTTTCTTCCTTACGCAGGGTCACATCTTAAATATTTCAATACATAATGTTATACACTGCACAAGGAAGACTTCTAATTTTATGGTATTTTGGGGCAGTTAGAGTTATCTGCCCTTCAAAACTGAAACAGATTAGTTTAAAAGCAGTGGTATTAAACAGTGTGTAATCAATTCAGGTGTATTCTTAACATTACATTAGACCTGCAAGATAAATTACATGTAATTGAATACTTTATCTGCAAGTTGTTTCCCCATTTAAGTAACCAACAGTGATTTCTGCGCATCAATACTGTGTTGTCTTCAAAAATTTTTCCTAGCCGGTCCAAGGTATCTATTTGGAAAATCAAATACATCTGATTCTCCTAAATATTTTCACCTTTATATGATTTAATTTTCTTGAATCCAAAACAAAACTATTTATATATTAGAGGGTCTTCAAAATTACATGTCATACACACACTTTTTTCCAATCTGTATATGTACATGTAGGTAAGTAAGATAAAAATACCTCTTTACAATTTTTTGTGGGGCCTGGAAAACAACAATTAAATTTCAACCTATTGTTTAATTAAAAGAAAGAATTTTTTAAATAATAATAAAAAAAAAATCAGATAACCATTAAAAAAAATTTTAATTTAAATAATAATGATGACTAGTCAAAGTGTACAAAGTAACATATTATCAAAGAATTAGTAATATAAACGCTGTTGTGTTGATAATACTGTTTTTTTCTCCTCATGATTCAAAGGTCACTTACTAGAATTAAATTCTTCATGTATTTTATGTGAATATACACTTTAAATTCAAGTATCATACAGTTGATAAGTATTCAGGTTAAGAGTAAACACGGCGGTACAAAAATAATGACAAGATGTAATACCCATATAAAACAATAACACAACAACAGAACAGTTTTCTGTAGTTCAAACACACTGCAAATAGATCACTTGCAGCAAATGAAATGCTTTAAATATAAAATCAATCACATGGTGCTGTGCCATGTTCTGGCAGTGTTAGGTGAGACCTGCCAGGGAGGAGCCTGAGTTGGTGTCTTTGGTGACAAAGACCTTTAACGAGGAAAGAATGTGGCGGTCAGACAGGTTCGATTGCTGATGGATAAATAGATTAGTGGTAGAGCACCTGACTAGAGATTCAGGAGGCCCGGGTTCAAGTCCCAGTCTTGTCTGTCACATTTTTCTCCTCTCTGGTTATACACAATTAATTGTTCATAATTTCTATAAATATCATAAATTGGACAGAGAAAAACAAAATGGAATAAAACTTTGTCAATACTAGAAGAAATGCCAGCAATGCAAAAATCTATATGGCCGTTTTATATGAAATGATGAATATATCAACAACTTTTTCAACTGCAAAACAATTTGTGTACATCTTTCTAACAAATATGTATGAAGTCACCTGAAAAAGCTGAAGTTAAAAATATTTTACATATTTAAAACATTTAATTCTTAAAGCACCTTATACTGATGATTATACCTGTATAATCAATGTGTATACATGAAAAATTTCAGTCAGAATTCTATTATTAGTGATATCAATACAGTAAAACACTATTATAAAGAACTTGCTCATAAGGAAACATTTATGAATCCCTTACAAGTAAGGGCGAAACGATTACACGTATAAATGGCGACGTTTCGATTAAATGCTCTAAACATTTACAAATTGAGTAAACGTTTACACAAAGGTCATTATCAATGTCTATCAAAAATAAAGTTTAATACAAACAAGTTGTTTTATCTCATATTTACCAAAGAAAACGGTCTTTTACAAACTGTTAACAACATTGTTTTCTGTTTTAATCTAACCGGAAACATGATATTAAACAAAACTATCTAAAATCCAATAGGTCTAGCATATTTAATTCCAATTTCCGAGTAGTGAATACTAGCGATGTATTATGTTTTTAATTTATTTTTCCAAGTATATGTTCCAACTCCAAAAAATTATCTTGGTCACTCATCTGGAAAACGTAGGTCAGATTCAGAATCCAAAGCAAGTCTGGAAGTATCCATCCCTAGATACATCATCCATGCTAATTTGGTTTAAATATAGCTAAAATTCACTCATGTGGAAAATCTAGGTTGGATTTAGCATCCGAAGCAGGTGAGTTACTGTACATTCCTAGATGCATCATCCATGAAAGTTTGGTCCAGGTGGGCTTATAGTTTCTTGGGAATGGACCTGCTCCAAAATCTTTAACCTGGTCACTCATGTGGAAAATCTAGGTCAGATCCAGCATCCGAAGCAAGTGTGGTAGTGTCCATCTCTAGATGCATCATCAATGCAAGTTTGGTCCAGGTAGGGCTTATAGTTACTTGAGAATGGACCTGCTCCAAAAACTTTAACCTGGTCACTCATGTGGAAAATCTGGGTCAGGGCCAGCATCCGAAGCATAAGTGTAGTAGTGTCCATCCCTAGATGCATAATCCATGCAAGTTTGGTCTAGGTAGCTAGGGCTTATAGTTACTTGGGAATGGACCTGCTCCAAAAACTTTAACCTGATCACTCATGTGGAAAATCTAGGTCAGATCCAGCATCCGAAGCAAGTGTGGTAGTGTCCATCCCTAGATGCATCATCCATGCAAGTTTGGTCCAGGTAGGAATTATAGTTACTTGGGAGTGGACTTGGTCCTAAAACTTTAACCGGGACGCCGACACCGACGCCGCAGGTATAGCATAAGCTCATCTCGACTTCGTCGAGGTGAGCTAAAAATGTCAATAGGTCCCGCTGATTTAGAGTTATCATTCTTTGCCTCCCCCTAGCGTTCAGTAGAAATGCTAATTCCCTTAACCCATTAAGTTCTACTTCTACTTTCACTTTGTCTGATTGGCAATCTCATTTTTTTTTTCAACCAAAATATATTGAGATGACAATTATATAGGCATTTTTTGGTTATCAAAGAAACGCCCTACCCGTATCATCTCTTTTTTTTTCAAGTAGAAGACAATCAACATTCATATTCAAGTCACTACTTTGGGATCCATCATTAGCGGATGAACGGCGAGAGGATGCCAGATCACAGGCACTTGTTTCTGTAATAAATTTTTTAACCCATAGTATAATAATATATTATTATACTATGGGTTAAAAAATTTATTACAGAAACAAGTGCCTGTGTGCCAGATACAGGGTTTTCCCTCGCTTTTCATCATGCTTTCGGAATGTCCGATGTTACGATTTTCGACCTCCATTCATTTCTTGTCTAACATATTCTCTATTTTCTCCTTAGTACATGTAAAACTTCTCCGCAAAATCAAAATCCGTTCAATTATATATATTTTAAGCGGCGTCTTGTCGTTTCGTTCCATTTTGCCAAGAGCTAGACCTATTATAGCAAATCAAAGTACTGAAAGTACTGAAACGCATATTGCATGCTTCCATGTGGGATTTAAAACATATTTTGTACAAAATGATGATATTAAAGTGCTGTAGAGTTTATGTTCAATGAAATCAGACAAGATTACTTAGAACGTTTATCCTTAAAATGATATTGTCCTACGGACCCGGTTTAACGATAGAATTCGTTCCGTGTATTGGCAATGTGGCAAAATAAACACGGACGATAACTCGAACTCAGTGCATTTACTACGATCAATCCAGAGAGTTCCGAATGTCAACATGGCGTGTAAATTTGAAGCGAGAAAAAATTTTGAGAAAATGAGTTGAATTTTCGTATTTATGTGGATCATTTTTAAGCTTAAAAGGCATATAAATCTCAAAAAGGTTTGTTATGATTAATTTGGTAGTTATTTTCAGTGCGACTCCTTTTGTATACTTCAAAATCATTTCGGAGCGGATCCGCTCCGATTTGCTACATTGCAAGTATATGGGACGTATTCTAACTATGGCTAGGGCTTGTCTCGAGACACAGTTAGATTATTCTAACTAAAGATTACTGAACTCTGCAGTATTTTACTAATTGACAGAGCCAATAATAACACGCAGACATAAGGTTTTTTTTTAAAATACATACACATGTATAACGTTACATTGATGTCATAACTGCATGTTCAAAAAAATTATCAAATCGTTATTTCCTTTGAAAGACAAAAATGCTATTTTTGGAATCCACTACGGTGGGGACCTGAAGTAGGGCTTACCGACAACGTAAAAATGTTGATGGAGCATATCTATCTGTCATACTCTATGATCTAGCTCTGCATGACGTAAAAAAAGGCCCAAGGGCCCTTAACAGTCAACTGAGCATAATACAACACTGTAAAGGATCCATAGAAGCTAGTATAAAACAGAATGAACTGAGAGACGAAGCAATGTTGCCCAAGAATTAAAAAAAATGGCAAAAATACTCTTGCTTATTGAAACATGCTAGACCCGAGTGTTCTCCTTGGGATCATACTTGCTTTTCCCAAGTCTTACAGAGATGGTAATGAATGCAAAATATACAGATACAATGGCCTATTGTGTAAGGTATTCAATATTCACAGATATGTCTTTGTCACTTGCCTATTGCTACAATTCAGTACACACATACTTGGGTATAAAACATGGCTATTTGCCACTAATTACAATAAGTCATCCTGGCTCTCTGTGATTCTTTGTTCACTTTGATAAAGTATAAAACAACTTCATCCAGTCTCTTGTCAACCATGACTCTACAAGAGGCACTCTTCCTCATCATAACTATGTACTTAGAATGGGTAAACAAAAGTGATCAAAAGTAAAACTCTTTACACCAACTTTTCTTCTAAAACAAAACTACTAGATTATATAAATCAAAACATTTAAAGTTCAAGTTGAAAATGGAGATTCTGTATTTTCGAGGTAATGAGTACTTCCATGATTTAAAATTATATGCTGCCTCCCTTACTGGAAGAGGAACAAGTAAACAAATAATCAATCTTCATGAAATGTTTATAATCAATTTAATTTTATAAATGAGTACTAGTAAATGGAGGAATATGACAACCATAAACTCAGAGTCTTGCACATTATGATACATATATAGGGATATTGGTGTAGGTATTGAGTAATACTCTTGATATTAGAGAAAGCGTGTGTTTATTGTCATTTCTTGTATCTTCAGAAAATGGGATAAATATATGTATATCTCTACAATTTGAGTGAAATCAAATCTTAGATCCGCGCCGTATATACTCTGTGCGAATATAGGAAGACTGATATTGATTAGATTGAAAACTTTTGAAATATATTGGTTTTAAAGCATCATCATATGAAGTTGGTCAAGACGGCATATTAGACCCCCCCCCCCCTTTTCCAGCTCCCCGGCACCAACAGTGGCTGTCAGCTATCATCCGCAACTGTACTCGGCAATGCTGGTACCGGACATCCATGACTGTACCTGCTCACTAATATCAAAAACGGAATGTCAGAGCAAGATTTTCCGGATTGTTCAACGTATTAAACTATATGTTGTTGATTAAGTATGGATTGTTTTTTAATGAAAAATACGAAATGTGTTAATATGGAGGAAAGAAAATTTCTGATTTTAAATAAATCTACTTTATGGAAGGCTGTAATCGCCAAAACGGTACATGTAACGATAACTGGCTTAGTGAATATATCGCGGAAAATATATGTAAGCTTGACTATGCCTAAATCCATTGTATGAATCGCTATTATCTCTAAAAAGTAACATTTACTACAGCGTACATTTTGTATATCTATGACTGTATCCTGTGCCTGATATACAACATCTGCGACTGTACCTGTGCCGTACATACACACTACCACTGACTCAACCCGCGCTTGATTAATAACATCCACAACAAAAAATTCTGTGGATTTTCTCCGATTTAGATTTAGACTGAATTCAATCAAAGCGCAATTAACGCTAATCTTTATATTACCCATGACAGTTATACCGAGACAAACGATGTCAGCAGTAATTAGGGAAGGATCCAAAACTTTTACAGATTTAAATTTAAAGCTTTATCACCGGTTAGAACGGTACATTCGGGGTGGCGGCAATGCGTGACTCGGGGTGGCGGCACCGAGGCGAGGAAAACACCAACACGGTGAATAAACCTGAATTTTTTTCATATGTTTAGACGTGTTAGATCAGAAAATTGTATTCTACGGAAGAGAGCAAATATCAACCTACCTCTGACCGTTTAAAGCAGCCTATAAGAGTGCTCCGTTTTCTCAAACACTCCTCCTCACTTTTCAGGGTATCAACGTTTTCGACTTTTGACACAATATTCTGTTTCAAAATTGACCTCAGAAGGGTTTTTTCCTTATATCTTAAACAGTAATAAAGTAATACGATAGAATTTAACTTCAATCCTACTTTATAAGTCAATATATTTTACTAATTAAGCCAATTTAGGCTTCAAACTCGATGCGACGCTCGGGGTGGCGGTTTCTGTGTCTTGCGGGGTGGCAGCATGTCTGAGAAATAGAGATTACTTTTTCATGCAGCGTTCTCCTGGCCCCCTTTCGAGACAAAAAAAGATTCAGATATCTTAGAAGAATTTAAGATTATGTCATGGCACGATGTTATTTCGCTATAAATGTGGCAATGTCAAACTTTAAGAAGTATATTTTTTTATAATTTAAAGACCAGAATGAACAAGGAATGGGCACTATATAATGATAGTAGTGCGTTGCTAATATTGGTATTACTTAATAATACAGTTCCTACATTTAAGTTTTGAACAGAAGTCCAAGTTAAGCAGAATAATCAAGATAATTACAATCAATGTTTATATACACATACATTGTATATAAATCCTTGTTGTTATCCCTACAATAAAAAAAAAAACAACTGAATGACTGCATGTTAAATTATTAATTGTGATAATCTGCTTACTCGGGACATATGTTCAAAGCTTAAAGATAGGAGTTTAAAAAGTAACAAAATAATTATATTGTGGGTGTCAACTTTTTTCATGAAACCCCCTGTCTTTTTCTTTAAAAGACTTCTTATTTTTTTCAAAAAATTTATATAATTTTATCCCTGATTTGTGATACACATAAATCGACAATTTTAGTTTAGTAGGAAGCTGCCTGGAAAATGATGCATACAGGAATACCGCAGATCAGAAAATGGGCAAACCCACAATATAATTATTTTGTTACTTTTTAAAACTCCTATCTTTAAGCTTTGAACACATGTCCCGAGTAAGCAGATTATCACAATTTATAATTTAACAGTCATTCAGTTGTTGTTTTTTTTTATTGTGGGGACAACAAGGATTTATATACCCGTATGTGTATATAAACATTGATTGTAATTATCTTGATTATTCTGCTTAACTTGGACTTCTGTTTAAAACTTAAATGTAGGAACTGTATTATTAAGTAATACCAATATTAGCAACGCACTACTATCATTATACATGTATAGTGCTCATTCCTTGTTCATTCTGGTCTTTAAATTATAAAAAATATACTTCTTAAAGTTTGACATAGCCACATTTATAGCGAAATAACATCGTGCCATGACATAATCTTAAATTCTTCTAAGAGATCTGAATCTTTTTTTGTCTCGAAAGGGGGGCAGGAGAACGCTGCATGAAAAAGTAATCTCTATTTCTCAGACATGCTGCCACCCCGCAAGACACAGAAACCGCCACCCCGAGCGTCGCATCGAGTTTGAAGCCTAAATTGGCTTAATTAGTAAAATATATTGACTTATAAAGTAGGATTGAAGTTAAATTCTATCGTATTACTTTATTACTGTTTAAGATATAAGGAAAAAACCCTTCTGAGGTCAATTTTGAAACAGAATATTGTGTCAAAAGTCGAAAACGTTGATACCCCGAAAAGTGAGGAGGAGTGTTTGAGAAAACGGAGCACTCTTATAGGCTGCTTTAAACGGTCAGAGGTAGGTTGATATTTGCTCTCTTCCGTAGAATACAATTTTCTGATCTAACACGTCTAAACATATGAAAAAAATTCAGGTTTATTCACCGTGTTGGTGTTTTCCTCGCCTCGGTGCCGCCACCCCGAGTCACGCATTGCCGCCACCCCGAATGTACCGTTCTAACCGGTGTTTATGTTCAGAGAACAATATGAACCAGGTCTTGATTTTTTTTTTGGGGGGGGGGGGGGGGGGGCTGGAGGGATGATTTCAATATCCTACGTGCTCAATAATAATGATGAATTTAAAATGAAACATGCTAGAATAATTATAGAAAATATATGAGTAAACAATAAACAAAGTAAAATAAAAAAAGGAAATTAAAATAAATATTGGAATTAATTTGTAATCCTTAATTTTATGTTAGAAAGTATAAGTACGTCACAATATTATTAATTTCACCCATTTCATTGATAACGCAAGTGGTGTCAATGAAAAACACAGGTTTTTTCACATAAATATATGTCTTACGATATATATACGGGTGGAATGGGCTGATTCAAACATCTATATAAACATCTCAAGTGCACCCCAGGAAGTAGCCTCCTATGCCCTGCATGAAAAAGAATAGATCCTGACAAAAAAAACTTTATTTATTTACAAAGTACATAAAATTTACTAGGCACAGGCACCAAAGTTGTAAAAATAGACTGGAAGAACCCCCCCCCCCAAAAAAAAAAAAAAAGAATAAATTCTCAAAAGAAATAAAAATTAATTTTATATGCATGGAACAATTAACATCTTGACTGGTCGATAACCGTGGTGTGATACCTGAAATATGTAGGGTGTGGTATTAAAATAATTGATCATATTAAAGGAAATTAATGCTATAATTATCGATAACATCCGAAGAAAATATTTGTATAAGTAAATATTTTTATTAGATCCACCTCTCTAAGATTCTGCTGTACTGTCCAGACAACTCTAGAAATTTTACACCATGACTGTACCGGTGTCTGATTGACAACATCCACGACTGTACCTGTCCACTACACACACTTTATTCTACATCCCTGACTGTACCTGTGCCTTATAAACAACATCCCTGAGTGTACCTGGGCAGTATACACATCTTACTCTACATCCATGACTGTACCTGTGCTTATAAACAACATCCATAACTGTACCTGTCCAGTACACACACTTTATTCTACATCATTGACTGTACCTGTGCCTTATAAATAATATCCACGACTGTACCTATCCAGTATACACACTTTATTCTACATCCATGACTGTACTTTTGCCTTATAAACAACATCCACGACTGTACCTGTCTAGTACACACACATTATTCTACTTCCATGACTGCATCTTGCTTTATTAACAACATCCAAGAAAAGTTATTCAAGGCTCTACTTAAAGTTTGTCCTTTTTGTTTGTGACCCGAACCCCCACCCCCAATGCAACCCCCACCCCGTCAAAAAAATTGAATCATATGCCTGCAAGAAAGCGTGGGATTTAGACTTTTGTTTTTAAGAGAAAATACTCCTTCTTTCGATATACTCCATCCTCGCTTTCACAACTTCTGCCAAGTTTTATTATTATTGTAGAAGAGTTTATAAGTAATGGATTAATTATTTTAAAACCAGTGTCAAAAAGTTAACTGCTCATTTAAAACTCTTCTCATAAAGAGGGGGAAGGGGTAGACAATTTTATAAATTGAAATCGGGCTTTAAACATAACGAGTGAACCAGATTTTCAAATACTCATGGAAATGGATAAATAACCATCAAATCTCTCCGTATGTTTAACTAATGTAAAAGTCAACTGACATATTAGATTCATTTGCAATAAAATGACTATTTTTGCTGCTTTTAGTCCGTAAACATATGTTCTACACCCTCACCCCCATCCCCAAATAACTCACTCCCCTGAAACAAAAAACAATTGGTATAAATTTGAAGTTGTGAAATAACAATTCATAATACTTGAAAAAGGAATTGTTGTTTCAGTGAGGGGGAGGGGGGGGGGATAAAAATATTTTCCGTTGATTTCTATAGAGATGAAATTTTACCAAAATTATAAACTTATCTCTCTTTGTTTACCCAAATAAGTTATGTTTTCTGATAAAATTCACATAAATATTCGGTATATAAATATGAAAAAATCATTTCAATATGTTAACTTTATAAATTAACTCTGCGATAGGTGGCAGAATTTTACTATCATTCTTGCTATCATGTGGTTTATTCAAGCATGCGTATTAAAGCTATTGAGACAAGCCTTCTGCATTAGCAATACTAGTCCCCTACCGGAAAGTGTAATCTGGTTCCCATTAAAAATTGAAAATGCTGTAATTCTGTCAAAAAATCATTGAAGCGGAACATAATGCAAACTTGATCTATAACTCATCAAGATACACTGACATACCAAACATCAACATTCAATATCTGCAAACGTTTTTAAAAAAAGTGTGGAAAACCCTTAAAAATTAAAAAGGTTGTAATTCCCTCAAAAATCAATGAAGCGGAACGAAATTAAAAACTTGATCTGTAACTCATCAATACACACTAACATATCAAAATCAGCTTATCTGCAAGCGTTTAGAAAAAAATGCGGAAAACCAAGTGGGACAGAGTGACAGAGGGACAGCTAGGCGGACAGACAGACGGACGGACAGACTCAGAGGAAACCTATCGTCCCCTCCGGTTTCAATTTATTTTATTAGTTGTTTATAGAAACCGGAGGGGACGATAGGTTTCCTCTGAGTCTGTCCGTCCGTCTGTCGGTCTGTCTGTCTGTCAGTCTGTCCCACTTCGTTTTTCCGCACTTTTTTCTAAACGCTTGCAGAAATTGAGCTGATTTTCGGCATGTGAGTGTATCTTGATGAGTTACAGATCAAGTTTGCATTTCGTTACGCTTCAGTGCTTTTTGACGGAATTACGACCATTTCATTTTTTCAGGGTTTTCCGTAATTTTTTTCTAAACGCTTGCAGATATTGAGCTGATTTTTGATATGTGACTTTACCATGGTGAGTTATAGAAGAAGTTTTTATTTCGTTCCGCTTCATTGATTTTTGACGGAATTATGGCATTTTCAATTTTTAACGGGAACCAGATTACACTTGTCGGTAGGGGACTAGTATTGCTAATGCAATACTCTCAGAATGCTTGTTCTTGATGAAAGGGCAGATTAATTACTCTATTTGAATAAATGTACCACAAAATTAGAACTCTTTAGTGTGCAGTGTATAGAGGGCTCTTAAGCACATGAAAAAAAAATCCAACTTTTTCCTCATTTTCCTCTCCTGTTTATGTCATGTTTCATCATTGGCTTATTTCTTAATTCTTTTGAATGCCATTTAAACATTGAATTGTGAAGTGTAGATACATGTAGTATTACATGTACTGCAATAATTATTTTCAATAGGTCTTTCTTTGTTAACACGATAAAATGCACTATTACATCCTAAAATGTTTTCAACTATGAAAACATTTTATAGTGCCAATCCCAAAGTTGCGGGGTATTATTATCATAGTTTACAACTGATTATACGTCAAACGTATACGACAAATGTTTATTAAAATTAATTAAAATTAATAATAGTAATTGGCTATGAGTTGACTTATAGCTTTGAGTTTTCCACCTGTACACTGATGATTATTCGTGTCTCGAACTTGATTCTAATTGATTTTCATGGTCAAATTTTAAGAGTCAATGACACACTTAAAGATCAAAATTTGTGAGTGAAATAAAATTGTTTAAATATTGTTGTTTTTTATGGTAGGTTGGTCCAAATACAGTATACAATACGTACCTCTTAAACCCTGAGAAGTTTATCGTGTGTAAATCTTGATTATAAGGCATAGGTACAGTCAAAGATGTAGTGTGTGTCATACACAGGTACAGTAGTGGATGTTGTTTATAAGGCACAGGTACAGTGTTGGATGTAGAATAAAGTGTGTGTACTGGACAGGTACAGTCGTGGATGTTGTTTATAAGGCACAGGTACAGTCAGGGATGTAGAATGAAGTATGTATATATGCACAGGTACAGTTGTGGATATAGAGTACGATGTGTATACTGCACAGGTACAGTCGTGGATGTTGTTTATAAGGCACAGGTACAGTTAGGGATGTAGAGTTAGATGTGTATACTGCACAGGTACAGTCAGGGATGTTGTTTATAAGGCACAAGTACAGTGTTGGATGTAGAATAAAGTGTGTGTACTGCACAGGTACAGTCGTGGATGTTGTTTATAAGGCACAGGTACAGTCGTGGATGTTGTTTATAAGACACAGGTACAGTCATGAATGTTATTTATAAGGCACAGGTACAGTCAGGGATGTAGAGTTAGATGTGTATACTGCACAGGTATAGTCATGGATGTTGCTTATCAGGCACAAGTACAGTGTTGGATGTAGAATAAAGTGTGTGTATTGCACAGGTACAGTCGTGGATGTTGTTTATAAGGCACAGGTACAGTCATGGATGTTGTTTATAAGGCACAGGTACAGTCATGGATGTTGTTTATAAGGCACAGGTACAGTCAATGATGTAGAGTTAGATGTGTATACTGCACAGGTACAGTCAGGGTTGTTGTTTATAAGGCACAAGTACAGTCATGGATGTAGCATAAAGTGTGTGTACTGGACAAGTACAGTCATGGATGTTGTTTATAAGGCACAGGTACAGTCATGGATGTTGTTTATAAGGCACAGGTACAGTCAGGGATGTTGTTTATAAGGCACTTGTTAGTACAGTCATGGATGTAGAATAAAGTGTGTGTACTGGACAGGTACAGTCAGGGATGTTGTTTATAAGGCACAGGTACAGTCAGGGATGTTGTTTATAAGCACTGGTACAGTCATGGATGTAGAATAAAGTGTGTGTAGTGGACAGGTACAGTCGTGGATGTTGTCAATCAGACACCGGTACAGTCATGGTGTAGAATTTCTAGAGTTGTCTGGACAGTACAGCAGAATCTTAGAGAGGTGGATCTAATAAAAATATTTACTTATACAAATATTTACTTTGGATGTTATCGATAATTATAGCATTAATTTCCTTTAATATGATCAATTATTTTAATACCATACCCTGCATATTTCAGGTATCACACCACGGTTATCGACCAGTCAAGATGTTAATTGTTCCATGCATATAAAATTAATTTTTATTTCTTTTGAGATTTTTTTTTGGGGGGGGTTGGGGGGTTGGTTCTTCCAACCCATTTTTACAACTTTGATGCCTGTGCCTAGTAAATTTTATGTACTTTGTAAATAAATAAAGGTGTTTTGTCAGGAACTATTCTTTTTCAGGATATAGGAGGCTACTTCCTGGGGTGCACTTGAGAGGTTTATATATAACGCATTGAAAATGGGTGGATCAGCCCATTCAACCCGTATATATATCGTAAGACATACAAATGTATATTTATGGGAAATAAAACCTGTGCTTTTCATTGACACCACTTGCGTGATAAATGAAATGGGTGAAATTAATAATATTGTGACGTACTTATACTTTCTAACATAAAATTAAGGATAACAAATTAATTCCGATATTTATTTTAATTTCCTTTTTTATTTTACTTTGTTTATTATTTACTCGTATATTTTCTATAATTATACTAGCATGTTTCATTTTTAAATTCATCATTATTATTGAGCACGTAGGAAATTGAAATCATGCCCCAGCCCCCCCCCCCCCCCCAAAAAAAAAATAAATAAAGACCTGGTTCATATTGTTCTCTGAACATAAAGCTTTAAATTTAAATCTGTAAAAGTTTTGGATCTTTCCCTAATCACTGCTGACATCGTTTGTCTCGGTATCACTGTCATGGGTAATATAAAGATTAGAGTTATAATTGCGCTTTGATTAAATTCAGTTTAAATCGGAGAAAATCCACAGAGTTTTTTGTTGTGGATGTTATTAATCAAGCGCGGGTTGAGCCAGTGGTAGTGTGTATGTACGGCACAGGTACAGTCGCAGATGTTGTATACCAGGCAGAGGATACAGTCATAGATATACAAAATGTAGGCATAGTCAAGTTTACATATATTCACTATAAGCCAGTTATCGTTACCGTTTTGGCGATTACAGCCTTCCATAAAGTAGATTTATTTAAAATCAGAAATTTTCTTTCCTCCATATTAACACATTTCGTATTTTTCATTAAAAAAAACAATCCATACTTAATTAACAACATATAGTTTAATATGTTGAACAATCCGGAAAATCTTGCTCTGACATTCCGTTTTTGATATTAGTGAGCAGGTACAGTCATGGATGTCCGGTACCAGCACTGCCGAGTACAGTTGCGGATGTTAGCTGACAGACCCCACTCCCCGGCACACACACACACATATGCAAAAAACTTGTATAATATATATGCAATCTTCCAGGGGAAGGCTCACTATACAACCAGGCTTAAGCTTCCAGGGGAAGGCTCACTACTATATGGACTAAGTATATAACCAGTCTTCCAGGGGAAGGCTCACTATATAACCAGGCTTCCAGGGGAAGGCTCACTACTAGTATATAACCAGTCTTCCAGGGGAAGGCTCACTACTAGTATATAACCAGTCTTCCAGGGGAAGCCTCACTATATAACCAGGCTTCCAGAGGAAGACTCATGCACTACATGTATATAACCAGGCTTCCAGGGGAAGGCTCACTATACGAGAGGGGAACACTCATCAAACATGCAATGCCGACCTTGTTTGAGTAAGGCCATATAACAGTCATTCTACAAAAACATGACCAATTAAGAATTTTTTATGTCGCTTGAAAATTAACCGTTGTAATATCTTAATTATAAATTTAAAGGTCGATTTCAACTCTAAGACTTAAAATACACAAATGGTTTTGTAAATATTCACCGATATGTATGCAGTTAAAGTTTTGATATGAACATAATGTAATGTTGAAAAACGTATTCCACTGCAAATCTTAATGTCGCTTTATTTATATACGAATTTCAAGACGAAATTTTCAGCCGTAAAATCGTTCCCAATAGAGTGCAATGAATGTTAAAAAATGTTTTTTATCCTATACAAAACTAAATCAAACCGCAAAGCTATATGCATAGTTCTCCTTTCGTGCGAATTTATAAGCATGTCGCTTAAAATCGATTAACTTCCGTAACGATTTTGTTTTAAATTTCACGCTTAGAATGCAGATTTCAAAAAGAACTGAAACTTATCTGAAAGTGACCACGAAACATTATATCATCGATTCTAGTTGCGAGTCAGCTATTTTACACGATTACATTTTCGACATAACAAAATGAATTAGACAAAAACAGTTGTCTCTCTTAAAAATTTAACTTCCGTAACGGTAATTCAGGAAAGTCTTTGCATTTAAGGTATAAATTTTTTTTATCATTTTGGGAGGAAAATGCTTCATACTTTTGTTTAATATCCTAAAACAAACTTTGATTTTAACTATTGAAGAGATTTTGAACTTTTATTGCTGGGAATTAACTTCCGTAACGATATTTTTCCCGAAAATTTAATTTAGGTTCGGATTCATGCGACACTTCATCAATCATACTTTAGCGTTCTTTACTGAACATCAGAAACGAAAAATTGGTCAAATTCAGCTTTATTTAAAAAATAATAAGGCTTGATCAAGCATTAACTTCCGTAACATTACCTTAAAATCAATGGTATCTTGAAATCGTTGTAAAAAGTTAACGATACCACATTTGTGGATAATTCTTTGTTTTCAAGTTCACTGATAGGTCCTTTAGAGAATTATGATGTTCATTTTGCTATTTGAAACAATTATTTTTTTCATGTTTTTTACTCTGAATTGGTCCATTTATCGTAGAATGACTGATAAGAGGTGAATATTTATCAGAAGAAGCTTATATACATGAATCTGTTGTGTCCAAAAAGGACTACGATAATAATCTTTCTCGGTCCTAAAATTTGAACATCGTTCAAATTGGTCCTCTGAAATTCGATGAATTTAGTAATGGATTAGGCAGAAACAATTAAAACTTCCAGTTTAATTCTTGTTTTTATAACACGACGTCATCAATATGACGTACTTTAATTTATGCTTTTTGTAAAACTTAAGAGAAATTTATGTCAATTTGAAAGGTGTTTTTTTTTCTTGAAAACATGTGTCGACGGGAGTCTCAAGTATAATTACAGCACCAATATACATGTAAAACAAATAACTGACCCCTGTAGCCCATGTTTTCTAAAGTTAAAAAGATGAAGGAAGATATTAATTTTTGGCAATTTGATGAAAAAAGGCAATTGATGTACTTGTTTGTGCTTTGTGTTAAAATTGTGATTGGTTTTGTACAACATTAACATTAAAAAAAAATTGCTTTTGATATTAAGTTCAAAATTAGGGCCAAATTAGATGCCAAGTACATGTATATACTGCAGTTCTTTCCTTTAGAAATCGCTTTTCGACAGCCGTTTTGGTCAACAGAATATACATATCATGTATAATGGCGGATCCAGGAATTTCATAACGGGGGGGGGGGCAGTAGAAGGCAGGGGGGTCTGAGGGTTGCATTGAAGCCCCCAGTGGGTCCAGCTGACGAATTCTTACATATAAGAGGTGTTTTTCCTTGATTTAAGGAATAACTGTCTAATTTTTTGGATTCATGATGTGATCAATCGAGTGGCTTGCGTGATAATTTGCATAAACGCCGAAGGCGTTTATGCATAAAATTATCATGCAAGCCAATCGATTGATCATCGTCATGAATCCAAAAAATCTGACAGTTATGCCTTATATTTACATTCTCCTGATTCTGCAAATTCCCGTGCTAATAGCCCCGCTTCTGTCTCAATTTGTCCCGCCCCGCACGTGATTTTTTTTAACCGAGCCTATCGATGAACCAGTAGATTTATGTAGAAATAAAGTATTTTTACAATTTGTAATTTTATCTCGGACAAAGACATTGGAAATGTAAATATTTTAGGATAATATGGACATATATAAGTTCTACATACATGTAAGGGGGGTCTGAAAAAAATTTACATGCACCAAATAGTTTTTCTGGCTCTAAATCTACCGCAAAAGTGTGCTGCATGTGCACAACGGCGAGAAGAAGCACTGCAAACGAGTTCTAAGTTCAAGGCATTTTATGTGGTCTGCCATTAGATTTAAAATGAAGTAAATTGAAATTTACTCAATATACACTCAATTTGTGATCAGTTCAAACAATCCTTAAGTTTTATTAAAATTTAACTGTTTAAAAGTAGCCTAAGCAAAAGCAGAGACAAATAATTTTTGGCCTAACGTTGTGTGTCTCTGGCAAAAGTGATTCTAATGGTATAAATTGTCTTGGAACAGTTGGGAGTAGGCTTGTACCCATTGTTCAAACTGAAATAGAATATCGGTTATTTAAAAATGGTTCTTATTTTATTCTTATCTAGAACTTTTAGTATCTATAATCATTTTCTAGTTTACGTATAATTTTTTAACTAATACAACATGTACAAGAGGAGTTCAATGAAAGCAGTAAGTATATGATGTATCTAAATCGTTTTATCGAAACAGGTGCGAATTGACCGAACACCGCTTTTATATCAATGGAAACGCAAAACTGAAAAACACAAAAGAATGAAAAGGAGGAAGTAAATTATCAGTAAAGGATAGACAGACGACATAAAAATATATTGTGCTCGAGATAAAGGTAATTAACCGCTACAGTTTTATGGTGAGTCTACTTCAGTTTTGTGTAAAATATGTATCTTAATATTTCATTTATTTAAAGCGAAAGTAGACACATGTGTTTTTCATAGTAATTTTTGGGAAAATGTGTTTGTTTAGGTCCGATGGATAAATTAAGGAATGACACCAGAAAGAAATATGTCTTTTTAGGGAGGTTTGGAGATTACATGTGCGATTTTGTACAATTACTAAAGTTTTATAAATGAAGAACCACACCAGAAATATAATCTTGAACACTGAATGAGCATTAGAAATTGAAGTAACAAGAGACAAATAATCATCAAGTTCTTCACTGTAAGTATTAAAGCTGATTTTTGTGAATTGTAGGGCTGGGATGATACAACTTTTTCTATATCGATACGTATCACAATGTTTGAGCCACGATATGCTATGTATTGAAGTAAACAAAGAAAAACATAAGTCAGAATTTTTTTGCGATATTTCGATATTTCTTCATGCGCATCGATATGCATATCGTCCTCACACAGAATCGATATTATCGATATCTCGATCGAAACATCCTCCCAGCCCTAGTGAATTGTCTCTTAAACAAAACAGGCCGGGCCATGATATAAATGTCAAATAATCAATCATTCCCATGATGTGTTAGTTCTACTTACATGTGTTCAAACCATGACCCCTTTGGCAAGGATTACATGGATGACCAATAAATATGGAACAATTTTGATCAGAAATATTTTGACATTCTTAAGAACAAAGTGGATAAAAGTTAATTTTGAACTTTAATTGATATATGACATGTTTCTCAGACAATAAATAAACTTGTATTCTCTTTCGAGTTAATTGTTGCATTTTATGAAATTTTATATTATCAGAACTCATTACTCCCTATTATATAAAGAAGATCCCTCTTGATTTTTAGGTTGGAAGGTCAGTGTAAGAAATTCATTATAATGTAGTTGCTTAAAATGGTCGACTTCAGATGATAATTATAATTAGCTTTTTGCTTTGCATTTTTTACAATGAAATTTATGTAAACTTCCTATCAACATGATCAAATGTGAGAAAATTAATATTGCATATAATAGTTTCCAGAGGAAAAGTCTTAACTTAAATCTATAAGCTTTTACAATGAAATTTTATACTGACATAACTCCCTATGACTTAAAGAAGACCCCTACTGAGTTTGAGGTCAAAAGGTCATAGGCCAAAGTCAGAAAAACATTATAAATAATATTGCATAAAGTGGATTTTAGATGATCATGATGATAATAAACTTTTTTTGTTCTTTTTCTAAGATTTTGCAATAAATCAGGGTTTGACACTTATTCACTAAGGCATGTCTGACCGACCCAGTCTAGTAAATGAGTGGTCGGTCATGTCAAATGTTCGTGAACTAGACCGACTGGTTGTTTGAATGAAATGAATGTTAATCCTCATTTCAGTCTTTCAAATAAAATGTTCTAAAAAACTTTTTAAAGAAATTTTCTTAATTTTCTGATTGTAAACACAGCAATTGCTCTGAAAATGAAAACTTCCCTGCATGACACAATCTCTATTTTTAGCCCGGCTGTAATAGACAAGTTGCGATCAAAACTAGCTTTGTTCAGTGTGAAAAGTTATCAAATAATATATTCTTTAATTTATATTTATGGTAATAATTTTTTAAGTTTCCCAAATGTTCTTTAAAGCTTACAATATTTGCATGTTCCGCTTAACCCGACTCATGGTGTGCGACCTATGGAACAGTCTGTCAAAATGTATATCTTAACATGTGCGAGAGATAGTAAGGTTTTGAAACTCTTTTTCGTTAAAATAGTAGGTTATAAAAAGAAAATTTTGAAGTTTGGTTGGGCTAGTGGTTTTATGGTCAGAGCTAGTAAAAATTATGGGAAGTAGACTGACTGGTCTTGTACGCATTAAAAAATTAATGTTAAACCCTGTAAATGTAATCATATTGCCTGATTAATTTGAATTAAATATAAGTTACTGCAATTTAATTTGAACTGCATTCATATTTAAAATTTAATGCAAATTAGTTTAATTAATTTAATATACATCAAATTGCTTTGCATTAACTCGGTGTGAACACTAAGGCCATTATAAAAAAAATTCCTAGATTCTCATCCAAATTTTTTGAAAAATCGAGGCGTGTGGCAGATTTTATTTTCTATTTTTTCTTTTTTTCTTTGTGTTTTTGTTGACCTGATCAATCAGTGCAGATTTATCTATAATGCCCGAATAAAAGTCATAGTAGAGTTCCTTGTAAATATGCATATCATTCTCTTCCTATTATCATCACCAGTCTAGCACAATTAACCAATGATCCTTGTTTAATACATATTAGAGCAATTAACGTCTTGTCAGCTGTCAAAATCATGCTGACATTTGCAGGATTTAAAATGAAAGTTGAATATAATGGTAGTTGAATACCGATCCCAATCAGAATCAAGACACAGAAAAACAGAAAAAATCGAGGCAGGGGTAAAAAAAATTGGGGAAGGCAAGAATTTTTTATCACGACCTTATTATAAGCAAAGCTAATTTGAATTAAATTTTGACACATAACATGTGTAATAGCAAAATTAAACCACATGCTATTATTGAGTGAAAAACAAAGGAAATTAATTAAGTTTATCATTCAAATGTGGAAAGACTCTACAAGACAGACTCTATGACATAATGTCAATTGTTTATCAGCTCTGCTTCAGGTGACTAATTTGTAATTCTTAATAGCTCTATTTTAATTAGTAATAAAATGTTAATGGGCATTAGTTTAACAGTCTAGTGGACACAACTTAAATTCACATTTGTTTAATTTGAATTTTCTTACTTCACATTGAATTAAAAATTTAATGTGCATTAATGTGAACAGTGCACAACTGCATGAAGAAAGACATCTATCGATTTTAAAGCCACATAGTGAAATGTCGGGATCAATCCATCTTCTTTCTCTGTAATTATGAATTTAATAGGTCTTGCACCTACTGAATTTATCCATGACAGGGGGACATAAATTCTCTGAATAAAAGCTTGTTTATAGACAATTGTACATGTTCATATTTTTTTGTCAGGAAGATATATGGTAAGTCAGGTGAGCATTGTGAGCCATGGGCCTTTTGTTTTTAAACATTAATTGTTTTGGGATCAGTGCATCCAAACATAAGGGTTCAAACACAAGAAAAAAACCAAGGGTCAATCTTTTGATACATTGTAGGAAGATATTTTCTCCAGCCAAAAATCAATAAGACTGACGTAGGCAACCTTGGCAGGTATATACATGTAGTAAAACTTCCTATTTATACATAAGCATGTAGGTCTTATCAAGACTTGAACTAAACTATAGTAAATTAAAGCTCAGAACCTCATTATACAGTGACTTTAAAGGCATTCGGTGATATGTAAGTTGTAAAAGTTTAATTTGCATATAGCACAGGACTACCAGAATATTAATGTTTACAATTTTAGAAGGTGTGTTCAGTGCTCTATACGAGATCTTTTAGATTTTATATTCAGATTGGTCCTGATTAGAACTGTTAAAAATGTCAAATGACAATCATATTTTTTACACATAAAAACATGTAGCATATAGTACACTTTAGTTCCAATATTTATACTTATTGCATGTAGTTTTTGTCAAAGGGTGTGGGGAGGGGGGGGGGGAGTTGTTATCATTTTTACTTTCTTACATGCATGTATAATAGTTTGGGCCATGGTTATCAGCTTGAATAGCTCAGTTGGTAGAGCACCTGACTAGTGATGCAGGCCTAGGGTCCAGTGTTCCATTTCCAATACAGCCATTCAATTTCTTCCTTTCCTGTTGCATATAATTTCTGTACCGTTGACCACCGCTGGACATTCAGGTGAAAGTCCTGCCAGGGGCAAGATAGAACTCGGTAGGTTTTGTCTTCAAAGGTGAAGACAATTTAAGGAGGGAGGGGCAGTGGACATCACCTGGATAGCTCAGTTGGTAGAGCACCTGACTTATTAAGTGATGCATGGGTTTGATTCCTGGTCCAGCCATAAATTTTCTCCTTTCCTTTAATTTAGATATGTATGGTGAGAGGTATTTTAAATAACCCTTTTTGGTTGACTTTGCTATGTACTTGATCTCATTAATGTGTTTTCAACTGTTTTGTGGGTGCCCCTTCATGCTTATCATCTTTTAACTTATAGCCTGGCAATTATTTTTTGATAATTTTTTCAATATAATCTTGACCTACAACCTTAAAATGACTACCTTAAAATGGTGAAAGATTTGGTGAGGTTTTTTTTTAATATTAAGGCCTTTTGTTCACAGTTCTCACTTTTATTGTTACATGTACTAGGTCATTTATGCAGAAACTCTTTTAAAAATCATTATTACAATACAGTAATTGTTCAACCTCGCTCAGAAAAACTTCATTAAACTTAATAGGTTAACAAATATTTTGACCACACATTTTTTTTCATTTTGTGTTTTCTCATTATGTAAGTGTCAAGGATACCTGCATACTTATAAACGAATTGAAAAATCAATGCTCTAGCTGGGTTGGGGCAGTTAATGGCCTCTATAAATCGAAGTGGATAATATAAAAAAGCTAGCTGCTTCATACACATACAAATCTCTGTGAAAGCTACATTTAAACTACTAAGGTATACAGACTGTACCATATATAGAGAGAGGTTTAGCAAACCAACATGTATCAGTTTTATTATTGACAAATTACACATATCCACTTACATGTAGATAGCTGAGTACATGCAAGCCCAAACTTGTAGCTTACATTTCCGTTTCTGCTGGGTTTTTTTTTTTAAATAAAAAAGTGTGTTTTTCTTAGACCTGAGGATTTCTTGCGAATACTTAATTATGTGAAGAACTAATCGTCTATGACTGAATAATAAAGTTTTATAGTAAGAGTGTTAAATACACAACATCTAGACTTTCAAAGCTTGCTTTGAGGGATGAAAATTATAAGAATGGCTCTTTTCAATTTGTTTCCTATAAATATATGCATATATTTATTTAAGGGCCCCACTCTGCGGGTGCCCTATAGTGATCAGTCCGTCCGTCTAGCTGTCCATCTGTCCGTCCGAGATCTCTTGTCTGGAGCATATCTTCTCTCTCCTTGGCCCAATCTGGCTCATACTTCACCCACAGAGTGTATTTGGGTAAATTGTGTGCAATGACCTTGAATCATGTTTCTAGGTCTAAGGTCAAGGTCATAGCAGAATCATATGAAAAATCCTTGTCCGGAGCATATCTTCTCTCCTCTTGATCCAATGTGGCTCATACTTCACTCACAGAGTGCCACTGGTCAATGGATGTGCATTGACCTTGAACAAAGTTTTTAGGTCAAGGGTCAAGGTAAAAAAAAAGCCTCTCTGTTTAAAATCTTTGTTCGGTGCATAATTTCTTTCCCTTAAGTCCAGTCAGCCTCAAACCTTACCAATTGACTTAGGGTATGGATCATTTGTGATTTTCCTTCCATATTTCTGATAGAGGATATGCAACAATTTTCATAGAGGATATGCAGCATTTGTGATTTTTGTGCCGTTTTTTGATGGAAGGTGTTGAGCACTCGTGATTTTCGTGCCATTTTTTATTATAATGAGGATAACATAGAAGCCATTTAGACTCAAACAACACATCCCTTAATAGTATACAAATGTTCCTCTTCAAAATAAACCCTTTTCCAGCTACCTTACGTTTCCATGTTCATTGCTGAAAGCAGGGCCCTTTGAGATGGCCACCATCTCAATGATATCTAGTTTAAAACAGTGATATACAAGTTGAATTTCATGTCTTTTTTAATTTTTTTTAATGATAAGGACTTCTACATTCCAAAAAAATTACAGTACACATGAAAAGTACCTGCCTGTACAGGTACTACATTCCTAAATAAGAAAAAATATGTAAATGTGTACATATGTACCTGTAATTCTAACTTGTAGTTTACACCTACTGCTAAACCTCTCTATTAATTTGCTAAATACAGAGAGAATGACCTTGTCAAAATGAGACAATATCATTTAGCTGTTAGATAGTTTGATTCAACACTGCATACAGTAATTAATACAAAAGACAACAGCTTTCGTAAAGCTTAAAATCAGTTCTGATCTGTATAATAATAAAAAAAATAATGAAAATTATCTTCTTTCCTCAAAAAATACTGTAAGATCAGCTAGCTACATGTACCTTGAAGAAATGGTATATTTCTTTTCATGTACACCATTGGGTGGGGCATTCATCTAGGACCATAGGAGGAAGGGAAATAAAATTAATTGATTTCCCTGACTTAATTTTTATTTTGTACATTGAATTGCATTTAATATGTGTAATTGTTTAAAATAATTTTAATGCATTTTATTTTAAAGTGGAATTACCCTCTGATAAGAGAGATAACGAACTCCCTCATAAATGTCCAATCCAGAATTTAGAATTGAAGACCATTATACAGTGGCTTGCAAGATGCAAACATTGGCTTCTGTTTTCTTTTGACAATATTTTTAATAGTTATTAATAACATTTGCACCTATTTTTTAACTATTGCAAAGTAAATGCTGTAATTAATTAAGATACATTGTATTTTTTTCTATTTATACTAGTTTAAAAAGTATAGTAATTTATCAAGTACCATGTATGTAGTATTTTTATTTTTTGTACAATTTTACCTCACCTGAGCTGAAAGCTCAAGTGAGCTTTTCTGATCACCCATTGTCAGGTGTCCGTCCATCTGTCTATTATGTCCATTTGGCTGTAAACTGTTCACATTTTTTACTTATTCTCAGGAACCACCGGACCAATTTTAACCAAAAGTAGCAAAAAAAATCTTTGGGTAAAGGGGATTCTAAATTGTTCAAATAAAGGGCCAAGCCTGCTTCCAAGGGGAGATAATCAAGTAAAGGCAAAAAAGGGTTGGTCAGTAAAAAATTTTTTCAAGAACAATTGGGCCAGAAAAGGTGAAACTTATGCAGAAGCTTTGTGAGGAAGTGCAGATTCTAAATTGTCCAAACCATGACCCAGGGGGTGGAGGTGGGGGGGTGGGGGGTGAGATTACAATAAGGGGCAAAAGCAAAACATTATATTTATAAGGAATTTTTTTAAAAAATCTTCTTTTCAAGAACTACTGGTCAGGAATAGAAATAATGCAACATGTGAAAGCTTCTAGACATAATGTAGATTGTAAATTGTTCAAATCATGGGCTAGGGTTAGGGTGGGGCCACTATAATGGATGAAATTTTTTACATTGAAACTTATAGGAAAAAATCTTTAAAAATCTTTTTAAGAACCCCTGGACCATTTTTCTACAAAGAATGATTGCACTTAGTGTACAAAACGTGGCCCCCGGTAAATTGCGCTAAAATAAAGTTTAGAAAAATGGCCCATGAGATGAATAATGCGATTCTTCTATGTCTAAATCGCAGCTTTGCGAAATTACAGGAATTAAAAGTCCATAAAAATAAAGAATGATGCTGTGTTTTGTAAGAGGGGTCACTGCAATTCACGAATCTCCATTGATATTCAAAGTTATTCCGATTTTTAAAGCCGTAATACATGGTGAGCGCATTGTTGCCCAAATTTCTCAGAAGGACAGAAGGTGTATATCTGTTGGAAATTCATCATATTTAAAGGAGATTTTTGGGCAAGGCTGCACTCGGGGTAAACTTTTTGAAAAAAGGTACAAAACACCAACCGTTTCCTTCACTATTCACGGGTATTTACATGTCATTGACCTCATTGTGACCTGTTAAATATTCAATTTATCATGTGATTTGTAGACATGGGTAACTTTGTGAGTACAAAAAAAATCAATAATTCACGTGGCTTTAGCTCTGATTAGCAAATCAGACCGTTACATTTTCAATTGATCAACATCGAATTATTTTTTTTCTGCCTAGTATTTTTAGTAGTGCCAAATATTGCTAAAATATTCATTATTTTGAAAGTAAATTTAACATTTTGAATATTTCCAAATCGGTATTTTTTCTGTAATTTTGCTCATTATTTCTGTAATTTTGCTTACTAGTGCATGTGTATTTTTCTTTCTTTTTCTCCCCACCCCTTCTTTTTGGTACATTTTCTACATTTTTGCTTTGTTTATTTTATATTAATTATGTATTTACGTTGACCTTGATGTAGGGAGAGGGCTAAAATAGGCTGACCCTTCTATTAAATTCCATTTACTTTTCTTAACAAGATATTCTTTAAATTAAAACATACATCTATACTGATTTCAAAAGAGTTCAATATAAACTTTTCAAAGGAGTTCTTTAAGTATTTATAAAATTCCTCTTTTGGTAAAACCCAGGTCTGTAGGAAGTAATTTCTGTTTTTGGGGCACAACCATACATATTTAGTTGGGGGCACTATCAACTACCAAAAATTCCTTGACAAGCAAAAAAAAAGGGGGGGGGGAGGGGGCATCAGACGTACATGTAATTATTGAAGGGGCACAAGTATATGGTAGCTATGTTTTCTATAGTGTTCTATATTAATATTGTTCAGGTATTAGGTCCATATTTGAAGACAGAAAAAATAATGATGCTACTATTCATAAGAAATATTTGACAGATGAGGGTATTGGGATTTTAAATAGGGCAAAATGTAATGATACATATGTATTTTAGTTTTAGTCCTTGGATTTAGGGGTTCGCTTGGGGGGCTCAATGAGTTTCCAAGGCATAGTCTACATCTTAGCAATAGCATCATTCCTCAAAATGTTGTTGACTGTAAAAATATAGGTACACAGGGTAGAAGTATGTATAGATTGTTTAACACTGGAAAGCTTACTGGGACAAAAAAAAAAAAAATAAACAAAACAAGCAAGCACACATACAATTAATAAAATTGTTCAAGTGATTGGAGAGAGAGAGTTTATTATTATTATTTTAAAAATTCGATACGACACTAATCTTTTTGAAAATGCAAAAGAAGTTTTTCTTTCATGTTATTTTTATTTTTTTCATTAAAATATTGTGAAGTGTGTGTTTACATGTACAAGAAGGCCTGGTTTATTTAGTGTTTATTTTTCACTTATACGCCACGTACGTTTCTTAAATTGCGATCGCAACTTACCCTATTTAAAATAAAAATATTTTCGAAACAAAGTAACATTTCATTCACCTGTTGTTTTTTAAGTAAGCTGCTAGATTTTGTTTATTTACTATATAACTTCAAGGATCTACCAGAACCTACCAAAAATTGGGAAAAAAATCTGGTTTTAGGGAGGGAGTACATGTACATCTTCAAGATCCTCCCCAGCACCCCTCTTTCAAAAAAATAAAAAAAAAATAAATGGCGTAATCCTTGAGGAGTTTAAACATGTTCTTTGTGTGTTACTTTTGTGTATATTTTTTTATTATATCTTGCTGAGAAGTTCCCAGGAGCCATTATATAATTGGCTATTACATTTTTTCAATCAATCGATGAAATGCCCCGCCTACTCCGTATATTAATGAGACACAATTAAAACCCAGCTCGGACAAGCGCAACATTCCGGAATTAACACCACTAGTGGGCATTTTTAATTACCTTTAATAAAAACTAAAGTGCCGTTTTCAATGTAAATTTTGCAAGTAATGTACCACAAAGATAACAAAATATGGGTTAGGTGTAGAATAATTAAGATTTGAGTTAATTAGATGACTTTAGAGGGGTCCGAAAAAGGGGCCACGGCAATATGCTTAAGTGGAAACATTCTTTTTAAAAGGGACCTGGGCTTTTACAATTGGGAAAAATCATCAACATTTGTATGAAATTGGGAAAAATCAATAAAATTGTAAATAACCTTAATTAATTAAAAGGTAAAATAAAATATATAAGTAAATGTTACATCATTTATTGAATATATTTGCTACAAAATAAATTAGGCACAGTTCTATGTTTAACTTTTTTAAAAATCTTTGAAAGTTCTCAATAATTGTGACCGTCATATATTGCAATATTATTTTTGCCACTTTGTAGACATAAGAGAAAATTCTTCTCGTAATAGCCATCGAAGATGGGATAATCTGACATGATTTATGACAAATGATTTATTTTTCTAACAAACTATTAAAGCTTTCTAAATTACCCTAATCATATTGCCGCAATTTATTTTTATTATTACTGTATACAGGGAAATTTTCGTCCCCATTTTATTTTCGCCCCTTTTGCCCTACTCACAGGTGGGTGAATTAAAAACAGGGTGAATTCAAAGAACACAGTATAATTTCTTAAACAGAACTGTGACTGGGTGAATTTAAAACGAGGCGAAATTACTTGCAAGTGTGAAAGGGCAAAAATAACACGGGGCAAAAATAACCATGTATACAGTATTTTTTTAAAAAAAATTAATGGATTCAGGTTAGAGTTGGCTTAAAGATACATGTCGAAAGATTTCCAAATGCCAGAATTTCATTAGCATGTAATACTGTAAACCAATTGTTATTCGCATCATCTTTAATTCACAATTTATCAGTTTGCAATCAATCTGTCATGATTAATTTTCGCGACCAACTGGCAAGGAACATTCTACAAAAATACACAGCAAAATAAATGGTTCGCAGTGATAAAAATTTGCGATTAAACAAGGTCATAAGACTTCTGGATATTTCTTGCATGCGAATAAAAGTTTGTTGACAGTATTTTTTGATTATCAAAGATAACATAATAAAAGGAAATATCATTTGAAAGCTTGTTAAATTCAATATTTAATTATCCTAACTTAAACTTTAATTGATAACTTATTTAAAATATATTATTTAAATTTTGATGTAAATTTTAGTGCATGAATATTTTTTAAATCAACTTTTTGTATTTAATTACCCCTCAAAGTGGTTATTTGGTCCTTTAAGGTAAATTAAAGATTGAACTTAAAAAAACTTTTTATCTGATTTTTATATCAAAAACAGATATCTTCAGGTTAAAAAAATCTAGAAATAAACTTGCTTGTCTGTACACCTTAAAACACATACAACTTGATTGACAGTTAACATAGTTAATACCCTGTATAGAGTTGATGTGCAGACAAAATAAGTGAGAATGTGAGAATAACATCAGGAAAATTTAGTCTAAGGTCCTTCTTATTATTTAATTTTTAAAACCTACATAATAATTTTTTTTCTAGTTTGGTTGTCAGTTTGTACCAAATTCAATGTAAATTGTTACTTGTTACAAATAAGAAATGCAAAATGTGCATCTTTACAGAGTTATGTCCCTTGCCATCCCCAACATTACTCATTGACAGCAATTACCTCAGCTCGCTTAATAATTTATTTGAATATTTTTCTTTTCTCTACTCAACAAGAATTTTTATTGTATAATTTAAAAATAGAAATACATGATTAAAATATTTCCTTTAAAGCACACGGAGAGAAACAAAACATTTACAGAAGCTGAATTTAAAAAATGAGAAGAATATAATCAACTAATTGAGACTGTATTAGTTTATAATACATTCGTGTTCCTATAGTTGAGAGACTTGAACTGTGACAATCATCGTATCAAAATAATTAATGAAAAGTAGTTCATTTACTATAGTTGACATTACATTCATCGGAAAATGAACAGAAAAATTTCTCCATAGAAATACATTAGTTCAAAGTGAAGAAAGTAAAGAAAATTGAATTATTCTAATTTAAATGTAAACTGCTGTCAGAGTTATATTTTTATGATGAAAAATAATCAATGATCTTCTGGGGCTAGGATTGGTGTACAATACATGGTGTATGAATATCCCTTAAAGTTTCCTCTAAAAATAGACACGGCGAATTGTAAAAACACTTAATTGACCTATTCCGAAGAAGGATGGTGATCATGAATAGTAAGAAGTTTTGCGCCCACTTAATTTTATGTACATA
Organism: Saccostrea echinata; assembly: GCF_033153115.1. NCBI lineage: Eukaryota > Metazoa > Mollusca > Bivalvia > Ostreida > Ostreidae > Saccostrea > Saccostrea echinata. The sequence goes on along the minus strand of NW_026889771.1, from coordinate 3,247,246 downwards.
CTTTATGAACTTTATTAAATAAGTATTAATTTACTTCTAAGTCTTTTGAAATTCCCCAAGTACTGTTTCTAATATTCTAATTTATATTGTAATTTAATTAAAATAGAAATATCCATCTTCATGCAGGTACACTTTAATTTTGCTTTTTATCTTGGAGAATGTCTTCATTCTTGATTGTTTTGGGTTTTTTTTATAAATAATTTGATTATTTTTATAGTTTTTATAATCTGAATGTAGTAAAAATTGAAGGTTTGCATGAATATTGACATTCCTGTGGATAGATTTATTTCCAAGTTCAGGGATGAGGCCAGATTGAAATTTATAGAACTGGGTAACAATAGAAATGATAACCCTGATATGTATATATATCCATGGACAGTTTTTTGGAAATAACAAAAACATAGAGGATATTCAATGTTTTGTAGTTGGATATGGAATTAATTTCACAAGTGGGACAGGATTTTTATTCCAATACTTTTACGAGTGCGAAGCAAGAGTGAAAATATATTAAAAAAAACCTGTCTCATGAGTGAAATAAATTCCATATCAATTACAAAAGATTGAATTTTCTGTTTATTATATTTTCTTTGATTTTCCCTATGCCTCTGTCTTTTCTTAACACAGCTTAGTGTCATAGGCTGTGACATCATAATTGAGTGGTTGAGACGTCATAGCTTAACAATTATGAGATTGAAAACATTTTAACATGGATTTTAGCAACATATTTGAGAACATGGAGAAGGAATTGACAGTTTTAGTCTCTATCAAGACGGTTTAGTTACTATCTCTATCCTATGATGACACACCAAAATTATTTTTTACTTACTTTAATATCCTTTCACACTGTGGCAGAATATCACTTTGGTATCCTTTCACACTGTGAGAGAATATCACTTTTATTTTTATTCAGTAAATAAATTACAGTATTTTACTGTTGAAAATGTAATAAATTTACTTTAATTTCATAAAAGTAAGAGATCAATTCTTGAAAATTTGTCTGTATTTTATCAAGTAAAACAAAACATTTTAATGTGCAAAATTTTTAGTTTATGAATGGCACTAATAGATACATGCAAGTCCTGGTAAAATTATAAACTTGCATATTTTTATTTGACCTGGAGGAGTCCATGGAGAATATCACACTACTGTTTAGGTCTCAGCCCTGGTATCAGCCCAAGCAAATGCTTACGTTGGCCAAATCTTTTCAAAATATGATGTGTTTATGTACTTGGTAAACAAGAAACCGACACGGTAGCTCAGTCGATAGAGTGCTTGCTCCATAATCGGAAGGTCTTGGGTTCGAATCGCCACGACTGACCCAAGTAGATTAAAAATAGGTAGCAACTGTTCTTTTGTCAAGTGCTCAGCACTTTGAAGTGAAAATTGCAGGTTATTTGGATGAGACCATTAAAACTGAGATCCCGTGTCATGATAGGCGTTGGCATAATAAAGAACTCACTGCTCAATGGCCCTGAGTGCCGAGTAAAGGTTTCAATTTGAAGCCCTTCACCGTTCTATGTGAGTGAAAATTTCTTGAACAAGACGTAAAACAACATACAATCAATCAATCAATAGTAAACAAGAGTTACCTCTCTTGCATCACAAGTACCATCATTTGATGCAATTTTTTAAAAAACACTTTTTTCAATAACTAAGCATAAATAAATAATTTTTGAAAATTCAGATCTTATTGTAGTTTACATTATACATTTCTTTAACACAATTATTACTCCAAACCACACAAATTAAGCAGAAATAATATTGGTCTATGAAATTTGAGGGGAAACAGCCCGGGCCTTAACAACAGGCCAAGACAGAGATTGTCCAGCTCCTTTGCTTTCTTTCTGGTTGAATAATTTGTTAGAAAATGTTATGAACCAGAGCCTTAGACTTGTTTTCTTTTCATTGTTTTGTTTTAGCATGTCCTTGGTTTGGACAGTTTGGAGCTCAGCACTTAGGTGATGTTAAGTTTTATGTATGACTGTGGTCGACCTTGACATCATTTGCCATTGTAATCAGATTTCTATACCATGATCTCCACAATTCTGAATGAAGTTCTATTAGATTTGCACAAAATAAAGTCAAAATTCAATTGAAAACTTGCATACCTGAAAAATATTTCCCACTCGCTAGCATACGGTTAGTATAGTACTGTAGTTCCTGATTTTCATTATCTGATTTTGTGACCATGTTGGGTACCCCTACCATTGACATGTTGTAACACTTGTAAGGAAAAACATTTCGGAAATATTTCTTGCTTTTATTTATTGTTATATGGTGTTTGTTAAAGGTATATATATGCCAATTTTCAACAAAAGACATTAATTTAATTAGAAAGGAGAATATCTGCACATCCTTCATACAATATAGATATATTGAAATTAATAAAAATTATATATATATATATATATATATATATATATATATATATATATATATATATATATATATATATATATACACATATGTACGATAATCATGAGAGTAAAATGAAAAAAAAATGTTTACAGTGATAATGATCTTAGTATAGCATCTGTTTGACAGTTTGGAAAAACACGTAAGTTAATATGTACTAGGGAGCATTCTCTGTCTAATAAAAAGTATTTTTAATCGAAAAACTAATGGTGTACTGGCCATGAACTTGGTTTTCAGTTTATCTTAGCCGAATCTCTTTCAAATTAAGCCTACTTACTAGTTAAAGCTTCTAATTAAGCTCATTAAATTTCTCCAATGGTAGTTACAATGTTGTATTTAAGAGTTAATTTTGAATATTTTTGGACTGCATATCTAGATTATACCGGTAGAATATTTCTGAACTATCAAAAAAAGAATTACATTAATGTTGATGATGCTGTTAGATTTTCATCTAAGCTGACAACTTTAAATAATGTGGCATGAAAAAAAAATCATCTGTCCTTCCTTTTTTAGCTCACCTGAGCTGAAAGCTCAAGTGAGCTTTTCTGATCACATTTTGTCTGTAATCCGTCTGTCCGTCTGTCTGTAAACTTTTCACATTTTCGACTTCTTCTCCAGAACCACTGGGCCAATTTCAACCAAACTTGCCACAAAGCATCCTTGGGTGAAGGGAATTCAAGTTTGTTCAAATGAAGGGCCACACCCTCTTTCAAGGGGAGATAATAAAGAATAAGTGAAAAATTAATAACATCTTTTAAAAATCTTCTTCTCAAGAACCACAGGGCCAGGAAAGATGAAACTCATGTGGAAGCATCCTCAGGTAGTGTAGATTCAAATTTGTTCAAATCATGACCCCCGGGGGTAGGGCGGAGCCACAATGGAGGATCAAAGTTTTACATATAAATATATAAGAAAAACCTTTAAAAATCTTCTTCTCAAGAACAGAAAAGCCATTATGAGTCATATTTATATGGAAGCATCCTCAGATAGTGTAGATTCAAATTGTTCAAATCATGACCCCTTGGGGTAGGGCAGGGCCACAATGGAGGATCAAAGTTTTACATAGAAATATATAGGAAAAAACCTTTAAAAATCTTCTTCTCAAGAACAGCAGAGCCATGATGAGTCATATTTATATGGAAGCATCCTCAGATAATGTAGATTCTATTTTGTTCAAATCGTGACCCCCAGGGGTAGGGCAGGGCCATAATGGAGGATCAAAGTTTTACATAGAAATATATAGGAAAAACCTTTAAAATTCTTCTTCTCAAGAACAGCAAAGCCATGATGAGTCATATTTATATGGAAGCATCCTCAGATAATGTAGATTCTATTTTGTTCAAATCATGACCCCTGGGGGTAGGGCAGGGCCACAATGGAGGATCAAAGTTTTACATAGAAATATATAGGAAAAATCTTTAAAAATCTTCTTCTCAAGAACAGCAAAGCCATGATGAGTCATATTTATATGGAAGCATCCTCCTGATGACCTCCGGGGATAGGGTGGGGCCACAATTGGTGATCGAAAATTTTACTTGGGAACATATAGGAAAATATCTTCTTCTCAAGAACTGAAAATCATGTTTAGATTTGGAATCATCCTCAGATAGTGTAAATTCAATTTTGTTCAAATGATAACCCCTAGGAGGTAGGGTAGGGTGCAATAGGGGATCAAAAGTTTTACATAAGAACATATAGAAAAAATATTTCTTCTCAAGAACAGAAAAGCTATGTTTAGTCATATTGATATGGAAGCATCCTCAGGAAGTGTAGATTCAAGTTTGTTCAAATGATGACCCCTTAGATAGGGAGATGCCACAATGGGGGATCAAATTTTTACAAAAGAATATATGGGAATATTTTTTAAAATCTTCTCAAGTACAACAAAGCCATTTGTGATATTGATATGGAAGCATCATCAGGTAGTTTAAAATTCAAGCCCCCCCCCCCCCCTCCCATAATCTTTTCAATACTCACTCGGAACTGATTTGTGCTTTTGCTTAGCCAATGTGCTCAGGTGATGTGGCCCATGGGCCTCTTGTTTAATTATTTAAATAACATTTACAGTAATTTGATTTTGGACCTGTTTTAAATACTAATTGAAAATGCCCATTTCCCATGTACATGTATGTGCTAGGTCTTTATGTTTCCTAAAATGTGTTTGCTTTCTGAAAATGACTAGCATCATGATGCAGGATATAAATTGAATCATGATATTTCTTGAAAATTATTGTTATCTTAAATTATTGTCAATATATAGACATCTTCTGTTCTGAGAAATGTCCCAAGTAGAACCATACACAGTAACACTTGTATTTATTCCACTTCTATTATATCCACTTCTTGCAAGAACTGGTTTCCTGTTTTTCAGATGAAATCCTACATGTGAAGTGTTGACCTACAAATCAAAACTTGTGAAAGTCATTTCAAATTAGGTTTCAAATCCTAATCAAGGCTCAATCTATAAGACCAATGACTGTGTAGTAATTAATATTTTAAAAAAAAAAAAAAGGAATTCATAAGTTATGCCAATGACACACAGGTCATGCCCTTATTGTGAACTTTCAGAACCAAGACCGCGAGTGTATACTTAAAGCTTGACAACAGACACGAAGTCTATATCAATTTTATGAAAAGGCAAAAATAGGACAATTATTAGCTCATAATTGAATTTAAAAATGGTCACATGGATGCTGACAGGAAAATTCTTCTCGACAAATTATGCTTCAATGTACCAAAAAAAGACAAGAAAGAAAATCATGTACCAGTGGTACTCAAGCACATTTCAATTCATCCTCAAAAAATTTCCTGAATACATGCTAATTTATTTATTGAATCTTTTTTGGGAAAAGCAGTATTACATAATATATATGACAATAGAAATTCATATTTGTTGAAATTGAAATTCTTAGAAAATTTAACAGTACAATTATCTATTAGCTGTTTGAAGTTGATTTAGTATGTAGAGATAAACTCAGTATTTTCATTTGACTATCAACTCTTTTTATTACTGCACATTAATTTATATAGTGCCTTATATAATTATAAAATTACTTGAATTTTAAAAGTAAATCACACACAGTAATGCAACAAAATGAGTAAAAATAAACATGGTTGCATATGACTGATTGACTATTATTGTTTAACGCCGAGTCGGCAATATTTCAGCCATATTTCGGCGATGCAATTGCATATGAGAATGAATACAAAATCTAAAAACAAAAAATGAGAACAACTAAGGTTTTAAAATGAATCTTGCACAGTTTTAAATAACTACCGGTAAATATAAGACAACCTACAATTTGCAATAAACAAACACAAAAATTATGTGTACCGTAATTTTTAAAAGAATAATGCAAAAACAACCTCACCCCTCCCTCAAACTTTGTAAGGTATACATACATGTACATATTGAACTGTTAGGCATGCATTAATTTGCATTTGAAGCATAATTATATATACCTTCAAGAATCGACAATTACATACATGTATTAAAGATATACATGTATCACAGAAAATACATATAACTGGATGTTTATTAAATGCCAACAATCAGTTAAGAGCTAGAGCTTAATTGTGTAATGTCCAAAAAAAAAAAATCATTAAAGATATTGTGTCAGTGATACATATGTAATAATATTTTCTATTCAATAATTCTCTTTCATTCATAGACCACCATGGAGGAAATGAGGAGAAAAAACAATTTAGTCAAAAGAAGCTTTTTATAAGTGATTTAAATGGTAAGCCAAGTATTGGTAAGGGGAGTATTTTGAACTATTATACTTTCATGTAAATATTTTTTTTAAAAGTGGGTCAAACTCTAAGGTCAAGGTCAAAAGGTCAAAAATATTTACACCCATGGAAAGGTCTTGTCAAAATGAATACACTTGTGAAATATGAAAGCCCTAGCACCAATTATTCAAAAGTTTTGACCAAAGTTAAAGTTGGGTAATTTTTTGCAAAAGTAGGTCAAACTCCAAGGTCAAGGTCAAGAGGTCAAATATGTTGGTACCCAAAGGAAGGTCTCACAAGGAATACACATGTGAAATGTGAAAGCAATAGCTCCAACCATGCAATCAAAAGTTATGAGCAAGCCCTTGTTAAAGTTTTTGCAGACAGACAGACAGGATGACAGGGCAAAAACTATATACCCCCCAATCTTTGATACAGGGGCATAAAAAATAGAACCTCATACTTAGTACAAAAGAATAGATTATGACCAGAGTGTTTAATTTCTTTATTTTGCATGGTCTAGGTCATTTGAATATTCAGTAAGTTCTGAAATCTGCTGACCTATTATGATTTGTTCTTGTCTGTTGTCATGTGGATGCATGTGAATTTTTTCCATTTTCAGCTTCTTCACAAGAACCACTGAAACAATTTCAATCAAACATGCCACTAAGATAAATCCTCTATTGAAAGGGATTCATGCAATCTTATTTAAATGAAGGGCAGAACCCTCTTTTAAGGGGATGTAATTAGGAAAATTAAGCAAAAAATTAGGCTGGAGTTTTAAAAAGTTTCTTCTCAAGAACACTTAGCCAGAATATTTGAAACTTTTATGAAAGTTTATCTTGACATAGTGAAGATTTAATTAAGTTTGTTCAAAGCATGGCCCCCAGAGGTAGGGTGAAGCCACAGAAGGGGATCAGAGTTTACATGAAAATGTATAGAAAGAAATCTTTTAAAAGAAATATTTTAAAATTTTCTTTTCAAGAGCAGCAACACACTGATTAGTCATATTTGGAAATATGCAAACATTCTAATTTAGAGAAGATTCAAGTTTTTTCAAGTTATGGTCCACAGGGATGAAATGGGGCCACAATAAGGGATTTAACTTTTGCATGAATATATATTCATGTGAGAAAAATGTTTAAAAATCTTCTCAAGAACATTTTATAGTCACATTTATATGCAAACGTTTAAAAATTCATGAAGTATTTTCTCAAGAACAGCAGGATCATAGGTCATATATTAATATACAAGCATTGTTACAACACGAAATAAAATAACAACGCAAAATGGAATTATTTGGGATCAATATATTTTCGTTATGCAATTTTTGCATGAAAATCAACACAGAATGTAATAAAGCAAAATGTAATAACAGACTTTTTAGCTCACCTGAGCTGAAAGCTCAAGTGAGCTTTTCTGATCACCTGTTGTCCGTCATCTGTCTAGCTGTCCGTCCGTCTGTAAACTTTTCACATTTTCAACTTCTTCTCAAGAACCACAAGGCCAATTTTAACCAAACTTGGTACAAAGTATCCTTGGGTGAAGGGGAGTGTAAATTGTTAAAATAAAGGGCCAAGTCCCCTTAAAAGGGGAGATAATCAAGAAAAGACAAAAATAGGGTGGGGTCACTAAAAAATCTTCTTCTCAAGAACCACTGGGCCAGAAAAGCTGAAACTTATATGGAAGCATCCTGGGGTAGTGTAGATTATAAATTGTTCAAATCATGACCCCCGGAGGTAGGGCGGGACACAATAGGGAATCCAAGTTTTACATTGAAATATATAAGAAAAGTCTTTAAAAATCTTCTTTTTCAAGAACCACTGGACCAATAAAGCTGAAACTTATTTGGAAGCATCCTGAGGTAGTGTAGATTCTAAATTGTTCAAATCATGACCCCTGGGGGTAGGGCGGGGCCACAATAGGTATATTAAAGGGGGGGAAATCTGGAAAAGAACAGCATGGCCAAAGTTACTCAGGTGAGCGATGTGGCCCATGGGCCTCTTGTTAGGATAATTACATTTTGCGTTATTACATTTTGCATCAAGATTAACACAGAATGAAATAATATACTTTTTGATTATTACATTTAAAAATTTTTTGCATTGAGGGCAACACAAAATGTAATAAAATAAAAATGAAACAACACAAAACATAATAAGTTTTTTGTATTGTATTCAACACAAAACATCATAAAATTGATTTGTACATATCTTTAATATTATGAAATATGAATAGGTATTGTGCTGAAGTGGATGAGTTGGTTAGGAGTATGAAATGTTTTCAAGGTCCTTTATATAATTTTCCTTTGATTATGCATAAATAAAGCTTTATCTCATAGAATATTGAGTTTTGGTTTCTTGGTATTTTTTTGCATTGCATGCTCCTATCATAAAAGTTGTATATTCACTGAATACTAGTGGTACTGAATGCAAAGATGATATTGAATTGGTGGAATTTAATCAATGATACAATTGGCGAATTAAATACTAGTTACTCAAATATACTTAAACACAAGAAATGGCATGTCCTTTTGTATTTAAAAAAAAAAAAAATAATTGTCATGTCTGAAAGCCATGAAATCGGCACATTATTCTGGATCCCTTGAAATGGAACTTGCATTATTTCGTAGATCAGGTAACAGCTAATAATAAAGAAATATATAATCATTGGTGTGAAAATTCTTCTCAACCTAACTGACCAAAAAGTGTGTTTTTGCAATGTTGCATTTTGCTTAATATTGACACAAAATATAATAAAAAAATATAAAAATTAAAAAAAAATATCTTATTACATTTTGCATTATTAGATTTTGCATTGACATCAACGCAAAACATAATAATGCAAAATGTAATATTCCCAAAAGTTTCTCATTACATTTTGCATTATTACATTATGTGTTGATTTAGATGCAAAATGTAATAATGCAAAATATAATAATCCCCGTTTACTACATTTTGCGTTGTTATTACATTTCGCTTTGTAACAAAGCATCCTATTAAGAAATTTCATGCAATCCTCGAAATTTGACCCCACAAAAATAAGTGATTTTACAGTATATAGATTCATTTAGATTTGGGAATTAAACCATATGATAGCTAGAATACAATTTTATAATAACAAGAAATTTAATTTCCTTTCAATCTGAAAACATTTCAGGTTTTTGTGACTAATCCCAATTAGTCATTTTTTTTTGTCTTATATTCAGTGTTTGACCCATTTTGATTTTAGTTTTTCAGTGCATTGGTTTGTACAGCTATACATATATAAGTAATTCCATGATTATTTTTTTATTGTCAGTATTCGGAAGTTTTATTTCCTTTCCAGCTAACAGACCAGATCTAGATCATATCTGCATGTGCAGACTTGGAGGAAGTAAAAATTGAAGTAACAATCTTGTTGCACTGGAATAATGATGATGGGACATTTTGTTCATATGATGGGATTTTCTCTGATTCTGAGTCCAAATATGTATTTTACTGCTTTTGGCTTTTTCTTTGATAGTCCTGCTGGGGGTAAGTAAATTAATGGTTTAATAGATTATTTAAATATCTTTTATTTTTGCATGGACATCTAAGTCACTCAGATGACCTTATGCTATGATCCGTTTTTGTCCATCATTGTGAAATCTATTTTAATTCAAAAATAATGTATCAATGTGAAAAAGATGTTTTGAATTTTAGTTTACATCTAATTAACTTTAATTTTTGTTAATTTTGGAAATGTTAGCTTTTTGAAATAGAAGACGTATAGTAAAAACTTGTCTAATCCAGACACCACGTACTGGTTCCAAAGAAATTGGCTGGATTAGACAACATTAACATCCCATATTAGTCAACATTTTAAAACCTGCAGTTGAATTTACTGAAAGAGACTTTAAGTTAACATCATAATAGGCAAGATTTCAGAATATTCAGCATCTGGATTAAACAAGTTTTACTGTATCTACAGAGTATAGGAAAAAAAAAATATAAATTTTTTTTGGATTATATTTTAGCATGCATAAATAGAGTGTATTCAATGTTTTGTAGTTGAATAAAGAACTTATTTCCCAAGTAGAACAGGATGTTTTGATAGTTTTCAATTGTGTAAAACATCTGTTTTGTAAAATATATTCCATATGTACATAAACAACTATAAAACATTAAATTTTCTGTTTATTACATTGCCTTTAATTTTCCTTTTGCCCCTTTCTTTGCTGCCTCGGAAAATAGTTTCCTCCCTCAGGGAACCATAAATTTGCTATTTCCCTCATACCTATTCCATAACTTAGAGTGTATTATAGACCTGGATATTGGTTGAGAATCCCAGGATGGGACTAAAACAAAGTTTGTGACATCAAAATAAAATCATTATGTAACGTCCATTATTTCACCTCCCCATCCATGTTATGGTGTTTGAATGCCAAACTGGTTTCAGTACATTTTATAAGGAAAATGCAGATGGCATGTAAATATTATATCCTTGACAGACCTTAAAAGGAGACTCATGCGTATGATAAATTCCTTAATAAACTGATGCATGCATATATCTATAAACATCAATTCACTAAAAGTTTCTTTTTTTGCTATAGAAATTACTCCAATAAATCCTAGGGTATTGGTGAATCAGAATTTGGAGATGAACTGTACTGTGTTTGAAGATTCAGGTCTGAATGCTTCCTTTCTGGACTGGGTTATTTATAATGGTACAAGCGCATCTCCAGATACAGTATTTATTAATGAAGAAAGAACATTGACATTCCGAAAAAAAATCGCAAGTATTGAGGAAGAAGGGAGTTACTTGTGCAGGAGAACTGACAAGTCTGAACCCAGTATTGTGAAGACAGTTTATTTGACTATTGAGTGTAAGTCAATTATGTTAATGAGAAATTGATAACATGTATTTCAGAAGTGTGGAAAATTTGGTGAAAGAAAGAGGGAAGATATAGGTCAAAAAATGCAGCGCTTCTAAATCTGTATACATGTAGTTGGAAATATTTCCAAAAGCTAAGAATTTTCCAAATTCAATGATATATAATTTATATGTGTGACCCCAAAGGTTACTTAGTAAAATCACATTGAATACTGCACCCTTTAATAGCAGAATGTCAAAATTTTACGGAACAATCAAATGCGACATCATAGAAATTGCACATCCTCCACCGATAATCACATCTACCAGTAATCATTACTTGTCTTCTTTTTTTTCGATGTTAACATACATATTGCAGGTAAATGATTCAGTTGTGGAATGCTGCTCAAATTATTAAGTAGTTTATCTTCTACCTATTCAATGAATAGCAAAAACAAGATGTGTTTGTGAAACACTTAGATGCTCCCATATGGCAACTTATAGTGAAGGTTAAACTGAACGCAAAAGAAACGCAACATCCTATTTTAGGGGGAAATATTATATGTAGGATATCACTATGTATCTAAAAAGTAAGGACATCAACTTTGTAAATATTGGTAATTTAATGGTAGAATGATTTTCATACTATCACTGGAAGTTAAGTTTGAGTCTGCTTAACAAAAATCAAAAATTGCATGTTTAACAAAACATTTGGCAATAATATGGGGTTTTAAAGGTTTGTATCTGTTCATCGTAAGTAATGCAGCAATATTTCGAAAAATAAATTCTCCTTTCTTTTCCGTAAGCAATGCCAAGGCTTCCTGAAAATGACTTAAATACGCCTTTCCATTCCTCTACCTGGAAAATCTCAAAATAAAGGTGATGGAGAGTTACAGATGCAAATATGCACTAAATCACTCCTCAACAGGCTCTTATGTATCATAAGCATAGATGACAGTTCTTGGACAGGAAGACCAAGGGTTACTACACCGTGCTAGGCTAGAGAAAATTCGACCTCATCATTTGATTGATTGATTGTATGTTGTTTTACGTCCCATTCGAGAATTTTTCACTCATATAGAGACGTCACCATATACCGGTGAAGGGCTTCAAATTTTGACCTTTACTCGGCTCTCAGGGCCATTGAGCAGTAAGGGATCTTTATCGTGCCAACGCCTACCATGACACGGGGCCTCAGTTTTTAAGGTCTCATCTGAAGGACCCGCAACTTTCACTTCAAAGTGCCAAGCACCTGGTGAAGGAACAGTTGCTACCCATTCTTTATGTGTCAGTCCCGGCCGAGATTCGAACTCATGACCTCCTGATCACGGAGCAAGCACTCTACCGACTGAGCTACCATGAAAAACAGGCATTTAAAATGGCAAAGAATATTTCTTTCGCTCAGATCTTGAGATTGATGAACTCATTGCATCGTAGAAATCAAGATGCAATTGTTGTGCATGACAGGCTTGCACGCTGTAATTGAATGGCCGGGTTGGGAGGGTGTTTTAACAGTTGTGTGTTACTTTTAAAGTTAAAAGATAACCATTTAACATTTTTATCAAATCTCTGATGTTTTGGAATCGAGTTTGACCTTACTGTATTCATTTTTGAAAATCATTAGATAAAATATTCAAATATTTGTAGATAACTGCTTGTTGCGTTTCTTTTGCGTTTCAGTATATGTTGGTACCCAAAATAAGGTCTTGTCTCAAGGAATATACTTGTGAAATATGAAAGCCCTAGCAGCAATTATTAAAAAGATTAGCTGCAGAACTGTAGCTCTCTGGTTGAGAAAATTTGGAGAGATAAACCAAAGAGCTACAGATCCAAGCATTGTAAAAACCTTCGATTTACACCGCCGATTTTTGTAGCTCACTTCAGGTATTATTTCTTGTATTTTATGCATCCCAACACTATACAAATGTGGTATCCGATAATAAATTATATATATTTACTCCCATTCCTGACACTTTGTTTACCTTTCAACGATTCCAAACAGCCGTAGTCTTGGCAGTATCAGTTTTTAAAAGAAATGCATTCCAAGCTCCATGTTAGTGTACATGTAATTATAAAAATAACATGCCCGATTGGTTTAATTAATTTTTTTTTTTAAGTAAGGTCTTGTCTCAAAGAATATACATGTGAAATATGAAAGCCCTAGCAGCAACCACTGAAAAGATATGGAAAAGGTTAAAGTTTTCAAAAGCGAGTCAAACATCAAGGTCACTGTCAAAATTAATGGTGCTCAAGGAAAGGCCTTCTCAGAAGATATACACATGTGAAATATGAAAGCTCAAGCACCAACCATTCAAAGGTTATGGCCAAGGTTAAGTTTTCCAAAAGTAGGTCAAACTCCAAGGTCAATGCCAAAGAGTCAATTTTCTTGGTATCCAAAGGAAGGTCTTGTCACTAGGATTACATATGTGAAGTATGAAGGCCCTAGCGCCAACTGTTCAAAAGTTATGGCCAAGGTTAAAGTTAGGTAAAATTTTTCAAAACTGGGTCAAACTCCAAGGTCAAGGTCAAATATGATAGTACCCAAAGAAAGGTCTTGTCTCAAGGAATACACATGTGAAATATGAAAGTCTTAACTCCAACCATTCAAAATTTATGGGTAAGGTTAAAGTTTTTGCGGACAAACAGACAGACAACTAGACAGACTGGGCAAAAACTATTAGCTCTCGAATCTTCAATTATGTGGGCATAAAAATTAGAAATTTTATGTGTACAGACTATTGAGCTTGAAGATAAGATTCCTTAACTATGGCCCCCTATTTTTGGTTGAAAAAGCAGTGTAAAGTATAACTAGTGAAGGTTAGCAATGTAAGATTGCAGATTGGCCTTTCTTTTTTTCCTTTTTAACAACTTTGTCTTCGGACAACATTCCACCCCAAACCCAATCTTGCCTTCACAAACTTACTGCACATATATTTTGAAGTAAATTTGCAAAGTAAATTATTGATTAATTGATTGTATGTTGACAAGTTTGGGACTACTTTTGTATTTAAGACGATTATTGTATGTATTAAGGTCTTGAAACATTTTTTTTATCAGTCAGACGGTGTCTCGGATTTACAAATCATCTTTAGGTTGAAAAATGACATAAAAATGAATAATGTAAGAGAGGAAATGAGAAACCCTGAAACAGTGGTCGTCATTCCTGGCAGATTAGACCACAGGCACTTGTGGAGAGAGACCCCTCCCCCCCCCCTTTCCTGCATATTCAACCCCAAAAGCTTCTTGGACTCTAATTTTTTTTACCCCAAAATTATACTTATTTATCATATACACCATATGAAAAATCAGGAAAAAACCCTCAAAAGAATCATTCACACAAAAATACCCCACTATACTTAATAAGATGTATACTGAGGTATTTTTGTGTGGAACAATTTTTATGCCCCTGTAGCGAAGATTCGGGAGTATATAGTTTTTGCCCTGTCCGTCCGTCTGTCTAGCTGTCTGTCTGTCTGTTTGTCTGCTAAAACTTTAACACTGCCCATAACTCTTGATTAGTTGGAGCTATGGCTTTCATATTTCACATGTGTATTCCTTGTGACAAGACCTTTCTTTCGATACCATGATATTTGACCTTTACCTTGGAGTTTGACCTAGTTTTACAAAATTTTACCCAACATTAACCTTAGCCATAACTTTAGAACAGTTGGATCCAGGGCTTTCATACTTTACCTATGTAATCCTTATGACAAGACCTTCCTTTGGATACCAAGAACTTTGACCTTTTGACCTTGACCTTGGAGTTTGACCTACTTTTGTAAAACTTTAACCTTGGCCGTAACTTTTGAATGGTTGGTGCTTGGGCTTTCATATTTCACATGTGTATATCTTCTGAGAAGGCCTTTCCTTGAGCACCATTAATTTTGACAGTGACCTTGATGTTTGACTCGCTTTTGAAAACTTTAACCTTTTCCATATCTTTTCAGTGGTTGCTGCTAGGGCTTTCATATTTCACATGTATATTCTTTGAGACAAGACCTTACTTTGGGTACCAACATAGATAAAGTTTAATCTTCGCTATAAGTTGCCATATGGGGGTATCAGTGTTTCACAAACACATCTTATTTACAAAGAAACAATGTACATTTTGTTATGAGAATTTCAATTATACCCAGATTTTCTGATCTTGACCTTTCTTACTAACTTGCACTTTTCTTATTTTTGCAAATGAACTGTAGTACACAGTGTAAATGTCCTGCTTTGATGTTTCTTGTTTTGTTTTTTTTCAGATGAAGCTGTGAGGAATGTAACAAACTTTACTTGTATATTGAATGAAGAGAAAAAAGAGTTTCACTGTAGATGGGAACTTGGACTATACAACCACCCTGCTTATCTCAATATCTCAATTATAATGTAAGTCATTCAAATTCTGTTGAATAGCAAAGTGAAGTATTGCTTCTTTATGTTGTTTATTCGTATTATCTTATTATAATTTCAGCTGTTAAGAGTTTATTATAATAATAATGTAGTTGAACTTCGGTATCTTGAACACCGATATCTCAAATGCAATGTATATGTCAAAGGGATTTATAATTCCCAACCACTTATTCTTTAAGTATTTTACCCTATATAGCTCAAATCGCCGGATTTCTCAAAGTTCTTTCTTGGTCCCATTGAGTTCGAGATAACAAGGTTTGACGGTATATAAAAGATACTGTAGTGATTATTATCAGAAAATGGCCTTTAAGCCATTTTTCGTAGCATAATAGTGTAGACTGTGACATCATAGGTAAGAGGTTGTTAGATTGAAAATTTGTAAACATGGTCATGGATTTTATCAACAATTCAGAGAAAGTCTAGCTGTTTTTATCAGTGTCGGAATTGTTTATTCATTCTCACTGTACATGTATATTGGGTGTATCTTCTTTAACAATTTTTATGCAAGGAAGGAAAATAATTCTTGCTGTGAACTTAATTATAAACACTTGAAAAATACACTTTTTATGCCCCACCATGAATATGGCTGGGGCATTTAGTGTTTGTCATCTCATCTTTTGTCCTTCCACCCTTTTGTCTTTAAATCTTTCTGTCACACTTTGTGTTTAGCTGAATTTCAAAGAACTGTTTAAGATATTTAAACCCTAGGAAACTAAGTTTCAGGGTACATGGGAATCACCTTGTACATCTGCCTAGCTGTCCGTCATTTCTGGGCCATAACTTTGTAATGGAGAAAGATTGGAAGTTCCCATACTTTACACAAGAATTGCTTACATGTATAACCTGAGGTTTGTCTTAATCTTGATTCAAGGTCATTCAAACAAGTTCAAGGTCACTGGTTGGAAAAGTGTAAAATTTGTGTCAGGTCTATAACTTTGTAATGGAGAAACATTGGAAATTTATACCTAATACAAAGATTGCTAATGACCTGAAGGTGTGTCCTGGCCTTGATCCAAGGTTATTTACTCAAGTTCAAGGTCACTTAGAAAAATTCCTGTCATGAACATATTTTGCAATGGTGTAACATTGGAAGCTAATAACACCAAAAATGTATGACTTGTTGGTGTGTCATGACCTTGACCCAATTTCATGGTCATTGACAGAAAAGCGTATTATACATGTCAGATCCACAACTCTCTAATAGAACATTGGAGTTTGACTGTTTGATACTTAACACAAGATTGCCAATAACCCAAGAGTGTGTCTAAATTTTTTGGCAATTTCAAGGTCAGTGGCAGAAAATGTGTAAAGTTTATGTCCACTTCAAACCTAATGGAACAACATTAGAGGTTCCTATTTTACATGAATAATATTACTTATTTTAATTTTGTAGTTTAGGCTACATTGACTGTGAATATAGGCTTTGGTAGCTTAGTGATTAGAGCACCTAACTAGTGATACAGGGTCCCAGGTTTGATTCCTGATCCAGTCATATGTTTTCTTCATTCATCCTCTCCTACTACACTTATGTCACAAATATTTGTCATGACCTTGACCCAAGGTCATTGGTGAGTTCAAAGGAGACTTGCAGAGAAAATATAGAATTTGTATCCAGTTCATAATATTGTAATGGATAAATATTGGAAATTGATACTTCAGCAAAGATTATGGACAAGTTGAGGATATTCATAACCATGACCAAAGTTATTTGGCAAGTTCAATGTCAGTGGCAGAAAAAGTATAAAATCCATGTCAGGTCCACAAATTTCTAGTGGAGAAACATTGGAAGTTCATAATATACACAAATGTTACTAATCTTACTAGAGGATGTGTCATTTTAACTTGTTGATTTCATTTAGGTCTCCTGACAATGGTTCAAGTGTTCTACCTTGTCCAGAGAAATTTACCGGTAAATACCAGCAGAACTGTTCATGGGCAGAAAAAGATGGTTTTACTAATGCTGCCATCTTCTCGATGTCCAAGATTGTCATCCTTAATGTAACAAACATGGAATTTAATGTAGTGAAATCTTTCCGGATGGAATATATAACAGAGGATATAAGTAAGTTTTAATCTGGTTTTGAACATTGACTCTTAGCATACTTGATTCTGATAAATCGGATGTGCCCAGCTAAACTGATGATGACCAGTGGCACACTTGATTGTGAGCAAGTATTGCATTTGCATCCTCAGGGTTCTCTACAAGGGGTTTTACCTTGACAGCCAGCCATGGTTAAATATATGTGCACCATGGTTAAACAAGCTGTGCCATGGTCAAAATCAGTGGCCTCCATGATTAAATTTCTATTGCATTTCAGTATTGACACCTACTTTTGACTTGTCTAATGAGTAGATAATTGTGTTTATTCTACAACTGGCATGCACCTCTCTTGTGAGAGAAAGTGGATTGTGCTAAACAAACAAGTCCGTTGTTGATCAGCGATTTTACCATGAAGCATGATGATTGAGAGTCAATCAGATGGTGATCAATATCATGAGAGTTAATTTTTCTGTACACATGTAATTAGAGAGGGATTCCAACATGTTCACTATATAATAAATGATTTACAAAAAATAAGAATAGCACAGTTAAACATAACGATGTCAAAAATTGACAAGCATCCAAGTCAAGTTTCTGCAGCCAGGAAGAATTCAACCCTTTCAAAATTTTTCTATTCTGGCCTTGTATTTAATCAATTCCTGTAGGTCTGTTTTTAAATATTATTTTTATATCTTTCTGGTAAAATGTACATGAACGTTTACCAAGTCTAAGTTTTAGAGTTACATGGACCTCCCATTCCTATGAAACATCGCGTGGCGCTATTTTTAGACTGGGTCACGTGGAGAAATAACAGTGGAGGGAAATTGGCAAAAAATGCAGTGTAGAGGGGGAAAAACAGAACGGAGAAAGCAAAATTAAAGTTGTATCAAATTTATGCCCCTGTTTATATGAATTTTTGATACTTATACTATATATACCATCAGTAAGTTTTCAAAGACCATATGCAGTTATAAAAGCTTAGGTCAATGTTTGTTTGTCTGTATGTCGGTAAATTTTTTTTTTTCAAAATACGGCTCCTTCATCAGTTTTGGTTTTATTTGAATAAAATTTGTCATACAATAGACAACATCAATTCTGTAACTATATCAGTTTTTGAATGAAATTTGACGTGCATTGTTCCATGGTTACTTATTTGAAATAAAAAAAAATTATGAAATTCTTTTATAATGCCCCTACAGTTTTGGTTCAACTTTAATAAAACTTAGTATATTTATAAAATAAGTTATTTTTGTTTGTTTTGTTGTTTATTTTTCTGACCTTTTTCTTTTTTTTTGTTTGTTAATACAACTTTTTAGTTGCAATGATTATGTTTTGTGAAATCAAACATTGATTAATGAAGCTTAGAAAGTCTAACACACCCTAGTGCTTTCGATCACATTTCAGCAGATTCCTCCATGGTTAAATTTTCAAATGTGGAGAACCCTGATCATGTTGGGTGAGCTGATTGAACTTCAAAAATTTAATTGGCTCAGGCAGCTTCAACATGGCATTCTTGAAGTTAGTGGTATCGAAAGTGGATTATTGAAAGACATGAAGCTTTTGATCTTGGTATGCTGGTTTAGTGAGCATGATTGTAAAATGAAATATATTGAGATAATGAACAGTATTCAGGCTTAAAAGTCCATCAAACAATACAAAATAGGAGCAGAGCAAACATGGACCTCCAAACATCAGAGGTGGGATCAGGTGCCATGGAGGAGTGAACATCCCCTGCCCACTGGTCACAACCGCTGTGTGCTCCTTGTCATGATCGGGAAATAATGGAAAAATCCGTCGACAATTCAGTGTGTAAATAATGGCCTAACAATTAGTATCAAAAACATCAGTCAGCATTTGACTCAATGATAAATTGTATTTGCTGACAAGGTCATTGTATCGACCATAGAACTTACGAAATGATGACTTTAAATGAGACAGCTGATATTCTTGTTTCATCAACTTGTTTGTCAATAATTTACCTCATTTTAGAAATTGTACATACATAGAGCATGCTCTTGCGTATCGAATCAACTGAGAGATATATACCCCGTATGCGGGTGATGAAGGTATATTACTGCATAAGTAAGGGAAGTTGACGATTGAAAAGTTAAAGTCATCACGTTTTTCATAAAGCTTGGTTGCTAGATTACCATTAACGTCTTTTTCAAGTAAAATATCCAAATATGAAACAGATGTGTCAGACTTTGTGGTATCTTTTATCTCAAGCTCACCAGGATATATCGTATCGTCATAAGAATGGAAATAGTCATTGTTAATTGGCAATACGTCATCGATATATCTAAATGTCGAGTTGAAGGCCACAGCAAGTGTTTTCTTCTTTTCACGTACAAGATTTTGGACAAATTCTGCTTCATATGAATACAAAAAAGGTCTGCTAACAACAGGGCGCAGTTGGTACCCATGGGAATTCCAATAGATTGTTGGAAGACCTGGTCTCCAAAAACCACATAGATATTGTCAATCAGAAACTCAAGCATCTTTTTAATGTCAACTTCAGAGTACTTGTGTGTACAATCAGAATGTTTTTTATAAAAATGTTTTTGCAAATGACCAGTGACAAGGTAAGTAAATTTACGAGTTCCATTTTTATTGAAAAAGCAGCTGTCAATGATATCAGAAAGCCTGGACTTTAATTTATCATGGGGAATGGTTGTGTATAAAGTTGAAAAGTCGTAAGTTTTTAAGCTGTTGACTTTGGTAAAATCTTGTGATTTCAAATTTTCCAAAAGTTCCTTGCAATTTTTAAGTATCCATATCTGATTTACACCACTTCTCAAACATATTGTTGCACAGTACTCTTGAAGTTTCTCCTTCACTACAGTACTGTTAATATCTTAGTGAAGAGTAAAGAAAGAGGTTTGGTTGAACATTTACTGGAACCCGCTATGTATTGAGAGGATTTTTATGAAGTTTCAGAATCCAATATAAATATGGTAATTCAAATTCATTTTGGTTGTTTTGAATAATAAAAATATTCAAAACTGACATATGATTTTGAAGAATTTCTTCCTTAGAAAGGGAACTATGAGTATAAATTGGATTACCACTTGTAGAATTAAATCCAAGTTCCTCTAAAATACATTTAATATAATGAGCCTTACAGACAAAGACAATGTTGTTACCTGCTTTGTCAGCAGGGACCAGTACGTACTGATCATGTAATCTATCTAATTCTTTTTTCACTTCTGGATTATTGTCTTTTTCTATGCTAGATATTGCTTTATGATAGAAATACAATTACTGTACATTAGTCATTCTAAAAATGTAGCAAAACACATTTTTATCAGAATTAAGTATGCTATCTGATACCATTCTGATCTGGTTCAAATTCAAAACTGTACGCCTTGGAGTAAGCTGTCAAATTCTAAGGTTAATTAGCAAAAATTTGAGTATGTATATATACTTCTTGAAGTATGTACTCCAAATTTTAGAGCATATACTCAAACTTATTTTCATTGCGCAAGTGACCTTTAAAAACTCTTCTGCAATGACGACACCCATATATTTACATTTGTAATAGTTTGCAGCAGTATTCCAATGGTTAAAATGGTAAGTTAATACACTTTTTAACACTTATTTATATTTTTCTTAAGAATTCTTAGGAAATTACTTATGATTTCTGCAAAAAGTAAAGAGTTGTATTGGTTTACTATCTCTGCTTGAGATAATTTGCACTATGAACTATTGTCTGAACATAGTGTATAGCAGATTATATTTTGCTTAAAAATGATAAAACTAGCAGAGAATGACAATGATAAGCTCCTTTCCTCTTAAAAGATTTTTGAAAAGAAAGACAGGAAAAAAATGGTCTTCAGATGGGGAGACAATGCTCATATCCGCTGTTCTAGTTAGAGAGGATGTCCTGTTTTGAGATTTTAAGGGTTCTGGGGGGAAATTGGGACAGGTTAAATGGAGGAAGGGTTGGGAGGAAGTAGCAGTTGTTTTGAATGTTTAAGGAAATTATTTTCATGTGGAACAAGTGTTAAATTTAAAAATTAATTTGTTAAGAATGCAGAAGTGTTTTGTATCTATAAATTAATATTGTGTTAGAGTTCGGCAGAATTAAACAGATTAAGATTATTTATTTTTAATTGTAGGAGAAAATAAACCTGCACCAAAGAAAAACCCTTTTCAAATAAATCTTGTACTTCAAATACACTATTTATGTGTTGCATATAACAATCTAACCACAGACCATGAGAGATTCTTTTTATCATATGTTTTACACGTATAGCTATTTCATGTTTTACACATACCGATTAGTATATGTAAATCCACAATATTTGACTTGATCAAATTCATACAGAAACCCTTGTGACTTCACAGCCATGGATACATAATTATATGAAAACAGTATTCTATGAGCTACAGTCAAACCTCTTTATCTCAAATTCAATGGGACTGAGAAAAAACTGAGATATTCGAGGGTTCAAGATATCCATTAAGGGTAAAATACTTCAGAAATATGTGGTAAGCACTTCCCAATCATTTTGACATGTCCATGATATTTTTAGTGAGACGCAATTTAGCGATTTGTCCTTAAAATTCAGTATTTAATTTTAGTGGGAAATAATTTTAGTGATTTTATGGTGCATAAAAAGATTGCGGTGACCTCTTATGCAGAATAAATTGTTAGCAATATTTTATTTTAGTGATCTCAACATCCTTGCTAAAAATGTCAAAATTGAGTCCTTGCTAAAATTTCTGCTTACACGTTATTAGCATGTAAATAAATTAGGGAACAAGAAACAGCACAAAATGCACTAATATATGATTGCCATTAAAATTATTTATTAACAGTACATAAAACACTTTTTTCAATTTTATTTTGTAGAGAAACCTTTGCCTACAGAATACATTAATGCTTCATCCCTGGGTTCTTGTGGATGTGCCAATGTGTCATGGGAGACAATTCCAGGAGAGGTCAAGACATCTTCTGAAGTCAGCCTGATGTCACAATGGAACAGTACCCCTCTGGTATAAATAACTAAAGAAAAAAAATTGAGTTTTCTTGGATGTTTCTGGATAGCTTCAGAGGTTGAGAATTGTTGATTTGAAATGTAAAAGTCTAAGTATTAGGCCCCCTTCCCATATCATCTCAATATTTCTTTTCTGGAAAGGAATACAGTAAAGTTGATAATTCAGCTTTTTTCTCATATCTATTCAAGCTTCTTTGGGGTAATTAATGACTCTCCTTTGGGGGTAATTACGAGTAATGACTCTCCGGATTGATGGTCAGTTTGTGAAGTGTTAATAACGTTTTTAAGAACCCCATGCTGTTACGACTGTCCTGTAATTCTTTAATTATATTAAATACCGTATAACGGGTATTTTCTGCGGTTGTCCAATTTTTGCGGAATTTTGCGGATAGGACAAATCCGCAAAAATTACAATCGCAAAATATTTTTCAATATTTCTTCAGATATATATTTTATACATGCAAGTATGATAAGTTGTGCGTATGTCACAGGATTCTCATTAACGCAAGAAGCTGCGTACTGGACGCAGCAAAATTATTTGGGACGCAAGGTTCTTAAAAACGATGCGTCCGCAAACTCATGAGTGGACACGTCCTCGTTAGCGAGAATATTCGGGTGTCATCGAAAGTCGAAGATTTTAGATGTCACTCAGGATTTGCCAAAACATATTGAATCAAAACGTTCCTGTAAATAATATCAATTTAATAATTTTATACAAAAGATCTTTTCTTGTACCTATTTCTTCATTTTATACGGATATGCATGTAGGCCTACATGTAAATGACTAAAAGAGATTTCGCAATTATTCGTCCAAACTCCGATAGCTGCAAACAACACATATTAGCTTTTCTTTCTTTCTTTAACACTTTTTTCAATCTTGTGTTTTATCTTATCATTGTTGAACACTGTGAAAATTGGTATGTCTATCTGATGCCGCTATCTATTAAATTATATTATATTAGACAATCTTATAAATGAAGTGAAAGATCAGACATATAGTTTTAATGGTGTGTTCCCATTTTGCACACATTTGATAAGTAGGTATTATGGAACAATATCATCAATCAAATATGTTTGATAGCAGTTATAGTCTGATCTCCATCTGGGATTTACCTGGAAATACCTGCATTTTACCAATGCATTATGATATATATTTAAAAGAATAACAAATACATAACTAATTACTATGTATTATGTAACAAAATACAATAACAAATATCAATACCTGAAATTTAAATGTGTGCAAAACGGGAACAAACCGTTTTAATTATGGTGACAATGCAGAATGAACTTGTGTGAAATTGCTCGGAAAATTATCAATGTCTGATTTTACAGGCATGCATGTTTCATGTTTTTCTTAATTTTTCTTGTCTATTGAAACTGAAATAAAATATATGTACATGTAGTTTCCTGACCAAGTTAAACAGAATGTATCCAGCTTCTAACGTTTTTTAGGCTTCCTGTATATAAGTACAGACTCTGAGGTACTTGAAAAAAATGTCCAAAAATGTGTATTTTGATATGATTAACTGACTAATCCGTCGGAACGTCTTGCGGTTAACCGATTAGCAATTCTGTATTTGATTGCCATCCCTAATAAATAGTGCATGTTTTTGAGGGTAACAGTTGAAATTGACACCCCAAGGAAAACCATTGTCAACCAATGCGTCAACAATGGTTTTCCTTGGGTTGTCAATTTCAACTGTTACCCTCAACAACATGCACTATTTATTTCATTATACTGAATGTCTTATTGATTAAGGATGTCACCAAAAAAAAATTTGGAGATTGCTGTTAAGTTCATGCTAGAAAACATTTATCGCTTGTCATTTGTTGTTTTCAATTTTCAATCAAGCTGAATCTTATTGGGAGTTGAACTATGTTCAATCTCCCTTGGTCATCACGGGCTTTCTAAGCGCAGTAATTTGTATTGATTATATAGTGGCCGTCTGTGGGGCTTCTGTGTCGACCAATTTACTCCTGTGATATTCAATGTAAACTTGCATAAACGTCTGCCATAAAATAGTCCATTTCAATTTTCTGAATTTATCTAATTTTGATAAATGATATGAAACTAAATCAATTGAATTTCATTTAACTTAATTTGAATACTATATTTTGATTAAATTAAAATTGATTTATACAGAACTAAAAAAATGTTGAAAATTGTCGTCACGAACCTCCTTTGCAGCACATACAGCGGCACCTATAAACAATGAGAGGGAAATTAACGACAACTCTGTACAAGTGACTATATGACTGCGCGAAACCTCTTTGCATTGACTGACACGTGGTAAACATTATTTCACAATCAATGTAATACCTATTTTTAGCCATAAATATTCGAAGTTTTCAACAATATTTATTTGGTAATACAATAAACATCAAAAGAATAAAAAAAAATTACATTGATTTGGATATAAATGAACAATTGTTCGTTTAATATTGAATCCTAACACGTTTAACATCGAAGAGGAAGAAAATCGGAGAGAAGGTGATTAACGTACACAGAAAGGTGAAACTTTAAGATAAATTACTAAATTAAGCTTTTTGAGTTTTCAAGTTGTTTTCATGTGGCATAAAATTTATAAGCATTTCACATATGAAATTCTTGATAAAATAAGTCGGAACAGCCAGGTCTGACATTCGAACTACATGTACGTATGTAAATTTTAAGTGAGAAAAACAACAAATTATAACCGTTTATGTTAGATCATATAACAAGCTGAAACTTTTTTTATTGTTATTTTTCAAACTTCCAAACAATTAATAGTCATGTGATGAAGGAAATAAACCATGGCAAAATCTTGCAAATATTTCACCTATGCTTCTAAGTATATTAGGACAGATACAAATGTAAAGTCTATACAACTGTAAATGAATTTACTGTGCAGTGATTTTCGGAGCAGAGATGTCAAAATTTTTGAATCACTGTCAGACATTAGGTCTGACAAAGTCAAATGATCTGTTAGACTGGACAAAGTTTTGTCAGACCAGATACATGCGCTGAATCGCTGATAAAGGGAAAAAATAGTAGCACTAAAATAAGATGCCTTTTAAGTTTTATGATATTCGATCTCACAAAAAGTCCTATCTTATGATACAGAGTCTCTAATCAGAGACATGCTTTAACAATTTTGATCGACAATCGTCACCATATACGTACGATTTCAGTGTTTTGTGGTCCTTACCTAGGCACAGCGTTTTAGAAAATTGCATCACGTTCAATGTTTTAAACGGTCTTTTGGACCAGTGTTTTCTTGTACGTTATCGGTCCAGAAAATTCCTTACTGACCTTGCCGACAAGATTGAGTGTTTTTGATAACTCTGCAGATAAGAATTACTTATAAAGAAAGAAGTAAATGTGTGACAATTTCAGATGTCATTAATTTTTAATCCTTAATTTCATGAATTTATCAGCATTCAGTGGGTCACGTGTACAACACTAGTACTGAACTTGAAAAATGAGTGTTACATTAATTAATGCATTTCAAATGTCTGCATATAAAAGTGTATTGCAGTAGTACGTTATTATTAAAAAATGTCTCATTTGATTTTATTAATAAAAACAATTAAAATGAATGAATGCATGCGTGTGCGGACACAATGGCTTATTAAGACCAGTGATCGATATGCGAGAAAGATCGATCCTCATAATTACAACAGTTTTATTTCTTGCAGTAGCTCGTTAAACTACATCTGATTTTTTAAAAAAAATCAAAACAGATTCAAGTCGATCGTTTTAATTCATTGAAAGTTTGAAAAACTTGTCCAGCTCAGCTACATGTATATAGTATACCTGAAATTCAATTACACTGAAATTTGTATCAAATCAAAATCACAAATAGTAAATTTCACTCACGTCGCACAGTTGTTCAAAATCGTTTGCTCTAGAGATTCAAAGTAAGGTGTTAAACATTACGTCGTGGGTTCGAATCCCACTGCGGTATGCATTTAGAAACGGACCCTTCGAATGAGACCGTATAAACCGAGATCCCGTTTCGCAGTAGGTGCTGGCACCCCCCCCCCCAAAAAAAAAAAAAATCCCTCACTGCTCAATGGTTCTGAGTGTCCTGTATAGGTAAAAATTTGCAGCCCTAGCCTCCATTGGCAAGTGGTAGTGTCTCTTTATGAGAAAAATTCTCGAAGAGATGTAAAACAAAGAAACAAAAGGCAAAGTATTCAGAGATACTTACTTCTATATAGAAATTTCTTGACATGAAATTAAAAATTATGGGATTTAAAAAAATACATAATGATTGAGTTATAAAGATAAAAACATTTTGATAGAAAAATTAAATACAAAAATTCTATAAAAATTAATTATTGTGTCCGAAAAGAACCAGTTATACCCAAAAGATAATATCAAGTACTTGTTCCAATCAGAGGAAGAAAAAAATGACAATTTTGTGTCTGGTGATGGTAACATTGAAAATAAAAAGTGCCAGTTGGTTGTTGGCACCAGGGATCAGGCCCGTAGGAAGCAATTTCAGTTTGGGGGGGCACAGCCATACATTTTCAGTCGAGGGGGCACTATCTACTACCAAAAATTTCTTGACAAGCAAAAAAAAAAAAAAAAAAGGTCATCAGACGTTATTATTGAGGGGGCACAGACATATAGTATCTATGTTTTCTATAGTAATATATATATATCGGCAAAATTATTGGGGAGGCACGGCCCCCCCGCCCCCCCCCCCCCCCCCCCCCCCGGTTCCTACGGCCATGGGGATCTTGTACATATTCAGAAGAGAGTAGGGAGGGCGTTGTGCTTCAAATGCTTTCATAGGTATTTTAAATAAATTATCAATGTTCGAAATATTAAAGAAAGGAGCCCAGAAGATAAAGATTTTATTTTCAGAAATTTGGATGAGCTGTATCAGCATGTCCATTAATATTTTACATCCAAATGACTTAAAAAGTTTCGTTTGTTTTGAGGAAACTTTGCTGCAATAGAACCATTAGAATGCAAACCATTCAAAGTTGTGTTGATTCAGTTGGCTTAACAAATTAAGACCGCGGAATATTAACTTACGTCATCTCCATCTGTTACCGTCAAAATGTTAAACGATAAACAATGAAATGTGTGGTACAATTTGACACGGACGTCCGAGAAAACATTGGATTGAATTTCCAGTTTGAAATTCATTTTCAATCTACCTCAGCTACACAAGAACGTACGGTGTTACTGATTGACCAAGAAGACAAATAATTTCAATTTTGGAATAGTTTGAAATTTATATAAATCAGAATTTTCTGTCCAGTGTATTTAAAGAAATATAAACGGACAAATATTTGATTTCTGTTTGGTATGTGAATGTGTATGCTGGGAGGGAGGGGGCTGAACGATCTTGGAATAAATATGAAAATTTTCTTTTAAATTGACAACCCCTCCCTGGTTTTGTTTGTCAAACAGTTTTCAGTGAAGACAAAACTAAAAAAAAAAGCTTTTGTCATCCTAGAAATAGATATATTCTATCATGTGGAGGCATGATCTGACTCAACAATTTTTGACCCCCCTTCTAGAATCAAATGGCCGTCCCCTGAAAAAGTAATCTCTGTCTTCTTTTACTTTTACGTATCCTTAAAATTATATGCTAAAGTACTCACATAAATATGAATGTCAAACAACATGTATTTGGGAATTGAAATTATTTGTCTTTCGGATCATACATTCACACTTTAGGTTTAGAAACAGCTCAGTTGGATTGAAAATGAATTTCAAACTAGAATTTCAATCCAATGTTTTCTCGGACGTCCGTCTTGAATTGTACCTGCTCATTTCATTGTCTCTCATTAAACATTCTGATTGTAACAGATGGAAATTTAAATGACGTAAGCTGCATATTTCTAATCTGCCAGTTAATGTTCTGCACTCTTATATTATATGGATACTATGTGAGAATTGGCTAAAAATTAATTTGGTATATTTAATGAATTAAGTAAATTGGGATTTAAGTTGAATGTATTTGTACAGGGAAAAAATCCTCATAATTGCAAGACATTGTTATTAATATTGTGTAGATTTAGAGACCCCTCAGGGTTTGATATCGCCATATTAATTTATGCTGACACATTTTTTTTCATGACAGGCACGTAGCATTGAAGAGGGGGAGGGGTCTGCCCCCCCTTTTTTCCAAACATGAAATTTATAGAAACTTAATATTGTAAATGTTCATTGAAAGTCCGTCCCCCTACTGTTCGTTGCAGAATATTCAAATAGGGGTGATGTAGTAGTGTATGAGTAAAATTTGATACTGAAAGAAGTTTGAAACCTATCCCCACACCCAAAAAATAGAATTTTCGAGCCCCCCCCCTTTTCAAAAACGATGCTACGTCCCTGCATGGGAATATTAAGTGGTAAAAGTTTTGAAAATCTGAATAAGAACAACACGGTTAAAGTCATTAAAGTTACTCAGGTGAGTATTGTGGCCCATGATCTTCGTTATTCAAATGTTTTTGAAATTATTTCTTATGTTTGATGTTGTATCTCTAGCAAATCTGCAATAGTTGGTTTGTATCTAAAGCATAAAAAAATGTTCCGACACTATAGCTCCTTTACTTCCTGTTAAATCTTTCACATTACAATGTTCAACTCCCATGAGTACTTTCAGTACTTTGATATTTTTTCTTTGAATGAGGAATAAAAGAAACATTGGACAGAAAACGTCATCAATGCATGCAGGGCATTCATGAAAAAGTTTTCTGTTCAAGTTGTCCTTGATTATACTAATCATACTGTAACATGTTAATCTTTTAATTGCCCTAGTGAAGCAAATTGACCTGGAGAAAAGGTCAGTTGATATTAAAGATGAAAAGGTCAAAGATCAAGGTCATTTGCTTTGTTTAGTCATGACAATTTGATCATCCGGTCTCATACTTCAAACAGAGATGCTGTGACCTAGCTGTATTATCTGTTCAGTGTGAATTATTATACCCCCGCTCTGAAGGAGAGGGGGGTATACTGTTTTACCCATATGTGTCTGTCTGTCTGTGTATCTGTCTGTCCGTAACAAATTTTTCGTCACAGTTTTCTCAGCAACTCTCGCAGATGCTTGAAATTTTAGCACATTCTTTGTTTAGGCTTGCCATATGGTGGGATTCATTTTTGTACGAATCTGATGTCAACTTCCTGTTTATCCATGCATCTGTCTGTACCATACATAACAAATTTTGGTCGCAGTTTTCTCAGCAACTATTGACTGCAGATGCTTGAAATTTTAGTACATTCTTTGTTTAGGCATGCCATATGGTGGGATTCATTTTTGTACGAATCCGATTTCAACTTCCTGTTTATACGTGCGTCTGTCCATACCATACACAACAAATTCTGGTCGCAGTTTTCTCAGCAACTACTGATTGCAGATGCTTGAAATTTAGCACATTCTTTGTTTAGGCATGCCATATGGTGGAATCCATTTTTGTATGAATCCGAAGTCAACTTCCTGTTCATCTGTGCGTCTGTCCGTACCATACATAACAGATTTTGGTCACAGTTTTCTCAGCAACTACTGATTGCAGATGCTTGAAATTTTAGCACATTCTTTGTTAAGGCATGCCATATGGTGGGATTCATTTTTGTATGAATCTGATGTCAACTTCTTGTTCATCCTTGTGTATGTCCATAACTGAAATTGTGTACATTCACATCAAAGCGGGGGTATTACTAGTGAGCATTGGCTCACAGACTTCTTGTTTTGTCACTTAAGATGGGATACTCCATCTTGTTTTCATACTATTTCTGAGATGATCCAGTATTCTGCACAGAAATTAGTCCCTCTTCACATTTAATAAATACATATGCACTTCAAAAGTCAGAAAAAGTTCTTCATTTATCAATGCAACTTTTACTTCTTATATTTAGATTCATAATGTTGATGTCAACAAGAGCCTTATTGTGTGTAATCTGATTCCTGCAACAACATACACAGTTGAAGTGAAGATTAAACCTTTAAGAGGATTATACTATAGTGATCCCAAACAGAACAACTTCGATACATGTGAAACAGGTATTAAATAAGAACCAAATAGGTCATATAAAGAACCATTAAAGTTTTGAATAGCACTTTCTAAAAAAAAATTATTCAGTGAAGGAAATACCTACTAAAAAACTTGTGTACTTTGGAATTTATTATTGGACTTTTGCGAGAAGCGCTGACTTTTACAAACGACGACTTACTTTTACACTAGGGCATTATACGGAAGCTCTTTTGCGATATAAACATTAAGCTCAAGAGTTAATTAAACGATGATAAAGGACCATTTCAAAGCAAATATTACGTTGTCTAGGAAGGGATCGGCATCCACCCTACCCTCAACCCCCTCCATTCCCACTTTGACCAATTCTTGCTTAGTTTTTCTTCCGATATGTTTTTTTCTTCCTTATTTCATTCTTTCAGAAAAATTAGATTGAAAGGAGGTACTAACCTCACAAATAAGGTAATTTATGGTATGCAATTCTGCCTCTCATCATCTCTTGCATTGATTGCATACCGGTAAATCAAGTTAGTGCCCCTACCACCATACCTATAACTACTGTTAAGGTTTTCTTGTCTATTATCAATTCCGTGCCTCCGTACATAAGGCAGGTTTAAATGTCAAAGTAAGCCATCGACTGTAAAAGTCAGTGCTTCTCGTAAAAGTCCATTATTGGTATGTATTGGTATATGTCCCACCTCTAATGAATTCGTAAAATTAGATATGTTATACAAGACTGCTTTAAAAAGCACAAATTAAACACTGAGAATCACCCCAATGAAGTTGATGTGAGATTATGATCTCCCTCCCTCCAGCACTGGCTTGTCCTTTAAGAATGTAAGAATTATACAGTCAAACCTCATTATCTTGAACTCAAAGGCTTGAGAAATAAAAACTTAATGATATCTGAGGATTTGAGATATCGGGGATAAAATACTTTAAGAATAAGTGATTGGGACTTATAAATCACTGACATATCCATGGTATTTGAGATATCAGTGTTCAAGATACTTAACTTCAACTGTATTTTATTTTTGAAAGTTCCTGAAGGATTATGACTTCAAGTTATTAATAAATATTTTTCACCCAGGACTATTCTAGGGCATGTTTATAGTAAACAGGTAACATACAGTTAAAGTATATCATTGAGGGAGCTAACAAGATTCCAGTTCCCTGAGACCAGGAATATTTCCAGAGGTGAACCTGATGGGAATATGACAACTTGAATCTTACTAACTCCCTCAATGAAATATAGTCAAACCTCATTGTCTTGTAGTCGATGGAACGAAGAAAAACTTCTAAGATATCCTAGGATTTGAGATAGGGAGGGTAAAATACTTAAAGAATAAGTTGTTGGGACTTCCAAAGTGGTTCAACAAATTAATGGTATTCTCCATATCGGAGTTCGAGATATCATAGCTCAACTGTACTTTATAACTGTTTTATTATATGGATACAAAAGCAAACTCTAGAGGATCATGGATAAACAGGAATTAGTTTTCAAAGCAGGGATTACATGTAGCTTACTTGACTAATGCACAGCAAAATGGATATTAGTCCATTCACGGCAATTTAGGGAATTATTAACATTTAACAAACTAATTTTATATAAGGAAAAATCAGTAGAGATATAATTACATTTGAAAAGTATCAGGTCGTAATTATCTAATCTTGATGATTTTTTTTAACTTTAAACTGAAATACATTACTGTATTTACATTCAAGAAACTTGCAAACTGTCTAGGGGTTATTATGTCATTTAAACTTAAAGTAACTGTAAGCAAATTACTGATCGATCCTTAATCATCAGTTGCTGTTCAAGGAATCTTAAAGAGTATCACATCATTGTCCTGTGCTCAAAAAGTGTTGGGAGAATGTACAGCAAAGTGATTAAAATCCCTACCTGGACTAAAGTTGAAGTTTTCTAGTATCATACACAATTCATTGCACTTGACCTACTTACTATGGCCAAGTTTTTGAAGGAGGTCCATTATTATATATTTACATACATGTATACAGTGGACTCCCAGTATAACCAGATGCTTGGGACATCGGTATAGATCTCACATCCTCATATGATCAACAGTTGATGATGAATAATATTGCAGATGCTAACGCTAACATGCCTCGGACTTTCCCACGCTAACACGCCTTGGACTGTCTGAAATCTGACATAATTAATGGAGAGTTTTCGGCTTATGACCATTACAGATACTTCCCTGACCTCCCTTCTCCCCCTTGTATGCATGTAAAATATATATTGATTGAAAATTTTATTTGTTGTAGTCCCCTCTCTTGCTCCATCCATGCAGCCCAGTGGTTATTCCTCAGAGATTTGTAACTCGGGAAATCGATCCATTACTGTTTACTGGGAGGTAATGCTTTGAAAATTTTGTTCATCATTTTACAAGCAATCAAGATATCAAAATAAGATTATGACTCTTATATATATATATATATATATATATATATATATATATATATATATATATATATATATATATATATATATATATATATATATATATATATGTATATATATATGTGTGTGTGTGTGTGTGTGTGTATTGAGAATTATTTTATTAAAAAGAGACTTTAACTTGCTATGAGAAAAATTTAATATATATCGATTAAATTTACAGGTTAAAAAAGAGCATTGAAGGTTTCAATATTCAGTATTGACCTGAATTAAGCGTGCATTTTTTTACAGTTAAAGGAAAGTCTTTTCAAAATCTGCATTGCCGATTTGAAGCACATGGAAATTTGTGCTAAATTTGTATTCAAATTTTGGTTTTGAAGTTATTTTTCCTCTCTTGAATTAATTTAACTAACAAGTGCTATTAAATGTACAGTTATGCCTACACTATCTTCGAACACTTTATTTTATCTAATGAAAGTTGTTTTCCAAGATTCCTTGATATGTACATAAATATCATTTCTCTTTTTCTTGGTTCAATTTGTTCCTGATGGCCCTGATAACCAGCTCGTTCTATCGGAAGCCATTTTAAAGTGACTTCAAACTCTGATTTGTCAAAACAACTCTCTGGTAATTATTTACACCTGCACTGATAATTTACTGGTACACACGGCCTACTGAACATAGCCATCGGCATTGTTTGCGTAAATCCAAGCTTGGGTTGTAACTGGAAGTTTAAAGTGCAACCTAATTTTCAAACCAAATCCAGAAATTGGGAGATTTTCGGGTTGTTAGGCAAAAATTGGGTGAAAAGCATGACCCGCCGTGTCATAAAAAATAATCGGGTTAAGGGTCGAAAAATTGGGTGTAACCCGACGGAATCGGGTGAGTTAGCAACTATGTAAAATAAAAGCTTTGAAATTTTGCCTTGAATTCATTCTTTCTGATGATTTATATATATATATATATGGGAAATACAATGAAAAAATAAAAATATTGGCCATTTAATGCACTTTTTAATGTCTGAAATTTGAATCTCCCAATATACAAACTTCAAGAGAGAATCGGATGCCATATATAGTTTGTGACAAGTGCTCACTTCTTTAGAAACAATAAAACTTAAAGCGATTAAAGCGAACATGCTTATAACGATTTGATGCTTACAGCAAAGTGATTTTCATTCCCCATGGCTTTAAAATATATTGTGAATTTAAAAAATATAACAAATTTCGTTCATAACAATGCAAAATCGTCCATTTGTAGCACTTTATTTTAATTTATGGTACTCACTAGGAAGAACATGCAATTTGGGGTTTGATGAATTTTTTCACACTTTGGCAAGCTCAAATGTCATAATTTTTTTGCATTGATTATTTTAAAATTGATTAGAAATATCAAGTAATTATAAATTGTAAATCATGAAAAATAATTTTACCCTGATTTTAAATGTATTTGTAATGTTTACATTTATGTCACAACACCTCTCTGTCACGGTGCATACAAAATGATTCTAATTAAGTTACATTTTTAGTTCCACAAGGAGAAAACATATTATCTGGATTAGTTGTAAATGAAAAGAAAAAATTAAATTCCTGCCATAAGTATTGTATACAGTTTAATTTGTATGAATTGGTTTAACATCGCTGTTAATACATATGATCGTAAGTGGATGCATTTGCCATCTTGTATATAGAACTACATTGTGTAACTATTTTAATAGAAAACACTAAACATCAGCCAATACTACATGTACCTGCAATTGTTGTAAAACACTGAATTTTTCATTGTTAAAAACATTTAAGAAGGGTAAAATAGTTGTATTTTGCTTAATGAAATCTTAATAATTTACATAAATTGATTTATACATAAATATAGTTATGGTGAAAGTTTATATTTGTGTGTCCATGATATATCCATTCTTCAAAACACTAATAATCCTGACAAAATGTTTGTAGAAGATTCCCAGGAAATTTCAGAATGGACCTTTGAAGGAATATAGGGTGTCATTAGGTGATGAGAATTGGAAGATAGTGGCCCCAAATGCAACATTAGGTACTATTGATATCCCTTGTGGTGGCCATAACGTATCTGTTCAAGGATGTAACCGGCGGGGATGTTCACCAGATTCTTCTATATACATACCAGCCTACAGAGGTAAATAAAAATAATATTAGTACAAGATTTTTATGCATGAAGTTGATGCAAAATAAAACGAACACTGTACCATGTGTGTAGAAATTTATGAACAGTAATCTAGTTCATAAAATTATTGGTGCAGAATAAAGCTTATTTTATGGCCAGTATACATGATAAGGCTTACCTTATAAGTCTAAAACCTTACGTTTTGCTGGCTGTACGGATCCATGTCCACACGCTAAGGCATCACTTACAGGATTATAAACACTTTTTCCATACATTCCATGTGTTTTTAGCCATAAACCATGTTAACGGTGCATTCAGTCATTATATAAAAGACGATATTACTAGGGCCGTGTAATTTGTTATAATTTTACTGACCATTGCATGCACACTTCTTTAAAAGATGAAGAGAAGTGGAACAGAAGTATTTGTGGATATTCAAAAATACTCAGTGTTCACTTCAATTTACCCATGTGAATTGTTTGATTAAAATAGATTGACACTTGGGCGAATGATTTTCATTGGCTAAGAAGAAAAGGTCAGTTAAGTCTTGTATTAAAAAATAGAGTAGAGTTCTTACTGTTCTATTTGAAAGTCAGACTTGAGGCTCGAAAAAAAACATGTATGAAAGGTGTACACACGGCAAGGCTAGAACTTTAGTTCCATGACTTATATGGCAAGCTTTAACATGTATACCAGCCCTTTGGAAGGTACATGTACATGTTCAGTGAAGGTCAAAAGCATTATTAGGGATAATTATGTAATTTTATAACATTCATTACTTCGCTAGTTAAATCCCATACAGCAAGATAACAATTGTAATACTATTGTCCACATGATGTCATCATGGTAAATTACAGAGTTATCCTTCCTGGCTGAGGATCGGATATCCTTTATTCATAGAAGATATTAATTTGTGGATGAGAGGTACCCACGAATTCCATGAATATTGAGCCATCACGAAATCTAACGATTCTACAGTATTTTAATTTATATTAAAATCATGTGATAATATAGTAACTTTACAAAGAAACTAAATTTTTAAAGTTCAGTTTAAAAATCTGTCTATATTTGTACACTTCTAAATATCCAGTCGCCTGCGTGGCGCAGTGGTTAGAGTGTCTGCTCTAGAGTCACAGAGTAAGGAGGTGATCCTTATGTCGCGGGTTCGAATCCCACTGTGGGACGTGGAGACTGGTCCTTCGGATGAGACCGTATAAACCGAGGCCCCGTGTCGCAGTAGGTGCTGGCACGAAAAAGACCCCTCACTGCTCAATGGCCGTAAGTGCCGAGTATAGGACAAAATTTGCAGCTCTCCACTGGCAAGTAGTGGTGTCTCCATATGAGTGAAAAATTCTTGAGAGGGACGTTAAACAACATACAATCAATCTATAATTCCATTGATTTCTTCAAAGTACATTTACGTCTTAACAGTGCTGCAAAAGATGCACATTCCTTACATTTGCTGTAGATATTTTTCTTTAGTTGCCTTAAGCCTACCAAATTAAACTATTTTTGTGTCACTTGCAGAGCAGAGTGACACTTAGGAATCATGTCTATCTAGCTGTCTTTCCTTCCATTGGTCTATCTGTCACCCCGAATATCTCAAGAATTGTTTGAGGAAGGGGTTTGATATTTTGGTCGTGTATTGCTTGAAACAAAACAATAGCTTTGTAAATAATCAGGCTTATAGTGACCTCATGACCTTTGAAGTTGACCTTTGATCTACTTTTCAAAATAACCCCTTATTGCCATTATACACGATATTCTTTGACTTTTGAGATAAAGTACTGCAAGTCCACTGACCTTGACCTTTGACCTACTTTTAAATAATGCAAGCTTGCGTGGATGAAGCATCAGGGTTTGCACACTACCACACTTGCTTCAGAAGCTTTTTCCAGATGAGTTTACAGAAAAAGTTTTTGAAACAAGCATTCCCTGTTAACAGAATCCTGCCAAGGCAAAACTTTGATAAATGTTGCATCTAGTGATGAAGATTACCAGAATATTTGTGTAGTCATGTTAGTCTTTCTTTACTGAAAGATAACACTCATTGAAGTAAGCTTTGTAATCTTTGATAATCTATGTTTTTTACTAGATGTCGTTTCCCCCCAAAAAGTTATAGTAGAACAGATGGGGCTAACAAAGGTCCAGATATCCTGGCTTGGGTTGGAGAGAGAGGCCATTCTGGCTAATGATGTAGTGTGGTGCAAAGTGAAGCCCGCAGTACTGCAGTGTCAGGTAATATGATAAAAATAAAAAAGCTCATTCCGACAAAAGGTAACTATAGCTTTATAGAATGAAAGAAAGAACTGGACTGTCATATAAAATATGTACTGTAAACTGTTTATTAAAAAAAATCATATCTTGAAAGGTATTTTACCTAATAGATTTAATAATAATACTGCAATGTCAGGAAAGATATATATTAAGTAGTCAGGAAGGGTTGGACACCAGTACTCAGTATCCGTACAATACTGAGTACCGGTAGTTGTTTTAAAATTACCGGTAAAATACCATTAATGAGTCATTTAATAATGGTACCTATATTGAGATTACTGTTTTTTGTCATGTATTTTAATGCATTCAAGTCAACTGAACAAAACTGTGCACTTTTGAAAATATATAACCACAAAATTGAATTTTACCAAATGTGTAGTATTGTTATGCTAAGCACCAATATAAACTATACTGGGCCTTGCTTTGTGAGTTGCCTAAAATTTTCAGTTAATCAATGATTGATTAGTATATAAATGTAAAGTGCAAAATGACATTACCAGCTCTATTATGTTTCCTTGTCATTGTCCACACTTATGCAAAATGGCTGCTAGAAGAGAAAATCAAATATAAAACTTCATAAAAATTAGAGCAGAATTTTTCCACGATTGGTCTTTGCATTATCACTTAACTTTTCATTGTATAGAAAATATGAAAAAAATTGCTATAGGTCTACCTCAAAATGGACAGTTTCAGACCCGAGAACCAATTTTATTTAGCCTAATGATGTGTCGAGATGCTTTGCTTTGACTTCCTTTATTTAAGAAATAAACAACGTTATTCAGTGAACATGGCATTCTGAATAGCAATTGCTCTGCTGGCATATTTTCCATAATGTGCGTTAACGCATCATTGAAAATATGCCAGCAGAGTTATTGCTATTCATAATGCCATGTTCACTGAATAATCGTTGTTTATTACTTATATTTGCATTCTGTGATGTCAAGAATATCAGAGGAAATCCTGGCCTGCATAAGGGCATGGGTGCTGTCTCCAGTGAAGAAAAACATGACACTGAAATTAGTAAACCTGATTAATAATGATTTATCCACTTTATCTCCAATTAATCACATACAATGTATATGGTATTTGCTTATTGACCACAGTTATCTGGATACAAAACGCTGCCGTCTTCAAGTTCTTAATTTTTTGTTTTGATGCTGTTGAGATGCGCCATGACGTCATCGTCATCAAAACTCTCTTGAGAAAAATTAGAGATAACAATATTATGAAAAAAGAGTGTTTTTACATTGATTTTAACTTAAGAATGTTTTTGTTATGTTTCCTTAAGTTCATAAATTCTTTTTAAGAATTAAAATTGTTCTTGAAATAGATACACTATTACAGAAATTTCGCTTTGGCTCTGTTTAATTTGGAGAAAGTTTTATTTTACAAGTAAACACATTGACTAAAATTATTATTTTTTTAAAATTGAAAAAACCTCAATCAGTAATCTTAATCATTTTAAATTTCTTTTTTCCCAGAGGATTCCATTAAAAACTTAATTTTATTGCTTTTGCACAACATCCCATATATATACTTCTGAATGTGTTATTTAAGTGGAGTAGCTTGTACTGCAACAGTGAAAGAAACGAAATACATTTATACCAGAAGAAGTTGCGTTCGTGGTGCTATAAACGCAACTGGTGAGTGCAGATTCATAGTGGGAGAAAACGGAGAGTATGCAAATATTTAATTATAATATTCACCATTTAGCTTGACATCTAGTAATTCTTTATTCAGGGTGAAATACATATATTGAGAAGAACAGGGAATATGAACCACACTGTTCTACATGCAGACACTATTGATCAAGCTCTGGATGATGTTATATTTGGTGTGGCAGCCATCAATGATAAGAATGTCAGCAGTGGAATCAAATGGCAAGAGGAATGCAGATATGTGAAAGATGCAGGTATAAGAAATGAAAGATAAGGTTATAAGAAAATATGAAAGAGGCAGGTATAAGAAAATGTGAAAGATGCAGGTACAGTACTAGAAATGTGAAAGATGCCAGTACAGTACTAGAATGTGAAAGATGCAGGTACAGTACTAGAATGTGAAAGATACAGGTACAGTACTAGAATGTGAAAGATTAGATACAGTATTAGAAATGTGAAAGATGCAGGTACAGTACTAGAAATGTGAAGGATACAGGTACAGTACTAGAAATGTGAAAGATGCCAGTACAGTACTAGAATGTGAAAGATGCCAGTACTGTACTAGAATGTGAAAGATGCCAGTACAGTACTAGAAAGTGAAAGATACAGGTACAGTACTAGAATGTGAAAGATACAGGTACAGTTCTAGAATGTGAAAGATGCCAGTACAGTACTAGAATGTGAAAGATACAGGTACAGTACTAGAATGTGAAAGATACAGGTACAGTACTAGAATGTGAAAGATACAGGTACAGTACTAGAATGTGAAAGATGCAGGTACAGTACTAAAAATGTGAAAGATGCTGGTTCAGTACTAGAATGTGAAAGATGCAGGTACAGTACTAGAATGTGAAAGATTAGATACAGTATTAGAAATGTGAAAGATGCAGGTACAGTACTAGAATGTGGAAGATACAGGTACAGTACTAGGATGTGAAAGATGCAGGTACAGTACTAGAAATGTGAAAGATGAAGGTACAGTACAAGAAATGTGAAATATCCAGGTACAGTACTAGAAACGTGAAAGATGAGATACAGTATTAGAAATGTGAAGGATGCAAGTACATGCAGTACTAGAAATATGAAAGATGAGGTACAGTATTAGAAATGTGAAGGATGCAGGTACAATACTAGAAATGTGAAAGATGCAGGTACAGAACATATACCAGAAATGTGAAAGAGATGGGTACAGTACATATACGAGAAATGTGAAACAGACAACATTATAAAATCATAATACATCAAAGGTCAGGGGTGTGCAATTAGCATCGCCCGACGCCCGGGGCTACCATTTTTTTGGGTCGGGCTAGTAGTTTTCTGCACAGAGGTAGCCCCTTGGGCTAGTAAAAATTAAAACTACCATTGTAATACATGTACATGAAAATTACTATCGGTATTTTTACTCTTGGACGTCAAGTCTCAACTCTGATATCTCGACACCTCGGATATCTCGACATCTTCCGATGGTCCCGTCGATGTCGAGATAACGAAGTTTACCTGTACATGAAAATTACTATCGGTATTTTCACTCACTATTTGCTATTAAATTCTCAAAAAAATGAAAAAATTTTGGCAGCATGTTCCTACTCTTCGTTAATCGTTAATCTCCATAATCGTATCTAACTTATCTAACCTGACTTATTTACTTCCAAAAACGATCATTTTTATCTAATCCAAATTTCCTCTATTCCTCTGCTCATGGTAAATACACATGCAGATATCTCATTAAATTATTTACGATCACTCAATCAACTGAAAGATAAGTGTTATGTGGTTTACATAAAATATATTTCCAGCGTATTTAATGATTAATTAAATAATCATTAAATAATCAATTAATTAAGATGAGAAAATGATTTTCATTTCGTTGTAGATAAGATAATTTATTTGAATTCATTTTTATTTTCTATCATAATTATTAATTTATACATGATTTAATCTTACTAGTGAGAATTAAACTTTAATTTTAAAAAGAATTAATGACATTAAAACCCTGACTTTTTCAACAATAAACAGTTTTCTGTTACCCCCCCCCCCCCCCCCTTTACATTTGGGCTAGTAACTTTTTACTTGGGGCTAGTAACTTTATTGCTGCCACTAGCCCGTGGGCTAGTACTTAATTTTTTTAATTGCACACCCCTGAAAGGTCATTGTAAGTTGTTTTGATGGATGTATTACTTAATTTCTCTTTTAATTAATTAGGGCCTCGCAAGGATTTGTGGGTGCCCTATAGTAATCACTCTGTCTGTCTGTCTGTCCATTCATCTGTCTGTCTGTCATTCTTCTGTCCACAAATTTTCTGTTTTTGTTTTCTAGTAACTTTTTTTAAGGTTTACTAATTAAGTTTAAATTTGGTATGTTGGTTGAATAGGCAGTAAGACATATTTTGATGCTAAAGTTTGGTTCTCTATGTCATCTGGGGTGGGGGTAGATTCCTTAACTTTATATAAGAATGAATGGGCAAAGAGAGATAACTGCTGAGAATGTTCCTATTACGAACTATGAAAGCTGCAACGAGTCTCTTGGGATTAATTAACTTTGCTCTTGAAGAAAATCCAAACCATTTATCTTTATCTGTCACATTGTGATTAATTAATTAAGACCTCTGTCTGCAAATGAAGTTTGTTTTGAAGTTAAGGTCAATTCTGAATGATGTTTACATTCTCTGAAATGTGGATTTAAATAATGTTCATATTACTTTATTTTGGTTAAATACACAATGAGTTATGATTTTATGAATTCTAAAAACAAGATATAGATAAATATATCTTTTCTATTATTATTTTATTTTATTTTTTTTCTTTCTTTTTTCCTGCATTATGTAAATTCAAGAATACTATTAATTTTAACAGGTAGTCCGATAAAAACCTCATTCTGTCATTGCTGAAAAAGTTCATATTGTAAACCTAGAGGGAAAGGATGAGAGAGCAGTACAATTAATCCCCCCGAATTAATTATCTTGCTGGTTGAGAAAAATTAACACCTTTGTCGGCAATTGTTGTTTTGATGTTTGTTTTGAAGTTAAGATCAAGCCTGGGTGATATTTGCATTCACTGAAGGCTGGCATTTTAGAAAACTCATGCTTCATTCTTCTTTAGATATACATTTAATTGAGTTCTAATAGATTTGATTTTTTTACTGTCTTATGTAAATACAAAGATACTATTTACAGGTTGTTGGATATTTGCGAATTATCTTGAAATTTTATAAATACAGTTGCTGTTGCTTATTGATCTTCTTCATATATTTTAAAATTTTTGTAATCAAGTAAAATTCTCATTCTCTAATCTGCACCCTTTATTTCTACCCCTGGGGGGGGGGGGGGGGGGGGGGCTTGCTGACTGGTCAGATTTCTAGTTTATTTAATGTTAACAACGGTAAGTAATTGAAGAACGGAATCAAATGCCAGAGTTTAATATTATATTTGCTAAGAAAACTTGCATGTATCTGAGATTGTCAAATTTATGTACCCCAATGACCAGGGATCAGACCTTGGGGTGGGGCTTTAAGTTGGTCATATGCTGGAATTTATAACACAGTGTTTTGTATCCTCTTTAATAGTCCTAAACTTGTAGGAGTCCAGCTGGAGAGTGATAACGATTATATCACAATAGTGTTTTCAAATAATGGTAAGGGTTTTGTCACACAAGATCAGACTAGTTCCAGGTGGGCCCAATGTGGCCATAGTCTGAGAAACTCATGATACTCAGGTGACCATTAAGACCTCTTCTTCAAGACACTTGCTAAAAGCATTCCCCCCCCCCCCCCCCAAAAAAAAATCTTGAAATAAAGTATTAGATCTATTTCAATGTAAGAGGATTAATAAGTTTAACCAGAGAAAGTTTTTTTCTTATTCAAGATTTTGCAGTAGTAACCTGTAAAGTGTAAAAAAAAAAAATGTACAGATTTATAAGGGGATGGCAATAGAGAATTTTAAACTTGGTAATAAAAGACAACTTGTTCATTAAAATATACAAATTAAAGTAAAATATTAATTCTTGATTCCAACTTAAGACAATTCTCCTGGACTTCAATGCACAAGTTCAAATCATTAGAACTATACAGTCTCATCAGTGAATTTTGGTTGTGTTTTGATCCATTCAATACTTCATTAAATATACATTTTTTAAAAAAATTTTAGTGCCTCCCCCTGTGCAGACTGTCCCCCTCCTCCCAGATCCTCCTAAAAACAGTCTAGTAGTATCCTGGATCCCACTGAAATGTGATTCAGGGGCTTCAAATAATGCCTACATCAAAATGTACCAGATAATCTACTGCCAGTTAAATACCCATGGATCTTGCAAAGGTTTGAAAATATTTCACAATTTCTAAACATAAATGTATCATTGTAAAGTAAAATGCTCTTCAAATTTTATGTTGCACCATATTCAGGCGTATTAATAATCTGTTCATGCTTTAAAGCTAAATGTTTTAGTTGTTAATAGTGGAAACACAATATTTTTGAAATGATTTTAATTCCTACAATCTTTGAGAAGCTAGGTAATGGAACCTTTTGATTTTAAGTAATTATTATTGATTTATAGGCGGGGAATTTTCTGTGAATGTTCCTGCAGACAGTACTACACAGTACACACTAAGAAACCTTGAGGCAGACACTGAATATGGTGTGTGGGTAAAAGCCATATCACTTACAAAGGAGGGACATAAAAGTGAAATGTTGTCTGGACGACCTACTAATAATGGTAAGAATTATTCTTCCATAAACATGAGTTTACTTCAGTTTTAACTGGACTTTCATCAAAAATCATATTTTGACATGTACATGTAATGTGTATCTTTAAAAGGAAATTGAAAAATATATAGCCAGCTAAACCGCATTATTTTTGCATATTATATAATTGAAGAAAAATTTTTGCAAATATAGCTAATTACTAATTATACCCCACGCAACAAGTTGCGTGAGGTATAATGTTTTTGACCCGTCAGTCAGTCAGTCAGTCAGTCCTGTTTTTTTGTCAGCGCAACTCCTCATAAACCGCTGCACAGAATTTGGTCAAACTTTGCAGATATTTAGTACACAGTGTGTAGATGTGCATATTTCCAGGAAATTCTGATTCCTTTATTTTTTCTGGGAATTTCGACACTTTTCAACCTAGATTTTTGGCCATATCTTGAATATAGAGGTGAACAGTTTGTCAGCGCAACTCCTCTTAAACCGTTGCACAGAATTTGGTCAAACTTTGCAGATATTTAGTACACAGTGTGTAGATGTGCATATTACCAGGAAATTCCGATTCCTTTATTTTTCTGGGAATTTTGGCACTTTTCAACTTAGATTTTTGGCCATATCTTGAATATAGAGATGAACAGTTTGTCAGCGCAACTCCTCTTAAACCGCAGCACAGAATTTGGTCAAACTTTGCAGATATTTAGTACACAGTGTGTAGATGTGCATATTACCAGGAAATTCCGATTCCATTATTTTTGCCTGAAGAGTTTTGCCTATTATTGAAGAAACTTTCCAGCTAGGTAATAAGCAAATCCACTGGAATCAACTTTTGTAATGAAATTTTATGTGAAATATTTTATGACCTTAAAAGACTCCTATTGATTTTGATCAAAATATTAATGATTTAATACACACACACACACACACCAAATCTTGGATAGTTCTCCCCCTCCCTCCCCCCCCCCCCCCCCCCCCCCAAATTGGTGCTTAGCCTGCATCATAATT
The DNA here is from genome assembly GCF_033153115.1 of Saccostrea echinata. Classification (NCBI taxonomy): domain Eukaryota; kingdom Metazoa; phylum Mollusca; class Bivalvia; order Ostreida; family Ostreidae; genus Saccostrea; species Saccostrea echinata. The sequence goes on along the minus strand of NW_026889771.1, from coordinate 3,202,665 downwards.
TTGTTTCCATCAATTATTTAAATGTGTAAATTGTCATGTGTTGGACATGGACTTACACTCATTAACAAATCAAAATCACTGAGGAATTTAAATAAATAACAGTTTGTCAGCATAACTCCTGCACTGAATTTCCTGAAACTTTAGGTATTTCAGACATAATGAATAGATTTGTATATTACCAAGAAATTTTGATTCCATTATTTATCTAGAAACTTCAGCCCAATTAAATTTGTAACATACAAAGATTTGAATGTCCTTATATGCAAGAAGTTTTGATGTGATGATTTTTTGCAAGTAATGCCCCTTTTGGAATTATACTGTATATTTGAAATGCACTGTGCCATTCATTACGTGTTGCATTGTCGAGTTTTGGGGGAGCGTGGGGTATATGAGCTTGCTCACTTTTTCTTTCATTGTTTTCTCTTTCAGAAAAGAAAATTGTTGTGATATAGATTGATCTTATATATAACCAATAAATTTCCTTTTATTTGACATGTGTTTTTAAATTAATTGTGAACATTGTAATGTTATAAAAACATATATAGGGACATATTCACTGGTGATTTTCACAATAATTAATTTTCCTTATTTGAAGAATTATTTCTCAAATGGCTCATTATTGAGTAAAGACTGCACTACTTGAGTACATAGGTCAGGTACTGATTGAAACTAGCTGTTAAATCAATTTTAGATACTTCAGTGTCTGGATCTCTTGTGACATATAATTGCTGTGTTTTTATTTGCAAGTTGTTGAAGTATGGAACAGGCCAGGCAGAGGAAATAACGAAATATATATATATATATATATATATAATATATATATATATATATATATATATATATATATATATATATATATATATATATATATATATATATATATATATATATATTTAAACTGCCTTGAATGTTTGAAAATATATTCTATTGCTTCTTATCAAGTTATGATCCAAGTGTGGTAAAGCAATGATCCAGGGTGATTTAGAGGTCAAGGTCATTAAACATAGAAGTATGATTTTTTTTTTTTATTGATATAAGTATAACTTTGTTTCACAGAAATACTAGAATCTTATTTTGACAGAAACAAGTGTATTTTAACGTCGATGTTTTGTATCATCTTATACATGTACTTTGAAGTTTTTTTTAGTCCCATCAAGTTTGAGATAATGAGATTTTAGTGTATAATCAATTCCATTGCATGAACATTAATATTTTGCATTCCATAGTGCCATAACTCATCCTGTTGTGTATACAAATTAGTGCACAATAGTGCATTTAAAATTAAAAAAGCTGTATGCTCATCAGTGTACTTAACATAATTGCATGCACATGAATTGCGGGAAAGGAATTTTATACCATTGTTTTTTTTCCAAACGGCTAGTACATTTGTATTTATTTCTGTGACATATAAATTTGTACTCCTGTAATATATAGCAATAGAATTCAATTGTAAGAGTAATTTGTAAAGAGAATAACTGTGAAACAGAAACATAATTCAATATTTGCTTAAATCTAAATAAAATTTAAGTTTACTAAATTGAAACTTGTAATCCATCTTACAATACGCTGAAACTATAGTTAGTGATACTGTAAACAGGAGTAAATGTTCATGTTTAGGAGTACTGCTATGCTTTTAAATAGAAAAAAATAGGTAAAATAAATTTCCCAGTTTCCAAAATCTTTGTGAAATTTGAAAGAACATTTTCAAAAGAACATCTCATAATTTTGGAAAATATATCCAATGGAAAGTTAACACTACATGTATATTTATATAAGTCAAATCCCATATCTCAAACTAGATGGGACTTAAAGAAAGAAATAAAGATATCCAAGGGTTAGAGATATTGAGGGTAAAATACCTGGAGAAAAATGGTTGGGACTTTCAACTCACTTTGAAATATCCATGGTATTTGAAATACTGAATTTATCTGTATCTTCTATATTTAAATTAAATAAATCCAAGGTAAAGATGTACTTGCTAAAATTATGTCGTTGTTAACCCAGAAGAGTTTTCTTTCTTTGTGCTCTTCACAACTTGCTACATGTACATGTGTGTTGAGTAAAATTACTATGGAGGTTAAAGTGAGAGACTGGATGTGTGTTTATGTGATACATGTTTTAATATGTAATACGATGCTAGACAGAAAACTCTAATAAATGAAATAGCAATCCTACCAAATAGTTTAATACCAAGATTCTGACACTAAAAACCTGGTCATAATTTGATCTGCAAAACCAAGTTTCCTATTTTCCATGTGGTGTCATAAATGAATCTTTTCAGTTGATAATACGATAATTAACACATGGAAAAGAGTGTACAAGACTTCTCTATTTTGTTCAGTAAACCTTGACTATTTCCAGTTTCTATTACCTTATTAAGACTGTGAAATCAATATTTTTGTGGTGTCAAATTTTCTTCATTTTATGAAAAATAATTGGTTCTTGGGGTTTTCATTTTGTGCTTGGGGATGTGTATATGAAATTTTACATTTCGTGATGGACGTGAATTTGTGGGTTTCTTCATACCTTGAAAACCTGAAAATTAAACCACCATGAAAATGATTTCACCTTAAGCATTTAACTAATTAAACTTGTAATTAACTAATTATTATTATCATTGTAGATTTAACTGACGCATCAATTGCAGGCATTGCTATTGGGGGAATATTTGTTCTTGTACTAGTCATTGCAGGATTCGTATGTGTTTGCAGGTATGTGTTTCAGCTGGCAAAGGTATATATAGGTCCAGAATATGATAATAAATAACATTTTTCTTGGATTGACTGAAAATACATGCTTATCTTTTTTTTTATTTGTCATTGAGTATTCATCATTGGATTTATATAAGATAGAAGATTTTATTTTTTAGATATAATGCTTTCAAATTGGAAATTGTATTTAAGTTCATTTAAAATATATTTTTTGAGTAGAAACTTTGTAGTGAAAAACTAATTAAAGAAATGTGCTCTGATGTAGGTGAACTAAACCTTGTGTATGGTACTCATTTTCCTTGAACATATGATGTTTGTAACCTTTTTATTCCTTTACAGACAAGTAAAACGTAAATTAGGTCTGGATGAAACATTTGATATAGAAAATATACAAGTTAGACCCCTTGAAAATCGGGTATGTATGCGCTGAGTGGAAAATTTAATAATTACAGACAATTCTGATGATCACTTTGGTGTTAGAAATTGAAACTATTTATTTAAAGCAATGGTTGTCGTAAACGGTTATTATAAATCAATCTTTTATGAGATATAATCTGGACAAAGAACTCTTCTTAATTGTAGGTTATAACAAGATTCTTCCAAGAAAACATGTCACCTATAGTACAACATTTTTAAGGATAAAATTGTTTCAAACTGGATTTTCTTTCTGATCAAAGTTATTTGGAAACTTGTTTTAATCTTGAGTGGAGAGTTAAATGCAAAGGACAAGGTCACTAAGTGGTTATTAATATTTGTAGACTTGAAACAACAAGAAACTGACACAATAAATCATGCCTCCATCTTATACTAGTCTGTTAAATATATTTATTATATACCCAACTGTTTGTCACTCAGTTTTACTGTTGAATTCACGCAATCACGTGACGATGTGATCCGATGTTCTGGATCACCACACTGAGGTTTTCTGAATCCATATCACCCCTCTCTGAAACTGATGACGTAGTACACAGATAAATGACGTTTTTATTCTCGCGCATCAAAATGTTTGTTGACAAAATGGTTTGTTTAATGGACTTAAGTTCTGTAATTGATCCAAAAAGTTTCCTTTTATTATATTTTGCTAGTTGTAAAGGGGTATATAATAAATTTATCATTATAACAGTAACGTGATCCGAAGAGCCGTATCACGTCAAGTTGACAGGCGCGGATCATCAGATCTGATGATCCGCGCCTGTCACCTTGACGTGATACGGCTCTTCGGATCACGTTACTGTTATAATAATATATATAGACATCATGCCCCCCCCCCCCCCAAAAAAAAAAAAAATATTAAAAAAACGAACTTTTTTAAGGTTCACAAGGTCAGGAAGCCCATATGCAATAAAACATCTATCAAATTTTTTGGCAGAAATACATGTTTAAGAAATTTCTGTCACTTGTTCTCTTGTTAACAAAGCACAGGGAATATGGCAAAAAGACAGATAACTGAATGCTTAAATAACAGTCGGTCTGAGGTTTTATCTTTGTAAAGTTGGCTTTGAACTCATCCTCATCATTTTTTGAACTGAACACCAACTCTTGCATTCATACATTACAAATTTGTGATATGTATACAAAAGGTAGATATGCCATATTATTTGTGTTAAGATAAAGAATTTTAAGAAATGTTTTTGTGCTTTTCAGCCTACTGGAAGCAATTTGTATAACCTTATTACGACACCAGCTGACAGGTCCAGGTCTAGCTCCCCCCTCATCACCCCTGTAAGTATACTGTAACAACTGATAATATGCACTTTAATTTAAATAACATCACCACATAACTAGATTCTAAATAACTCCACATCATCTGACACACATATACACTGTACTGTAACAACTGATAATATGCACTTTAATTTAAATAACATCACCACATAACTAGATTCTAGATAACTACACACCATCTGACACACACACTGTACCTGTACATGTATGTAACACATCATCATATTATGTGAGACACATGTATGTTACATATGTGACACTATTACACTTATTGATTGGGTTTAAGGACAACTTGCATTTTGTCGGACCCAACAACCAAACTGTTTGTCTGAGGCAGTAAGGCTCAGTAAACAATTTGGTCTGAGTCGTCGACAAAACATATTTTGCCTGAGAACACAGTCAATAAATGTTTGTTATACCTTTTATTATTATTTTTTATTTTTTTGACAAACGTGTATCTGGTGCCAGCTTCCATGATGTAAATTTCATTTACCAGCACTGTGATAAAATTCGGTCAATTCTATTACTGTCAAACACCAACAAATGTAAATAAAATTAGGCAATACCGCCCACAGTGTGACTTAAGTGGTCCAGTATCTCATCAACAGGTCCAATATCTCACTTTGAAGTTTTATGGACCCCTCATTAAAACATTGAAAATGTTAGACTTTACTTTACTAAAGATTTATATAGGAACCAATTTTAAAGGTATAACAAATACATTTATGTAACATATCACCTTGTTATGTGATACACACATTTGTAATGTAATCACAATGTCATGTGACACACACTTGTTTTTATATCATGACCATGGCATGTGATTCTCACCTGTAAATACCCTATCATGTAGTATCACACATGTAAGTATAAAGCTGCCACACTATTTAATACGTCAGTAAGCAGAACAACGTCACACAACATAACGCTATATACATGTATTATGAGACACACTAGATATTGACAAGATTATACCTTCCCATAAAACTTTCAAGTTATCTTTGATTGTATTAATTATTAAGTCTACTCTTATTTCTCATATAAGTTTTCTGACACTCTGTAAGATAAGTTACCTGGTAATTATGTAAATAAGAATACATTTTCTTATTGCATCTTAATTTTTTTCTATGCAGTAATGCCTTCAAGCACTCAATGTATTTTTTTCCCTTCCATCAATATTTACATATGTACCTGCATCAGAATATTTTTTGCAAGACACATATTGATAGCATTCTGAATAAAACTAGGTTGTGATGACAGCATCATAGCTGGCTATCCAGATATGATATTTGACTTAAATTAACATTTCTTCTTTGTGTTCTTGTTGCCCTCAATTTCATCATATTGTTTTGTCTGTACTCCTCAGAATGGAACTACATCAAATGGAAATATAAGACATAATGGAATAAATCACAGTTATGAAGAAATCCTACCAGTAGGATTGACAGTGGATCTAGATGAAGAAGATGGAAGTGGGGAACAAAAGGACTCAAAACCTGACCTTAAATCCAATGTTGTGACATTAGCAATCACGGATGTTCCGAGGCAGATCAGTAAGGACAGTGGACATGGAAGCCTGTCCCCCACCTCAGCACACGCGCCACCCACTTCAGAAGAGTCGGACAAAAAAGAGAATTTTCTAAGAGATATTATATTGGACCTTCCTCCAGATTATGCAAAGGCAACTTCAGTTACCACCCAATGTGTGCATGGTAATAGTTATAACAGAATTATGATGATATATAAGTTTTATGAATTAACATATGAAATATTTCTTTTGAGAACTGGTGAAAGATATCAGGAAAAGAAGGGATTTTTCTAGTTATCAGAATGGGTATCTGAATTTTTATTTCCGAAGAACACCTTCATGAAATTATTATTAAAATACATGTATTTATAGAATCATCGATATCATTAAGAAGTAATTAATGTACAGATTTTTTTTAGAACAACTACACTGTAAGCTCTTCAGTGTTATTGTACACTAGCTGTTTACTGGGTTTTATTCTGTACGAGAAGGAAGTCTCAATTGGCTTTCATAAATGCCTGTTTAGTAATTTAGACCTATATATAGCCTAAAAGTCATTTACATGTAACAATTTAAAATGCAATACTTTTCAAAATGACTGTTATTCGTATTGATTACAAACTAAATAACTTCAAGATGAAATAATCAAGATTAAAAAAAGTGAATGTAATTTCACCAGTATATCTATATTGCAATTAAAATGAATTATGTAACTTCCACACATTTATAAATGTATAACTTGCAAAATAATGTAATCATTCATCTTGCTCTGATAAAGTGGCAGTCTTTATCCTGACTGTTGGAATAATGATACATACTTTGCAGGATTTGAAAATGGTTCCTTTGATACTGGGGACGGTTTTCATCCTGGATCTAGAGGGACCTTCAAGGATAGCTTATGTTCCTCATCACAGTCTAGTAGCATTCCACTGGAAGATGGATACAAAAGCCATGCAGATTTCTTACAAAGTAAGTACTTATAATAAGCAAACTTAAATTCAATTGGCCAATTTTAGAACTTTATAAATAAAACATCTTCAAGGATTGTGGAATCTTGTAGCTCGAGGCAGATAAGACCAAGGGTTGTAGAAGGAGAATGCCTATGAAAGGGTATCTAAATGTCAACCTTTTGTGTGTAAGAATCTGGATCTACTGTTTAGTGCTATATAAAACCCTGTGTACACTAGCACATGTCAAATGTGGTGTTTTACAATTGACACAATGAAGAAGTATATTGCTTTTATATACTGTAAGCCAACTAAAAATATATTTATTTGCAAATTACCAATTGAAAACTGGTTTGTGACAAATAATATTTTCAATTGAGATTTCCTTTTTCATAATTTTTTAAGTCTTCAGCTGTTTTATGTCCATTAAATATCCAGAAACGAGTTACTTTCTAATCTTAGAAATATACCGGTGTGTTGAACTTATAAACTTGGTTTACAGTATGTACCTTGTAACATCCCAAGATTTTTGCAAACAAATGATATATTTGCACTGCACTTTCCAACCCTTTTAAATGAATTTATGCTTAATACAGAGATGATTATATTGAACACAAAAAATTGTAATTTCACATTTCATTTGACAAGGTAAGTTAATAATACTTAAAACCTTCTATATTCATAAAGTGAATGTTTGAACACCTTTTTCTGCACTTGAAAGAAAAAAATTCTAACAATTTCCAAATACAACAAGAGGCCCATGGACCACATCGCTCACCTGAGCACTGTGGCTAGGAAAAAAGCAAAAATCAGTTCAGTATTGAAAATATTTAATGCATAAGTTGTCCTGACCTATCCCTAAAAGAGCGGGGGATGGGGGTTACAAAATTGAATCTACACTAAAGATTCTTACTTATTTCTTGGAATAACTGACTTTTTTCCCTACAAGTTTGAACTTTATTTATGGTCCCATCCTACTCCCAGGGGTCATGATTTGAACAAATCTGAATCTACAGTATCTGAGGATGCTTCCATATACATGTAAATATGACCAATCTTAACTTTGCTGTCTTTGAGAAGAAGATTTTTAAAAAAAATTCCTATGTATTCCTGTGTATAACTTTAATCATCAATTGTGGCCCCACCCCATCCCAAGGGGGTCATGATTTTTATCAAACATGAATCTACACTACCTTAGGATACTTCTGAATAGTTAATAAACAATGATGCTTTGCTGCTCTTGAGAAGATTTTACCTATATATTCCTATATAAAACTTTGATCGTCCATTGTGGCCCCACCCTACCCCCAGGGGTAATGTTTTTAACAAACTTGAATCTACACTACTTGAGGATGACTCCACATGAGTTTCATCTTTCCTGGCCTAGTGGTTCTTGAGAAGAAGATTTTTAAAGATTTTCCCTATATATTCCTATGTAAAACTTTGTTCGTCCATTGTGGCCCCATCCGACCCCGGGGATTATGATTTGAACAAATCTGAATCTATACCACCTGAGGATGCTTCCATGTAAATATGACCAATCATGGCTTTGCTGTTCTGAGGAAAAAATTTTAAAAAATTTTTCCTATATACTCCTATGTATAACTTTGATCGTCCATTGTGGCCCCACCCTACCCCCGGGGGTCATTATTTGAACAAACTCGAATCTACACTACCTGACGATGATTCCACATGAGTCTCATCTTTCCCGGCGCAGTGGTTCTTGGGAAGAAGATTTTTAAAAGATGCCATTAATTTTTCAATTATTTTTATTTATCTTCCCTTTGAAGAGAGCATGGCCCTTCATTTGAATAAACTTAAATCCCCTTTACCCAAGGATACCTTGTGGCAAGTATGGTTGAAATCGGTCCATTGGTTCTCGAGAAAAAGATGAAAATGTGAAAAATTTACAACGACGACGACGACAGACAATGAACAAATTTCTATCAGAAAAGCTCACTTGGGCCTTTGGCTCAGGTGAGCTAAAATGCGAATTTCATTGATTTTGACATTTGTAAAGCTGGAAGGTTTTGCTTTCTTTAAAATCCTTTGTGTTTTTTAAAAATATTTATTTTAGCCACTAATGATTTTCATGTTGTTAAAGAAAAAAAAAAAGATTTTTCCCTCAAATTATGAATAAAAGGAAAAGAAAATGACAGAAACTGGCAATTTGATTAAAGAACAATTTAGTAAAATTTTTCTTAAATTATTTTAGACAACAATGACAAACAACAATTTGAAGAATCCTCTAAGAAGTGCCCAGAAGACAATGAACTGGAGAGGAATAGAAAAGAAGAACTAGAAAACAAAGAAGCTGAAGTTGAACAAACATCAGGTTATGTGTTCTACCAACCCTACGGTACAGAGATCACCTTGGGAAACCAAACCAACTCTGTCCAACCTAAGAACTCCCTTCCCACATGTAACATTTCAAAGATCGCCGCTGAACAGCAACCTTACAATGTCCAATTTACAGAGACCACCATGGGAAATCAAACCAATAATGTCCAACCTAGAAACACCCTTCCTACAAGTAACATTTCAAAGACCACAACTGAACAGCAACCGTACAATGTCCAATTTGAGAACACTCTTCCTACCAGTACACAGACCATCTCTACAAACCAACCCAACAGTGCTAAAATCCAGTGTAGCAACATTTCAACTGTTGATCAGTTGAATCGTGACCAATTAACTAAAGGACCAGACATTATACATGAAACAGATATGTGCCAAACTGCCAATCAACTAAGTACACCAGGATACCATCCCAACAAAATGTTGAATACAGAGCATCAGACCACCGACATGGATTCTCGTCCGCAGCTTTTAACAGCTGAGTCTAAACAGTTTACAGACTACCTCCCACATGATACAAATTTTGCAGAACTTACTGCCTTTCAGAATGATAAAGAAAATTCCTTGGTCTCAAATTATGTAGTTGGTAATACAACAGATCTTTCTGTTATGAATTCTGTGCTTCATGGTATAAACAGTAATGTAGCGAAAGCGACATCTGATAGATCAGATTATGTGCCCAAGGGTATATTGGATTATGTACCTAATGATATGTTGGATTATGTGCCAAATGGGACATCAAATCCATTACCTAGTGGTAAAACTAATCATTTACCTGTTGGTACATCAGATTATGTACCAAAAGATATGAATTCTTTCCCCAGTTTTGTACCAGATGACACAACTGATAATATTTCTATTGATACAAAAGACTATGTGCCATGTAGTCCAACAGGTTATGTGCCAAATGGTACAACAGATTATGTACCAAATGGTACAACAGACTATGTGCCAAAGGGTGCAAGAAATTATGTACCAAATGGTACCACAGACTATGTACCAAATGGTGCAACAAATTATGTGCCAAATGGAACAACAGATTATGTCCTCAGTGGTACAACAGATTATGTACCCAATGGTACATAGATTAAGTGCCAAGTGGCACAGAAGATGAAAGATTTACAATGGAGAACTTGCAGTGTGTATAATCTGAGCATCAAAATTCTTCTTCAATGAAATGGAGTTAGGATGAATCTCTTAATCATTGAACAATAACCAACAATTCCATTCTAATACATTCTTTTCAAATCCGGCTCTTCTAGAGGTGATAAGGCCAGTCACAATTCATTAAAATACTGGTTATTTATATAAATATGTTCAGATTATTCCACAGTGTCCTCATCAATGAAAAATAATGTGATAGGAGAATGGTTATATAGTCACCTGGGAGTGGGAGATATTTCTATCTTTACTTTCGTAAAACCTAAATTTTCTTGTGTGTGTTATATATACTGGTGAACTAGAGATCCATCATACTTGGTTGTTTGAAATATAATGATACAATGCTTAAGGTTTAAAGAAAGCATCCAATTAATCATTTACTGTAAAATTATCGAGAAAGTAAAATGATCAATGAATCAAATTCAATTATTAGATTTCACTGACCATGGGTATAGTTTGTGTGTGTCTATTTTGAACAAAAGTTTATATTCAAAATGTTTTCATAACCATATTTACGTGTGTATAAAAACCTTTCCAGTCTGGTTGCTTGTATTTTACTCTGACCATAATATGATATAATACAAAATTGTGCAATTTGCTATATCAATAAAATACGTAGCAAGAAATATTTGGGACATTTATAATACATAATTTATTAAATCAGTGTACATAAGTACGTTTTACTCCAATCTATGTAGAATCAAAGCAAAATAAATCTTTAATAGTAAAGTATTCTTAGTGATTCTGTAAGATATAAGCAATATCAATGAAATTTAATGATTTGTCAAGCAAATAGATAATAGAAAACCTATGCTTATTATCTACTGTTCAATTCAACACATGTGGTGTTTTGCAAGACACCATTAGAGACCATATCAAACAATAAAGGTTTATGCAGAAAATTATTCATTTTGACAACTGTCTAACCATTTTATAATTTTGAAATTTTATTCTTTAGAAATAAAGTATTTTTTTTCCTTTTACCACCCTAGTCCCTTTTTTGTTGTAAATATTTTTAGTAAATCCTTTGTATAATTTTTGTATATTTTTCATGACATATGTTAAGTAGATTTCCTTGTTTTTGGGTCATATAATTTCCTCAGGTTATTTACTACTTTCTGTGTTTATTTTTGCCTGTGTGAGTGTGCATTGTATGTACATCGTTTGAAAAACCTTTAAAGATCTCTAGTTTCTCAGAATTGATGGAACAAAGGTAAATATATAATATTCTAGTAAAAGGGGTGCATAAATTATGAATTATTTGAACACTCCCCCTTAGGTTTTAATTACAAACGTATTTTTTATGCTTGTCCAGTTTTTGAAGTACAGTAAAAACTGTCTAATCTGACACCTCTGCAATCCGTTTCAATGTGAATTACAAGCTTTATTTTCATTTCTATTTGATATTTTTACAAGTGTTTTACTCTATAAAATCCAACACCCTGTCTATTATGACACGAAATGTGTCTCCTAATGCCTGTCGGATTAGACAAGTGTCACTGTATTGTCATTAGTGTTATACCATAAAGTATTACATTGTATTGCATTTTGCGATACCTACTTTTTTTTTCCTTAAGAATTTTTTTGTACATATAATATGTATGAGACATTGCAAAATGAACTGATAATTTGTTTTACTACGAAGCAGGTGCCTAATTATGTAGTCAGTGTTTTATTGCATATATATATATATATATATATATATATATATATATATATATATCTTAATCTTTTTTTTTTTTTTTTTTTTTTTTTTTTTTTTGGGTATTTTGAACTTCTCTATTTTAAAGCTACATTTCAACCAACTGTTAAAATTTATCAGTATTTAAAAAATAAATTTATATTCGAATGTCTCCATGTTACTTTCATGAAATGATCATCAATGGTATTTTAGGCATGTAATTTAGTCTTTGTGTCTCTGGGATATTTTATTGAGATTTTCAAAATATGTACGGTTATATTGTACTGTATGACTAAACTTTGAAGTATATATGACTTTGTAAATAATAAATAACATAACCCTGAGTCAGTGTCTGAAGAATCTTTTGTACATAACATTGAAATATGTCCAGAATTTAGTGGAAATGAAAACTACATCTTGTCCAGAAAGCATTGACAACTGATGAATGAATTTAAGGTTGTTGCTCATAATTATTTGGCTGCAAGACATTATAGTAAAATATCATAAGTTGTGAATGAAAGTGTTAGCGGAAACTTTAGTTCACGGATATTTTAGCGAAAGAAAAATTGGTTACCTTAAGTTTAAGAATTCAGTAGACCTTAGCAGAATTTTTTTTAGAGATAAATAGATGCTGTGAACATTAGCGACATTCTTAATCATAAAAAAAAGTTCAGTCTTGCATTTCACCGTATTGCAAGTTGAAGACTACACCCTTCATATCCTACAGATAGTCTTGAACTATTGTTTGCAAACTTTTCATTTATAAACAAACTTTACAATGCCTTGATATTGAACATCTAAAACAAATCCTCATTAAAGTTGTACTCCTTTCAACTACAGTATCACTGGAAACGTCATTACGGGTGATGTTGATATACTAGTAGTTGAAAATGACGACATCAATGCAATTATCTTAAAAGGTCCTAAAAACAGGGAGCCCTGAACTTTAAATTGGCGACAGAACTTCATTTCTATTATGAATTCTGACGAAGATTATGCCAGGCTTTGGCCTAAATATGAAGGAGAAGGCCTGAACACCTTGTCAGAATGGATTAAGTGTTTTATAAATATATTAATTATCAGTCACATTATCCAGCGATGGGCAACCGATGCGTTCTTTTGATAAAAATGGCGTGGTTGCCGGCCGGACACCCATAGTTATCGGACGGTGACTGAGGCCATCGGGCGAATCGGTGGGGGTCTTCGATAGAAAATAAGTTTTAGTTAAAAATCAGCGATGTCTCCACCGATGCCCCACATCACTCCGTATCGGCAACTTATCATTAAAACGTCTTTCAAGGATCGGACAATGTGTGTCCAAGCATCGTACAGCCTACGTTGAATCTGAGGTCATCGGGAGTGAGTGGTGGCCAACAGACATCGGCCGATCATCGGTCGATGCTCGATGGCACATAGTCGACCCAAGTTCGAACGATCTTCAGCAATGTATGAGCGATGTATTATACATCAGCCGATTACCGCTCGAACATCGGCCTATGATAAGCGGTGCATCGCTGGGCCTTTATAAGCGCGTCATTTTTCACATGTACAACATTCATTCAGCAGACAACAACAGTGCCAAGACCGCACAAAGAGAGCAAGAAACCCCCAGAGGGGAGTGACAAGGGCAAGGCCAGTGGCAAGAGCAAGGCGAGTGAGAAGGGCAAAGCGAGTTTCAAGGGCAATGCGAGTGACAAGGACAAGAGCTAGGCGCCGAAGAAAGCAACCAAGCACCGACCAGGACCTCACCCCACAAGAGACCGCAACAGAGTACAGACACTGACCACACCATCGTTCATGAAGAAGATTTCGATGACAACGCCTCGGAAGCCTCCACTACCACTCTACTCCACTCTCCAATAGGTAAAATAAATTTCTCAGCTTCCAAAATCTTTGTGAAATTTAGAAGTACGTTTTCAAAAAGAACATTTCTTAATTTTGGAAAATATGTCCAAAGGTAAGTTAACACTACATCTATATTTATATACAGTCAAACCCCACATATCAAACTAGATGGGACTAAGAAAAAAATTTTAAGATATCCAAGGGTTAGAAATATTGAGGGTGAAATACATGGAGAAAAATGGTTGGGACTTTCAACTCACTTTGAAATATCCATGGTATTTGAGATACTGATGTTAGAGATACTGAAGATAACTGTGTCTTCTATATTTAAATTAGTTTAAATCCAAGGTAAAGATGACACATTAATTTGATTTATATTTGTTCATTAGAAATTCTGTAATTCTTGCTAAAATCACATGGTTGTTAATCATGTAGAAGAGTTGTCTTTCTTTGTGCTCTTCACAACTTGCGACGTGTACACGTGTTGAGTAAAATTATTACGGAAGCTAATGTGAGAGGCTGGATGTGTGTTTATGTGATAGAGGTATTAATATGGAATACGATTCTAGACAGAAATCTCTAATGAAATCGCAATCTTACCAAATAGTTTAATATCAAGATTTTGACACTAATAACCTGGTAATAATTTGTTCTGCAAAACCAAGATTCCCATGTTCCATGTGGTATTATAAATAAATCTTTTCAGTTGATAATACGATAATTAACACATGGAAAAGAGTGTACAAGACTTCTCTTTTTTGTTCAACGAAACTTGACTATATATTTTTCCAGTTTCTATTACCTTATTAAGACTGTGAAATCACTATTTGAGTGGTGTCAAATTTTTGTCGTTTTATGAAAAATTACTGGTTCTTGGGGATTTGATTTAGTGTAGATTAGTTATGTATCTGAAATTTATATTATGTGGTGGACGTGAATTCGTGGGTCTCTTTGTATGTCGAAAACCATGAAAATTAAACCCCAACGAAAATTATTTCACCGTAAGCATTTAACTAATTAAACTTAATTAATTGATATTATCATTTTAGATTTACCTGACGCATAAATTGTAGGCATTGCTATTGGGAGAATATTTGTTCTTGTACTATTCATTGCAGGATTAGTATGTGTTTGCAGGTATGTGTTTCTGCTGGCAAAGGTATATAGTCCAGATTATTATAATAAAAAACATTTTTTCTTGGGATTGACAGAAAATAAATGCTTATGTTTTTTTTATTATTTGTCAATGAGTATTCATCACTGGATTTATATAAGATAGACAATTTTATTTTTTAAATATGATACTTTTCAAATTGGAATTTATATTTAAGTTCATTTAAAATATGTTTGAGTAGAAAATTTGCAGAGAAAAACTAATTAAAGAAATGTGCTCTGATGTAGGTGAACTAGACTTTGTGTATGGTACTCATTTTCCTTGAACATAATCTTTGTAACCTTTTTATTCCTTTACAGACAAGTACGAGGGGTGATCAAAAAGTTCGCGAACTATCTCTATAATTACAAAACCACAATTCAGATCAGAATGAAATTTGACACACATATAGTCATTCATATGTTCTATAAATAGCAGATGTTATGTAATGTTTTGTTCGATGTTTGTGACGTCACAATGTGAAAATGACGTCAATATGTAGATGACTTGTGAAAAAAAAATGGTTGACTCTATCGTACTCGAGCAACAAACGGCTGTAAAGTTTAATGTATATCTTGGAAATTCCTTTGCAGTAGCATATAATATTTTGTACAAGGTTTATGAATGCAAGACTTGCCAGAGGTTTAATTAATGATTAGATTGGCTGATTTAGTGAAAGAAGGGAGATGGTTAAAATTTGTGTGTTTTTTTTTTGTTGCCAAGTGAAAGCAAGCTGAGGAAGAGATGTATCCTTAGTAGAGCAATTTGATATGAAAGATCGCCAAGTTACAGTTAGAAAAATAGTTAAATATCTTAACAATAATATAATTATTAAATCCCTAAATTATCGTTTAATCGTTTACTTTAGACTTTAAACATATCAGATATTATAAAAAGAAGGCGCCCACACTATATCTATTTTTGATAAACGACGTTCCTAAGACAGAGAACTCGGGTTGTGATGGTCACCATGCTCATTCTGGAAAAGGATATCCTTTTCCACACATCCTATTTCCGAGATTTGGTCATTTCTGACAAATGGACTGTTTTTGTTATGAAAAATAACTTCCATGGTAAGGAATATAAGACTCGGAAAAATCTTTCAGATTCTGTGAACAGAATGCTACAAAGCATGTCACGTCACCGCGTGGATCACGTTATTCGCGCATGGGCAGAACGGTGGCATATGTGCATTAAAATCGGAGAGGACTACTTTAAAAAATAATAAACACTGAAACCTAATTTTATTTCTTTCATGGAAGAAATTCAATTAGTTCGCGAACTTTTTGATCACCCCTCGTAAAACGAAAATTAGGTCTTGATGAAACATTTGATATAGAAAATATACAAATTAGACCCTTTGAAAATCTGGTATGTATGAGTTAAGTGAAAAATTTAATAATTACAGACAATCCTGATGATCACTTTGGTAATAGACATTGAATCTATTTATTTAAAGCAATGGTACTGTTCTAAACGGTTATTATAAATCAATCTTTTATGAGATATAATCTGGACAAAGAACTCTTCTTAATTGTAGGTTATAACAAACACGATTCTTCCAAGAAAACATGCCACCTATAGTACAACATTTTTAAAGATAAAATTGTTTCAAACTGGATTTTCTTTCTTCAAAGTTATTTGGAAACTTGTTTTATTCTTGAGTGGAAAGTTAAATGCAAAGGCCTGCAAGGTCAATAAGTGGTTATTAATATTTGTAGGACTTGAATTAACAAGAAACTGACACAATGAATCATGCCTCGATCTAATACTGATAAATATATAAACATCATGCAACCCCCCTCCCCCCCCCCCAAAAAAAAAAAATAAAAAGTAAAACAAAACTTTTTACAAGGTCAGGAAGCCCATATTCAATAAAATATCTATCAATTTTTTGGGCAGATATAAATGTTTAAGAAATGTCTGTCACTTGTTCTCTTGTTAACAAAGCACAGGGAATGGGAAAAAGACAGATCGAGAACCGAATGCTTAAATAACAGTCGGTCTGAGGTTTTATCTTTGTGAATTTGGCTTTGAACTCATCCTCATCATTTCGTTAACTGAACACCAACTCTTGCATTCATACATTACAAATTTTTCATATGTATACAAAAGGTAGATACGCCATATTATTTGTTTTTGTGTTTTTCAGCCTACTGGAAGCAATTTGTATAACCTTATTAAGACACCAGCTGACAGGTCCAGCTCCCCCCTCATCACCCCTGTAAGTATACTGTAACAACTGATAATATGCACTTTAATTTAAATAACATCACCACATAACTAGATTCTAGATAACTCCACACCATCTGACACACATATACTGTAACAACTGATAATATGCACTATAATTTAAATAACATCACCACATAACTCGATTCTAGATAGCTCCACACCATCTAACACACATATACTGTAACAACTGATAATATGCACTGTAATTTAAATAACATCACCAGAACTCCCTTCCTATATGTAACATTTCAAAGACCACCAATGAACAGCAACCTTACAATGTCCAATTTACAGAGACCACTATAGGAAACCAAACCAATAATGTCCAACCTAGGAATACCCTTCCTACAAGTAACATTTCAAAGAACACCACTGAACACCAACCGTACAATGTCCAATTTAAGAATACCCTTCTATACAAACCAAACCAACAATGCTAAAATCCAGTGTATAGCAACATTTCAACTGTTGATCAGTTGAATTGTGACCAATCAACTAATGGACCAGACATTATACATGAAACAGATATGTGCCAAACTGCCAATCAACTAAGTATACCAGGATACCATCCCAACAGAACGTTGAATACAGAGCATCAGACCACTCACACGGATTCTGGACCGCAGCTTTTAACAGCTGCGTCTAAACAGTTTACAGACTACCTCCCCCATGATACAAAATTTGAAGAACTTCCAGAATGATAAAGAAAATTCCTTGGCCTCAAATTGTGTAGCTGGTAGTACAAAAGATCTTTCTGTGATGAATTCTGTGCCTCATGGAATAAAGAGTAAATTGTACCGAAAAGTATCACTGATAACGCAACAGCTTATAGATCAGATTATGTGCCCAATGGTATGTTGGATTATGTGCCGGACATCAAATCCATTTCCTATAGGTAAATCAAACCATTTTTCTGTTGGTACATATTATGTGCCAAAAGATATGAATTCTTTCCCCATTTATGTGCCAGATGACACAACTGATAGTATTTCTAGTGATACAAAAGATCATGTGCCATGTAGTCCAACAGGTTATGTGCCAAATGGTACAACAGACTATGTACCAAATGGTGCAACAAATTATGTGCCAAATGGAACAAAAGAATATGTGCTCAGTGGTACAACAGATTATGTGCCCAATGGTACAAATAATTATGTGCCCAACGGTACATAGATTAGGTGCCCAGTGGTACAGAAGATGAAAAATTTACAATGGAGAACTTCCTATATGTATAATCCGAGTATGAAAATTATTCTTCAATGAAATGGAGTTTGGATGAATCTCTAAATCATTGAACAATAACCAACAACTCCACTCTAATACATTCATTCCAAATCCGCCTCCTCTAGAGGTGACCAGGCCAGTCACAATTCATTAAAAAAAACTGGTTATTTATCTAAATATGTTCAGATTGCTCCACAGTGTCCTCGTCAATGGAAAATAATGTGCTAGGAGAATTGCTATATATAGTCACCAGGGAGTGGGAGTTATTTCTATCTTTACTTTCGTAAAACCTAAATTTCCTTATGTGTGTATATATACTGGTAAACTAGAGATCCATCATACTTGGTTGTTTGAAATATAATGATACAATGCTTAAGGTTTAAAGAAAGCATCCAATTAATCATTTACTGTAAAATTATCGAGAAATTAAAATGATCGATGAATCACATTCAATTATTAGATTTCACTGACCATGGGTATAGTTTGTGTGTGTCTATTTTGAACACAATATTCAAAATTTTTTCATAACCATATTTACATGTATATAAAACCTTTCCAGTCTGGTTGCTTGTATTTTACTCTGACCATAATATGATATACTACAAAATTGTGCAATTTGCTCTATCAGTAAAATACGTAGCAAGAAATATTTGGGACATTTATAATACATAATTTATTAAATCAGGGTACATATGTATGTTTAAATCCAATCTATGTAGAATCAAAGCAAACTAAATCTTTAATAGTAAAGTATTATTAGTGATTCTGTAAGATATAAGCAATATCAATGAAATTTAATGATTTGTCAAGCTAATAAATAATAGAAAACCTATGCTTATTATCTACTGTTCAATTCAACACATGTGGTGTTTTGCAAGACACCATAAGAGACCATATCAAACAATAAAGGTTTATGCAGAAAAATATTCATTTTGACAACTGGCTAACCATTTTATAATTTGAAATTTTGTTCTTTAGAAATTGAGTATTTTTTTTCCTTTTACCAACCTAGTCCCTTTTTTGTTATAAATATTTTTAGTAAATCCTTTGTATAATTTTTGTATATTTTTCATGACATATGTTAAATAGATTTCCTTGTTTTTGGGTCATATAATTTCCTCAGGTTATTTACTATTTTCTGTGTTTATTTTTGCCTGTGTGAGTGTGCATTGTATGTACATCGTTTGAAAAACCTTTAAAGATCTCTAGCTTCTCAGAAATGATGGAACAAAGATAAATATATAATATTTTAGTAAAAGGGACGCATAAATTATTATACCCCACGCAACACGTTGCGGGGGGTATAATGTTTTTGACCCGTCCGTCAGTCAGTCAGTCAGTGTGTCAGTCAGTCAGTCAGTCAGTCCGTCAGTCCTGTTATTTTGTTAGCGCAACTCCTCATAAACTGCACAGAACTTCGTCAAACTTTGCAGATATTTAGTACACAGTGTGTAGATGTGCATATTACCAGGAAATTCCGATTCCTTTATTTTTTCTGGGAATTTCGGCACTTTTCAACTTAGAGTTTTGGCCATATCTTGAATATACAGACGAACAGTTTGTCAGCGAAACTCCTCATAAACCGCTGCACAGAATTTGGTTAAACTTTGCAGATATTTAGCACACAATGTGTAGATGTGCATATTACCAGGAAATTCCGATTCCATTATTTTTCTGGGAATTTCGGCACTTTTCAACTTAGATTTTTGGCCATATCTTGAATATAGAAATGAACAGTTTGTCAGCGCAACTCCTCTTAAACCGCTGCATAGAATTTTGTCAAACTTTGCATATATTTAGTACACAATGTATAGATGTGCATATTACCAGGAAATTCCGATTCCATTATTTTACTGGGAATTTCGGCACTTTTCAACTTAGATTTTTGGCCCTATCTTGAATATAGAGATGAACAGTTTCTTAGTGCAACTCCTCTTTAACCGCTGCACAGAATTTGGTTAAACTTTGCAGATATTAAGTACACAGTGTGTAGATGTGCATATTACCAGGAAATTCCGATTCCATTATTTTTGCCTTAAGAGTTTTGCCTATATTAAAGAAAACTTTCCAGCTAGGTAATAAGGAAATCCACTGGAATCAGCTTCTGTAATGAAATTTTATGTGAAATATTTTATGACCTTAAAAGACCCCTATTGATTTTGATCTTGGATAGTTCTCTCTCCCCCCCCCCCCCATCAAATTGGTACTTTGCCCTAAATAATTGCATAAGTACAGCATATAAACAAATTTTATATGACTACATCATAATTGTGTTTCCATCAATTATTTAAATGTGTAAATTGTCATGTGTTGAACATGGACTTACCCTCATTAACAAATCGAAATCACTGAGGAATTTAAATAACAGTTTGTCAGCATAACTCCTGCACCGAATTTCCTGAAATTTTGTAGGTATTTCATACGTGATGTATAGATTTGTATATTACCAAGAAATTTTGATTCCATTATTTATCTGGAAACTTCAGCCCAATTAAATTTGTAACATACAGAGATTTGAATGTTCTTATATGCAAGAAGTTTTGATGTGATGATTTTTTGCAAGTAATGCCCCTTTTTGAATTATACTGTGTATTTAAAATGCACTGTGCCATTCATTACGTGTTGCATTGTCGAGTTTTGGGGAGCGTGGGGTATGTGAGCTTGCTCACTTTTTCTTTCATTAATTATTTGAACACTCCCCCTTAGATTTTAATTATAAGGTATTTTTTATGCGTGTCCAGTTTTTGAAGTACAGTGAAAACTGTCTAATCTGACACCTCTGCAATTCGTTTCACTGTGAACTACAAGCTTTTCTTCATTTTTATTTGATATTTTTACAAGTGTTTTACTCTGTAAAATCCAACACCCTGTCTATTTTGACACAAAATTTGTCTCCTAATGCCTGTCGGATTAGAGAAGTGTCACTGTATTGTCATTAGTGTTATACCATAAAGTATTACATTGTATTGCATTTTGTTATACCTACTTTTTTCCCTAAGAATTTTTTTTATATATAATATGTATGAGACATTGCAAAATGAATTGATAATTTTTTTTACTATGAAGCAGGAGGTGCCTAATTATGTAGTCAGTGTTTTGTTGTATGTATATATATATATATATATATATATATATATATATATATATATATATATATATATATATATATATATATATATATATATATATATATATATATATATATGTTTTAATTTTTTCTTTATCTCTAAATCTTTTTTTTTTTGTTTTTGGTATCTTGAACGTACCTTTTTAACGTTACATTTCAATCAACTGTTAAGTATTTAGAAAATATATTTATATTGGGATGTCTCCATATTACTTTCATGAAATGATCATCAATGGTATTTTAGGCATGTAATTTAGTCTTTGTGTCTCTGGGATATTTTATTGAGATTTTCAAAATATTTATCGGTACAAATTACTGACTAAGATTTGAAGTATATATGCCATTGTAAGTAATAGATATAATAACCCTGAGTCGGAGTCTAAATAAGCTTTTGTACATAGCAAAGAAATGTGCCCAGAATTTAGTGGAAATGAAAACTACATTTTGTCCAGAAGGCATTGACAACTGAGGAATGAATTGAAGGATGTTGCTCATATTATATTATTAGGCTGCAAGACATAGCAGATTTTCTTAAGGTGTGAATGGAAATTTTAGCGCGAAATTTAGTCCGCGGATATTTAAGCGAAAGAAAAATTGGTTACCTTTAAGAATTCAATAGCCCTTAGCAGAATTTATTTAAGAGATAAATAGATGCTGTGAACATTAGCGACATTCTTAATCATAAAAAAATTCAGTCTTACATTTCACCCTATTGCAAGTTGAAGACTACACCCAGCATTTCCTATTGATAGTCCCAAACTATTGTTATAACTTTTCATTTATATACAAACCTTACAATGCCTTGACATTGAACATCTAAATCAAAATCCTCTAAAAAGTTGTACTCCTTTCATATACAATGACATTGGAAACGTCATTACGGGTGATGTTGATACACTATTAGTTAAAAATGACGGCATCAAAGCAATCATCTTAAAAGATCCTAAAAAGGGAGTCCTGAACTTTAAATTGGCGACAGAACTTCATTTCTATTATGAATTCTGACGAAGATTATGACAGGCTTTGGCCTAAATATGAAGGAGAAGACCTGAACACCTTGTCAAAATGGATTAAGTGTTTTAGAAATATATTAAGTATCAGTCACATTATCCAGCAATGGGGTGTACGATGGGCAACCGATGCGTTCCTTTGATAAAAATGGCTTGGTTGCCGGCCGGACACCCATAGTTATCGGACGGTGACTGAGGCCATCGGGCGAATCGGTGGGGGTCATCGATAGAAAATAAGTTGCATTTAAAAATCAGCGATGTCTCCACCGATGCCCCACATCGCTCCTTATCGGCAACCCATCATTAAAACGTCTTTCAAGCATCTTTGTTATTTAATGAATGTCCAAGCATCGTACAGCCTACGTTGAATCTGAGGTCATTCGGGGTGAGTGGTGGCCAACAGACATCGGCCGATCATCGGTCGATGCTCGAACAATTAAACACTGGCACATAGTCGACCGATGTACGAACGATCTTCAGCAATGTATGAGCGATGTATTATACATCAGCCGATTACCGCTCGAACATCGGTCTATGATAAGCGGTGCATCGCTGGGCCTTTATAAGCGCGTCATTTTTCATATGTACAACATTCATTCAGCAGACAACAACAGTGCCAAGACCGCACAAAGAGAGCAAGAAACCCCCAGAGGGGAGTGACAAGGGCAAGGCCAGTGGCAAGAGCAAGGCGAGTGACAAGGGCAAGGCCAGTGGCAAGAGCAAGGCGAGTGACAAGGGCAAGGCGAGTTTCAAGGGCAATGCGAGTGACAAGGACAAGAGCTAGGCGCCGAAGAAGCCAACCAAGCACCGACCAGGACCTCACCCCGCAAGAGACCGCAACAGGATCCAGAGAGTACAGACACTGACCACACCATCGAACATGAAGAAGATTTCGATGACAACACCTCGGAAGCCTCCACTACCTCGTCCATCACCGGCTCCAAGAAGAGACAGCGTGTGGGGATGCCACTAGAGGAAATATCCATGAACACCATGAAGAGGATAGAGAGCTGGTTCGAGTACATGCCAATGTTCTATGACCTGGCCGACCCAATCTACAAAAACACTCAACTACGAAACATGAAGCTGACGGAATTCGGCTGGAAAATCTGGTGAGTCCTTTATATATTATCTCTTATATGACAATTGTGAATAATTGTAAAACTTTTTGAATTTCAATTACAAATGTTTCAAATATATAATGTATACAAATTAGTGCACAATAGTGCATTAATTATAAAAATCTGTATGCACATCAATGTACTTAACATAATTGCATGCACATGAATTGCAGGAAAGGAATTTTATACAATTGTTTTTTTTTTCAAACAGCTAGTACATTTGTATTTATTTCTGTGACATATAAATTTGTACTCCTGTAATATAGCAATAGAATTCAATTGTAAGAGTAATTTGTAAAGAGAATAACTGTAACAGAAACATAATTCAATGTTTGCTTAAATCTAAATGAAATTTAAGTTTACTAAATTGAAACTTGTAATTCATCTTACAATACGCTGAAACTATAGTTCGTGATACTGTAAAGAGAGTGTAACCATCGGTATAGAGCGGGTAGTGTACTTGAATGATATGAACAACCCGTCACCAGACTGCAGAATTTCTTGTAAACAGGAGTTTATGGTCATGTTCAGGAGTACTGTTACGCTTTTAAATAGAAAATAGGTAAAATAAATTTCCCAGCTTCCAAAATCTTTGTGAAATTTGAAAGTACGTTTTCAAAAGAACATCTCTTAATTTTGGAAAATATGTCCAAATGTAAGTAAACACTACATCTATATTTATATACAGTCAAACCCCATATCACAAACTAGATGGGACTGAGAAAAAAATTTAAGATATCCAAGGGTTAGAAATATTGAGGGTGAAATACATGGAGAAAAATGGTTGGGACTTTCAACTCACTTTGAAATATCCATGGTATTTGAGATACTGATGTTAGAGATACTGAAGTTAACTTTATCTTCTATTTTTAAATCAGTTTAAATCCAAGGTAAAGATAACACATTAATTTGATTTATATTTGTTCATTAGAAATTCTGTAATTCTTGCTAAAATCACATGGCTGTTAATCATGTAGAAGAGTTGTCTTTCTGTGTGCTCTTCACAACTTGCGACGTGTACACGTGTTGAGTAAAATTACTACGGAGGCTAAAGTGAGAGGCTGGATGTGTGTTTATGTGAAAGAGGTATTAATATGGAATACGATGCTAGACAGAAATCTCTAATGAAATCGCAATCTCACCAAATAGTTTAATATCAAGATTTTGACACTAAAAACCTGGTCATAATTTGATTTGCAAAACCAAGTTTCCTATGTTCCATGTGGTATCATAAATAAATCTTTTCAGTTGATAATACGATAATTAACACATGGAAAATAGTGTACAAGACTTCTCTATTTTGTTCAACGAACCTTGACTATTTCCAGTTTCTATTACCTTGTTAATATTGTGAAATCACTATTTGCGTGGTGTCAAATTTTCTTCGTTTTATAAAAAATTATTGGTTCTTGGGGATTTGATTTTGTGGTTAGGGAAGTGTAGACTAGTTATGTATCTGAAATTTTATATTTTGTGGTGGACGTGAATTCGTGGGTCTCTTTGTATGTCAAAAACCATAAAAATTAAACACCCCGAAAATTAATTATTTCACCTTTAGCATTTAACAAATTAAACTAAACTAATTAATATTATCATTTTAGATTTAACTGACGCATCAATTGCAGGCATTGCTATTGGGGGAATATTTGTTCTTGTACTAGTCATTGCAGGATTCGTCTGTGTTTGCAGGTATGTGTTTCGGCTGGCAAAGGTATATAGTCCAGAATATTATAATGAATAACATTTTTCTTGGGATTGACTGAAAATAAATGCTTATGAATTTTTTTTTATTATTTGTCAATGAGTATTCATCACTGGATTTATATAAGATAGACAATTTTATTTTTTAGATATAATACTTTCAAGAAATTATATTTAAGTTCATTTAAAATATTTTTTGAGTAGAAAATTTGCAGTGAAAAAGTAATTAAAGAAAACGCTAGATGGTACAATGTACAGGTAGGCGAACACGAGTTATCGTTCATAGTACGAGTTATCGTTCATTATGTAGTAGATCTATTCACTCGTACGTGGAATCTGACATAGGTGAACTAAACTTTGTGTATGGTGCTCATTTTCCTTGAACATAACGTAACCTTTTTATTTCTTTTACAGACAAGTAATACGAAAATTAGGTCTGGATGAAACATTTGATATAGAAAATATACAAGTTAGACTCTTTGAAAATCTGGTATGTATGAGTTGAGTGAAAAATATAATAATTACAGACAATTTTGATGATCACTTTGGTGATAGACATTGAATCTATTTATTTAAAGCAATGGTTCTGTTCTAAACGGTTATTATAAATCAATCTTCTATGAGATATAATCTGGACAAAGAACTCTTCTTAATTGAAGGTTATAACAAGATTCTTCCAAGAAAACATGTCACCTATAGTACAACATTTTTAAGGATAAAATTGTTTCAAACTGGATTTTCTTTCTGATCAAAGTTATTTGGAAACTTGTTTTATTCTTGAGTGGAAAGTTAAATGCAAAGGCCTGCAAGGTCAAGAAGTGGTTATTAATATTTGTAGGACTTGAATTAACAAGAAACTGACACAATGAATCATACCTCCATCTAATACTGATAAATATATAGACATCATGCACCCCCACCCCCCACCCCCCCCCCACCCCCCCAAAAAAAGTAAAACAAACTTTTTACAAGGTCAGGAAGCCTATATTCAATAAAACATCTATCAATTTTATTGGCAGAAATACATGTTTAAGAAATTTCTGTCACTTGTTCTCTTGTTAACAAAGGGAATGGCAAAAAGACAGAGAACTGAATGCTTTAGGTCTGAGGTTTTTGTGAAGTTGTCTTTGAAGTCATCCTCATCATTTCTTAATCTGAACACAAACTCTTGCATTATACATTACAAATTTTTGATAAGTATACAAAACGAAGATACACCATATTATTTGTTTTTGTGTTTTTCAGCCTACTGGAAGCAATTTGTATAACCTTATTAAGACACCAGCTGACAGGTCCAGCTTCCCCCTCATCACCCCTGTAAGTATACTGTAACAACTGATAATATGCACTTTAGTTTAAATAACATCACCACATAACTAGATTCTGGATAACTCCACACCATCTGACACACATATACTGTAACAACTGATAATATGCACTTCAATTTAAATAACATCACCACATAACTCGATTCTAGATAGCTCCACACCATCTAACACACATATACTGTAACAACTGATAATATGCACTATAATTTAAATAACATCACCAGAACTCCCTTCGTACATGTAACATTTCAAAGACCACCGCTAAACAGCAACCTTACAATGTCCAATTTACAGAGACCACCATAAGAAACCAAACCAATAATGTCCAACCTAGGAACACCCTTCCTACAAGTAACATTTCAAAGACCACCACTGAACACCAACCGTGCAATGTCCAATTTAAGAATACCCTTCCTACAGTACACAGACCATCTCTACAAACCAACCCAACAATGCTAAAATCCAGTGTAGCAACAAAGAAAATTCAACTGTTGATCAGTTGAATTGTGACCAATCAACTAATGGACCGGACGTTATACATAAAACTTTGCCAAACTGCCAATCAATTAAGTACACCAGGATACCATCCCAGCAGAACGTTGAATACAGAGCATCAGACCACTGACATGGATTCTCGTCCGCAGCTTTTAACAGCCGAGTCTGAAAAGTTTACAGACTACCTCCCCCATGATACAAAATTTGAAGAACTTACTGCCTTTCAGAATAATAAAGAAAATTCCTTGGTCTCAAATTGTGTAGTTGGTGATACAACGGATCTTTCTGTTATGAATTCTGTGCCTCGTGGTATAAACAGTAATGTAACGAAAGGTATCACTGATAACGCAACAGCTGATAGATCAGATTATGTGCCCAAAGGTATGTTGCATTATGTGCCTAATGGGACATCAAATCCTTTACCTATTGGTAAATCAAATCATTTTCCTGCTGGTACATCAGATTATGTGCCAAAAGATATGAATTCTTTCCCCATTTATTTGCCAGATGACACAACTGATAGTATTTCTAGTGATACAAAAGATCATGTGCCATGTAGTCCAACAGGTTATGTGCCAAATGGTACAACCGACTATGTACCAAATTGTGCAACAAATCATGTGCCAAATGGAACAACAGAATATGTGCTCAGTGGTACAACAAATTATGTGCCCAATGGTACAAATAATTATGTGCCCAATGGTACATCGATTAGGTGCCCAGTGGTACAGAAGATGAAAAATTTACAATGGAGAACTTGCAATGTGTATAATCTGAGCATCAAAATTATTCTTCAATGAAATGGAGTTGGATGAATCTCTAAATCATTGAACAATAATCAACTCCATTCTAAATCCGGCTCCTCTAGAGGTGACCAGGCTAGTCACAATTTATTAAAAAAAAAAAACTGGTTATTTATCTAAATATGTTCAGATTGCTCCACAGTGTCCTCGTCAATGGAAAATAATGTGCTAGGAAAAATTGCCAGGGAGTGAGAGTTATTTCTATCTTTACTTTCATCGTAGCTAAATTTCCTTAGGTGTGTTATATACACTGGTAAATTAGAGATCCATCATACTTGGTAGTTTGAAATATAATGACACAATGCTTAAGGTTTAAAGAAAGCATCCAATTAATCATTTACTGTAAAATTGATGAATCAAATTCAATTATTAGATTTCACTGTTTGTGTGTGTCTATTTTGAACACAAGTTAATATTCAAATTTTTTTCATAACCATATTTACATGTATATAAAAACCTTTTCAGTCTGGTGGCTTGTATTTTTCTCTGACCATAATATGAGATAACTCAGAATTGTGCAATTTGCTTTATCAGTAAAATGCGTAGTAAGAATTATTTTGGACATTTATAATACATAATTTATTACAAATTTGTATTTGTACAAATGTACGTTTTACTCCAATCTATAAAGAATCAAAGCAAAATAAATCTTTAATAGTAAAGTATTATTAGTGATTCTGTAAGATATAAGCAATATCAATGAAATATAATGATTTGTCAAGCTAATAGATATTAGAAAGCCTATGCTTATTATCTACTGTACAATTCAACACATGTGGTGTTTTGCAAGACACCATTAGAGACCATATCAAACAATAAGGTTTATGCAGAAAAATATTCATTTTGACAACTGGCTAACCATTTTATAATTTGAAATTTTATTCTTTAAAAATTGAGTATTTTTTTTCCTTTTACCACCCAAGTCCCTTTTTTGTTGTAAACATTTTTAGTAAATCCTTTTTACAATCTACTTTTGTATATTTTTCATGACATATGTTAAATAGATTTCCTTTTTTTTTGGTCATTTCATTTTTAGATAATTTCCTCAGGTTATTTACTACTTTCTGCATTTTGCAATACCTACAATCTAATTAAAATTTTAAGTTCCGAATCCGCTACCACTTCTCAAACGTTGGATTCGGAACATCTAACTTTAATTATATTGTTTGATAATGTACACTAATACGGTGATGGACTATGAATCGTATGATTTTATTTGTGTTTATACTTTTTCTTTCACCTTGCAGACCAAGGCTTTTACTTCGTGTCGTGTCGTTACGGGCTTGCTCGTGTAAGTGCACTGGCTATTCTGATAAGCGTTCCACGTGAAATTTTACAAACTGTTATTTTGTTTATTTGCTGCTATTTACTTAAATTAAAATTGAGTTGAAATGCAAATTTACTTAATTTATTCTGGTAAGAACTTAAAACTGGCGTCTTTAAAGAGGGATAAAGCTTTGTTACTGCACGATTTGAAATGTGAACAAATTGTGTAAGATTACAATAATTATATATAGGTATTCTGTTGTTTATAATTTTATAACAATCAGCATCTCTTGATAATAAGAAGGGGATAATTGAATTTTCTGAAGATTATATGTATAGAATGTAGTCTTGATATATTGAAGGAACACACATTAATTGTAAAGCAGGTTTTCAATTCAAGCACGCTTTTTTACCCACTGGAAGACTTTTCTTTGCCGCATTCACACCCACTCTCCAACTCATACTATACTTCCAAAAAGAAATGTTAGAAATAAATTTTATTTCAATAATTTTTAAAAATGGTCTCATCAAGCAATGTGTGATAAAGCAAATTCTCTTTTAACGAAGTATACCTGTAGCTAGAAATGGTTGTCCTAATGACGAGTGTCGTATAAGCGTTATGTAATGGGTAGTAGCCAGTGGGAATGTGTTTTGGTAATGGCGTGTTCGAATGGGTTTACAGAGATTTCTAGTGTTCGTTCTATTACTGCACAGGCATTACCAGGCAAGTAAAAACTTTGCTCATCGTAATAAACATGTCTACGAAGATTTGTGGGAATGAGTCGGCCATTTATTATTTTCTTGCGGAGTATTTAAAATAATGCTTAGTATACCCATGTTAGGGAATTGATTACTTGTGTATTATAGCCTTGTGTTATCTCTTTTTTTTTTTTTTTTTTTTTACATCCATTTGATTTGTTTTGGTTGTTTTTTCTGCATAAAAATCTTTACAAACATATATTGCAGGGTCAAGTAAATGTTCAACCAACCCCCTATCTTTACTCCTCACCAAAATATTAATGTTATGAAGGATTGATTGATTGATTGTATGTTGTTTTACTTTTTTTTTTTAATTTTGTTTTCCCATTCGAGAATTTTGGCGTTTACTCGGCAAGCAGGGCCATTGAGCAGTGAGGGATCTTTATCGTGCTAACGCCTACCGTGACACGGGGCCTCGAAGGAACAGTTGCTACCCATTTTTTTTATCGACTTAGGTCAGTCGCGACCTAGATTCGAATTTAAGACCTTCCGATCACGGAGCGAGCGCTCTAACGACTGAGCTACCGTTAACGGTGCTATGAAGGAGAAACTTGAGACTTATTGTGCAGCTACATAAATGTTTTCAAGAAGTGGGATAAATCAAATGTGGCTTAAAAAAACTCCAAAAACTTTTTGAAAATTTAAAATTTCAAAATTTTTCAAACATCAAATGCATTTAAACATAACTTTTATATTCTTCATACAACCATCCCTCACGATAAATTAAAGAGCAGGCTTTTTGTCATCATAGACAACTGCTTCCTAACAAGAGGCCCATGGGCCACATCGCTCACCTGAGCAGTGTGGCTAGGAAACAAGAGGCCCATGGGCCACAACGCTCACCTGAGTCAATATGGACCTGCTGTTTTTCATCAGCAGATTTCTTCTCCTATATTTCTCCTATATATTCATATATAAAGCTTTGATCGCCTGTTCTAGGCATACCCTACCCCGAGGTGCCATGTTTTGAATGAAATTGAATATAAACCTTCTGAGGATGCTTCTATCTTCATATAACTAATCATGATTTTTCTGTTCTTTAAAACATTTTAAATATGTCTAACACCCTACCCTGGGGGGTGGGGGGGTGGGGTGGGAGGGGGGTCATGATTTGAACAAACTTGAATGTACACTACCTGAGGATGCTTCCATATCAATATGACTGATCATGGCTTTGTTGTTCTTGAGAATGAAGAATATTTTTAAAGATATTTCCTGTATATGTTCTTTGTAAAACTTTGTAAAACTTTGATCCCCCATTATGGCCCCACCCTACTACTGGAGGATGCCTTGAACAAGCTTGAATCTACAATATTTGGGGATGATTCCATATCAATATGACTAATTGTGGCTTTGTTGTTCTTGAAAAAGAAGATTTTTAAAGCATTTTCCTATATATTCCTATGTAAAAATTTGACCCCCATTGTAGCCCCACCCTACCCCCGGTGGTCATGATCTGAACAAATTTGAATCTACACTACTTGAAGATAATTCTATATCAATATGACTAATTGTGGCTTTGTTGTTCTTGAGAAGAAGATTTTTAAAGATTGTCCGTATATATTCCTATGTAAAACTTTGATCCCCCATTGTGGTCCCACCCTACCCCCAGGGGTCATGATTTGAACAAACTTGAATCTACACTACCTGAGGATGATTCCAAATCAATATGACTAATTGTGGCTTTGTTGTTCTTGAGAAGAAGGTTTTTAAAGATTTTCCGTATATATTCCTATGTAAAAGTTTGATCCCCCATTGTGGCCCCATCCTACCCCTGAGGTAATAATTTGAACAAACTTGAATCTACACAACCTGAGGATGATTCCATATCAATATGACTAATTGTGACTCTGTTGTTCTTGAGAAGAAGATTTTTTTCTATATATTCCTTTATAAAACTTTGATCCCTCATTGTGGCCCCACCCTACCCCCAGGGGTCATGATTTGAACAAACTTAAATCTACACTACCTGAGGATGATTCCATATCAATATGACTAATTGTGGCTTTGTTGTTCTTGAGAAGAAGATTTTTAAAGAATTTTTCTATATATTCCTATGTAAAAATTTGATCCCCCATTGTAGCCCCACCCTACCCCTGGGGGTCATGATTTGAACAAATTTGAATCTACACTACCTGAGGATGATTCCATATCAATATGACTAATTTTGGCTCTGTTGTTCTTGAGAAGAAGATTTTTAAAGATTTTCCCTATATATTCCTATGTAAAACTTTGATCCCCCATTGTGGCCCCACCCTACCCCCGGGGATCATGATTTGAACAAATTTGAATCTACACTACCTGAGGATGATTCCATATCAATATGACTAATTGTGGTTTTGTTGTTCTTGAGAAGAAGATTTTTAAAGATTTTCCCTATATATTCCTATGTAAAACTTTGATCCCCCATTGTGGCCCCACCCTACCCCCGGGGGTCATGATTTGAACAAACTTGAATCTACACTATGTAATGAAGGTTTCACATAA